>NC_072855.1:38278269-38913461 GCF_028858705.1 Grus americana | reverse complement strand
ACCTGGGAATCCACTGATGAACGTACAGCATCATTTGAATTCAGGCTGAACAAATTATAATTGTCTTAAGGAAGATCTTCTGCTATGGACTCTGATGGATTCTAGAAGATTGCAACCATTACAACCACTTCATGATTAGATCCTTTGCTATCGACCTTTCTGCAACATTAACCTTAGCATTTAAAGAAATCCAAAGTACTAAATCTTAAAACTAGGGAACTTAATTCTTCCCTAGAACTCTGTGATGGTCTAACAGTGAGACTAATGTCTTGTGCCAACTGACGTAATCATACCTGGCCAACAGTGTCTGGGAACTGCCAGTTTCAAGCTGGAGACTGACAGATGAATAGTTTTTCTTTCTAAAGAGAGCCAGGTGTTTGGAGTTACATGTAAAGGGCTTTGGTATTACCTTGAAGCTAAGCTGTTTCATCCTCTTTTTTGATAGTAATAAATGGGAGAAATTCACGAGTCAGATGACTATAAAAGTATTCAGGATCCAAAGATGACACCTGCCACTGTCTGTCTACCTCTTTTTTCTTTTTTTTTTTTTAAGTTTTTGTCAGTTTAAAAAATATTGATAATTTCTACAGCCTCGTCACTCCCTTCCTCTACCAGAGTTATTTTAACTCAGATTTGGAACAAATTACTGAGATATTTCACAGCAGTTGATATGTCTTTAATGGTACAGTTAAGGTTCCCATGTTACCACTAATCCTTTTCCACTTGTACATCTGTCACCACAGAAAAAGCATGAGTGCTTAGCTAAGTAATTTTCCTACCTATAAGAATTCAGGCACAACTACACACAGGCAGCTACTTGTATTTGCCAGGTCCATTGCATGCATCGGTGATCTTGCAGTTGCAATGTAGTTGCAGGAGCAACAAAACCTTACATATTAGATGTGAAGACGCTATTCACTACTTTAGGAATACCGATTTTAGCACAGTTATTAGCAAAGTAAGACAAGCACTGTGTGAGGTACTAAACTTTCTTGTATTAAAATGCTGGGTATGTTCAATACAGGGTTATTTTTGAGAGAAGCATAAGTCAGATTAAAGTCATTCTAAAGAAACAGTCTATTAGAGACAACACAACATACATATAAAGATGATGATACTCCATATGTAGTCAAAAGTACTTATGTGTTTGCTAATGTCTAGTGCATAAAAAATAATTACTGAGGAATGGAGGATGGTGATCAGTAGAGAGCAGGAACAAAAAGAAGAGTAACTGTCAGGGAGTTACATACAGCCAGGTAAATGGGAGGTCTAGTCATGCTCCTAAAGTGTGATAAGCTGTAGGGAGACAAGAATGCATACACATGCATATATTTTAAATTAATTTCTCTGAAATCTTTCAGTTCTAGATGAAATTCTTAGAGTCATTGCTTTTCAGAAATTATGAACAGGAACAAAGCTGAATCTGAAGAGGTAAATGTGAACATCTATTTATCCTCTTTCATAATATGAAGGCAAGGAGCCATTTGAGAAAATTGAAAGACAACAGGCTTGAGGTTAAAAGAGAATATTATTATATAGCACATAATGTGTTGAACTCTCCACCACAAGATAACAATGATGTGATAGCAGCAGACAGAAAAAGCATACATTTAATGAAAATATTGTTACACTAGACAGAATATTTAAATACATTTTCATAGATGTAAAGCAATTAGAGTATTGCTAGATATGTCAAATGTTATGACAAACCAATAAAAGAAAGGAAATTGAAGCAAAATAATACTACATATCCCTTTATTCAAACTTCACTGTTATCACAACTGTTATACAAAACAGATCACACACCACAACTCAAATTCTGATGACTTTTACCATGCATCTTAGTCAAGTTCTCCCCTTTCTTTCATCTCTTATACTTTTCTAAGAAAAATGTGTACATTTGGGGGTTTTTTTGCTCGGTTCTGCTGTGTATATTAGTCTGGTGACTATTTGTAAGTAGAGAATGGATAAGAGAAAGTGGTGTCTTTGACAGGCAAAATTGTTGTGGTGCACGGTCTGTAATGCAAAACTGTTCTAAACACCAAAATGGTACTTTCTTCAAACATTGCTTAAATTGGATGAAACAGAAGCATAGTGGCTAAATGTTTTGTCTGCCAGCATCTGCACATGAATCTTTTCCTTTTGTTTGATGAAAATGCATAGTTCCTTATAAAGAAGATAAGTGTGTATGTACGTGTGCCCAATCCCCATTCAGCAGATTGGCACAGTCCAAGCACCACCAGTCAACAGGGCATGCTTTACAGGCTTTATTGTAGAGCATCTCCATTGTCCATGAGGTTTGTGTAGAAAACTGTAGATTACTTTAAAATGACCTAAAGGTAAAGTGACCTCAAATTCATCACAAAAAATAATAAATTATCCAGGTATTAAAGTTCTTAAGCCTGAGTTTTCTAGCACTGATACTTTTAAAGAGACATCAGGCAATGTGAAAAGGTAATTTCAGCCTCAGCCTAACTGAAAAATCTTTCTTTTGATTTTTTTTTTTTTTTAAATAGATGTACCTACTGCACAATACTTTGCTGAAGTATTTGATGCTGGCCATTGTCAGTTCCTTAAAATAATAGATAAATAGACTATTTATTTGGCTTGGCATACCAATTCCTATGACAGGCTATTCTATTTTACTTCTGTAGCTTTCTCTTCCAAGATTAATGTAGGTATGAGTATCAGGTTCTTAAAAAATGCTTATTAGGAAACCTGTCTTTTCTGTGTACAGAATAAAGAAAAGGGAGTACATGTAACAGTACAGCTACTTTTAGGCTAACACAGCAAGGGACATAGTTCTTGATTTTCAAAGCAAGTAGGTCTTGATTTTAAGACAGAGCTAGATGTGTAGCTCATAGATTAGATATAGGTTATTTTCTTACTCAGTGATTTATATTAGCACAGAAATTGAAATTTCCAATATAGGACTATGCAGTTGAAAAGCACTAAATTATGTTATTTTATACATTGTTCCAACTTCTAACAAGAAGTTGGAATTAAAATACCTGTTACTAGTTCGTACTGAGAATACAGAACAGACCAGTAGTGCAAAACATATTATGCCATTTTATAGACACAGCAATAATGAAAACATTGCTAGAGCAATGAGACTTGCCAACTATTGATGAGACTCAGGAGAAATTCTTTAACAGATGTTTCCTATATCAAATAGATACTTAGCCCTCTCTGATTACCATGATCTTGAGAATTCATGACTTGATTCAATGATCAACACCTCTTCAGCAGTCCCATAAAAAACAAAATCTTGCAATAGGTTTTCCTTCCACACAGCAGCTGGTAAAATATATTTATGGCCTTGAGTCCCTTATGGTGAAGTTGTATTACAGCATTCTTGTGCTCATGACATAATTAGGGTTCTGTCAGCACATCAGTCATACACTGATGAATGCACATCCTGTTTTGTTTGCCATTTTAAAAGCTACCACCCTCACAGCAACCAGTGACTACTGTACTACAAGCTGACCTGACCACTTGCTTACTGAAAACTTCAACTGCTGTGCCTCAAGATTATTTATTATTTACTGTAAACTTCAACAGGCTTCCTTTGACAGCTGTTATTTATTATTTTTACATGCCCCCAATATACAATGCACTGAATACTATTCCCTCTGGATAACTTCTTTCCTTAGCTTCAAGTTTCATCATTAAACATTGTTTAGGCACCTTTCAAGAAGAGACATCAAACTCATTCTAGAGTAAGAAGTCACCACCTACAGTGAGAGCTTCAGCAGCTTATACCTAGAACTGCAATTAGCAAGAAAATAATAGTTTGAGATACCAGCTAAGCCTGGAAATATAGATGGTCAAGTGAACATTGTTTTAACGCAATACTCAAATCTATTTGTTTCATCTCTAATTTATTTTTAGGAGTCTTCAAATCTTCAAATTATGCTAGTAATATTTTATATCTATAACATACGCTTCATCCCAGCAATACTTGCTCAGCTCACAAAATATACATTGCACATACAACACCAATGAAATACACTCATTTTTTAAAAAAAAATACCTTGAAACAAACTGTAGCAAACAGACGCTGAAAAGAAATTCTTGCCAAGGAAATGTGAGAAATCCCTTGATTTCTCACACCATTAGAATATTTTTAAAGTTATATTGTAGCTTTTTGTCAAAGCTTATACCTTTTCAATTTCCACTGATTTTCATTAAAGAAAATACCACAGGTCAATTTAGGCTTTCTGCTACTTTTCATTTCCTTTAGTATTTATCCTGTTAGTATGAATAATAACTCAGGTACCTGGAATGGCACGATTTATTTTTGCTATTCAGCACGTTATAGTTTCTTATGAGTGGGATGAAAATAATGGGCATTTTGGGCCAGGATAAATGACATCTTTTAAAAAATATATCTTTATAATAAATATTTTTAGTTCAGTTAAACATTTTACTTTTAATAGGGTAAGTCAGGAATAATAAATCAATTTAAACTAATGGACATTTTTTAGCATATAACTGGCATAAGAAAAACAAAACCTTTGATTCTCAATAAATATTTCTTAATAGCAAATCATCCCATTTGGACTGGAACACAAGAGATAGCAAATCACTGAATGACCAGGTAATTCCAGCAACATAGGTTTTATAATTATATCCTGAACAACAGTGCAATTGAACATTTGAACTTAGCCTAGCAGCTTAAAACATACACTTCAAAAAATATCACCTTGCCTACTTCTTGCACATAAATTATGAGTGCCACCTTGCCTTTGCAGCCCTTACCTTCTCAACTGCTAAAAATTGCTGGCATCATTAACTCACTTCATATTATGCTATTTCTCTTTCTGCCCAACCTGTCACCACCTCATTTTCTCCTGCATCCCCCAGTTTGACAGATGCACTTGCAGTAATACTTTTCTAGTTTTTGACTTATTCAGGTTCTGCTATATTGCCAGCTTCCTCCTGAGAGCGCTGCTGTATCAGCAGCCTGCTTCCTGTGCTTGCAAGTAGAACTAAAGCAGACTTCCAAGCACCACAAGAACTGCAATATTGCGTCCTACAGAATGCTGCTTATTTCCAACTTAACCCATGCAGTGCAGATTTATCTATGATTTACAGAAACAACTGATTTTTCCAAGGGAAATGCATGCAGCCCACATTACTGTGGCCTAGACAGCTCAGTCTCACTGACACAGGTAGGGAACACACTCTATTTGTACACAGTCTATACAGAACATTACATGTGAAATACATTCACAACTTTTGAAAAATCATGCAGATTTGAATTCTGTGTTGTTTGATTGTATGTGCCTGATTTTTATACTGCTGATTGCAGCTATTCTTTTGTATACTTTACAAGACTTTGTATAAAATTGGCATATAACAAATAACAAGTTTCCTTTTTCTTTTAAAAATAAATTTTAAAAAAGGAAACTAAACTGTAGTGGTGATTGCAGCATGGATAGATTGATATGGAACCCTATCAAAATCATGAAACTGATGATACAACATTAATTCAGTAAGGAATTAAAGGAGAACTAATTAAAATGAAACCATTAGTTCTAGAAAATCTTATAATCAAACAAGTTTGGTGACATTATTAGACCTCATTCAATTCTGACTAAAACTACTTATAAAAATATAAAGTAAATTAAACCACCTGAAAGATCTGAAAAAGTAAAGTCACAAGTTTCAAGTTGGGGTATCTGTAGAGGGGTCTATCAAGTGCTACTCTTAGCCCTGTTCACTTCAATGCTTTAAGAATGGTCAAAAATTACTGTATTGATAAAAGGTATACTGATATTGACAGGTAAGCATGCAGGCTAGACAAAATCACTTAAACTTTGTCTAAAGATATGCTGTAGTGTACTCTTTCAATCAAGTAAGAAACCAAAACAGTTTCTACTACCTTACCCTCTTATCCCTATTAAAAACAAGGAAACCCTGTATCTTATGTAGCTGTTACTTCTCTGCAGCTACCAAGTGTTTAATTGTAAAAAAACCCCAACAATGTTTAAATGTATAGATGATACAAATGTATATACAATCACAACCTGTAAAATGACCCAGATGCAGCTGTGGGCAAAAAGAAACTTTTCCCAAATTACTCTTATTTTCTTAATACTTGTCTTTGGTTTTAGTCTGCCTTTGCTTCTAGTCTAGCTAGGATCTTACAATTATTTCTGTGTAATATCTGCCAATTTAATTAATGGTCTGCATACTTCCTCTTCCAGATCATTAATGAAGATGTTAAATAAGACTGGTTCTAACACTAATCCCAGGGTGCCTTGGCAGACACCTCTCCTCACAACATAATTCATCATACCCTTTGTTTGGAGATTGTTTGGATGATACAGCTGATGTAAAAGGAGGCTGCCCACCTGCTTGGCTATGTTTACCACAGGGAACATATTACACCAATTACTGAAAAACTTTACTGACTTTATTTGTTTCTTGCTGCAACTCAGAAAATGAAAAGTGTTGACAAAGTTCTAGAGAAGAGCTGTAAACCTTTTGGTTCCTGATCCCTGAGAGACAGTTCAGCAACCAGATCACTGTAACTGCGCTAGACGACAGACAATTCATAGAAGCAAATCCCTACTTTTTGAAAAGAAGCCCTACTGAATTAACTGAGATAGAGAGATATAAACTCTCAGTTTAAAAAAAACCAACCAACCAAACAAAAAAAACCCACCTCAAAACCTTCAACTCCTAGAAGAAAGCAACCTATTTTTCTTAAAGTGCTCCCAAACCAGAGCATATTAGGCTGAAAGTGCCTTTAAGAAGTCAGCTTCCTCTACATCTTTGAGGGCAAAATCTATTTAGCAGTAGCTGAATTGTATTTAAGTTACGTTGGCCAGAGACTTCTACAGATGGAGGATTCTCAAGATAATTTTCACTGCAGATAATGATCTAAGTAATGTTCTTACCTACATGGTATCACCGACTCTTTCTAGTGGTTTGCATCCCTTTTTCTATTATACTTTGTTGGTGTAGTTTTCCTTTCTGGTAAATCAGCCTACAGATGGTCAAAGCAAGGTCTTTCCGCCTTTGAAAAAACAAATATAAAATAAGACATTTAGTGGTCACTGTGAGTTTTTATTCTATTTGTGTAAATATTTTATATAATCTCTTGCGAGCCATAGTGGAAGCTTCCCACTATAACAAGAAGAGTCCAGGGGCCCTACTTTTCAAGACAGCAGCCTGCTCAAACCCAAGACTACTGTAGCTGGTTATGTCTTTGGGCAGCTTCTTACTGTGTACTTTCATGATTCAGATATTATTCATGTTGTTTGTAGATATAAATCCCACAAATCCTCATCCAATGTGCTTCTGAAGTCCAGTTAGAGGCTGCCTTTGGTTTATTTTATGCAGTTCTTTCAGTTGTTTTTTTTTTTTCCCCTCACCAGATTCTACTTAGTAGTAACCAACATTAATCTTTCCCTAGTTACTCCAGTGTCTAAAACCTTTTACAGTGTTTACACTTTTATTCACTGTTTTACATAGCTTCTCTTTTCCTTAGATCTGACTTGAGATGGGTAGTAGAACAGGCACAGTTCACAACTACTTTCTCAACAACCCTCCTTAGCCTGTGATGGACCACACTCTATTAATACAAAATTTTCACCATTTATGAAGTCTGCATGAGGGAACTGAAGGCAAAGGTTGAAATACAGTGAAGAGAGTTCAAAATACCTGAAGGCAAAAGGAATAAATCATTCCTAGTACTGCCGTGTTGCCAACCCTTAAATTGAAAAAGTGCATCCAAAAGCAAAGTTTTGTCCTTTTTGAACTTTACAGTACTCCTGTCAAACACCTTCCTCATCAGGTTCTATCAGGTTATACCCTGCCAAATAACCTTGCTGCCAAATAAACATTCTCCCCACTTCACAAATCATGAGAAACTTTATTGCACAGAAGCCCACCTCTTACTGCTATAGCAGTTTAATCAGCAACCCTTTATCGACAGTCCTCTGCCAACACCTCTTACATATAGTATTTCATCATCAGAAGGGGGAAAAATAAATAAGGGCTGCAGCATGTGCAAAATACAATTTGAAATATAAGTAACATGAAGATTCTCACACAGAATTCAAAAACATGGCAAGAGAAATCCGGCTGACGAACAGGGTGGATCTTAGACTCACAGAAACACGCAGATTGAAAGAGACCTCTGCTGTTCACCTAGTCCCAAGTCCCACTCAAAGCAAGGCAATATTCAAAGTGAGACTAGGTTCCCCAGGGTTTTCCCCAGGAGTATTCTTCAAGGGTGGAGATTTCACATGCACCTTGGACAACCTACTCCTGTGCTTAACCCCTCTTCATGATTTTTTGTTTTTCTTGTACAGTAAGTATTTCCTGAATATCTTGCATTGCCTCTTGTCCTTTCGCTATGTGCCTCTGAGAAGAGCCTCCACATCCTTAACAACTTCCCCTTTCCTTAAGCAGGTGAAGACAGCAATCAGAGAAGTGTAGAAAGCCTTGCCCTTCTCTTCTGCTAAGCAAACGCTGCGCTCTCAGCTCCTTGCTGTCTATCATGTGCTCCAGTCCCCTAAACATATTGGTGGAGCTCGGCTGGACGCTCTCTAGTTTGTCAATGTCTTCCTGTGCTGAGGAATCAAAAACTACACACAAGATTCTGGATGTGGCTTCACGTATGCTAACTAAACAGAAATAATCGCTTCCCTCGACCTGATGGCTATATACCACCTGAAGTAGCACCGAGTGCGGTAAGCCTTCATTGCCACAAGGGAGCACTGCTGGCTCATTTTCCTTTTGACCAAGCAGACTCCTGCAAATCCATCCTGCAGCGCTGTTTCTCCACCAGTCCTGGGGCAGGATTTGTTGCATGAGGTTATTCCACCCCAGCTGCTGGACTTTGAAAAAGAAGCATCTTCTTGACTCTACGTAAGACCAGGCTTCTTTGTTTCTAAGTTCCCTCAAGTCTACAAAATACACTACATTTATACACTTTGAAACCCAGCAAGTCATTAACCAATGCTGGTCTTGGAGGCCCACATTTGTTTTCTTTTTTGCTTCCTTCTGCTCCTTAGTACTTCTTACCTACTGAGGAAAAAAAAAAAAAATTGGCTGGTCCTTCTCCCCTTTCCAAAACTCTCCCTGGCTTGAAAGCCAGGAACAAAATGAAAACCTCAGCTGCAGTAATAATACACTGCTTCTTTCCAGCCAGGAGGAAAAATCTTTTTCCACTCTCCACAAGGAAAGGCAGAAATTCATAAAGAGCTAAAGCTTTATATCCTACTTCAAAACTGTCTGTAGCCTTTACCAAACTCCGCAAGGTCTATCCTGTCCTTCCAATCTGTTACCCTAGACTGACGTTCAAGAATACAGTAGGAATTGCAAGCTCTCTGGGTCAGTGCTTGTATGGCTTCATCAGGAAGCCAGACACCACTTCTGGACAAAATGAGTATTTTAGAAAACAAAAGTAGAAATAAAGTTCATAAAAAGGGACATTCACATTACTTTCACTAGCCAGTTTGAGTTCTGTTATTGCATTCTTACATGACTTGCTGATAGGAGCACAAGTAATAAATATATGTATGGAAGACATCCAGTTTTGTTTAATTTACCAGCATTGTTTGAGGAGCTATGAATCATGTCAGAGATTTAAGGGGATTACTGATAGAGAAGAGTGTAACCTTTCTTCCAATACAACAGCTGTTCCGAAAAATTTCCATAATAACAGTTGCTTTTAATTATATAAAGAACTGCAAAACCTTTTTAGCTTCATATCAGTAATGCAGCTTTGATTCAAAAGTTGCTAAAGAGATAATCCTCAGTCTTTTTTTGTCGAGGCCAGTTTGTGAGTAGCAATGATTTAAATCCCAATGTCATAATTTTTTTTCAAGGAAAGGAAAGAATAGTCTTCATTTCCCTGGAACTTAGACTGAAAAATTATAAAATTGGAAAGCATTATTCTCCTAAGAGTCCTTCAAGAAATGCTACTGATGCCTAAACAAATACATTTAAAATAAAAATATCAGAAATACGGCACAGACATGAGAAAAAAATTATCCTAAAATATTCTTATCAGTAGTGTTGGACTAGATAAAACAAAAATCTCTATATCTAGAATTGGTGTGTTTTACTAAAGAAGGATTATTTTTAGTAATTTTCAAGGCCCAGACAAGTCAGTGAAAATTGCATTTCTTTATCTTCCACTCTTCCTGCTTCTCTCTGTGATTGAATACTGGCCTCTGACTGCTTAATGCTTATTCATTCCTCATTTTCTGGGCAGATCACTAGTTTGTGAAGATAATTAGAGACCCCTGCTATTCCTTCTAAGCCTTGAATCTTCAGGCTAATTAAAATGGAGTGCTGCATACACATATACAGCTGATAAAGGCTTGCAACAAGGTACTAGGAATCGTACTATTTGTGTAACAGAAGTAAAAACTGGTTGCAACTGCTACGACAGTTTTTGCTATGGCCCTCGTATTTTGCCCTGTAAACCTCACTTATTTTGGTCTGTTATTAGAGCTTCATGGATCTTATAATACTAGCTATACTCAACAAATATTATCCTAATGTTTTTCAGGACACCATTAATGTACAACTTCTAAACCTGAAGGAAAGATGGCAAGTTTTTCATCCCAAGATCATCTTCTCCTAAATCCTTTTATTTTTCCTTGTGGTAGAACATCCAGGGTAAGAGAATACACCTCAGAGCACCGTACGGATAAATGCAATATTGGCAAGAAGGCTACAAAGAATGTCTCTGCTTCTCTCCAGGTACCAATTTTCTCCTTTTCCCTTTCGTCTGTTTTAGCGTGTAGATAGCCTGAGGCACTGCTGGACACTGTTTATTAAATATTTTCAAGGCTTTACCCTTTGAAAAAACCACTGCAAGTTTTAAATATTTTCTTTTCTCCTCCAGACAAATGTAGTAACTCTTACTTAATTTGGGAGGAGCCGATATCCATCAACAAAACAAGGACAACTACTGGCACTGCATTGTGTCTCAAGATGCAGTAAAGTTATGAGCGCTGTTCATAAGTTGCTAGGTAGGTTGTCTGTAGTTATCCCATGAATATCCAGTTTCAGTCAGATCTGCTGTTCCCACCCTGAGGCAGTTGCACATTGCTGTCAAAATTGTTTCTCCAAATGAAGTTAAACTATGACTGTAAATTAGATGATGCTATTGTGAATGGGTAGAAGCACTTATGCTGATGGATCTGAGTATCTAAAAGCAAGCAGAAGGTCTAACTGGGAAAGGAATAAGAGTCTTTAAGGAGCCTATAATTTTGAGTACAAATTTATAAAATAACTTTGTTTTTTCAATTATTTTCCAAACATTTTATTTCTGAATTTAGGCTGGGTCTTAGTCAATTCTTCTCAATATTACTCTATAATTTAAGAACTGCAAAAGATGTTTTGTCCTTTGGTCATAATATTTTGGAAAGAAACAGTCAGGAAAGAAACTTGATATTGCTTAATATGGTTATAGAACTTTGAAATGTCATAACTTGTATACTACAGTGAACATTTCTGAAGGAATCCATATATTTTCAGATCTTTCTTTTTCTCCAGTTTTGCTTTCTAACACACACAAAAAATATAACTTAGTCTGTAATACTTTGACCTCAGAGGTTTGATACTGAGACATAAGTAGTCAAAATCTAGGGCTTCCCACATTCAAGGTCACTGGTCCCTACCCTTGAACGTACCTATGTGTGTTGGGTTTGCGTGGCAAGGTTTTGGTAGCGGGGGGGGCTACAGGGGTGGCTTCTGTGAGAAGCTGCTAGAAGCTCCCCCTGTGTCTGATAGAGCCAGTGCCAGCCGGCTCTAAGACGGGCCCGCCGCTGGCCAAGGCCAAGCCAATCAGCGCCTCTGTGATAACATATTTAAGAAGGGAAGAAAAACACTTAGAGAGAGAGAGAGCTTTTGCAGCCGGAGAGAGGAGTGAGAAGATGTAAGAAACTCTGCAGACACCAAGGTCAGTGCAGAAGGAGGGGCAGGAGGAGCTCCAGGCGCCGGAGCAGAGATCCCCCTGCAGCCCGTGGTGAAGGCCATGGTGAAGCAGGCTGTCCTCCTGCAGCCCATGGAGGAAGGATGAGGGGGTGTAGCGATTCCACCCGCAGCCCGTGGAGGACCCCACGCCGGAGCAGGTGGAGGCACCTGAAGGAGGCTGCAGCCCGTGGGAAGCCCATGCTGGAGCAAGTTCCTGGCCGGACCGGTGGACCCGCGCAGAGGGGAGCCCACGCCAGGGCAGGTTTGCTGGCAGGACTTGTGACCCCGTGGGGGACCCCACGCTGGAGCAGTTTGCTCCTGAAGGTCTGCACCCCGTGAGAGGGACTCCATGCTGGAGCAGGGGAACGATGAGAGGAGTCCTCCCCCTGAGGATGAAGAAGCGGCAGAAACACCGTGAGATGAACTGACCACAACCCCCATTCCCCGTCCCCCTGTGCCACTGAGGGGGGGGAAGGTTGAAGCCGGGAGTGAAGTTGAGCCCGGGAAGATGGGAGGGGTGGGGGGAGGTGTTTTAAGAGTTGATTTCATTTCTCATTCCTCTACTCTGGTTTGCCTAGTAATAAATCAGATGAATTCCCTCTCTAAGTTCAGTCTGTTTTGCTCGTGACAACAATTAGTGAGTGATCTCTCCCTGTCCTTATCTCGACCTACAAGCATTTCGTTATGCCTTTTCTCCCCTGTTTAGTGAATGAGGGGAGTGATAGAGCAGCTCTGGTGGGTACCTGGCCTCCAGCCAGGGTCAACCCACCACACTATGTTACCAGGAAGCTAAGTTTCTGCTGTAGCAAATTTTCTGCCCCTGGGATGTGCACAAACATCAAGACTTGAAGATACCAGTTTCTTTATACCTCATATGTAGATGGAATTGACTATCTCTGCATACCTTGCTTTCGGAGTCTGCTCCAAGAGATGTAGTTTCTTGTAATGTCAAATCTTGGACAGAAACATGGTGAGGAGAATATTGTAGTGGTCTCCGCAACGTGCTCTGCTGCTGGCTTAAAGTAGCCACACAATGAATAATGCAGCTAGGTTCAAAGAACTCAATCTGATTTGGAGCAGCATATGGACTGTTGATCTCCTGCCACCAAAGGAACTGCCATTATCACTGGGTTATTAGGTACTCTGTTGGAGAAAGGAAGAGGAATCTCTTTAGTAGTACAGCATTTCCCTTCAATTAAAAAAAAATAATAAAAATTAATGGGTGTAGATGGATACTGAATACTTAAAAACATAGTAACTACACCATTAAGACGCAGATTTACTCCTAATAAGCCAAAATTAAATTCATACTCTCAAAAGCTCCTGTTACAACTGACAGCAAGATCACAGCCTAAGATCAGAATATCCATCCAGAGACAGTTATATTACAAAATATGAAGTCTAAGGTGGCTATGTTCAGCAGTCAGATGCTGAAAATTAGATTTGACAATTCCAAGCTAATCCAAATGACCTTGGTTCTCGTCATTGCTCTAGTTAAAAACAAAGTACGTTATGCAAAGTAAAAGCACTCTCATAAGAGAGACAGTTAGCCTCAGTTCAGAACACAGTCTATTCTAGTCTCCTGTATATTTTCGCAGGAGTTAGAAACTCCAGGATCAATTGCTCTCCACTTCCCAGGGAAGGATGCACCACTGATTATCCAGGTATCAATGGATTGCTACAGCAGCTTAAAGAAGCTGCCACATTCTCGTTTTTTAAAAAAAAAAAAAAAAAAAAAATTGCTTTGCTTGGATATCTAACCAAAGGAGGTGGTTCACTGTTATGAATCCAGAGTGCAGAGGGGCATCTAGGCAACTCCATGGCACTTCCAGACAGTACCCGGCTCAGTGTACAAGTGAATCGTGTTCTTAGACATAGCTCTCACCTTACACTGCATAAGGAAAATAGGTGACTGCTTGAAGTTACGCAGCAGGGTATCCAATAGCGGGAGCTGGCATTGTTCCCTATGTGGCTAATAGAGAGAAAGACCTAATGAGGCCTCTGCTCTAAATCACTGTCTGGTGAGGTGCCTACCTTTTGCTATTGATTAGATAGGGAGTTCAGAGTTTCCATTACCTTACAAATATAGAATAGTTGATGGACCTCAATTATTACTGAATTTTAGGGAGTGTGAATAGCTTGCCTCTCTCCTTTTAAGTCTAATTCCCTCTTGTGGATTTAACCCTTTGGTCTGAACAGAAGAAAAATTCAGATTTAAGATACATTAGTTCTGCTTTTTCTTTTTTCCTTTTTTTTTTTTTCCCAGCAAAGACCAAGAGATTAATACAGTACAAAGGTCTCTTAGGAATAAGTATGATTTTCAGTGTTTGAAAGCAATCCACATCTAATTCCTGATTGCAAATGGCAAAATTACTCTGCTGAAAACTAACAGGTCAAACTAGCCAAGATTTTCAAAGATTTTTTTTTTTTTCATCTCTAGGGAAATCACAAATTGATACAGAGATAAGAAGCTATCTTTACTAAAAGAGTGGTGACTTGCTTACAGGAGAACGGTCATTGACAGGTGAATATGTCATACTATTAATCACTACTCAGGGAAATCCTGGTACTATTGTGACAATATCAAAATATTAGTAATTTGTTTTAATGCAATTGCACACATAAAGTGGTTTGGGGTTTTTTGCATTCTCTATCTGTCTTAACTCATGTCCTGCTTTGGCAAATTAAAGTACAATGTATTAAACTTATAAATAAGAAATTGACTTTTGTGTTTAGTATATGAATGGGAACCCTAGGCATATGCTTATCTGTGACGAGTTTTCAATTGGTATAAATTTAGTTTCAACTACCCCTTTTGCTTCTGATCCATTAATTAGAAGTATTTTCAACACATACTCCATGTTCAGTGAGAAGAGTACGTAAGTTGTAGCACTTTATTTTGGCTGCAACAATTAAATAAATGCAAGAAACTCTCATACTAAAACTGTTATTCACAACTTAGTTCATAATTTTATATTGATACTTTACTGCAATTTCCAAAGAACCTCCTTGGGCTGTATCTTTACAATAACTGCAGCTGTAAGAAACAAAGTTACAATAGTATGTTTTCTGTAATGGAAGGTAAGAACTTTCCACCAATAAAAGGACTGCAGCACTCAAGGCATTATTTATTTTGAGATAACTGACAAAAAATAATTTAACTATGCAGCCATATCAACTATGCACGACCTTCAAAAATTCACTGGCAGACCAAGAATTCATAACCAGAACACATTCCATGAACACTGCAACTATTTGGATTAATTGCATTAACAGACTTAATTTAGAAGGATTTGGGAATGTTTTTATGAGGTTTAGGAAGGATTTCATTAGGATTACATGATGAGCAATTTTGAGTGTGCTTAAGTGTTTGCATTAACTCTCTAGGCAACCATGAAACAGATCAGTCATCCATTGCTTATTAATTCTTATCCAAGATTTCATCACTGCAAAGGGAATGTCTTTGCAGTTCACTGTATACTTCAATCAGCCAGCAGAAAAAAACACTATGCCTTAGCGAGAATCTCAATGCTGATGTTGTTCTTCGGACTGTTGGATTAGAAGAACAGAGTATGCTTGTATTCTGCATACTTCTGTTGTCTCATGTTGCCTTCAGAGAAATGTAACTTTACTATTTGGTTTAAAATTATATCCTATTTAAATTAGTTTATATTTGCCATATGATAATATTCCCTGACAACATCTTTTTTCAAAGCTTTGTTAATTGCAAGTTGAACTTATGTATTTAAACTGCCCACCAATGATCTAAGGCTAACACCTTTCACCAAGGGTGAAAGTGCTCATAAAACAAAGAGTTTGAGCTATTGGATGTTGGTAGCTCTACTCTTGCAAATTAACCACATCAATTTTATGCCAAATGTCCTGCAACATGAACTGGCACGACAAGGCAGGGAATCAGGGCTTCTGTATAAATTCTGGAAAATGGAATAAAAAAAAGGATTGTATACTTTTCATAATTCCGGGAAACCTGAATTTTTTGAAAGAAATGTACTTTTGATTTTTTTCTAATGAGAATACAACTGCAATAATATACCAGCTATGTCAGCAAAAATATGAGTGCCCAGTTCTGAGCACACTGTTCTATTGTATGCTATTATCTGAATGTAAATATTGCAAATGCACAAACAAATCAAGAAATGGTGCCTGAGAACGCCACTGGGAAAAATAACAGGCAGCTGTGCACACAGCTATAATAACAGGGGACAAATTTATGAGCATATGTAGATTTACTCAATTTCTTATTTAAAAATAGATTTTTACCTTTCACTACAGGTGACTTGCCATGATTTGCTACATCAATTATCATAGTACAGTAGAATACTATGATTTTGTTGATGTAACAGTAGACAGGAAGTAAAAAATAGTTAAATACAAAACTTTTACTCGAGTGAGCTTTATTTGCTTGTTTGTCCTTGAAATTTGCACATTTAATTACCTGTGGGAGAGATTATTTCTTGTGGACATTGGATTTTTCAAAGTCAAAATAAGGTGTGAACAATTATTGATGGAATTACCTGCCAAGAAATGTTATATTCTAATAAAGAACCCTGAAATAAACTTAATGAAAGCTTTTATTTTGTAAGCAATCCATCAGCCTCCTTTTAAAAACTTGCATCTTACAAAATATGTTCCCTTGTAGCCTGGGAACTGCAGTGTTGAAACTGAATGGCAGCAACTGAGATTTCCAGACTCAAGGAATTACTGTTACAAAAGCAGCTAAGATTATTCTACTTGGAACACTGTAAAACACAAAGTTATATATTTCTGTCTTGGCTGCACTACTATGTCATTAAAAAACTGTATCAGCAGGATTTTGCCCAACGACTGTTCTTCATTCAGCTGCTGTCATTTAGGTATTTTTACCTAAAAAACCGATCCTGATTCATCATTGGACATTTGTTTCAAAGTGTAAAACTGTCAGACTGGTATCTATTACAGTGCTATTACCTCTCTTCCCTTTGTTGCAAATGTGTTCTTAAACACTTTTCATAAAGCGAAGAAATTCTGAAATGGTTATCAACCACCACCAAACACAATACAAAGCTCACCAATGATCATTTGTACATGGAATTCAACTTTTAGTGGAATAAAAGCGCATGCAAAAGGTGAGTTACTGCAGAATCTCTAGTTAAAATTCATTGTTTACATGAGTGGAAAAAGGGGTGGGGAACCTTAATAAATAGTTAGTATTGCAGCTTCTGATGCACCTGCAGAATTGAAAACCCAATCTGCTGTAACACATTGCACAAACCAACTACTGAAAAATATAAATATAAAATCTTTTATCATTAAAAACATTATATTTGATAGCCAAGTAATGGGAATTGTTATTGTCTGTACTTTTAAGGTGCTTACATATGAATATAGAAACTGAAGTTATACATCAATTTCTAACTGCCTTGGAAGAACAGTA
Source organism: Grus americana (assembly GCF_028858705.1). Classification (NCBI taxonomy): domain Eukaryota; kingdom Metazoa; phylum Chordata; class Aves; order Gruiformes; family Gruidae; genus Grus; species Grus americana. Next base: position 38,896,075 of record NC_072855.1, on the reverse strand, counting down.
AGGCAGGACTCAGAGGCAGCAGAAAAATCAGTTTGAGTTTCACGTACGGTTTTGTAACACTGGTGATTTCTGCTCTCTGATTAGTGAGCTTAATTCTCTGGCTAACGATTGCCTTATTATTTTAATTTAGAATGATCACAGTAAAAACATCACTGCAAAAAAGAAAAGAGAATACATTTGCAACAAAGGGTAGCATATCCTAACTTCAGTACCACACCTGAATTCACATTTTTATTTCAGCAAACATAATTAATTTAACCTGATTTCATCACTTCTTTTCAGGAAAAATAATATATTCTTTTAGCAATGACACATTTTGGTTGAACCCAGATAAAAGACTGGATATGGACTGTTTATATAAGAAATAATATTAATTAAGAGATTTTGACCAGCATGAGTACAGCTCATGAGATGCATACAAGGAAATGGTGTCTAATGGTCTACCTTCAAATGCAAGATCCCTCAATTTTCTTAAAACTCGTGGAGTTTATTACACCCATTCTTACTTCAAATGCAGCAGGGAAAGGAGCATTTTCCTTGTGTAAACTTGGGCTGACTGCAAAAACCTATTAAATATTGACCTTTTTAAGGCTGAAATTAACTTCCAATTGTGCATTAAGCCTTGGAAGAAGATGTACTCACAAGGATGTTTTAGACAATACCAAGAAGCCTGCGACAGTTAATTAGCTATTTGAGGACATTATAAGATCACACTTCAGAACAAAATAAATAGGATATACCGTGTTTTCCCTGAAGGGTCTGACAAAACAAAGCTTTTTGATTAACGTTCCCGTCCATGCAAAGGGTAGTCTAAGCTTAAACACCAGCTGGCCGGGACTGGAAAAGAAACAGGAGGTGGGTTAGGCCGGGCCCGCCTCTCCTGCCTGCTCCAGGCCGCCGGCGGCTGCCCTTCCCCGCCCCGTGAGCGGCACCCACCCGCGGACACCCCTCGCCCAGCCTGCCCGCGGGGCCGTGAGGGGCCGGTCAAGAGCGCCCGCGGGGTTTCTCGGACTCAACTGCCCCAAGGGCCACGGGCGTCCCGCGGCAGCCATGACAGCCCCGCAGTAACCAGGCCGGTCGGGCGGAGGCGGGGCGACCAGGCCGCGGCAGCACTGCCCCCAAGCGAGCGGCAGATTTGAACGGAAGAGGCGGGCGGCGCGGAGCGTTTGGTGGTGCTCCGCGGCCATGGTGGAGGGCCCGGGCTGTACCCTGTGCGGAGAGAGACTGCGGGCGCGAGTGCGGCGGCGCCAGGCGGTGCGGAGAGTGCGGGGCAGCGCTCCGCCAGCCACAGCCGGCAGCGCGGTGAGGGGCCGGGAAGGAGCAGCCGCCTTCCCTCAGGGGCAGCGCAGGGCTGGGCGGTGGGGCGCAGAGCTTGAGCTACTGGATGTGCGCGGCTGTAAACGCCGCCAGGTTTGCGGGGGAGGAAATGCACCTCAGAGCCATCAGGAGCCGCTGGGGTGCGGGGTGGCGGGGCCGTCGGGCTTGAGCAGGGAGCGGGATGGGTGGTGCGGGGTGGCGGCCTCTCCTCCCGCCCCCCGGCTGCGGCAGAGCTCCTGCGCCGCGGCTGCCGTCGTCCGGGGGAGGTGTGTGTGTACACGCTGTCTTTATTCTTCCTTTAAATTATAAAATGTTCTGGTCTTCAACATAATAAATAAGCCTTCGCAGGACGACTGTGTAAAGAGGTGCTGAAGCTGTAGAACCATAGGGGGTTTTGGAAATAATGAGGGAAAGCCTTTAGAATTGCTCCTGTTCACTTAGGGCAAACTTTAGCTTCAGGAAACCTACAATGCAAGGAAAATTATAGTAGCAGTTCCTAATTTTAATTTTTTTGTAATCTCATAAGTCTTCATAAGTCTGAATGAAACATGATGGAGAAAGGTACACGCTGGCCTGCAGAAAGGGAGCTTTTACTTCTGTAACTATTTCTTTTAAATAATTAGACTAACTATTTAAATAAGTAAAGAGTATCATATCTGCTCTCATTGTACACAGTATGTAATTTTTCTACTAGTTTTTAATCCTTTCTGTTGGCAGGATAAAATAATTCACCAGTATAAAACTCTTCTGGGTCTTGTGAGACCTTCTGGTAGAAGGAGAGGTTGGGATGTCAGTAGTCAGGCCTCGCTGATGAGCTGTGAACATACGGTCCTCTGGTTTTGATTACAGAGGTGGCTAGCAGTTGGGTTTTTTATGCCTGGTTTTGCTCAGCTGTGAGAAATTGTGTGTTGCTTGTGTCCCAAGTAAGTATATTGGATGCCTCCAGACAGAAAGTTGGGGAATTTTTTCCCCACCTTCAGTGTATATAAGGCAGTGTAGGAGAGTTTGTGATTAAGGCTCAATAAGATAGTACTTCAGTGAAAGAACAATTTAAGGAAGAATGTAGTTCAAGGTATGCAGTCAACAGATCAGTCTTTGTAAGTTTGTGTCTTTCAGGACTAAGCTTTTTGAAGTAAGGAGTTATGCTCCTATGGTTTCAAAAAGAAATTTCATTCCCTTGAATAGATTGAAGTTCATAACTCTGTACAGTAAAAGTCACCTCAGGGCAGACTCTAGTCGTTGGCAAATGACTATCCTAAGGGTCTTGGGCTTTTTAGATCTCGCAATGGCTGCTAACCATGGCCAAAGCCTTGGCTGCTCCTGACAACTACATTGTTGAAGAGAGTTCATGCTATGATGAGTGTAAGGGCTTGCCTGATACCAAAGTGGTATGAATTTAACCTAGAATATTTTGAAAAAACAAGTTAGTTTTTCATCTTGGTCAGTTCTTACTCTGGTTTAGTTGAAAAAAACCTGAGTGGCTTAAAACTAAAATAAACGTTGTTGCACACCAACTTTAATACTTTTATTGGAAGGGATGAACTGTTTATGTGAGAGCAAAGTTTTGCATTCTTCATATTTTGATAATAGGCAAAGTAAACTGTGTTGATGTTATGCAAAAATATTTTTATTTTTCTACTTCACAGAATAACATTAAAACCCTCTAAATGTATATAATTTTGAGGTAATAATACAGTGGGAGATTGTATAGAGAATAGCTTTGAAATTTCACTAACTAGCTGAAGCCTTGCTGATTTGCTAGTCACTTTCATACATATTTACATTGCAATTGAGTGTTGTGACTGAAGCTCTGGTACACGTATCTGTGCCTTGCAGTTAGGGCTCCGATGGCAGTGAATATACTGCTTGCAGGTTTCAGCAGGGACTGAATGGACCTTCTGGGGACCTTGAGGTGCTAGTCAGGGGGACCTACCTTTACAGGCTGAGAAAAATGGGCTGGCAGAACCTTAAGTTCAGCATTTGCAGGACTTGCAGGGGCCTGCACTTGGAACAGAGTAATGTCATGCAATGGCACAGGCCTGGTTGCTGGCCACATGGAAAACAACTCCACAGAAAAAAATGAACCTACGGTCATATACTAGCTGAGTCCAAGTCACTAGGGTGCCCTTCCAAGGAAGAGGGCCAGCCCCATACTGGGCTGTGCTAACAACGGGTTAGTCAGCAGGCTCAGGAAAGTGATTCTTACCTCTGTTCAGCAGTTGTAAGGCTGCATCTAAGTTATTGGGTTTGACTCCCCAGTAGGAAAAAGATAATAACATACTAAAATGAGTTCCCTGGTATAATTAGCAGGCTGAAGCACATGATGCACAAGGAAAGGCTCATAGAACTGGGTTTTTGTTGCTCTCTTCAGCTACCTAAAAGGAGGTTATGGAGGAGACAGTGCTAGACTTTTGTTAGGGGTGCATGGTAGGATGAGAGGCAGCAGATGCAGGCAACCACAGGAGAAATTCTGATTAGGCATTAGGAAAAATTTTCCATTATGACAATAGTGAAGCCCTAAAACAAGAGCCCAGAGAGACGAGAGTCTCCATCCCTGGAGCTATTCTGAAGTTGACTGTACAAGGCCCTGGGCTGCCTGACCTAAGTCATTCCCGCTTTGAGCAGGTCTTCAGACCAGATAACCTGTAGAGGTCCCTTATAATTTCAGTGGAGTTTCATGTGCTAAGCAAGAAAAGATTATTGCTTCGATCTCACAATTACCTTTTTCTTGTCCTCTAGTAGTGTCCCATCTACTGTTCAACATCATCTGAGATTAGACTTCAACTAGTAGGAAGAGAGAAGTATCTCTGTGGTCTCAGTGGAGGCTTTTCTGTAATACACAATGCCCCATGTGAAACCCTGAAAACATATTATTAGCTTGGATAAGAAACTCCAGCAAGAAGCATTTGGAGAAGGATGTAGGTCTGCAAATGGCAGAATTGACACTTTGTAAGCTATACCTGTTTAGTTTACATTAGCCTGAAACTCTTATTGTGAATTCATGACATGAAGGAAAAGGCATAAAATACCCTGATAAAAAAGATATATTGTTTCAATTTGGGAAAGAATGAGCTAAGTTATGATAGCATTAGCAATAGTGACTGCTTCCTGGGTTAATAGTCTCATTGGTTTTGATAGAGCTATTTAAGTAGAGAAGGTTTAATAATGTCCAAGTTGGAAAATTTGTTCATACAGCTACTTGCTGAATATGTGCTGATGCTAGAATCAAAGTAGTATAAATTCTGTTTTAATCTTTGTGTGTGTGTGCTCATTTTCAGACTGCTGCAAGTGAGGAGAGGGCCTCTGGTCACGATTTCCTTATTGGCCATGTTTACAGGGGTGTGGAGACATTGGGAAAGGAACTTTTTATGTATTTTGATCAGAAAGCTTTGAGGTAAGAGGGGAGAAAAAGGCTTCCTATGCATTCAGCCTGTATGTATTCAGGGGGTTGTCTTGTTTTTGCTAATGTCACTTTCAGAGATTTGAAAATTAGTGTTATGGAGAAACTTCTCAGCAGCCTATCTGCAGTGCTGGAAATACTGGATATAGTCACTTACACTTTCAGATAACTTACTGCTTTATTCCTAGCCTAAGATTCCATGTAAAGGTATCTGAAAAGGACAGTTATTCTTTGAAACACTTTGTTTCAAACAGGAAATTGCATTTTCTAGGGACAAAACTTGGAGAAGTGCATGCAGTTACAGTTACTTAATATCTCCCACTACAAACTGTACTTGCAATTTCTTTTAACTTAAGAAATTTAGAGTGAGATTCTGTGCTTAATTTTTAATGATTCAATTCTGATAGTAAACTCGTGTGAAAAAATTGCCAAACTTAAAATATTCCATGTGTATACATTTATGCTGCCTTTCTTTAAACAACATTAATAACTCCTTGGTTTAGAACTATGGCTTCAAATTTGGCAGGTGAATGGTTTGGGTATGGTAAATGTAATTCTTAACTTTCTAGTGAAACTGTGTCTCCTAAACAAATGGTAAAACTGCCAAATCATTGTTTGTTCATGCTTTGCAGAGCTTATTAGGGGTTTGTTGGCGTGTTTAGGATTTTGTCAAATGCTTTAACCCCTTGGAGATCTCCTTGTACTAACCACCAAGTTGTATTTGGAGTCTAGTTTACTAGTTTGGCCATGGCCATAGTTCAATATGCTTCTGTACTGCAAAGACAACTAAAATCTAACCAAATGCACAGTGTAATGGATTATTTAAAAATCTCCTCTCATTCCATATGGCAATTAGTATAGAATACAAAAGGTCCCTGTATCGAACAGGTAGGCCTTGCAGTTAATACTTTTCTTTTACCCTTCTACTTGCAACATAATTCTAATATTGCTAAATCTTTAAAAGGGAAAACAACATCGCTTCTACTTTCAGTATAGTCTTTGTCTCCTAGTGACTGATCTTGAACAAATGTGTAAGGTTGTGATTTTTGTTCATTTAAACCCAATAATATCAACAAATACCTTACAATTCTGTGACAGTATTTTGCCAATGGCACTGCTGTTACAGGAGGGAGATGGAACTGAAAATGCTTGGCTGCAAGTACAACAGTTTACAGTAGTTGCATGCTGGATAAATAAAGGCAGTGATATATTAGTAAATACCTGGGATGATGTGTAGACTGATCTTTGGTAGCAGGGGCCTGCTAGCTATCAAATATAGTGCTATATGCTTATTTCTTCTAGTGTTAGAGAAATGCAACCAGTCTTACAAGCATATACCAGTTTTTACATGGCAATAATGCAAGTAACTAGTTAGGACTGCGTATGTGTTTAAAGTAACTCGTACTTGTGAAGGATAGGATTATGATCCTAATCAGTTTCTCTTGCTTTGTATTGTACTTTCTTAAATAGAAATGGAGAAGAAAAAGCAGTTTTTGAAAAGAAAAAGATAAGTCAGTTATAAAGGAAGATAAAAAAAAAAGCATGGGAGGTAACTGATACAGATGTTAGCCTTTTTTAAATGACTGTTGCATGTATTAAAAATTGGTCGCATAAATAAAGGAATAAATTATACAATAAGAAAACATTGTTTCAACAGACTGAATTACATTATCAGAAGAAAAAAGCTATTCTTTAAGGAATGTAAGTAAGCATTTTGCAAAAGTTCTCTTCAAAGAGAAAGAAAATTTGGTCAAGTTCTAATATGAAAAATATAATCCTTTGACCCTGAAAGATCTTAAATAATTCTTAAGTTTTCTAGCCAATGCAATAACTTATTGTACTTAACGAAAACAACCTTCATTTATGGTCTGATAATAAGCTTAAAAGGTTAATCAATTCATCAGTTTTTGTAGCTCTAGAAGCTGTATTTAAGAAGTCCCTTTAGTCATGTCACTGACTGGAAATACTGTAGAAGTTAAATACAGGAAAAGTCTCCTCTACACAGGAGGCAGAAGTTATTTATTATGTGATAATGAAGAGCTTCATTCTCTTGTTTTAGAAATGTATTTTATGCATCTTAAAGATGTTGAGGAGAGGTAGAGGAAGTCTTCAGAAAATATAGCTTACAGCAGTCTAAGATTGGCTGCCAGTATTGTTATTGGGACAGGAAATAAGGAGTGTGCCTTCAGAGGATGTATTATTTCTCTATTCAAGTTAACTCTCAAATATAGGTCTTTCTTGTAATGAGCAGGGTTACTGATTTACAGATTCTGTATCTGTACATAGTTTCTCAATGTAAGAAAACCAGCTTTTCTTGTCTGCTAAGATTACCTGTAAAAAGCTGGTAGTCATGCTGAAATAGTCAGACATGTCCTGTGAAAGACTGGGCCATGAAGGGTTATTAACTCATTTTACACTCTTGAATTTTCTCAAGTGGGGAATGGCTGCCTGATGGGAGAAGATAACCTGGCCATGAAATTGTTTTATACAGTTTAGCTACTGCTTGCCTGACTTGCAAATGAGAAGCATACTTCTGAAGTGTTGCCATGTTGCAGATAGCAATTAGCAAATGAAGTTCAGTATATTTGAAATCCATGGTGGGCAGTTGAAGCTTTTTTTTTTTAGGAGTATGAATGAAACCTCCTGAAGAAATTAATACTTCTACTTTTTGATGTCTGTTTAAACAAGGACATTAAAGTCACTGAAGAAAGTAAAGGTTTTTGGAAAATCTGAAGATGGGGTTTTTTTTCAATTTTGCCTTGAAAGTCACTTTAATCAATGAAAGTTGAAAAGAAATTCTCTGATACTTGTAAGTTGTGTAGGAGAGACTTGCATGGACTGCATGTTTTGCCACAGAAATGATACAGTTATGTGAAAAAAGTTGTCCTAGGTTTAGTTTCTGTAGTGTGCTATTAATGTAAATTTGGAGTGATAAATGGTTTAGCAAAGTTTCTGAAAATTGATAATGCATGTATGGTTTTGCATAACTGGAAGTGGACAAAAATATTCTTAGAAAATAGATAATTGTTTACTCCAAATCCTTTAAAGGAAAAACATCCACTGCCCTGACTGGAAATATTACATCTTGGCCCTTAGAACTTGATAATGTGAATTGTCACTGTTTTTTTACATCTCCATATAATAGTTTGTGCTGCTACTAATCTTTTATTTTCATGGGGAAAAATGTTTTAAATGTAAGCAGATCTTTACAATATTGTGTATCACTAAATAATTCTAAAAGCCACAAAAACATCAACTCTTTACTATTGGATATCATTGAGTAACAGATCATAGATTTAATTAGCATGGCGTTTATATTTGTAATTAAACTGAGAAGATTTTAGGATATCAAAGGTAATGAAACATACTGGAGTGAAATTTTGTAAATTTCTTAAGGGTCTTGAATGTAAATGTGTAGTGATGACTCAGTTATTTTTTCTAGTCATCAAATGACAAGTCGCTAAGATAGCTAATAGTTGTGAGTCTTAATGCTCCTTTTAAACAATGTACAGAAGCTTGATAAATGAAACCATCAGCTATTAATGTGAATGCTATTTCTTTTAAAAGAACTTTCTGGAAGCATTTAGTCCATTACCATTTGGTAGCAAGATGTAAGAGTTTAGTTTGAAAAGAAATTTGACTAGTTAAGCCTGTGCAGTACTATTCATGGCACTTGAGAGTTGAAAATGGCTATTGAAAATAAAAGTGGCTGAAATAACTCTATCAAGTGAATTGGCTTGTAAGAAGAGAGTTCTGGAAAGTCACACGTTTATAAAAATTGAAAAAAAAAAAAGAAAAATGCTATTAGGAAATTACATGGAGTTGACTTTTATGCTTAATGAAATGTTGTCTTAACCTATCTGCAAATATTTAAAATGCCTGTCCTTCCTGAAATGTAATAAAGAGGGGTTAAAAGGAAATATACACCTGATGTTGCATTTCTTTGGTCATTTGTGTAGTTTGAACTGTTAAATCTTCTTGTAGCTACAAAATAATCCACCTTTTCTGATACACAATGTATAGAAGTAAGACACTCCGTCTTATGTTTTTTTAGGACTTGAATGCACCAGGTGAATTTTTAATAAATAAAATGTATGAGACCATAGTCAAACTTGTCCTTTGCTCAAGTATACTAGCTCCCAGTAGAATATATTATAAAATGTAAGACCTCTTAAAGCATTAGTGATCTGTAAAAGGAATGCTTGAAAGAGTCTGTTCCACTCCTTTGCCATCTGTGCATTTTTCAGTTTATTTCTTTTATTAATTTTTAATTGACTTGCAGGTTTTGCCTTGGTTGTAGGCAAAGAAAAAGCAGAAAACAACATATGGCAGATGTTAGTTACTTTGTTTATGGTGTTATTGGAAGTAGCTTTGATATGATAACAGTGTTGGCAATGTGAGCACTGAAATCTTTCATACCAGGTGACTTCTGCCTGATCTAACAGAAAATTGTCTGGTAAATAGTCTCATTTCTTTCAACCTCCCTGAGGACTTAAGAACCTGTGTTGAAAGACCAGCGTGTCAAGTGAAAAAAATTAAGTGCGATACACCAGAAAAGTGTGTTACCTGATGATCAGGTTTGACTTCTGTATAATGAATTATGAAGACCACTGAAAAATGGCTGTGTTTTGGAGTGTTTCTGACTTGGGGAGGGTTCTTCTCTGGGAATTGAGCAGTATGTTTGTTGCCATGTTATTCTTAATGACTAGAATATATGCGTATACATACTGACTTGGTTAGGTAAGAATAGTTCATAACTTCAAAATGGACTAGTGTAATGCTTGGAAATATTGTTAAAATACCCATAAGAACTCTCTTTCTCTCTGAGGATTCACTTTGGTATGAACGGTTCCATGCACATTAATCCTGATGGAAGCAAAGACAGAAATGGAGCACTACCAATGTTGGAGATACAACTTACAGAGGATACTGTTTGTTTTTATGAGGTGACAGTAGAGTACAGGTAAATCAAAAACTAACCAACTTAAACACAGATTGGTTTATTTCTTTTTATAACATTCTTTTAAAAACATAGTGAAAAAATTACATACAAATTGTTAAGTATTTGGATGAGGTCAAAGCATTCATAGACACAAACAAACCAAATTTTTTTAAATGTATCATATTTATTGGTATGGTAATTTACTTGTTACTTATGTATCTGAGTTTACATACAGTTAAAGTTGTTCTATTGTCAAGACTGGGAATGAAAGTTGGATTTAATTCTTTCCTGAATGCTGAACGCCATTGCTCCTTTAACTTCCATGCAAATCTCACTTCCTTAAAAAGAATAAGGACCTGTGATGATTACTGGTTTCAAATTATGCTCCCAAGGTTGTGGGGGTTTTTTTGTTTTCTTTTTGGAAGCAAATTGGTATAATTGTTCTAATTGACATTAAGTGGATGTTTTTGTCCATCAGCATTGTACTTCTCACTGCTAATAAAAATAACATAACAAGCTTGATTTTAAAGCATTTGAGACTCTTGGGTAAAAAGGAGCATGTAAATTCAAGTAACGTATGCATATTTAATATCACAAAACATAAAAGCTTATGTAAGCCTGAGACTTTGTACTGTATTATTTTTAAATAATTCTTCAATTTACGATTTTGCTTAACCTAATAAAATCAAGGTTTAAGAAAATAATCTTTTATTGTCATGTTGTCACTACTGATCATATAACCATACTGTTAGTTATGCTTGATAGTCCAAACACATGGTCTTTCCATGTTATATGTAGTTTTAAAGCAAGGACTGACAATTATTTTTCAAACTAATATGAACAAAATGAGGATGAATTCTTGTATGTTGGATCAGGTGCATGTATCAGTGACCTGTTTTTGAGAGGGGTGGTTAATGTAATCTCTATATCTCTTCCTGTCACCGGTATTTTCATGGTTTCTGTTATCTGCATATAATGTTCTATTATACTTTCATGTGTTATTTTTAAAACAATACTGCTATATTAGCATATAACTAAAATAAAAATAAATTTTAATGTATTTTTCTCTTCCAGAAATGCAGCTGAGAGTGAGCAGAAAGTGAGAACAATGGAAAGCTTGGATGTCTGTTCTCCAAAGTTTAGCTTTTCAAGAGCAGAAAGTCAGATTAAGCAACAGAAAATCCGCATGTTGTGTGATGTGTTACTGGATCAAGCAGTGTTACCTGGAGTGGGAAATATTATAAAAAATGAAGCACTATTTGACAGTAGTCTCCATCCAGCTGTTAAGGTTGGTGAAATGTCTCAAGATTGTTTTTAATGACACTAAAGTATTAGGAATGTAAATAAATATTTATACAATGTTTTGTCATCATCCTACCTTTGTTTTATCATCTGACATTTCTTAAATTATTCTAAGACACTAAAGTAATGTTTTATCATTGTAACTGGCGATATTTGTCATAACATTCCTTGGAACCTGTTGCTGCCTGCCTCTGAGTGGACATATTTTGTGGGGCTAAGCCTCCTCTCTTACAACTTGAAACCTCTCCTTAAAAGGGAATTCATTTAACTTGGGAATCCTGACTTTGATATCTTGTTGTGTCACCATTAAATTGTCAACCTATAAATAAAGGAAAATGAAGAGTGCTCAGGTTTTCTTTGTTCAGTTACTACCCAAAATAGTTTGTGGTAGAGTTGATTATTTTTGCAGCTGCTTCTTCCACTTCCTGTCCTGCTAGCTCGCATCATTTGCTTTTCTACCGTTGTTTGCCATATTTTTTTTTTGTTGACATCTTCAAGCATCATCTCTAAACTGATTGAAAAGAACTCTGGTGTTTGCAAAACAGAATGAAATTACATAGAATGTAAAGGAAAGCTGGTGAAGATAGTAAAGTAACTGAAAGGTTTTTTAAATGTAATATTTCTGAAAGTTCTTCATAGGATCAGTCTGGACTTTAATTGTATCTGCAATGTGAGCTGGCAGAGGAAAGAAAAATGTGACTTAAAATTCTGAGTTTTTAACAAAAATGTATTTGGTTGATACGTCTCTCTAATTGTGACGCCTTTGGCTCAAGTATTCTTCCTGAAGATCTCTCACAGGAAAGAGCCTCTAATGACAGATAGGTCATATCATAATCTATGAGGAAATTAAGAGGGAACTAAGAGTTGTTAACTCCACATGATTCCTCTGATCAGGAACTCTTTGGTCAATATAGAGGAAGACAAATGAAATTTTTACCTAATTTTTGGTAAGAATGAGGCAAAGTTCATTGTTTGGTATTCACATAGTGAGTTCGTGTGGTATAGAATATGAAAATGTACTGTTTTACTGAGATGATATATATAATGTGAAGTCAGAGAATTATCATGACAGAAAGCAGTGCAATTCCACTACAGCTGAGGGTGTTCAAAGTGCCCCTGCATTATAGGTCTTTCTGCTGTTGTCCATCAGTATTGTAATATTCTAAAAATCATTCTTGTCTTACAGGTTTGCCAACTGACAGATGAGCATATACGTCACTTGGTGAAAATGACACGTGATTTTACCCTGCTTTTTTATAAGGTATTGGCACATGTTTCTGAGAAACCTCCAAAACTGGACTCCAGCACGTTAGCTGTATGTGATCATCTAGTGAAAACAGTAAAAAAGGTGCAACAGGACAAGCATTTCCATAAATAGGAATGTTGGTTTGTGTGCTCTTAATTGTGAGTTGTAAAATGGTGGAATGGTGGGGGAGTCTAGACTGTAAGAATGTGCACAACCAGGCCCAGTTGCAGCAGAAGAGTTTGACAGATGCTGCCTGAGGGCCAGTTCAGTTTTGCTGTGCATGCGCTGTAATGTCACTCTGAACATGTCAGAATTGATGTAGGTTAAGCACACACTTACATGTAAGATAACATTAAGGTGACTCTTCTAACTGAGAACTAGAGATTGCCCCAGGGAAGTATGAAGTTAATTCGTGTGGCTTCCTTTATGAAACTTGAAATAGCAAGTATGTTTGACTAAATAGATTCTAACAACTCTTTTCCTAACTGAAACAATGTTTTTGGTTGCTAAAGTGAAATAAATTCCAGCTTCTCCCTACTGCCTCAACTTCAGTAGGATTTCACTTCTTCCCCTCTGTAATTCCTGGTAGCTCTTTAACTTTCCAGAATAGAAAAAGAGACAATTTGACCAAATTCTTGGATGTTTTTCTTTAAGCTGCATGCAGAGAAATGAACAGCAGCAGTGAAATTCTTTTCTCTTGGTACTTGTGAAAGGCAAGGAGCTAGTGCTGCTAAAATTTTTTTTTGGTAGGCTAGGAGGAGGGCACCTAATTTTCCTAATAGTGTCTTTCAATCATAAAGGCTAACAATGTAATTTGTTTAACAGTCTGCTTAAATAATAGTCTACTTTCCCACTGAAGAGTAGTTTAGTCTGTTGGCTAGGGAAATTTTTTTCATTCTCCAAACTTCATAGTGAAGTCTACCAGTAAAGTGATAGCATCCAGTTCTGCAACAACTATAATACTAGGAGATTTAAATGTGTCATGGGCTTTTAGACTGACACTAAATGAACAAGTTAAACTTTCTGTAGCACAGTTTAGCTGTCTTCAAAACTTTTGTAATCTATACTTAGCAAGTATTCACCAGTCAAGTGCTTTCAAAGGAGAGCTAGCCCCCTGCCGAAGTCTCTTTAAGATAACATAACGAAAATTGGTTAATACGAGGGGTAGTGCTTGATCATTTTTATAGACTGTTATAGAATGTTTGTAGTAATCATACTATATAATTTGTAGTAACACCTTACAGATGCAAAGATGAGGAATCTTGTTTATGTAAAAAAAACCTGTTGCTTTTGTTTGGTTTTTAAATAACCATATGGGAGAAAACTACTACTAAGTTAACTGCAAACCTTGAGGAGAAATCTTGAGGAGGAAGCAAAGTGCTTGTGAATATTCATGCAAATATATATTAGTAATTCCTTCTGATTGAATTACTAGATTGTACTGGCAAAAGCATTCTCATTTGGTGAGGCTGATGAGTAAGAGCACAGCAGAAGCTACTATGCTGTGCTCAGACACCTGTATTTTGGGAGAACTCCAAGGGTCTTCATGCATTATGGAGTTAGAGCTATTGAACCCTGCCAGAGCTGGGCCAGCTGTGGTATCGTTTGAGCTCTGTCCAAGGAACTGCGATTATAGTGCAGAAACTCGTTTGGCTCTACAGAGTTGGCCGCGTGTCTACTGGGCTTTTCTCGTTTGTGTTTTTGTTGGTTTGTTTTCCTGCCAGTTTTAGCTGGGGTATGTCTATGCTGACCCCATGTGAATTGTCTCATGAAATGTACCTGCTTGTCAGCCCTCTGGAGGCTCTTTAGGCCTCTGTGCCCTTTGGGCATGTACTGTGCTTAATTTATATGACTTTCTGCCAGGATCTGGGGAGCTCGCCATAGTGCCAAGTGGCTTTTCATGACCCAATTTGTCTGGCATGGCCAGTGCTAAGGTGAAGCTGAGCAACTTTAATGGGTGCTACCTGACTCCTACAGAACCTCTGGAATGTTTCTGCATTGCTTACTACTTCAGGTTTTGGGAAGGTTCATTAACCCAGATTGCAGCATCAGGTCTGAGCTGGCCCTGCGGTGTGCTTTTGGTTCTTTTTGGGATGAGGGAAGGTGGTGTTGGTTTTGTGGTTTGTTATATTTTTGTTTTCTATGCTGCATTGACTGGAGCTTATCTGCTCTTTAAGAACGCTTCTGCAGGTGCCAAGTCAAAGATGACTGGTGCTGAATCAGAGCTGGCTGGTCCAGCTGAACTCAGCGAGTCCCTAACATATATTTGCTTGCACTCTGCTATTATGTTTTTTTGTCTTCTGCCTTTTATTCCATTATGTGGAGAATTCCAGACACTGTTATACCTGATCTAAAGTCAACTATTTTCATAAAAGAATATGAAATACAGATGATAGCTGTCATGAGTGTGCCTTAAATATCTTTATGTAGTCATTGAGCTGCCAGTTTATGTAGGGATTTTTATTTTAGCTTTGGCTGAACTGTAGAAGGACTGACATAAAATTTATACTGGGTCTCTAACTTGGGTTTTAAACTTGTTTTGGTTTAGTGCCGCAAAATTGGGTCTCCGCTCTACAAATACTGCAAAGTATACAAGCGCCCAGCCTGTGGTCAGTGCAATGGGAAGATCACTGTGTGTCGTTTGGGAGAGAATAACAGGATGACGTACTTCTGCTCCCAATGTCAAAAGGTGGATCCACAGCTTGTCAATATTAGGTATGATGGTAACTTTGTAACACTGAAGCATCAAAGTGCTTAAGAACCTCAAAGTGCTGTTACAGTAAGAGGACACAGATTCTCAAATAGAATGGTTCCTTGTGCATTTTTTTATCTAAATTCACTTGACTTTGCGAAAGAAAAATGTTTTGGCCGTTGGTATTTAAAATTGGTTAAAAGCTTTGATCCTTTGATGCTATTTCTTTCAAAAGTCCTGTCTGTTATGAAATAGCTATTACTCTAATAAATGTAGGACTTATACAACAATTCAGAGTACTCAGAATTATTCACTGTTTCTGCAAAAATTGCTCCTTGTTCTCGGTGTTATCAATATAATAGGCTTGGATGTTTACACACAGTGTGAGTTGAATGGCATAAAGAAGGTAGAAATTTGTGTGTCTGTTTCCTTTTCATAGGATAGCCCCTTCAGTCCTAGAATATCTAGATAGCTGTGTATCTGCAATTTTGTTCTGGCTGTAGAGTTACACTGAGGAAAACTGAAACTTCAGTAAATTCAGAGTGCAGCAAATATTGTAGGGCTTAGGATTTTTTTACTACAGGTGTGCCACAGAGACACTTTCAGTTCCACATAAACTGTTCTACCAGCAGCTTTCGTCCTTTTATTTTAGAAAAGCACAAAATGCATTTGATATCACAAAGGGTCAAAAGGTAAAAGCTCCAAAAGCACTTTTTTTAGACTCTTACGTACCTAAGTTATTCTTGAGAATTTTCATCTGAGGTTTCAGAATCTTGCCTTTTTATAAAGGCTCTGTCAATCTAATAAAAGATACTGCTTTACTTTGCAAACTTGGCCTTCATTAGTGTGTATATATATATTTTTTTATAAGATTTACAGAACACAGAAATCCCTCTCCCACCTCCAACCTTCTTTCAAGATTCAGATGGCTGAAGGGGTTTTGGTTAAAGCTTAGAAATTGCCTTTGAGTACAGATCAAATATAGAAAATTCCAGCATGGAAGATAAATATTTCACATGCTGATAACCCCAATCTGCTCTATTTTCAGAAAGTAATAATGAGAAATGTTTTGCAGAAGGGTAGGAAGACAGCAGTGTTCCATTGAGTCAGATAACTAGAAAATGATGCAAGGAAAAAAGAAAAATCTCTTTCTCTGTTCTAGAACAAGTAGTGGGGTATTTTTTAAACAAATAATTAAACAGTGCTATATTTCAGTGAAAAACATGGTAATGGTAGCTATAAAATAAAAAGGTCGTTTCTTGTGCTATCCTCATCCTAATGGTCAGGTCTCTGTTCTACTGCTCTGTTTTCTGTTATGCAGTAACTGTTATCTAATAAAAGTCTGTGTAGCTCCAGTGGTTTATCTGCCATTCTAAGCTTTTCATGTTTGAAGGCTGAAAGGAGCCTGTATGATCGGACAGACTTGCTGCAGATCATAAACTGTAGAATTTAACCCAGTGGTTCTTGGATCAAGTCAAGTAGCTTATAATTTTGCTCAGCTGAAAAAATGAAGAAATTACCCATTATAAGCTTACATAATAAAAATCAAATGTACCTGGAATCTTAAAAATACACTTTTCTGCCCATATTTCATGTTCCAAAATGAAGGGGGGGGGGGCGGGAAGAGAACAGCATGACAGAAGGACCAGGGGGATGGCATGGAATTAAACTCCAAAGCCTGACATGCTGAATATATTCAGTCTAGTAATGCATCTTTGATGGCTGAGTATAACAACTGATGTAATAATGCAAAAACACCCTTTTTTTTTTAACGCTTCCAGTTTGGCTGTTTTGTTATCTAGCCCTAGTATTTTGGTGAATGTTACTGTAATGTCTGTTCTACCTCTTGACAGCACAGGATTTCTGGTATGTCAGCAGTTCTCATTATCCTTATGTTTCCTGTTCTGGAAGAGATGTGGTAGGTAGTGGATATCCCTACCATTATCTTAGAAATCTAGCCTGTTTAAAGAGAATGATGATTACAGAATGATAGGTCTAAGGAGTGTCACAATGGTTCCCAAGTACAGCATATGCATTATTAATTGAAGTGCTTAAATTCTTGGGATTAAAAAAAGTCTCCAAAAAGTGCCTAATTCCACAAAAACTATGGAGAAAAATGCTTGACAACTTATCAACCATAGTACTTAAAGATTTATGTACCTATTTTACTGAACAGATGAGTTCAAATTACATTTAACATGCTAACAATATTTGGATACGATAACAAAATTAGTCCTTGGTAACATGCAGTGACTGTAAAATAGTAATTGATTCTAAATCAGTGTGGAGGTGGTATAATTTACAAGAAAATAAATAAAACTAAATCAATAGATGTGTCTGGAGTACAGCTTTGGCTCACTAGTCACAGCTAGGACATTCCTGAACTCTTTCTGATGAGGAGAAAAAAAAAATGAAGAGGAAAAAAAAAGAGAAAAAGAAAATCCTTAATTCTGAACAGGCTCTTAAGTGTTAAAAGGCTTTCCAGCAAATAGTGACACACAAGAAAGACTTTCTAATTTTTAAGGTTTTCAGTTCTGTTGGCTGTTATAACAAAGTGATATGGGTACCATTTAAATGAGAGTAAAAAATTTTGTTTGCTAGATTGTGTGACTTTCTGTAGTTCAACTTCTGAACAGCTCTTCATCCAGTAATGCATTTCTTAGTGTTTTGTCCAAGGAATGGAGAAAAGTACTGAAACAGTCTCCTGTTCTTGACAAGTTTTTTGCTTCAGGTACTTGAAAATAGTAGGGAATTTGAGAGAGGCTGGGCCATTGTGCTGGAGAGTACATCAGTTAATTAGTAAATTTCTGTCCATTTTAATTTTAAATATTTTTATTTGTATTACTTCTGCAGCATCTGGAAAGATTTACCCTTGAAGTAAAGAAAAAAAGAAAAATAAATCAAACTCTGACCATGACATGCTGTCCAAGCCATGATAGGCAGGCATAACACTCTGTACTGTTTGTTCTCTAGCCCTGTGCCTCCTTGCACATCGTGGTGTAAGGCAATTTGTAGAAGAAACGTCACAAAACACTAACATCATTCTTTTGTTTCACAGCAAACTGCCAACTAGAAATAGCCTAATTGGCTGGGCATATGGCAGGGGGTCATGTTCTAATGAACATGTAGCTCAGAAATCTGAAGAGGAGTGGACGTGTATGCGCTGCACCCTAATAAACAAGCCTTCTGCTGAAATTTGTGATGCCTGTTTGACTTCAAGGCCTGAAGGTATTGAAAGGTTGTCTGGAACCTACAGTGGGAAGAGGGGGGAGGATTGTGGTTTTGATGCATTTTTTAGAACTACAGAACTGTAGAAGTGTCTCATTATGAATCATATTTGTATAACTTTAGCTAACTTAAAGTCAGATTTTGGGGAAATCTTACACATACAATCACGGAAACTGTCTTGTCTTAAACCCTAAAACTGTCCTGTTTGCTAGCTTTGTGTGCAGGTGGGAATCTATAGACAAGCATCTGCAGTGGCCCTTTGTTTTTACTGGGGCAAAGAGTGAGACAAAATGCTATTATTTCAACACTGCTTTTCATTAGAAGCTTGCAGCGTATGTCTGATAGAGAAATCACCAGGGGGCAGAAAAGTAATTATCATTGTTTCATGTGAACAAAAGCAGTATATTTTGGTAGCCTTTCCAAAAGGTTGTTGGCTTTCTCGGGGCTAGGTTTTTTCCTCCAAGTTCAGAGTAAGGATGATTCTGGACTTCTTACCTAAATAATTTGTTTGTCTCTTGATGGGGTTTTTAATGCTGCTATCTAGATCTGGTGGGCAGAAGCAGCTGTGAATGAGACCTAGAAAGGGATAGGAAGATGGAATGAGTAACATGCTAGCTTGTCTCCAGATTTCTGTAGAGAAATTTAGATACTAAGAAGGGATCAGTGAGGTAATGGACAGACTTTCCACTGACACCTGTTTTCTATGTGAAGAGGAGCTTTGTATTCTTTTTCACTTTCTGTAGAAAAAGTGAGTAAATTGCTCTGGGGAGGGATCTACAGCAAGTTCTTTGGATCAAGATTGTTGCTCTGAAACATTTTGAATTGCTACATATGTTCCAAGAAACAAAGTCTAGCTGTGTGCTTGTGTGTGGCTTTTTAGGGATAAAGCTATAACAATTTCTATACCAATTCCATATTGAAACTTTTCTACCTCAAAAACTAATACTCCACTTATTTCATATGGTGTAGTGAATTGTTCAATGAAGTGGCTGAAATCTGCATACTACAACTTATTTATTTTTCTAGCTCTAGTGTTGCAAAACTGAAGGATATTTGTAAACAGTATACTGGCTTTTTGTATCTGAGAAGAATTAATATTTTTATGTAGGTTCCAGGACTTATAGTTAAAAGTTCACGGAATTTAACTATATGACTCAAAGTATATATGCTGAAATCAGAATTGAAGATCACATTCCCGTAGCTTTTGATGGTACTTGGAGCCATACTTTTCAAAGTGCCTTCAAATTCCCAGCTGGTGAAGAAGTGACTTTATGGTACTGATCTCGGTTCTTATAGATTAAGTTCTATAAATGCTTTAGGATGAAGATTTTTTTTAAAGTATTGCTTCATTCTAGTTATTCCTTTTATGAATGGAGTGATGTATGTGAAACTCTTATCTTACACTAGCTCAAGTCCATTTCTTCAGGTCAGGAATCAGTAAAAGTATGTCTTTGTGCCTTACATGACACTTGTTGCAAGCAGAGGCTAATCTTGCATAATTCTCCTGCAAAATAGAAACCTGAAAGTTTTAATCTGTCCACACTCTCAGATTTACCAACTAACATTTATCCTGGAATTAATACTGTCAGCTGGACCTTAAAATATCTAATGTCATGTGTGTAAATGCTTTATTTTAAGATTTGTGAAAGTTGTGTTCTTTCTTCTTTACTTCTAAGTTTCACTTGTTTAGCTACATGCCATTAGTGAACAAAAGTCTGGAATTTGAAGATGTGTTGGTGGAATACTGTTGAAAAATTTTTTTTAAAAATAAGACTTATTTTTGCATCATAAGAGTGGTATTTGAGGATTTTTTTAAACATGGTTTTACTTACCTCTTTTCAAACTCTAAGATTCCTTGCCTTCTCACTTTGTTCATTTTTTGTCTTTTATGTTGTTTCTAAAATTAACTACTGTCAGCAGAAACCTTTGAATTTTTGAGGACAGAATACTTGGTACATAAAGTTAGCTGCTGGCCATACAGCCAAAATAATTCAGTTTGTAGACAGGGTTAACTATTTACCGTTACATCTCAATTTCCTTGCACCTTTGCTAAGTGCAAGGCTAAGTGCCCACTCTTTCTTAAATCTGAATGCACTGGAACCAGTATGTTTCACTGGGCAGCACTGGCAAAATGGAAGGAACCTTGAAACAAGTATTGTTCAGAGTAAAATGTTAGGGATTCTTATTTTGCTTCTCAGTGAGACTGCCTCTGGAGAGAGTGTGCCCTTATGTATGCCTTATCTACCCATTTTTCTTCTGCTTAATTCCCTCTTCCTTGTATGGAGACAAGATGTAGGAGGGAGACGCTTGCTGGAGATGGTAGAAAAGACTATTCTTGAACACTGTGGCTTCACAGCTCCTTAACAAAGATTGTACATAGGGACCCCATCAAGTTTTTTCTTTTCACGCTTTCCTCACTGAAGATTACCTACAGACTCCTTATTTATTAAACTGGCATTAATAAATTATGCCCACTCTTTTGGAATGATTATTGCCAACTAGGCAGGCCTCTGATTCTGTGAAGAAACATCTTGTTCATGTCAGGAAATAAATGAAAAGTAAATGTCTGAACTGCTTGCTTCTGAGGCCTCTTACAGTAAGGGGTCAATAAGTTTGGATGTGCACAATGTTTGGCAAGGACAGGAACCCTGAAAGTACTAGAAAACCCATCAAATGAATATTCCTTTTTGTGTCAATAGTAAAACAATACTTTAAAAATGGATAGTGTATTGCTGCTGGAGGTACCATACCCTGTGATCTCCCAGTGCTGGGGTTATAAAAGCTTATTTTGGAGAGGAAAGAAAAAAAAGTATTTTAATCCCTATATTTGGGCCAAAATCAATTTTGTATGGTTAATTCTCCAATAGCTTTCATTTACAGAGTACTATTCACATCTGGTCCTATTCAAGCAATAGTAATGTTATCTTGAAACGCATATTGTACAGGACTCCAAAAGTGCATGAGCTTTTTTATTGTAAGAAATTTGGTACTATATCTAATCTGTGACAGGTCTTGAGATCTTTCAAGATGGTATGGTAAATTTACTCTTTCGCTCCCTGTATGATGACTTATTAATATGGATCAGAAATATGATGTATCATTTTATACAGTCGGATTATAACCAATAACTTATTTTTTCCTCAGTTCCGAAGACAGAGAATGTTGAAGATTCTGCAACCTTTAATATAAACTTAATGAAGTACCCTTGTAATGATTTCAGAAAACCAAGCACAGAAATAAAGATCAATAGGAAAGCTGCATTTGGAACTACAACTCTTGTCTTAACAGATCTTGGTAACAAAGCTGTTTTGAGAAATGATACCCAAATATCCTATGGACTCTCTCAGTGTGTTGCTCCAAAAAGCAGTTGTAATCAAATCCAAAACAAGTTCTACCAGTCAGAGGGAAGCACAGACAAGGATTGCTCAACACACGTAACTGCTATGGCTTTTTCCTCCTGTCAGCAACCTCTGTCTTCCAGACATGTACAGAAGAAACAGAAAACTGATTGTATACCCTCGATTCACCAATATAATATAGGAAACAGGTATGTATTCTAAAACATAAACAAGTCTTTTTATAATCCCATAAATCAACTTTATCCCTGAAAATTAATGGAATACTATGCTGTTGAGTTCAGACACTGTTGTCTTTGGATTTCTGCCAGAGGTAACTTATTCTGGGATAGCTAAAATTGCACTCAGATTTCAAAAGCACTGAATGACCTAGGCTGTTGCTGGAAAAATCGTGATTTTGGCATCTGGCCAGTACTGCTGTTAATTAAACAGCTGTTTATATTTCAGCTAGTCCCATGGGACAGGACAGTATAGCTCTAATAGGTCAACAAGCACGGTTCTACCCAAGATAGCACTGTAGTTGCTATCTGCTTAGAGAGATCTTGAAGTCATTGTGAAAGATGACAAAAGGAAGGTAGCTGAATGAATATATTCTAATTAGTTATTTGTCAACTAGCAGTTTTCAACATTCTTCCATGATACGAAGCTCTGTACAGGTACCTTGACGAGCCTCCCATCACTATTTTCTCTTAACTTTCCTCCCTATCCTATATGTAACTACTTCAATGCTCTACCCATCCTGCATTTTTATTTACACAGCCCTATTCAGGCACATCCATTGTCTAGTTAAGAGAAATGTGAGAACCTATTAGGGTTGTCAAGGAAAACTTGGGCAGACATACACAACGGTAATGGGAATGCAAGGTAGATGTCACTTACAGTGGTAAATTATGCAGAGTGAATGTGAAATATTAATGATGTGCTACAAAATTCTTGGTCATGTGTCTGTTCTGAAATACAGAAATTATTTCTTGCATTGTTGAAGCACCTGTTTTGAAATAGGATCTCACTGGCTACCCAGGTTAGGCTCTATGAATATACTTTCTCCTTGCTGTCTCAGTACAGGATTACAGAGAACTGAGGATGTAGGCAGGATAATTGAGAATACAGAGGAGTGCAAAGAACAAATGAGAGTATCAATCATGATAACAGGTAGTTATAGCAAGTCATTAACTTAAATGTTTAAAAAACCCAAAACAACAACAACAAAAAACCCTAAAACCCAAACACTTGGTAACAAAAACCAACAAAAAACTTGTGTTTTTTTCTTTTGTTTTAATGAAGTGTTGGAAGAAAACTCCCAATGTCTGCAGGACTGCTATCTTCCAGACATAAAAGAGAACATAAAATTCCTAAGCTGATAACAAGAGTGAAATAATTTCTTTTTTCACTAAGGTTTCGTCACTGTTTTTCTGCTCTATAAATATATTGGAAAGATACATTTGAGAGTATTAATCTTTTTTATGTTACTGTGTTTAAATAAAGCCTTGTGTATTGCATTCAGATAATCTCTGTCTCAATGATGAAGAAAGAAATAAAAACTTTATGCCATTCAGAGAACACTGTTGCATCCCCTCAGCTGGATTACTTCTTGTCTGAATAAGATTTGGAGCATTACTGTAACTTTTTAGTAAAGAGGGTGGAGGTCTGTTCTGTGAAGCATATAAATATCTTCAACTTGGAGTAATTGCTTGGTATTGGTCTTTTTTCCCCACTGAGAGCAGAATACTTTTTTAGAATATGTTGGAATTTGGGGTGGGCAGTATAATAGTGGTAGTAATATTTATTTTGTTTTGTGGATTAATTTGAGTAATTTGAAATAATTTAAAACATGGGCTAATGCTGGGGAAAACTGGTATCAGACCTGCAAGAAAAGCACACAGTCTTGTCTATTCACTACTAGTAATCATTCAGCTTTACAGGCGCAATACGGTGCATTAGAAAAGTAAGTTCTCTGGCTGTCATTGTGTGTAAAAATACACTGAGTGAGCTATTGTAACAGTAGGAGAGAGTTCTTTGGCTGTGGTGTTGATAATCCCTTTAATATTATGCAGGAGTAATTTTGTGACCTGTCATTACAGCACACCTCAAGCTAATATGACAGATGATATTCGTATGTTAAGCGTGGGCCATCCTCGCTGCAGTAAACACAGCCGTCTCTGCAGTCTCAGAGTTGTGAGAAAGGATGGAGAAAACAAGGGCAGGCAGTTTTATACCTGTCCTCTACCCAGAGAAACTCAGTGTGACTACTTTCAAGTATGTATGGAAGACTTCAGGGCCTGTTTTCTAATAAGCACTTGTTCCTGCAGCCTCCTTGCCCCAGTAATCTGTAAGTGTGGACAGATATGATCCATTTGAAGTTTGAGGTAGTTTCAATTCAATGTGCAAAAGTATTTAAAATTAAGAGCGTAATAGTAGTTATAAACTTAGAGTTTGTTACTTCTCTTACTGCTGAGAAGACACATGATTGTGCAAATCTGCTTGTGTGATGTAAAACAGATGCATAGCAGAAATGTTGAAGGGACTTGTACAAGTCATTTAGTTCGGCCTCTTGCTTGAAGGAGGACTATGGCAAACTCTAGATCTAGACATCAGCCATGTTTCTGTCTAACCAAAATCCTGAAAACCTCCAAGGACGAAGATTCTGTTATCTGCCTGGGCAACTGCTCCCACTGCTGCACTAATACCTATTCTGACCTCCCAGCTGCGACAGGTGGCCATTGCTTCTTGCTATGAGTGTATGTGACTGAGAAGAATTTGACTCAGTCACCTACCACCAAGTAGTTAATAGATGAACTCAAGACAGTAATGACTATAATGGCTTACTTTGAAGAAAACTATGTTAACAATTAAAAGTTACACTAGTTAAAGTGCGTGCAGTTACAATTAATGTTAAAAAATTATCTAAAATTAGTGATCACAAAAGAGATCAAACTCTAAATTACTAGAAAGAGTTTCTTCTAGGGTCTCCCCTGTAGATCTGTTTCTATTGTCAGTTTTAAAATAAGGAGTTAATGGTCATCACATGCTAAAACTGTTCCTGAAACCTGTTTCTTTTGGCAGTGGGCTGACTTGAGTTTTCCATTTTGTAACCATGGCAAGCGATGTGTTATGAAGACTGTGTTGAAGATTGGTCCCAATAATGGAAAGAACTTTTTTGTGTGCCCTCTTGGGAAGGAAAAACAGTGTGGCTTTTTCCAATGGGCAGAAAATGGGCCAGGTATGCAGGTTATTCCTTGATTTCAGTGTTACAGTTATCCTCAGAATATCTTAAGTGCATACAACTTTCCTAGTAATTTCTATTTTGTTTCTATTTCTATTTTGTCTTTTTCCCTGTTCACTGGTTAACTAGTAAAATAGCTCCAACAATGTAAAGAACTGCAGGTCTGGAAAGAGTAATTTTACATAGTCCTATAAAAAATAAACACTGCTTATGTGCTGCATACTATTTTGAAATAAGCATCTAGCTTGCAATATATTGTGACATAGTGCTATATTTTTAATAAAAATTTGAACTGTTTTTTTATGTAAATGTCACTGAAGTTTGACAACACTGCTTTCAAACATGTGATTTATAGAATTGATAAGTTAATCTAAATTAATATTTTAAATTGGTAGACTTTCATAAGTGTAAACATGTATTTAATAAAAGTGAATAAAAAGTCAATATACTTTTTTTAAAACCACTTCATACTTTATTTCCTCAGAGCTTAAAATGAAGCAGCAATGGACTGTACACTGTGAATGTTACCATAGTTGAATGTGTGATCTTGCTTAGATTTGGAAAGCAAAGACAAAAACTGCCCTAAAATTAATAACGTGACTCTGCAGTCTTCTTAATTCCATATTTTAAATCTGAGTCTTAACATTTTATTTTAGTTACTACTGAACTTTTTTCCCCAATCCATATGTAATGCATAATAAAACCATACCTCTTAGGTGGTTAAAACTGAGTTTACGTTTGCTTGTCTTACCATTATTTGATGAAGCAAGGGGAAAAGTAAATAGAATATGCTAAACTATCACAGGGGAAGTAAAGCAGAAAGACAATTCTTCAAATCTTTGGAGAACATACTATAGATAACAAGGAAAATGAAACTAATGCAGATATGGCCATAGCTTTATAAATGATTGAATGACAATCAGTTTTTAAAGAAACAATAATGGGAAGTAGTGTTGCTTCCCACCAAAAGTGTGTGAGATGAAACAGGTGTAAAAGCTTCTTGTAAATGGTCCTTCAGTCTATGTAAATACTTCAGAATTAATTGTGTCATTTCTGAGAGAGAACTGCTTTTTTGCCTTCTTTTGGGAGGGGAGGGAAAGGACTACTAAATTTTCCTGAAAAAGTTGTGGAACTTTAGTCCAATTTAAATCTTCCATGCCATGGTACAAGTGAAACTGATTAATTTTGTCCTAACCAACACAAATTCAGAGGCTTTTTTTCTTCTTTTCAGAAGCCTTTGATACCTTTCAGATCTTTCAACAGTTTCCTTCTGTGAAGGAAATCTTTTTCTAATCAGACTGTAGAAACTATAATCCTTATGTTGCTCAATGGACTCTTTCCAAAGAATATATATCTTTTATGAAGCCTGTTGTTTAAAGTGGGGTACAGAACTCCACCTGAGAACAAAACAAGCTACTTCACATGGTGAAGACTGACTTTCCATTGCCATCTTTTTATATGATACTTGTTACAATGATATGTCACTGACAGCAATTGTAAAGATTTAGATGTATAAGCACAAGCTATCTAACCAGTTCCTTACTTGTATTTGTACAATTGATTACTGTGATGAAGTGATTATTTTTAAATTGTACATGCTTTTGGATGTCTTGCACAGGGATAAATCTTCCATAGTTCAGCTAAACATAAAAAAATCAAAAAGAAATACAACCATTTTTGATCACTTGCCTTCAACAAATGTTAAGATCTCACTGAAGCTGGAAGTTAAATGACTTTTTCAACCTTTGATGCTTCAAAGATAACAGTTGGGCTGTTATGTCTGTTTTTTTATCTTAGCAGCCAGACAAGAAGTATCTGTTTACATATAAGACATGCAAGTTTTAAAAGATAAACTGTTTTATTAGTTACTGCAATCACTTTCCTTTTTCCATTCTTATATTTCTAGAATGTGGTGTTGTATGTTTTTTTAAAAAAAGGGCACAAGCAATATGGAAAGTTAACCTGGACAGTGGAACAGTGATGTATAAAGTGCATTTACCTTCTGTGGATGCAAAATCTGAACTCTTTATTGAAATGAGTAGTATGTCCTGCTTAAACTAAGACCTAAACTAGGGAAAAGTGTTTAAAATATTTCATCCTGATTATTGGCTCCTCTATTTAACAAGTCATTTCTCCCAAAGTTTGCATAATTTAAAAGCATAAGAAATAACCTACAGTAAAAATCTTACTATCACAATGGTAGAAGTTTCCTCTTGAATAAAAGCTGTGTTTTATTTTTTAAAAGTGACTTTCTGTATTGCCTTATTTCTGCTACTTTCAGCCTAACTAATTACAAAAGTTAGCATGCAATAACTTGTATTTATCTCAAACATAATGTAATAGGCTAGCATAGTCTAGCTAGTTGGAATAACTAGAGCTGGCTGCAGATCAGTAGTTTGAACAGCTGTACTTCACTATTTACCAGTGAGATGACAAATTCGAGATTTTATAAAGTCTCTGTGTGTGAAGTTGCAATAAAACAGATTAAGAATTCTAAGCCTCTAATTTTCTCTAAAGATGTTTCAGAATGGTTGTATCGCTGATTGATGATATCACTGTTTTGGACAAATAGTTGTTTCAGGAAATGCATATATTGCTCAAATTCAGGCAAGATGTCATCTAGCAGACAGCATGTAGCATGTTTGAGAGGAATTCTGAAATGTTATAAAAATAAATTTAAGAAGTTTAAAGAGGAAATAGGGCAGGAGCCACAGGGCAAGGTATGGCTATTAAAGTGCAACATGAAAGTTTTGTTTATGGAATAAATGTTTATGGAGAAATGTTTATTTCTTAAACAAAACTCTAAATTTAGAAATTAGACTACTGCCTAACACTCAAACAATTTTGATATTAGTACCCTTTCCCTATACCTCATGAAAGAAAGTAGGGTATGCTAATATCAAGGGGAACTTAACTGCTCTTTTACATTGCTAAGGCTATTATGCTATACATTAAATAACAAGATTATAAATTATTTAATTGTAATCTCATGCCTCCCCTATAAATACCATCCATTTAAGCTATAAACTTAAAATATTTGTAGAGTGTGTTCCTTTGGGCATCTGTTTTGAAGGGGTGGTATATTTATATCAGACTAAATTTGCTTATGATGTATCCTGGTTATGTAATATCACAAGGTGAGGAAAGGCAGAAATGGAAATAACAAAGGGCAAGGATACCCTGAGCTCATCACACCGAACTAGCATGTGGAGGAATCGGACATGTTTACACTCCAGTCATGTAAGAGACTAAGCAAGAGACCAGCTGCCTCTGCATAACTTACTGCTTTTTTTCCCCCCCCTTCTTCCTCTTGGAGAGGACAGCACTCTGTAACTTGTTTAACAAGCTGTGCCTGACAGCTGCTTATAAAAGGTTTTGATAAAAAAAAAAGCTGGCAAGAAAACTTATCTTGGAATAGATCCCCCTCTCAACCTTTCAAAAAGAATCTACAACCAAAGCTGCAAAACAGCAGACCATTCTTGAAAGGATCTCTTGTGTTTGCTCAAGACGAAAGTCCTGATTTTCAGCTTTTGTCCTAACAGTTTACAAATGTGTTTATTTTTTCACATTGATTCATCTATTACAGCGCAAGTGATGGAACACACTTATTTCCGATTTGTATCTGGCTTACCCATTTTAATGGCTTGTGTTGCATATGATCAACTGCAAAGGCTAAGAAGAATCACAAAGCCTAAGTTAAAAGAGGGAACTGTCTATCCTGAATGTTTTCTGTCATTTATATTCCTCATGAAAGCCAACGTAAATAGCTTTTTTTTTAAAAAAAGATGTTACTTTAACCTGTAGCCACATAGAGCTAAGAGAAATGGGCTGTATTCCCAGTGTCTACAGGAGGCTGTTAGGATGACAGGCTCACATAAGCTCCTTTGACCAAATGCATCCTCCATGAGGTGGTGATGGCAGTTCTGTAATAAAAAGGAGTTTTCCAGTAAAGCTGACTTCTAAGTACTCTTTCTTACAATTTTTAGGGAGCTTTTTTTAGACATTAACATTACAAAGTGATAGCATGCCTCATAACAGAAACCTGTCTTTAACCTTATGCAGGAAATGCTTTTTCTGGTTTTATATTCCACAAAGCTAACCTCTGAACTCATCTGAAATGCTATGTAAAACTGTTTTTAGAGGATCAAGGTCACACAAATTGTGAAGTAAATATTTTAAACCTAGAAAATGTTAATGCCATACCCGGTTTCTGCTTTATGGTAGCACTTTAGTTAGTATTGCAGTTTAAGTAAGTTTAGGCAGAGTGTATCTTTCACTTTGAAAGTAACGTTTATTTTCCAATTTGTGACATTCAGGTTAGAATCAGCAGCTTTTATGCGTGGTTTCATGCCTTTATACTCGTATTTAAAGTACTTTTATAACCAGCTATTTGTTGAATGAGACATGCATTTTTCTCAATCTATACATGCACAACTACCATTTGATGGCAATACAAATTCAACAAATAGATTGAGGGCTGAAGCAATGGTCTTATATTGGTAATTCACCCAGGGAGAAATAAATTTACACCAAAAATATGCACTCATTTTGAGACATGACTGTCACAGTTGTGACTACAAACCTTTGCAATTATACATACACAGCTATTTCTGCATCCACCTTCCTGTGTAAAATGGTGCTAGTGCTTGTTTGTTTTTCTGGAATGGAAAACATAAATAAGAGTGGTTTACCTTGATGGTGGAATGGGACATTCAAAGAAGTAGAAGTTGCCATCCTTAATATCTGTATAAATGTTCATCATTAGTGGCTAAGTATCTTTCACACAGAATCAAAAGAAATTTCAAAGTCTTTCATGGACTTCACAGCAGCTGTAAACCCTCTTTCTCTCTGAACAAAATCTCTAGAAGATTTAAAACTCTTTTCAACATCTTTCTTGTACCTTTGCACTGTACAATTGAACTTGCTGCTACCTACACTTGTATTGAGGTTTGCTGATGACAGCCAGAGTTCAGCATCTAGGGTAACTTAATATGCTGCATGTGTGTCTTTATTCTTCTAATGCCTGAAAAGTTATTATGTGCAATTTTTACTTGAATATTCAAAACATACATTGAAAATCCATTTAGAAAAGTGTGGAAATGTGCTATACTTTTAGTGCAACAACAAAATAAAATCCAATCTAAGGTGATAACCTGATGATAAAGCTATTTTCCAGATAAAGGCTTGTTAAAAATGCAACAAGCACACTAATGGACAAATAGAATTAAGAGTGTACGTGTATTGGCTAAACATAGTCAGTGCTTTAGTTATTTAACTTACTGGATTGCTATTCCTGTACAAAGTGCAGGTCCCTGCAGACTTCACATGCTTTATGGTTTTTACTACAAAATTAACTTCAAAGAGCATGTCTTCTAGCTCTTAGTCACGTGGCCTGATCATACTGTGAACAGATCCTAACACTAATCTTCTTTTAATACTAAGGTTTCAGGCGAGACCTTAACAGAGAGCTGACGGAGGAAAGAGATCTCTCAGGAGGCACTCACAAGCAGCAGGGCCTGGCTTAAGATGAGACGAAACTGTGTAGGTAGGAACACTGAAGGGAAAAGTGAGTTCCTCTCTTTTGGCAGGAGAAGGCCCATCCCACTGGTTTGGCTATAGAGGGAGCTGAAACCTAAGTCCTTCCTTCAGATACCATAGGTCTATGTGGTCCTTCACACCAACCTGTATTATCTCCATCAGTATTTTAGATCAACTCAACAAATTAACTGCAAAACAAATGCTCTGTGCTCAGATTAAACAGGCTTTAACCTCAGATTATGAATAAATCCAACTGCACATTTCACTAGATCAAAAATTGGCCTATGCATAAATTTTGCTTACAGGTCTGTACTCCAGGCCGATTCCAGCGAGCTCCAAAAAGATGGTACTTGAAATGGGTCTTACCGCAGCAGCTTCAGCATTACATCTTGGGATAAGAACTCATCCGTATTCCACTAGCTTGCAGTTTATGCAGAGCTAAATATATATCCTGCACGAGGCAGCAACTGGCATTAGGAGTTGTCCCTACATTTTGATCACAGGATCCAGGAAGACAGATGGGGGTAGAAGTTTATCACTTCCTATAAATGAAACATTTGTTTCTATATATTGCACTTTTGACAGAATCGTATTCCTCAGAGGGATGTATTCACATATCTCTAAATCTAGAGAGGATAACAGTAATCATCTAGCCTACCCTTTTGCAGAAACCAGGTGGATTTATTATGCTCCTTTAATCAGTTTAAGTGTATTAATATCCACTCACCTTCATCCAGATGCACTTAACCTAGAAATTCTTTGTGGCTATTTCCTTCAAACATAACTTCTCTCTCTCTCTCTGGCCCAGGAAATACTTGATCATAATGGGAGTGACAGTAGTGACTTCACATGCAAAAAACTCATAATTTGTTAGAGGCCAGGACACTGTAGTACGGAAAAGGAAAAAGCCATACTTGATATAGGGAAAACTGGGAAATGTATTTTAAGCTTTATCCAGAGAACACAATACAGCACCACACAGGGTGCTTTAGTTACTATCCTAAAATTTTATTTAGCAAATCCCAGCTCACTATGTGATGCTAGTTTGAATGTAATAAATTAGGTATTGCAATACTGAACTCAGCCCCTGATAACAATAATCAACTGCAATTCAAACAACTTCCCCCTGAAAAAAAAACCAACTATGTTTGGGTTTTACCTAGTATACTTTAATTTCAAGTTCAGTTTAAAGCCTCTGATTCATTGCACAAGATGGATTAACTTTATTCTTAATTTGTTATATCAATACATGAAGCACATGAAAAAATTCAAGCACTTGAACTTTGTTACTTATATCTCCAGAAGCCAGATAAAGCCTATCTTACATATAGCCATTTAGCCGTACCTGTTGTAAAGTCTCTTCAAAGTAACACAGTATGCAGGACTGACAGCTTTGATGGTAATAAATCCTGGAAAAGGCCATTCCTGAGATAGCACTATTAATCAAGCCACACTCAGCCATTTTGTCAAAAATACTAGTCATTGTGCTAATTGCAAGGTTTCAGGTGACAATCAGCTAGCAGGCTCCGCTGATTGAGATGAATCTTTTAATGATAGCTTAGGTGATTATATTCAATCTATATTTACAGATTGCTTAGGCTGCTTGATTGAAGAAATTACTGATGAAAAACTTGTAACTGAGGTTGGGATTGTTTCCTAGGAACAAGAATGACACTGGGCAGCAAACAACGTCTGCACCTCGGCTTCTACTGCTTCTGTGGCAGTACTGCAGGCTCAGCCACCAACTGGCAGCAGGCTGTAAGTCTGCTCATGATGAGTAAGTCAAGGACCATTCATACTAGCTGTTAAGTGCTAAAACAGCACAACTGTGTCAAATTTGAAAATGAAAGGTACACCCAACTAAAACTCTCACTGTACATGGAATAATCATAATTTATTCTATAGTTTCTTCATGGGCCTGCCAGCTGCCCCTAACTCTCTTCTCTGGTGCATGAAGAATTCAAGCAATTTTTTTTAATATTAGTTTTTTTGAACAGATAAGAGGTAGAACTATACTTTTTCCAGAACTTTTGGAAGACTCCCCAAATAAGGTTTGAATTTAAGGCAGTCAAAAATACCTATTCAGATTGCAGAAGAAAACAAAATTCCCACTAATTCTCTGCAATAAGAATTAATGAATGTAGCTCTTACAGCTATAAAATATTGTGAAACATATACATCTCATGTGCTTGGCCATATGATTAACATACATGGCAATTACAATCTCTTATCTATACCAGTGCACAGAACATCCACTCTTCTCTTCAGGCTATAACACCGCTTTACCAGGTAGTTTACTCTGAAGCATCACATCTGAACACAGGTCCTGGTAACCCCTTTGGGTAAGGCTAAAGTAAACATTCTTGGATGCAAGAAAGATTTACTGTTCACTAATTAATTACTCAGATTACAGTGATATCTGTTACATTGTTCTCTCATGGGTAGGCTGCTCACATTTGCCAGAACTTCATTAAAAACACTAAAATTTGTCAGTAGTGTAAAAGGAAGAGAGATTTCTCTTGTCCTCCATACGCAGGGGGTGGCAGGCCTGAAACTGTGATTGCCACATTAGGCACAACCTTTTCCTTTATGCAGTCTCACGTATTTGGTTTGAGAATAAAATCTACTCAATTGCATTTCATAGGTATGAGAGAAGACCGCCTAGCTTGCAACTCTGCGGTGCTTCAGCGTGAGATCGGTATGTTGTTAGTCATTCACTATTAAGTCATGTGCCTTTATAACATCCTTGGGAACAGACACTTACTACTATAGAAATTTAATAGATGGGAACTTAAGAAACCTCACTGATAGAAAATTCTCGATGTCAGAAATCTACATTTATTCTTTACTCACCAGAAAGTTGCCCTTAATGTCTTGTTGTTAGTGAACTGCTCAGGAACTTAGCCCATTTTCTGAGCTCTTGTGGAATTCAAGCAATGCTTACCAGATGCTTGGTACTGTTACTACCTAACCAATACTGGCAGAGAAACAGACGTGTCGGGATGCATATCCTCATGGAATCTTGCTTCCATCTTCCTAGAGAAGCAGATCTTCATGTGCTATCTTCCTCACCATCTCACATTTCTTACTGAAACTGTTTCACCTTGTATAAATGAACTGCTACTTTTTATAGGAGAATAAGGAGGAAAAGATTCTTTAGCCTCAGTGTTTTAGGATAATCAGGCAGGTTACTATTTGAACACAGATTTTCACATTTCACATATAATAGCACAGCCATTAGAACAAGCAAGTGCCAACAAGCCACAGACACACAAACTCACTGTAGCCATCTGCTGAGCAGCGTTCAGTGTGTCAGCATCCTTGTCGGATCAGGCCCTGGGGTTGGAAGAATAGTAGAACAACCAGAGCTTGAGGGCCTATTGGCTTCCTAGCATTAGGAGTTAGCGGTTTTAGGCATCCCCACTAACAGAAACACGTACAGGAAATGTGCGATACCTACAAACTTAGAAAGCAGCACCTAAGACAAAGTACTGAGGTCCCCATAAAGCTTAAAACACGGGACTGTGGTGCCCAAGTGTCTTTTGGATCTTCCTAAGTCAGGGCAATTTGTCCCTTTCTAAGGATGGAGCACTCTAATCTCTGCATACTGAGACTAAAGGCTTTAGTAGTTCTATATGATTCAGTGATTTTGTTACTCACTGTAAGAAATGCTTGAGAGACACTTACATGAGATGTTCTATTATATGACCAGATTGCCTCAACCTTAGTATGCATTTGAAGTTCTTCCCAAATGCCAAGTCTGGAAAAATCACAGCTACAAAGTAGAACACAATGGTTAAGTAGGACACTGATTGGCATACTATGAATAGCTAAGACTGACCAAAGGTACATACATGACAATTATAAATGACAGTTGGAATATTTATATGTCATTAGCACTTAAGATTTGTCATACTGAGGCATGATATTATTGTTATACAAGTACAACTTTATGCAAGATCAAACTTCTATTCAACTCTGAAAGAGACTTGATTTTTCAAATTAAGTTACAGGGTTACAGCTCTATTCTTGAATGTGACTGGAGATGTTTCCTTAGCTCCGCTGAGCATATTGGCACTTGTCTCTTGCCTAAGCCTCTTTGTGATTCAGTAACCAGACATCCCTGTGACAGAAACCCCTGAGAGCCCAATATAGTAGTCTGTCCAAAACACAGTGGTGTTAGCACAAAGCACATCTCATGGCAACTTTCAAATAAATAGCCAGTCAAGGAGACTGAATTCATGGTGCACACATTTTCATAAAGCATTGTAGTAACAGCAATTGCTCTGAAGTATGAGATCTAAGTTGTGAAGTCTCCTCAGTCAGAAGAAATTTGAATTCATATTTTAACAAAGAGAAGGCCACCAGAAAAAGGTTGTATGAAGACCCTGTGCTTTTCCATCCTGAAAATGGAAAACCTATGGTAAATAATTAAATATTTACATGACAGAAGAGAGAATATGGGGAACGTGACAATAGCCTGTCGATACAAATGCTCCCTGAAGCAGGGAGAGTTCTGGATTCAAATCCTGATTTCTCATGTCTCTTACTGAATTTTACTGGGGACAAACAGTAGGATGGGCATCTAGCTTGAGGGTTGAATCATGAAGCCTGCAGAGAGACAGGCACCTTGCTTCAGTCTGCAGGAAAACTTTGAAGAGTGCCTTTGCCATCTAAGTATGTGCTCTCACCAGCTAGGTAATCTCCCTACTGCGTATTCCTGCAGTCTACCTTGTGTTGCTATTAGCAGCTGGGTGGCTCTATGGTAAAACAGAACAGCTTGCTTACGCTCTGAAAGAAGGAAGAAATACTAGTTTTCAGCCAGATCAGCAATCTGATCCATTTTGTGGAGCTCCACAATCACCAAAACCAATTGCATAACTGAAGAGAGAACACATACTGGAGGATGCGGGTAGTACCGCCCCTTTTGGGGCAGCAAAAGCTTTATCTAGCTGAAATGATACTCCAGAGATGGACAAAGCTCAAAACATAACCTTGTCTTCAGTACTTCACTATTAGCTAGTTATTCTCTGTTCAGTATATTGCTTTTTGTGGATTTTACTACCACTGCTGTAACTATGAGCCTAGAGGGTCAATTCACAGGAAGGAGGATGGTATTGCATACACACCTGAGGGCTTTGATGCATACTTCCCCAGCAAAGATCTGCAGTCAAATTGCCCTGGAGCTGTTTGCTACTGCTCTTTGATGCAAAGTTACGAATGCCACAGCAGAGCCAGTGGAACAGGGTGCAGGCATCAGCTATCCTCAGTGCAAAGTGCAGATGGAGGTCAGAAGGGTTAAACCACTGGATCTGGCATGAAGCTGTTTTGGTGAATGCACACACTGGTCTGCCGGTCCTGGTACAGGAACAGTAGCCTCCAGCAAAGAGAGAGAGCAAGCAGGGAGAAGTAGCGCTGCAGAAATCAGTTAAAGGCCATTAACATCCTTAAGCCCATGCCACAAAGTGATGTTACCTCCTAAAAACCTATTTTGTGGGGCTAGCACTTTCACTAAGCAGTAACAAAAATTGTCATAATTCTTGCTGAGAAGTGAGATCACAGGACTTTTCATGTTGATGGATTCATAAGAATGGGTACAGATTAAATTTAAACAGTTACAGTTCATTAACACTTTGAAGTTGCTATTGCTTTTATTTCACAGACCACCACCTGTCACTGTAAATGTATCAGCTAATCACACCCAGAGCGCGCTGCACCAGCAGGTCTATTTCCCTACAGTGATTCCAACTGTCAGAGGGGAAAAAAGAAGAAAATGAAAACGCAACTAATATTGTTAAATGCACAAACATCTAAACATGTTTGCTGCCTGATGCAGCAGCTTAATAACAACAAAACTAGTCACAAAACCCTGAGATTCTGTCACATCTGCTCCATGGACATTTCAGTAATGTTCTTTTGCTGTAAATTTAATAGAACTTCTGTAGAGGAATGAACAGACCCCCCCAGTGAGAACATTTGTAATTCAGTGGTTAACGTGTAACATACCAGTTGTATATTAAAGCTAGAGTAAACTTAACTGTATCACTGATGTGTCCTCACACACAGAGGCTACAGATAATAACACTGAAATCCTACAGGCATTCTCCATTTCAAAATAAGGATGAACAGAGTTGTTAATGAGTTACAGCAGTCATGTGATAACTAAACCCAAACAATACATGCTAACAAGCATTTCTAAGTTAAAAAGCAATCAGCACCACTGTTGATTTTTACCCTGTGAAGATGTAATAGATTCCAGTTTATACAGTATTACTTGTAGATTCCATCTGAAAGACCAACCTTGGATTCTCTGAAAATCTGAGTTATCCCAACTGAGGCAGTTACAGATCAAAGAATGTATTTCAGTGGTAGCCTACAAAAGGCGAAGTGCCAGGGAAGTTTTCTTCAATAAGTGCATACAAAACATTGTCAAGGTTCACACAGATTGCTTTATTAAAGAACAATTTGGTGCTATGCAAAAACAGGGCATAGTTCGCTTTATTAGTCAGACCACTGAGCTGAGATTCTTTTTCTGTCTACATTAGACGAAATGATAATTTGGTAAGAAGTTTTAGAAATAGAAAAAAAGCAGACTAGTTAGAACCTAATGAACTTAAAACACAGTTGCACTTAAAAAAAGCCCCACGACTTTATAGACAGGATGCATTCAACTGTACCACTAACCTGCAAATACTCATATTCTGTGCAGGTTTTTTCTGCTTTTTGTAGTAAAAGTTGGATAGTAAAAACTTAAAAATACAAAATTCCTTGAAATCAGGAATAGTAAGATTTTTTTTTGCAACCCCAGCAGAAACTATCATAGAGTTTTTGCTTACTTTTGGCAAGGGTTTGTACTTGTAAAAATCCTTCTTAAAAAAAATTCAGGTGTCTGCTAAGCATAAGAGAACAGCACTACTACTAACAACCTTCAAAGAAATATTTTAAGACAAAATATTAAGCACATTTTTTTAATTCAGAATTCTGTCCATAACATTAGAATGGTACATTTATAAATATTATTATTTAATATACTGTCAAATTAACAATATATTAAAATAATTTACACAACCTAACCCTTTCATTTATGATAACTAATTCAGCATCACAAAGCAACCTACATTATTAAACCACACATATGAGTACATACGTCTCATGGAGACAAGTAATTTTGTTCTCATGTATAGATGAGCTGACTATGCTGTAAGTTAGAATTGTAAGAGACGTCAGGTACACTGTTACAGAACACTCCTATCTTTCAGCATGGGCACTCATAGCCTCTAGAGGCGTACACTAGCTAGCACAGAGTGGCATAAGCACACTAGAAAGCAAGCCATGGATGTTCCTAACCTCTTTCAAAAATGAATCCTGGTGGATTCAGCTGCAGCAGTTTGAGACATTACCACCCAGCTGCCAGTACTGAACCTTCTGTGTTCAAGATCCACAATGTCATCTCCAAAGTAACAAACATTGGGATTTTTTTTCATCTATTTGCACTTGACTGCCTGAGTTATCTGAAGTTACAGTGGCCATGGCAGAATGGTTGTAGGAAGGACAGGTAGAAAACTTATCTTAAACCACTACAGATAGATTCAGAAAGAGCTCCTTTAAGGAAAGCTTGTTGTGGCCTACAGTGAACTGTGTGCTACGAGATGCTCCAAAGATCCAGCGACAGAAGTGAATCCTCCAAATAAATGACTTTGTTGATGAAGTTCAACAGTAGGCCATTAAAGATGGCTACTCTAGTTTCAATGGGTTTTTTCCAGCTTTTAAAGATACCAACTTGGAACATAAAGCAACAGTCATTCTAAGGCACAGTACACAAGCATCTAAACAACCTTATTTATAAATGATACATTAAGGTGTGCTTTTATTACCCGATGATTTTATTCAAGTAGACAAAGAATAATTAAAAATATTTATGACAAGACATGCTCATTTTACTCCCCCACTCCCTTTTAAATTTTCCTAGCTCAAGTTTAGCAAAGATTTAATCAAATGATTGGCAAGCCACGAAGTGAAGAAAACAATCAAACAGATCTTCAAATACCTATGGAACAATCCTCAAGATGCTGAGGTTCTATTACAATTAAATCCTGGTATCTCTAGACACAGAGAGTGACAAAAACAGCTTTGTTAGCTATAGGTAACTGTCATGCTCTAGGTATTCAACTGCTCCTTTGCAGGGGTAAACGTGCTACAGGAAAGGGCAAGCACACAGCATATCAGTGACAAGTAAATCACTGTGATTAAGATTCATAACTTAACTTCCACTACAAAAAACAGGTAACAAAGATTTCTAATTGTCCTCACATCCAGTCAGAGTCAACGCAATACTCCTTGAAGGCTTGTACTACCAGGGATGTTTGGATGTCCTCTCTATTTAAACGTATTCTCAGCTGTTGTGAAACAA
The DNA here is from genome assembly GCF_028858705.1 of Grus americana. Lineage (NCBI taxonomy): Eukaryota > Metazoa > Chordata > Aves > Gruiformes > Gruidae > Grus > Grus americana. The sequence continues at coordinate 38,857,421 of NC_072855.1, read as the reverse complement.
GTTAGGTCCACATGGAGATGCTCCTCATCTCTTTAAAGCTTCGAAATAGTCTCCACTACTCTTCAAATACCTTTCCAAATGTCAGCATTTGCATGCAAGTTTCTTTTCAACAGAAAAGAAAACCTGAACTGAATCTTAGAAAGACAAATATTCTCAAAGTAGGTCTCAAGTGTACAGGCAGAGTCCCTCCCGCTTCCTGCCCTTTATTCCAGATTTCTGTCAAGTATGTTTTTAAATGGCAAAGCAAAGGTCCAGTTCAATGTTTACTATTCATCACTTTTGACTACTTAGTTCTTACAGAAACAGACTAAGAGCCATTAGAGACTTGGAACAACCATCTTAAAAAGTAACACCTGGGGAACCTTAGCACCTTCCTCCTCTAAGTTTAGATTATAATAGGACAAAAGAAATTAAATGCAATCTACTACTTGCTCAGTTGGCTGACTTAGCAAAGGGCTAGAAACCATGAAGTGAAACTGAGTGAATCCTGGAATTTTATTACATGCAGCACCTAGGAAAAAAAGAAAAAAAAAAGTATGATTTGCTACATTTAGGTTTAGTGTCTTTGTCATCGTACTTTATCATCTAAAGACCCAGTTACTAATTCTACTACAATGGTGTAATTACTCTTTTACAATCTGTTTAACCCAAGACATCTTGAAAGTATTTAATTTTTAAGTAAAAATACAGTGCTACTGACTGCTGTAGTGCAATTAATGCCCTTATAATACAATTCAAACCAGTAACATAAGTTAGGGAAATAGCTCTCTCTCTTTCAATCCTGATTAACTTAATGAGTTTCTCCAACATTAATCTCTTAAACACAGAACTATGGGAAATAAGAGATCAAAGAACAGCAATAAGCAGTCTAACTAAATAAGCCATGTTGATTAGCAAGTTGTATTTCCTATTGATCTAAGAGTTCACTAATGACATGCCTGGCATAATGACTGATCTTGGATTGATGTGAAGCTACGCTTAACAGTCACATTCTCCCTGTGTTATGCCATATCTAGGGGAGGCATAGGAATTCTTTTTTTAAAACCTTCAAAATATCATACACAGTCCAGGAAAACACATGAAGGCTGTAAATATTTTTGGGTTATACTAAGACTTGCATAAATTTTGTGAAAGTCTAAGACATCAAAATGCAGAGGAAAAATTAAATTATCTCAAGTCCACACTAGGACACAGTTGCCCTACTAACTAACATTTGATATTATGAATGGCCAGTATTACTGCAGTGTTCAAAGAATAATTAAAGACTTCTGCTTTAAAATCCACCTTTGGTTTTGTACTTCTGTGACCTAGTTAGGGCCAACAAACTTTGTTAAGCACAATACATACCATAACTTCCAGTTGTATTGGCACATATAACAGCACCAAAGAAGTTTGGAGCATACTTCTGGATTCTGGAAATAACCTTCTGGCAGGCTACTGTTGGGTCTGTTCCCATTCTCATATACTCCACAGCTTGATAACTAAAATAAAAAAAAAATACCCCACACCCAGACAGTTAGCCATACTCAGGTTATATATTCTAAAATACCATTAAGAGACCTCAAGTTCTTTGAATAAAGGAAACAGATGATAAATAATCTTAAGCCAAACTTCATTTTGGCAATTATTACTCAAGTTCTACCTGAAAAATAATTAGAAACAGGACTGAAAGGGACTGCAAGATGTTACTTATGCCATTTATCATTATAATGCAGGACCAAGCCTGGGATAACTCTCTGATCATCTGCAGAAGAGGCTAAGCAACAGATCAGTTAAAGAACTGTAAAAGAAGCAGTTACAGAGTTAGTGGCTTTTATTTTTCATTGTATGATTCTGACACTAAAAGAAGTTATTACTAGTTTTCAAAAAGGCCAACGTCAACATAATTTTTTTGAAGTAAACTGACCTCTGATAAATTGATTTCGGTAAGCATTAAAAAAATCTTTCAGAAAAAAACACTTAAGTTTCTGAAAAGCTTAAAATTGACACATTTTCTTTATTTCATGAATATGAAGGTACAATGTTTTGATCAAGACTTTGAACCACTTTCAAATTTTTTGCAAGCCAATTTAAAAAAAATTCTCACTCTAAATGAAAGAGTAACCAAAATGAACTTCCTTTGTATCTACGGTATCATCAGACAAATGACTATATGGACATTACTTGAGATCAATCAGTTGCATTTCCAAAACGTCCTCAGAGATAAAAAAAATTACTTTTGCTGTCATTTTCTTTCAGAGCCTGAAGATGAAAACATAATGCATAATATAACTTACAAGCAAACACCACTAGATTTTGTTTTCATGAAAGATGCATATACCAACTCCTGTTACGCTGAGACTCATCTACAGATAGCATTAACTATAGATGTTATCAAAGTACTGCAGAAGAGAACTTTCCTTGCATTTTGAGACTCCCTATTATCTTTGATTTATTCTGACACTCAAATAGGTTCAAGTTATCTAAAGATATCTGAATATAAAGCTGTATTTCACAGGGGCATCTCACTAATCAAAAACTCAGTAAAATGTTACTATCTCAAAGACGGTGGACAGAAAATATCACAAATTTTGCCCTTTATTTGACACTTCCTTCACTTCTGGCAGGTCAATTCTACTCTTTGTTTTCATGTGGGAATATCTACATAACATGGAATTAGGAAAGACCTGTATCTACAAGGAACCTGTGATTAGTCTGAGTTATTTTCTAAAACCCGTTCGTGCCAACACAAAATGTTTTAAGCATTACAGCCAAATCCTTCAGGCTGCTAAACTGTAAGTTTTTATTGATTAACCTCATAGTGGAGCTCAACTCACTACTACTGTTGGTATCTGATACCTCAGGATAATTCATAAAGTTGTCAATTGCCTTTTATTTCAAGACTGGCTTGAAACAGCTTGAAACTCATTGAGGGACATTTGTAAATATGCAACAGCTAGCAGGCATTCATAACTGCCAGAATTTCAGAAAAAGCACCCAAGTAATATGAAGGCCACTGCTGTATATTCCTTCAAGCATCAGAACCCATTATGTTCAGCACGGACTTCCATAACTCATTCCTGCTGAGACCAACCCACAAGAATGCCTGTCAAGACTCAGTGATGAAAAATGCCGTATTTTACACAAGTTATGCAACCATGATGACAGCACTAAAACACCTCTTCCAGTTTCAAATTACATGCAATTACATAGGATTGTTACACTGATACCTCCCCACCCTCCCGAGTAATCTGAGACTCACCCCTCATCCTTTCTACAATTTATAACACTTATTTCCCACACAACAAAACACTTTGGAGGAGAAAACTAACCAGTTCTGTTAAAAAGCATGCAAGTTGGGAATATACTCATTACCTGCTGACTTGATTTTGCTACTGTTCTTTCCCCTTCCATTCTTGCCTTTACTCCCAATTCAGCAGCCAGTAAGTCAGACTGTCTTTTTAATCAATTACTTCAGTTGCTGAGTTCACATTTTGCTAAAGAAAGCTAGCAAAGTCCGCCCTAAGGACAAACCTGGGTAAGAAGCGCATCATGATGTCACCATCCCCGGTGGCTGCAGCTCCTCCAGCTGTACTATCCGCATAGGATCCTGCCCCAGCTATCGGAGAATCTCCTACACGGCTGTAGTGAACAATGGGGAAAAAAAAAGAAAAACTGGAAAAAACTACAGAAAACTATAATTTACTAATTCCAGTGGGACTGCATTAATGTAATAGCTCCTGGCCTGATATTGGCAAGTTCTTATGATTTGGGCACGCTTTTAACTTTGTCAACCTTACTGCCTCCAGCTGGGTTAGTCTTAAACCCACAGGAGAACAGAACAGGTAAAGAGGTCACTCCACTGCAGTCAAAAGTATTGTCTTAAAACTACCGAAAAAAGTGATCTGTGATAACCTGACTGACCTGAGGCTTAATCCACCTCCAATGCACAACTGTTTGTTATTATGCTGACTATAGTTAGGGCAGTAAGGTTTAGCCAGTGGGCAACAGTAAGCAGCTGGGGACATTAGTATGTTTAATAACTTGATGCTAAATCCAGAACTTGTCTGACTTGGTTGACAGACAACATTACTAAATGGGTAGAAAAAAAATATCTCAAAACCAAAATACAGGCCCAGGGCTCAGATTCTATCCACATTTCTTTGGAGACCGTGCACCTCTCCAGAATGCTCATTTGTCTCTGGTGCCTTGCCTTACACGTTGCCTCACAAGTGTACCAGTTGTTTGTGTCTCGGTATGGTGAATTAAGCCAGCTGAAAAACAAACATTCCCTCAAACACACACAAATCATCTTGCAACTGCATCAGTTTCTTAGTATTAGGATTTATGGCAGTGCCCAGAAATTTTGTGCCCATCATGGGATGTGAAAAAAACTATTTTGTAAAACCAGAGATACTAACCCTGGAATTTTGTGGACTGCACCGTTAGTAGATGTCCCAGAAGCAACAGTTCCACTCCCACCAATTACAACCATACCTAAAGTTTTCAATAGGGATGAAACATATTCAGAAACACTCCTAGCAAATTTGTTAAATTAGCACTAAGGTTATCAAACAGAAGCACGATACCCAGACTAGTCAAATTACTGATATCCTGAAACACAGAAAAGTCATAAAGAAAAAAAGTTCTTTGTAAAACACATTTGGAAACTTTTTGGGTGTACTACAAGAGCTCAGAATGGAATCCAGAACAGCGAGTGTCACACTGTTCAGAGCTGTACGTTACTGCTGCCAGAGCAGCCTCTATCTCCTGATATACACCTACATTAACCAGTACACAACACGTACCTTGTGTCATCACATCCTGCACCAGTACCATCAGAACAACAAAGTTTAGGAATCATAAACTGTGCTGGAGGGAGATTAAAAAAAGTCAAAAGGATGAGCTTAAATTTGGGCAGAAGGTGAAATACTGCCTACCAAAGTAACAAGAATTAGACAACAGGCAATCAAATGTGTGGATGTGCCTACCCCTTGCTAATTTTGCGTTAAGGAAACCACTGCCTCGTTAGAAAAGCTTAGATTGGCACTTGGAACCAGATTTGGGATCAGCTGCTTCTCCATAAAGCAAGACTTCATCTCTTTAAAAGAGGGCAGAAATTGCTGCTGGCATCAAACTCCAGTACAAAGTGAGAGCCAAGAAGCAGAATCCAAATTCTGTGTTCTCACTAAGCAGTACCTCCTTCTCACAGGAAAGTTTCCTGACCAGTAGAAGCTAAAAGCATAGAGGCACTGACTCTATGGCCATCATTAGCCTCTGCAAAAAGACTGTAAGGGCATCAGTTCCTACCAACTTCCTAAATACATTTTAAAGACTTCTCAAAATGTGTTAAGTCAAGCAGACATTTCATATATATAAAACAAACAATGGGGTGGGAGAACTTGCTGTACAAATATAAGCACTATCATTTACTACAAAACAGCTTAGGACTACTTAACAACACTTCAATTCCTGAACTATATATAGCAGATCCCACTCTCATCCTGCCATTCCACAATTTCTGAGTTTTCTAGAACACATCGAAGACTCTATATCCCAGTAAAGAAAGCTACCTACCAACTTAAGAATTTGGTAGGTTGCCTGAGTTCTGTAGAACATTAATTGGTTTTTAGTAGGGTGGACTGGAAGCAAAGAAAGATTCACACTTGAAACAAGTTGTTAATTCTTGGTATTGCAAATACTATCAGGAAAAAAGTTCTGAATCGCTAAACCTGAGAAAAATCCGAACTAAAAAAGTTTAAGTTTCAAGACTATGAAGTATAAAGCTTTGAAAGACATGAATCTGTTACTGTTCCTTTGTCTGATCTGCTCATTAATCAGCTTACAGGCTTAGCAATTAACAGTCCTCAATCAGTAAACTCTTAGAAGTCTTTGGGGATTGCTAACCTGTTTTAAGTGTATTAGTTTCTGTAGAAATTTATTAATTTACTCAAAAGCCAGAATAGAAGAAAAATGAAAGTAAGCTTCATTTTAAAAGCTGAAGGACTGTTTGACAAACATTGCTTTTGGCTGGCAACAGGACTAACTGTTCACTCCTTTCTTCCACAACTGCAAAGCCTATTAAATTGGTCTGACAACTATAGGGGAGATTTGACCTAAGTTAACCATAATCAAGATAAAAATAATTATTTTTAACCTTGATCAGCATCCAAAGCTGCCCAAGCAATTATGCCAAGATATCTGAGGGAAAAGCAGTAGGGCAATGAACAAATAGCTAAGGGCAAAGAATGAAGCAAGTGGCTGTGCAACCAGCGCACTGGAAAAAAAAAACAAAACAAAACAAAAACCAAATCCCACTTCTAGGGACTTCATCCTAACACATAAGTAACACAATCTTGAAACCACTATCAATAGGAAATAATGCCTCTATGAAATACTTTTCTTTAAACTCAGTATGATTTAATCTATAGGAGAATAAGTAAAGGAAAAAAAAGCAGCAGAGTTACCAAAGGTTGTTACCAATAGTATCATGATTCTGAACATTTCTTTGTGAGATGGTCTGTTCGTCTTTACAAATTACTTTTTCAGGCCTTTTGTATGGTCCACAGGATTTTGAAGAGTCTGGTACCACATTCTGTAATTATTTTATTATTTGCATGAATAATATATTATGCATCATTACAAATAAACTTAAAAATACTAAAATCAGTATCTATAATCTACTACACACGTATCAGATGCCCAATACTTAAATTATACAGCTGTACTGATATCCCAGAAGTTGTTTCATTTAAAGAATAAAGACTGACTTCTGGTATAATGCAATAAAAAGTTTTTCCTACTAGAAAGTTACGTTGTTCAAAGATTCTTTTTTGCTCAATTGACTAGTTAAAAATAAAGAGCTCACTCTTCAGTAAAATGAAGAAAATTTTCAATCTAAAAACAACCAGATAAACTGAGCTTGTTTTATTAATGTCAAGTCAAGATACTGTCCCAACTGAAAAACAGAATACGTATCAAATTAAAGTGGTTCAGCAATGCAGCATTTCATATCCAAGAAACAATGAAGACAGTCTACAAACATGAAGAGATATGCAACACCATCCCAAAACAACAAAAAAACCTTACCACAATAGGCATGTTTAACGTGGACAGCTGTACTAATATGATGGGTTCACAGGTCTGCATAAAGTCACTATATTTAAGGACCTTAATTGCTACTGATTTTCTTTCAGAAATTTATATATGCATCAAAAAATACATGCACTACTTTGTTTAGTTTGAGAAGTCCTGCCCAAATTTAGAGCTAAAAAAAATAAAAATTCCCCCCAGCAAAACACTACTGTAGCAACGTCAAAACCAGAAGGATCTAAGATGTAGGAGTTAGACACATACTCTTAACAAGTCTACCAAATGCTTGGTAATTCCAAGTTTGTTCTGCTTAATAAGCAAAACTTTTTTTTTCCTTCACACGTAAAGCACAACTTCAACATAAGCTGAAAGGAAGAGGCAATGCTGCATTACTGATTTTCTAAACCCCCACTTCACCACCACCACTGCACCGTACCTTCCAGTAATTTGGCTGACAGCTCTGATTAAGCCACTTCGAATACACCAAAAGAGACTTTTGGGTAGTTAAGTCTTCATATGGAAACCCCATTCTTACAGCAAACAGGGAGGCTTTAAAAGCAACAACCAAAAAAAAAGCCATTAATTTACCCACATTTTTACACATTTTATGATAATGTATCCATGCAATGTTATCTAGAAATCAAGAAATTCTACATTCTCTACAGAGATGAGAAATATTTCTTCAGAGAGCAGTATCAACCATTATAGTGATGTGTAACTGCAGTAACAAACTCTCCCTTCACTGGCAACATCAAATTTCCTCATTTCACTATAACTATGTTAACACATCTAAGTTTTAACACTGAAAGAGAAACAAATTCAACTCTGTTAATCAACTGGACACAAATAACCTGGAGTAAGAGTGGCCTGGGCTGTGTGTGTCACAGAAACATTTAAATAAATGACACAAATAATAATATATTTTCCTTAAAAAGCTAGTCTTTCATGACATGTAACACAATGGCACAACATTCGCCACTAAAATACTGATACTTGCAGACATCAATCCAGTAGCTTACATCGTATTACACTTCTTCCTTGCAGTTTTAAAAATGATTGCCTCCTTGTTTTGAAAATTAATATAGTATGTGTCAAGGGAGCAAAAGAAATACCAACATAAGCAATGAAAGAATGCTGCACTTCTAAGAATGGCTGTTATGGTTACAGAGAGGGAAAAGAAAAAAGATCAACTGTTCTTTCATCTTTTAGTTTCTAGATACCTTTGATATTACCTACTAACAGACACTGTTGCTAGATTCAGACGCTTGAATTTGTATTACCAATCCTTGATAATAATGTCACACAGCAGAACAAGCTTCTCTAGTCCATGAATTAAGAAAAGTCTTCAATTATTTCTGGACAGCTTTTCTGTGTTTTTCTTAAAAACTGACACAATTGAAGTCTCTTTGCACTCAGAGGAAAAGAAAACTGACAGCTTCAGTTAAACAGATACTTATTTTCCCATTTCTAGAACAAACAGGAAGGGTTTTTTTGGGGGGAGAGGGTTGGGGGGTTTTTAAGGTAAAATGGTGCTTGTGCATGTTTGTCAGTCATTCTTTCATGAATTTTGAAGCTTTGCTTCTATTCCAGGAAGCAGAGTTGGTCACTTGTACTCTCTGAACTTTTTACTTGTATTATTGGTCTAAGTATTGCTAGGACAAAAAGAGAAAAGGTCAGGCACACTGTGATTTTGAAACTTTTCTATCTGTTGGAGACAAGTCTGAAAATTTATGGGCAGATGATAAACAAAATAATTCTTTTCTTCACTTGTAATGATTCTGCACTGAATGTCCCTGAGTCAGTTCTACATTGGCACACATGGCCTTTATTGCTAGTTTTCTTAGACTTGTCCTAAGGAAATTAGGCAATGAATGAAGAAAGTTCTTTTACCAGTGCAAGAACTGATCAGTGCAGTTATCTGTATCCATTCACCAAGCTACACCACAGGCAAGAAGTTAAGATCCAGGGAACTACAGGCTGGTCAGCCTCACCTTGATCACTGAGAAGTTGATGGAAGAACTAACTCTGGAAACCACTTCCAAGCACGTGAAGGACAAGATGATGATTGGGAGTAGTCAGCAGGGCTTCACAAAAGGAAAGTCACACTTGATCAGCCTGCTAACCATCTATGATAAAACAGCTGGTTTGGTAGATGAGGGGAGAGCAGTGGAAATTGTCTACCTTGACTTCCATAAGGCTTTTGACAGTGTCTCCCATAAGATCCTCAAAGAGAAGTTGATAAAGTACTGGCTGGATGAGCACACAGTGAGCTGGACTGAAAAGTGACTGAAGGGCTTAGCTCAGAGGGTGGTGATCAGTGGTAGGAAGTCTAGTTGGAGCCAGTAACTAGCGGTGTACCACTGGGGTTAATATTAGGTCCAGTAACATTCAATATCTTCATTAATGATTTGGATGATGTGACAAAGTGTATGTACCGTCAGCAATTTTTGCAGATGATATAAAACTGGGAAGAGTGGTTGAAGCACCAGGGGGTTATGCTGCCATCCAGTGTGATCTCCACAGGCTGGAGAAATGGGCTGATAAGAACCTCAAGCAGTTCAACAAAGAGAAGTTCCAAGTCCTGCACCTGGGGAGGAACAATCCCATGCACCAGCAGATGCTGGGGCCACTCAGTGGTAAAGGAGTTTGGTGGGAGAAGGCCTGGTTCTGAGGGGCAGCAAGCTGAATGTCAGCCAGCAATGTGCCCTAGCAGCAAAAGCAAATAACAGAGTAGGCTGGACTCCGGCATTAGCAGAAGTGTTGCCAGCAGGTCAAGGGAGGTGATCCTTCCCCTCTACTCAGCACTGGGGAGGCCGCACTTGGAGTGCTGGGTCCAGTTCTAGGCTCCCCTGTACAAGAGAGACGTGGATATACTGGACAGAGTCCAGTGAAGGGCCACAAAGATGAGTAAGAGACTCGAGCATCTCTCAGAGGAAAGGCTGAGAGAGCTGGGACTGTTCGGGGGGGGATCTCATCAGTGTATATAAATACCTGAAGGGAAGGTGCAAAGAGCAATCCAGGCCCTTTTCGGTGGTGCCTAGCGACAGGACGAAAGGCCATGGGCACAAAGTGAAACACAGAAGTTCCCTCTGAACAGCAGGACACACTTCTACATTCTGAGGGTGACCAACTTGACCAGAGGTTTTGGAGTCTCCCTCCTTAGAGAGATTAAAAAGTCATTTGGACATGGTCCTGGGCAACCAGGTCTAGGTGGCCCTACTTGAGCAGGAGTGGTTGAACCAGAAGATCTGAAGTCGCTGCCAACCTCAACCATTCCGTGCTTCTGTAATACATCCTCTCTTCCTTAAGTTCTCTACGTACCAAAGGTTTTAAAATACCTAAACTTCAATTTTTTGAGTCAAAGTAAACAGAACTGTGAAGACTATTCAGGTGTCATGGCACTGCAACAGATTCCATCAGTGTTTTTAACACCAAACCCGAAAATTTCATGTTACTTTCATTAAAACTTTATTGCCAGGAACAATGTACTGGTCACATACTTAAAAATGTTCAACTAAACAAAAGTAATGCGTGCCACAGCTGGCTACCTCCTCTCTAGTGTCAACCACTCAGAGAAATGAAATTTTAGGAGACAGGCAGACTTTCCTGGATTATATCACTAAACACATTCAAATAGAAGTGCAATGTAGTTATTGGGAAAAAAAATAAGGAATAACCTCAGCAATTTTGCATCTTGAATAAAAAAAGCCTGCAGAGATAATATACATTTATATGAAAAGGCTTTACTATTCTAGCTAGCTTTTCTGGTGAAAACGTAAATATTTTTATTTAGAAAATAAACTGTTGTTTCTGTCACACACTGATTTGATTCTTCTGAAGCTATAGCTCTATTTTCTCTTTATCAATCTTCACTTGGTAAAGACAACCCATAGCTTCCTTTATCCAAGTTCCTATTTCCACAGAAAACACATTCCTTCACAAGAAATATTATTCTTTCTCAATTTCTCCACTGCTTTGATTCATTTACTAACATCTATCACCATCTCCAATTTTTACTCAGATATATCTTTAGCTTTCCTATCTTTCTTTTGCCATGACTGCTAGACAGTTTATTCTGAGGAAGTTCTCACTGACAGCAAGGACTCAGCATAACAGCCTTGCCCACAACTCCATTATGCAAAGAGCTACCTTCTTAGGCTGGAAAATATATTTTAAATCAGCACTTGAATTCTTCTGTTTCTTCGCCTTCCTTATCTTTCTGCTCATTCTGCTGATCAAAAGTTAAAAATATTTTGATAACTACCAATGTTGAAGAAAGGAGTATTATGAGCATTTCCTCCTCCTCTATTTAACACCTGACCAATTTCTTTTTTCAGCATCACCTGTGAAATCTCTTACCAAAGCCACTTGTAACCTAACCATGGCCAACTGCTCCAATTAAATAGAATCTGCAAATCTATCCCTCCTTTCAAACCTTCTGTCAAACACTGTCCTCACCTCCCTCTATTGCCCTATTTTACTCCATGAAAAAATCTGCTTTTGCACTTATTTCTTTATCATTCTGTACACATTAATTCCTTCAAGGATCTTGTATCTTTTCTATCAATTTCAAAGCACTTGACTCACCCTTAATACTCAGATGTCAATTTCAACACTTATCTCCAGATTTCTTTCTGGGCAGGCACAGACATTTTAAAAGTCCTTAACTGTGAGCCAAGTAACCTTCCACTCACTACTCATACCTCCCTGGAATGTACATCTCTCTTGAAACCAGTATTATTCTAACAGCAGCAACTCATTTTAAAAGCTCAACTAGTCCTCCAGTTTGCTATCACTCTGTTGTTTTGTCTAGCATTACAGCTCCTAATGTTCTCACTAATACAAAATACAGTAATCATGCTCAGTATATACTAAAATAGTAAAATGTAATTGTAGTGTCTATTAATTCTGTGATTTCTTAGGAAAAGTTACTCCATGGTTTTAAATGAAACATTTACAGCTAACAGATTCTATAGTATCTTGTATCAAATCATCTTTGATACTTCCGATATCAGTGATATTAGCAAAGCCTTGGGATTAGCAAAGCCTTGGGATTACGAGTGAATACTTGCAGTTAAACTGGAAGGACCATAATTTCTATTTTTCTTTTCATGATTTCCATTACTATGGACTAAAACCTAACTCATACACACGTAATAAGAGAGTAAATACTTCTGAATTATTTGACTAGATTCATTTGATTGTCAGGGAATTCTTCCACCTGCATTACCAAGATTAAGGTATGGCAATTTTAATAGGAAGCGGTTTAAAAAGAGGGTATGACTTGGAAACAGTTAGAGGAATAATTACCTGACTCTCCCACTAATAACGTATGCTTAGTGTATTCAATGACCTTTCGCGCTACACCAATTGCATTTTTTACATGTCTGAGATCTGCAACTGCCCCAACTTCCATAGTGTTGCTGGAAACAAGAAACATATAAAATGTATTAAAAATACAAGAATAACTGTACAATTTTTATTAGACAAAATCTGTTCTCATCTAAATTAGAAAGCTTGCTCCTTTAACATATTGCTTTCATTGTTCTATTCCATAGACAGATGGCATCACACTGGTAGGGAAAAACTTCATATATGTATTGCTTCCTTTCACAGACATGGGGATGCTGCTCATAACAATGACTCCATCCCACAGTAATATTTTCAGTAAACTATTTTGTTACATCAACTCATAACACGAATCACACACTTGCAATTACTTTTTAATCAGGACAGCTTTAAATGGTAAATAAAGCATAGAAGATAATTCTGTAAAATTCACTTCCAATGTAAAATGTTTATGGAATGAATGTAAAGGGCAAGCTCACAATGCTACAAGCCCTCTGCTTTGCAACTGCTATATCTAGAGCTGGATTACTGCATTACATGTAAAGATTCAGTAACAAACACGCTTAGCTACTCTTCCAGCAATTAGTTAAATATTTTTCCTAGTTCCACAGGTTAACATGTAACTTGTCCCATAGTCAGCCCTAAACCAACATGTAACAACCCTTAGAGTGTGCTAAAAGTTACAGGGTTCGTCCTTTTCCCCATGTAGTTTTCTTACCCATCCATAATCATTGCATCCAGTGTTGTTTCTCCACTTTCATCTGGGCTTCCTCCGTATCCCACACTCCCATCACATTGGTCAATCTCACACTGACCACAGCCTCTCTCAACCGCATCCAGCTCAGAACCTCCCAACTGTAATACTCTCCATGCTGTAATCAACAAATAATTGTCATCAGTGAAAACAGTCCCTACTACTGCTTTAAAGAATGGTTTAAAGATGGACATGATAAAAATACGCTATGTAAGTGGATTAAAAAAAGTAAACTATAACTTATAGGAGAAATAAAGTAAAAATATAAATATATTCAAAAGAATGTAAAGCATTACTTTTCTAAATACTGTTTTTCTTGCATATCTGATTGCTGTTTCTGACTGAGAAATGAAGTTCCCTTTCTGATTGGTAAGGTATTATTTACTAACAATCATCACAACTTCTATATATTAAATAACCTCCTCTGCCCAGAACCAACCATTAATTTACCAGTTTATTTAAAGCCTTTTTTTTGAGGGGGGGAGGGGGAAAGAAGAGGGGGAAGCAAAACTTTTTTTTTTTTTGAGATAAGAGACATTCTAACAAGCAGCCCTCAAAAGCTTCATCTGAGAATATGAAGTATCCAGCTGCAGAATAGAAAGATATAAAACAGAGTGATCTCAAAGATCTAAACCTACATCGGTAACTACACAAGAACAAAAAAAAAGTGGAAACAGTACACAAGAAATTACAATCTCCACCTTCTCCTGTTCAACCCTTAGTCTTCTGTTCTTTAGGATCTAGCTCATGGTGCAGTTTTGTAAGACATTACGGACGTGCCAAATGACACGAGTTGAATGAACTGGGCCTGAAGGCTTTACATGACATTTCACAAGGCTGGACCTCAGGCAAGATTTTCCAAGAAGCCTGAGCTTGCTGCTGTTGACAATTGCAATCCTGCTTCTTCCTTGTGCTGGCTCTGGTGCTCCATCATCTGCCAGACCCAGCACAGGGGAGTCAGGAGAAATGTTATCACCCAGCTCTTTTTGGCACATCTATTACACTGTCTCAACCACCTCAAGAAGCCTCATCTTCACAAATGCTGCATGCAACTACATGAAGCTGCCTGCACCAAGGAAAAAGTAAGACTTAATAACTAGCATTCAACTCCACATATGCTGGTCTTATAAACTTCAGTGTGAGGAGTACTGCTCTAATCCGCCCTATCACCTTTATCGCTGTGAGTAGCCTTAACACAAGCTTTCAAAAGCTGCAAAGCACAGGCCTTACAGTTTCCATGGCTGTATTTCACTTCTGACCTATACAAGGCTTTATAAGGTACCCCATTTCACTAGCACGGCTTCACTAGTAAGGGGTTATTTGCAACTCAACTATGGTAAAATAGCCTATGAGTCTTTCAAAAATCAGTATCCACAACTAATTTATGTTGTCATAGGAAAACCTGCTTTGACTGTCAATAACACATCACAAAACAACACAGAGCTCCAAAAATACAGTATTCAGAACTATCTAAATCCTTGGGGGCAAGGAATAATCTCAGAAGAGCACCATTAAAAACAAGTCACCATTGCAAACAGCCACAAGACTGTAAATCGCATTACTAGCAAAAGAATGTTTTCAACATAGCTTTTACTCAGCTCAAAACCCCCCTCCTCTTTTTTTTAAAAAAACAAAACAAAACAAAACACCGCATTTTTCCCAGTCTTGAAAGTTAAACCATTTACTGGCAGGCTCTCAACACCAGGGCTCAGCGACAGAGCGCCATCAACGCAAAGAGAAACTCAGGGGCTTGGTCCCTTCCCATACGAAGGCAACCCAGCACCCTGACGCCCGGCCCGGGGCCGGGCCCCCCCCCGAGAGCCGCCGTAGGCCCTTTCCCAGCCCGCAGACCGGCGCCTCACGCACTCTCCCTGACCCGTGAGCGGGCGAGGAGCCCGGGCCCGCTGCAGCCGGAGCCATTTAACGGAAGGAAGCAGGGTCACAACCCACTTCTTGTCACACATAAGCACGGTCACGCCTGAGACTTAGTCTGTTTTTAAGCCAACACGCAGAACCCCCGCCGGCCTCCCAGCAGGAGGGCGCAGCAGGAGGAGCACCGAACGAGTGAGCGGCGCGGCACTGCCCCGGTCCGGTCCGGTCCCCGGCGGGGGCACCTGTCTCGGCGGCTTTCCTAAACGCCCACGTGTTGATGACTACAGGCAGGGCGGCGGCTGAGGTGGCGCCCGCCAGCTGCAACACGACGAGCAACAAGGGCACGACCATCATCCAGCGCAGACCCCCGCCGCATCTCGCCGCCATATCAACCCAGCCCGGCCTCCACACAGCCACCACGGGGCAGGCGGCTGCGCAAGCACATGCGCACACGGCCCAGCCGCGGCGGAGCGATACTGCCGCTGGCGGGTATAGACCGCGGCGGAGGGCGCTGCTCGCCTCTAGGGAGTGGTGCGGCTCGTCTGGCCTTCTGTGCTGGCGGGTCTCCACAGGCCGGGGTCTGCTGGCGGCCTCTCGAGGAACCTTTTCGTGGCAAGGAAAAGCCTAAATGCCTCCCAGCAAAGGCCAAGGGCCAGAGCAGATTGAAATATAATTTGTAGTTGTTGTGGGCCTGGGTGTGTGTTAAAGCCAGCCTCCTCGTGTGGAGGTCGCAATCCCTCCGTGAAATGACCGTCGGAGCTGAGCTGCCGTGGTGGGGCTGGGGCTCCCAGCAGAGCTGGGCCGGGGGGAGCACCAGGGCAGCGCGTTCAAAGGCGATCTCCATGCGTGCTCGTGAGATTCACATGCAGCATCCTCACATGCCGCTCTGTTAACATGTATGTTTTTGTCAAAAGTGCCTTAATGGCACAGAGAGGTTTCTGCGAAGGATGCATTTTGGGATCTACTGTAGTGAATAGAATTTGTAAAAAGCCTTGCTTTATAGAAATCATAAAACGTGTAACAAGTAATTTCTTAATTCTGCCCCTGCTGTTCAAGCTTTTCATTATAAACCATTAGCAATAGTTTAAAGTCATTTGACACGTTGCCATAGTAGTCTGACTGTTTTCAGGTGTGTAGGCTCGCCCGCTGTCAGCGTAATGCACCGGTTTGTGTTCAGGGCTGATTACGTGCAAGCAGTCGCCGATCATCAACCAGCTATTGTTTCTGAACAACATGAAAAAGGGGGCTTCTGCTTCTACCAGAGAAAGTGGATATGAAATATATTTTTTCTTTTTTTCTTCTTTTTTTTTTTTTACTTTTTCAGCTCATTCTCATTACTTCTTTTTAATATATGATGGGCCAAACTCAGTTACACATTACCAGCAATATCAGTGGTCTTGTATTTGTGGTGAGAGGAGATACTTGGACCTCATGTGTGATAAGCTCAAGCTTGTAGACATGCATAAATTGTACGTGTACCCTAGCTGGTTTAAAAAACCTGAAGCAATATTATTTTTATTGTAACAAAATAATCCACTGACTTGGGAATTAAATGGTTGTCACAACAGAAATGTATTAGCCTTTATTGCAGAAGTCACAAAATAATAAAATGCAGTATTGGGTTTGACTTTAGTAATAGTGTGGCCTTCGTTTCAGCCAGTTCCCAAAAGCGAAACTACCAGTAGTCTAGAGAAACCTTTACTCAGGTTAATACTGTTAGCTGATTTATTTCTGATATGACTGTTCTTATTTCTGTCACGTATTTCTGTGTAAAGCTGTTAGGGAAGGGAAAGGGGCCAAACATCCAAATTAATGTTAGCTAAAGGAAAATAGAGGAAAATATTTTCAGGAAACTAATTTAGTAATAAGTGAAAAGGAAAATATAATCAAACATTTTTGTAAAATTGATACATTAATGATATTTTTCAAATATTGTTTTCTTTTAGCCAGATAAAATGGACCATTATGAAAGAAAAACACTTTGATATGGATGTCATTCAAATAAAAGTATTGACTGTGATGGTTGCATCTGCAGGCTAAGCCTGCACAGCTGTGGAGAGAATATTTTGTGTGACTTGAAACAGCATAACATTATGCTTTGAGGCCCATGAAGAAACTCAGTTGGTTTGATTTCTGTTGTATGCTTTCTAAGTGACATTGAAATGGGAATGACTTCCTGCTAGAAATAAATGCAATAATGAATCCATGCTTTACTGTATACAATGTTATTAAATATCATATATTAATTATGCAAAGTGTGAAAAAAATCAGAAAGCAAACACTGCTCTCAGATACAGTGTAAAATCAAGGGCAAGGTCAATAAAACTCTGGTTTTACATGCTGAGGAGAATTTGAGCAATATCTGTCCAAAACAACTCTGCAAATCAATTGTGCTACATCCATCCAGGCTCTTGATTTGCCTTCTGTCTCTGATATAAGGTATTTTAAAATTGGTCTTTGAATTTAAAACTTGTTTGTATTTTCATAAAAATTAGCAGTTGTTTTATATCAGTTCTTCCTACATCAGCGGTGAAAATGTACCTTAAGCTGTCTGTCCCCCAATACTTACTGCTATCTTAGAGACCGTACCTAAGATAAATGGTGATACTGGTAGACTTTTGTCTCTGCAGCTAAAAAGCAAATCAATGTTTCCACGAACAGATTTTGTCTTCAAATGCATAATATTGAAAGAATATTCTAGAGAAAGCCTTGTATGGACAAGGGATCACCAAGAGGATCTACAACAGACAACACTGTGACTGAATGGCACTGAGTAATTAATGAAAAACACAGGAGGAAATTCACCTCTTTCACTGAGAGTGTCTGTTCCTACAGTGGCCAAATTCTGACCTCAATTATATCTGTGTGACCTTATCTAGCACCATCTGTTCAAAAATGCATGCCTAGCTCCCTTCTGCGGTCTCAAATTTTCCGTGTGTTTTGAAATCTAATTAAGTATTGTAGTTATATTGGTAATTTGTTTACATTTTTATCTTGATTTTACTTACACTTTCTAATATTAACATACACAAACACATGAAAAGCAAATCTGAGAATAATTTTCTTAATAAAAATAATCAACTGTTTGATTAGCATTTGCTATAGAATCTTACTTAAGTGTGAATTTTTTTTGACACCTAGGATTTTGAATCCATTATGCTTCTAATTAAAATATATTTTTAAATGACCCTTTGTTGTGGTTTTCTGTTTTGACTAGATTTGTGTAAGCACTGTACTATCAGTTTTTTAAATTCTTTTTTTTTTCTCTTTCGATCCCTTTCATGGCTTCTTGCAATATGTACATTCTCTCAATTCACTGAACGACACAGGAAAAGATAAAACGATTTATTCATGTTGAATGTCTCCATCATCTACCTCTTAAATCTTCGAGGAAAGACCCTGATGCCTTCTCTCATGCTTGAGAAGAGCTATCTATAAACATTTTCAAAGCTACTTACTTATCCTCACCTGAATCCTCCATAAAACTCAGCACCAGTGTGAGGTGTGTCAAAATGTGTAATGTTTAAATCACATGATTACCCAGATCTCTGCTTCCCATACCGTTTTCCTGTCTTCATGTTTTCACCAACAGTCTTTATCCGCGCGTTACATGTTCTCTTTTACTTGTACTGTAAGGTTTTTTGGATATGTCTCGTCATTTCATTTTAAGTTTGTACAGCGTATAGCACCAGCGTCTCCTAGCTTAGCACTCTTTGATCCTTGGCAATACATGAGCATTCATATCTATGAGAAAAAATACGGATGCTAATTACAATAACCAAGCAGCCATCAATGATAACTAAACAATAATAAATTGTCATGTTTCCATTGGTAAATTTGCTTTTGTTACCACTTTTCTTTTTATCAGATTGCTACGTTACAGTAGCTCACTTTCTCACTTTCTAACCTCAAAATAATTATTACATGTCACAGAATAATACATTCTTACAGTATTATTTTGGCCTATTGTAGCATTCTGTCTCAAAACAAGTTACGTGCAATATATTTCCTATTTGTAATTGCTATACTGGTCCACTGCAGTAATAAAGTTGTCATATGGAACATGTAATGGACCACTTTACATTGTTGGAACTGCTTTTTTTATTACAACTCCTTGTAACTTTATGATGTCTTCATAAATGTGATCCATGGCAATAATAAAGTTGTTGGACAAATACCGCAAGTTACTGTTTGCTTCCGCCAAGTCTGAAAGTTATATTGACATTGTTAAATGAACATACTTAAAGTTTTCAATGTTGAAAGGAAAGTAACCAGAAACTTGTATTATACGAACATTATTTTAGAAATATAGTAACTTACAGTGTCTGCATCTATTTCATGTGGTTTGGGTATGCCTACCAAGACTTCTAAACAGGATCCTTACTGAGTTATGACTATCTGAGGCTAGAGGACATATCAACACATGCAGCACTGTGATGTTTTCATGGTTAGCACACCCCAGATACCCCAATAAATAATTGCTGTGTGCAAGCCCTGACTTTGAAAAGAAAATTGTGTGATGTCTGTGCATAGTGCTCTGCCCAAGTTGTTTTCTCTGTAGTCTTTGTTAGGACACAGGAATGCCATTCCGTGTTTCGCCATGTGCGGTTAGTCTGTGCAAACCAAACCCCTTGTTTTATACTGGCTTCTGTGTCTCCTACTCACGTTCATCCACTCAAAGCTTGCTGAGCTATCAGAGCTCCACAGTGTTCAGTGTAGAGATGGTTCAACAACTTTGAATACAGGTTTTAAGAATAGGGCTGAGAAGTAGTAAAGAGCTAGTTCCTACTCCGTGGTGTCTGAACTGGATGTATCCACAGCTCTGCAGCATTTCTAAACCACTGAAGAAGTGTACAAATCAGGTCAAAGTCGTTTTGAGAATCTATTTCAGCAATGTACCAACCATTCAATTACTGTCCTTTGCAAATTCCACTGGACTCTGATACTAACCACAGGGGTTATTAAGTGGGAAATACATCTTTTTCTGGCTTCAGACTGACAAACTGCAATCTCGAACAAAAACCCTCTTGATAGCATTTTATCAACTATATTTTAAGATGAAATGGCTGAGATACAAAGCACAGAAATACAAAGTTATGAGCTACTACTACATTTTTAAGTTCATTTTGTGCCAGAAATTGACCTTCTGTGCTGATTAAATCATAGGATATGATGCCTAGAAACAAGGGGTCAAGCCAACGGTTAAGCAGCAGGTGTGAGTCTGAATTTACTTTGTGAGGATTTAGTCTGATTATTTGAGTATAATAATCTCAACCTTTCCTGGTCACACCATTGCAACACCACAGAATGCAAAGGAGGCTGTGTAGATTGAAACAAGAGCGGAATTTTGCTTCAGATGTTGTGTGTTTTCATTCTATGTAAATGTTTCTCAAATCCTAGAAGCTTTTACTTGAGAGAAAGGAGTTGTTTCATGCGTTTGCTGTCATCTTTGATATTCACTTTTGGAATAATGTTGTGAGTTAGACTCATCACATACCTTAGATAAATCTCAATAAAATATGCCTCTTCCTATGTTTTCTTCTCTCCAGGGTTGTGATTTTACAACTACTTTTTAGATTTAGACTGTAGAGTCACGTTGAAAGGGGAGGCTACCTTGCTTTTGTAGCATAAATATGAATTTGGATTGTGAATAAATAATAGTCAAACTGACCTTTCAGACCCTTACTGCTGTGGGTGGTCCCATTGGCTTCATTGGAGGAGTATCTGGTAAATGACTGCTCCCTCATCAGCAGAACTAGTTCACCTATGAGGCACACAGGGCAATTGCCTGGAGCTGTACACCATGCAGGGACGCGGCTAGCTAACTTAGGTGGTCATTTGACAAGAAAAGAACACGTCTAACCTTCTGACCTGGGGCTCCCTTAGTCTGTAACAACATGTAATGGTGTGCAAGACAGCAATTACTGAATTCGTTTAGGATAGTCTGTGGCCATCTTTACATTGTCTTGACTTTCATAAAAAACCTTCATATACAGCTTTTCAGAAAAATGTTTTTCTAAAATATTAAATGAAAACATCCCTAAGCTAAAATTGCTAAAATTGGCCAAGTCCAGTGCCCTTATTGTCTGTTCATTTTCCCAATAGCCTTCTAGCTACTCTTTATTTAGAAGCAAATCTACTTTTGCTCCAGAATTTGAAATTTCACAATCTTGTCAATCACTATAGCGATAAAATCACTTAGACTTTACTTAAAGGTGCTGTAAGACTTGATGAAAAACTGTATAATGTCATACTGAAACTATGGTGTTACTGTACAGACCTCCATTCAAATAAGTCTTAATTTTGAGCTGCTGTGGTACCAGATGTCTTTATTATGACTCAATAAAAATTATCAAGCTTCTAAAGATAAATAGTGCTTTTGGATTTGGGTTTAAAGAGAATCTGCCAGAATTTTCACTTAAAATATATATATATCTGTAAACACTGCACATTTCTTATTGAAAGGAACCATATTAACAGCTGTGTTGGGTTTGCGTGGCAAGGTTTTGGTAGCAGGGGGGCTACAGGGGTGGCTTCTGTGAGAAGCTGCTAGAAGCTCCCCCTGTGTCTGACAGAGCCAATGCCAGCCGGCTCTAAGACAGGCCCGCCGCTGGCCAAGGCCAAGCCAATCAGCGCCTCTGTGATAACATATTTAAGAAGGGAAGAAAAACACTTAGAGAGAGAGAGCTTTTGCAGCCAGAGAGAGGAGTGAGAAGATGTAAGAAACTCTGCAGACACCAAGGTCAGTGCAGAAGGAGGGGCAGGAGGTGCTCCAGGCGCTGGAGCAGAGATCCCCCTGCAGCCCGTGGTGAAGACCATGGTGAAGCAGGCTGTCCCCCTGCAGCCCATGGAGGAAGGATGAGGGGGTGTAGCGATTCCACCTGCAGCCCGTGGAGGACCCCACGCCGGAGCAGGTGGAGGCACCTGAAGGAGGCTGCGGCCCGTGGGAAGCCCACGCTGGAGCAAGTTCCAGGCCGGACCGGTGGCCCCGTGAAGAGGGGAGCCCACGCCAGGGCAGGTTTGCTGGCAGGACTTGTGACCCCGTGGGGGACCCCACGCTGGAGCAGTTTGCTCCTGAAGGTCTGCACCCCGTGAGAGGGACTCCATGCTGGAGCAGGGGAACGATGAGAGGAGTCCTCCCCCTGAGGATGAAGAAGCGGCAGAAACACCATGTGCTGAACTGACCGTAACCCCCGTTCCCCGTCCCCCTGTGCCGCTGAGGGGGGGAAGGTTGAAGCCGGGAGTGAAGTCGAGCCCGGGAAGATGGGAGGGGTGGGGGGAGGTGTTTTAAGAGTTGATTTTATTTTCTCATTCCTCTACTCTGTTTTGCCTAGTAATAAATCAGATGAATTCCCTCTCTAAGTTCGGTCTGGTTTGCTCGTGACAACAATTAGCGAGTGATCTCTCCCTGTCCTTATCTCGACCTACAAGCATTTCGTTATGCCTTTTCTCCCCTGTTTAGTGAATGAGGGGAGTGAGAGAGCGGCTCTGGTGGGCACCTGGCCTCCAGCCAGGGTCAACCCACCACAACAGCTTTGCCCCTATTTATCCAAATATATTAGTTGTATTATATATTCTACCATGTGTTCTTTGTGTTCATATATATGAAGGACAGCTATGTATCTTGGGGGATATCTGTTGAGCTATAGTATGGATAACCATATGGTTATCTCTATGGATAACCATATGGTTAGCTCTAGCTAGAGATTCAAATTCATAATCACAAGCAATACAAATATAGGGGTGTCTCATTCTACAGGAATTACTCCATTAGCTTGTTTTAATGAAATCTGTTTTAAGACTAATAGATAGTGTATTGCTACTTGGATTAACCCTTGTACCGACAATTGCACCAGAAAACACCCAAAATTTGCACGCTTATGTTGCTTCACGTAATAGGATTGATTTATCATGTCTGACTCCCCTGTGAGCAGAATTACCAGAGATGTAGTGCAGAAAACCATGGTTTATATTTACAAATGTATATTCAGAGGGAGTACCATATGACATTTCAAATACATGATAGTTTTCAGTAGAGTCATGGGCCTAGTCTAGATCCACAGAACTGTTTAAGCTCCTGACTCATGCTTAGGTTCTCAAACTACCAACTATGTGAAACGACAGACACAATAGGAGGTAGGAATCCAAAACCCTTTGCGAGTGTGGCCTGGCCTATGGCTAATTTCTGAGCAACTGACTTAAATCTGACTTAAATTGAACAGCCTGGATGTAAACGTGGAGCTACCTGGACTCACTGGCTCTAGGTCTGCATCTTCTGCTTTTGAGAGCTGGGCAAAACAACCTGCAGCCCATGCCTCTTCCTTGTCAGTAAGATCCCCATGTAAATATTTTCAGAGGACTCTGTCTCCTGGCATCCACCAGCAGCTGCATAGCTACAGAGTATCTCTAGAGAAGACAAATGAAGACTTGAGATTTAGTGTGGCTGTAGAAACATAGAATCATAGAATATTTAAGGTTGGAAAAGACCTCTAAGATCATCAAGTCCAACCGTCAACCCAACACCACCATGTCTACTAAACCACATCCCAAAGTGCCACGTCTACACTTTTTTTGAACACCGCCAGGGATGGTGACTCCACCACCTCTCTGGGCAGCCTATTCCAATGCCTGACCACTCTTTTGGTGAAGAAATTTTTCCTAATCTCCAATCTAAATTTCCCCTGACACAACTTGAGACCATTTCCTCTTGTTCTTTCGCTAGTTACTTGGGAGAAGAGGCCAGCACCCACCTCACTACAGTCTCCTTTGAGGGACTTGTAGAGAGTGATAAGGTCTCCCCTCAGCCTCCTCTTCTCCAGGCTAAACTACCCCACTTCCCTCAGCCACTACTCATAAGATTTGTGCTCCAGTCCCTTGACCAGCTTCATTGCCCTTCTCTGGATACGTGCCAGCACCTCAATGTCCTTCTTGTACTGAGGGGCCCAAAACTGAACACCGTACTCGAGGTGCGGCCTCACCTCGAGGTCACTAAGGAAGAACAGCACCCATTAGAGAAGACAGAATGAACAGAGCTGTCTACAATGGGATGTGGATGACTGAAGTACCTCTACCCTGCTTCTTAAGAGCCTAGTACTTTTCATTTCTATCTACCAAAGTCATCCTAAATGAACTTCTTTGAAATATTTTTTCTTTTCTATTGTGCATATCTTTCTTTTCTATGCCTATTTTAAACAGTATGATCTCAATGCAAAAATATGCCTAACAATTTTTGTACACAATTAAAGAATTGCATGCCTTGCTGTTGAAATAATAATAGTGATAAAAGGGCATAGTTACCTGATAAAGCATAGTTTCTTCAGACAAAGACCCATATGACAACTAAAATGTTTTTGAAAACGTACCATTTAATGAATTTTCATCAAACCACAAGTTACTGGGAATATAGCAGCAGGGAGAAGGAGGAGGAGGAGGGAATCGTGAGGAGTTGCCCATGCCCTGTGTTATAACAAATTGAACAAAATGTAGCTGATTTTTCTGTATCATTTATTTTGTTAATTTTCTTCTCAAATTGTAGGAATTTCCCATGAACAGTGAATTTGAAGTTTTGTCTTAACCCATAAGTGGCACACATTATTTAATGAAATTTAATCTAAAAGGCTTTTCCCACCAAATATTATTTAAGATGAAACTACTTACAGATTTTGAGAAAAAAATACGTCTTATTATGTGTTTGGAAAACTCTTCTAACACTTGTTAATTTCAGGAATCCTTTAGTTGGAAATACGATCGTGGCTAAGTAATGTACCACTTGGGAGCTATTTTAGTCAGCAGAACCATTCTGGGAACAAAGATGCTTTATCACTCCATATTTTCTGTAATTTCCCCATAGTGATGTGTGTCATATGGTCTGTGACACATCTGTTTCTATGTAAGTATGTAAAAATATATAGAGACTAAGTCTGTTCAGCAATTTGATATATAATCTGGAATATTAACCAGGTATTAAATAGATCAGATAACATGTAATAATTCTGTAGTTTTAAAAGTCTGGCGTGTTTTGTTCTGCAATTATTTTTTGTTCATTAAAAGTTATTCCAACAAAAGTGTCGTCTTTGACTACTATTTACTCCTAGAACAATACAAGCATTAGTTGTAAACAATGCCTCTGCTTCTTGTGTTTAAAGAACTTACATTCATTAACTTTGCACATATTTGGCTTTGAAGTAGCAAATAGAGACTCCTGCTAGTCTACAGACAGTATGAAATTCTGATTCTATCTACAGTCTCTAAGAACGAGCAGATGAAAGAGCATGTTATTTCAGTGTCTCCCTCATAAAAACAGGTTTCAGTCAAGGAGAAAAACAGATTACAAATCAATCTGGGTAATAAACATAATACCCAGAAGCTGAAAAATGTATCTAAAAGATATAATAAAATTCCCTTGAAAACCAGATGGGACGTGGAACTTCCTCTCCATTCGATGTCGTAAGATATGTGTGTGGACTTCCAAGCAGCATTTTTTCATTGTTTAACTTGTGAAACGTAAGTAGCATATGGTTCCATACACTGTATGTGTTTGAGTGCATTCTGATTATTTTATACTAATAAGAATGAACCCAACTGAGGAAGTATACCACTGAGAATGACCTTTGATCAGCAAATGACTTAATAATTAGGTACACAGCTGGATCAGCTGCATTTGGCTCTGTTGTCCACTGCTGGTCTAGAGGGCAATAAAGATTGTAAATGTATACATGCATGCAAGCAAACAGACTTTGAAGCCAAAAAATTATAAATTATAGGTTACCACTTAATTGCACCCTAATGCCTGTGTGTTACCACTTAAAATGAAGGACATCATTGCAAGGAGATTCTTCCATTTCCAGCTGCTAGGGAATCATACTTTGCTTTTTACTACTCCAGTAACGTGAATCCTAATTACAAACTCAGCAATACTAGAAAAAAAATCTGGGCTGAGATATATGCCCTTAATAATTTACACTTGTTTCATGTTTATTAGGAATTGTATTTTTGTATAGATGTATCCTTCTATATAGACACACTCACAAAATACGCCAACAGCTATAGCGTTAAATTAGTCTCTCTCTGTAATGATCCAGAGTTTTCAAAGCAGGCAATCCCTGTCATGTAATTCGTCTTGTCATTTTTTGCTTAGGAACTGGATGTTTCCCACTGGAAAAAATAATGACAAACTAGTCCTTAAACTTCTCAGGTCATGACCTTGCCTGCTTGGTGGAGAGTGGTGGTGAGGAAGATATCATCTGAAACAACTCTGTTGACACTCAGGGTGATTGAGTACATTCCAAAGTTTTCAGTACAGCACTGCCTTATGCCTTCGTAATCTCTGATCAGCACATTTTCATCTTGTCTACTCGTCTGGCATTGCCGTGTCCCATGTCAGTCCTTAAACTTAAAAGCTCATATGGTGGTTGTCAAGATATCACTTGCAATTTGTCAGTCCAGGAGCTCCACCACAGATCTTTTATCCCCACACTATCTTAGAAACCATGGCAAATCTTCTGGTAGGCCAGCTTGTTGGTAGCAGAGTCCTAGTAAACCAGCACAGTCTGATGAGTGCTACATTTTTATCTAGGCAGAATTTGGACTGCCTCGTCACTCTGAACAAATCAGACTTAATGTCACCTAGGCTTAGGTGGTTTGATGACAAGCATGACAGGCAGCACCACGTAAGGTTTCTGTTCTTCCTTGACATTGGTGGCAGCATATATATATTTTAGAGGGTAAAACTTATGTCTATCAATGTGCATATATTGCAAATAGACTCATAATTATATACATGTGCATCATGATTAGGCAGGGCAACGTACAAATGCACAAACACGCACACAGGCACAAGGATTAGGATAGCCAGTGAACACCTGCTTACACACCACATAACTGTCACAAGGGAGCCAGAGATGTGAATTTTCAGCATACCTGTATCATAAAAATACTGCCATATACTCCATTATTTTAACTGAATTTCCAAATTTTTTCACTAGGTGGCAATGTAGTATGTAATTTGTAGCAAATTTACAGCAGAGCTGTACTAATCAGAAATAACTGCACTAGATAAATGTATTACACTGGGTTGCAATAAAGAAATGTTGATTAATTTATAGTCCTACTTTTTTATTTTATGCTCCTAAGAATTCATACCGGATCTACACCTTAAGTAGAAAATACATAAGGTTGCAGTAGATTGCAAAGCCTGCAAGAGTCGCATGAGGTATTTAGACGTGCCTGAGGACAGCCAGTGAGCCCCATTGCCTGAAGTCAGGAATGGAGTGTGGTCCCAAAAGGAGCACATGCAGCTCAGTCACCTCAGTGGAAAGAGCTAATTTCAGTCAGAGAGAGAAGCCCGATTACAGCCAGGAATTAGAAATATTTTATTAGAATGAGTTTCTGAAGTATATCTTGCTCTGGTTGTATCAGACCTCTAAGCACTGATCTGAAGATTGGTTCAGAGCAGAAGGATGTGGATAGCTTCATTTATGAGGTCCTTGTTTTTCCTCTCTTTTCTCACAACACTGATGCTTCCGAAAGTGCCCAGAGGAGTCTCAGAGAGATGGGCTAGAGGTGGTAGGAGCTCCAGCCCAGTGGAGCTGGTGAGAGCTGGCAGCTCTCTCCTGGAGACCTGTGGCAGAACGAGGTCCGCACTGCGGGGCCAGGAGAAGACCCTGCGGAGGTGGACACCCTAGCAGGATCACTTGCAATTCCCCTTTTAAGATTCACTGTGCATGCAATGGAAAGGCTGCCTGTATGATTTGATCACTTCAATATTGAGTCTTCCTTTTGTAGACATAAAATGTGAGGTGCTAGTATATTATATAGAGCCAAGATGTTCTTTTTCTCATTTACCTTGTGAATTAATGAAATACTTTGTATCAGGCAGATTCAATCTCTGCTGTTTTTCAGAATGATCTCTGAACGTGAGGCTGACAGTCTGCCCAGTTCTCTGTAGGCAGCCTTTTGCTTTCTCAAATTTCATTATGTGACTCGACTAGTTAATTTGTTGTCTTTAAAGCCGTCCATACTTTTTACTCTAGGGCAATGGGCAATGTTTATATTTAGAAGTTTTTGCTGCCGTGGTGTTTTATAACACTGATGGTTCAGTCTGATCCAGCACTCTTTTGTCCTGAGCACTTTCTGTCAAGTTGTCTCAGTTATCCCTCCGTTCTTTTGATAGATTGTATCCCTGCTGTAATTGTCAACTGGATAATAATTATTTAGGATGTTTAATTATTTTTTGGACTAGGCTTGTTACATATCTTGGAGTTTCCAATGCTTATGATTTGGTTTTTTAGAGGACCAGCTAAGAAATAGCTATTGGCTATTAAAATGTATGCTACAATTCAGGAGAATTTGTACTATATCTTATGTTTCTTTTTGCTGTCCATATTGAGAGTAAACAAATCCCCAAAACGTCAGAAGTCTTTTGCAAAAAGAGATGGCTCTCACCTTGGGGATAACGGGGTCCAACCCCACCAGAACATTATAAATCCTGCTAAAACCTTTCTTTGTCTTTCTGCTTTAATAGGGATGTGCAGTGGCAATATAATGCACCAGAAGTTTAAGGACAATATAGGTTGTTCAGTATCACGTAATAAAACAAGAATAATTTTTTTAAATGTTTTTGTGAATGCACAGTTTTAGAACGCTCCTGAGCCTGCCCAGTAGCCCTGAAGTGAGGTCTCTGTTGGGTTATATGCACGCAAACACAGATACACATGCAGTTGCACACAAGCCTACCAGGTGTTTTTGCGTTGAGATTCCCACCAGCCAACAAGCTTTAAAGTGGCCACTTCTTGCAACACCTGCGAAACATGGTTTTGACTTAATGAGGTCTTGTTCATATCCCACACTGTCTTCTTCAGCTTCTTTCAAGACAGTGACACAACGAAGAACCTGTTGTTAGAAAATGCCAGCTTACAGCACGCAGTTACTACAACAGCATTTCCATCCAGAATGTGTGAAATTATTCTGATTTTAACATCTATGTAGATTAGCTAATAGTTTCTATGTATTGCTTAGTAAAATAACTCATAGCGATGACTGAAACCAAACCCAGAATATCATGGAACTGTTGCTTGTAGTATTTTTGCTCGCTTTCATATAAAAATTCAGTCACATAACCAGTAACTTTCTTTGGAAAGCCAAGTAGAAACCTGGATTATCATAGAATCATAGAATGGTTCAGGTTGGAAGGGAACTTAAAGATCATCTAGTTCCAACCCCCCTGCCATGGGCAGGGACACCCTCCACTAGACCAGGTTGCCCAAAGCCCCATCCAACCTGGCCTTGAACACTTCCAGGGAGGGGGCTGAGTTGTCTGAATTGTCTGAGTTGTCTGAGTTTACGTGAGTTGCCTAAATGTATTTGTTCTGATGTCATCCCTACTTTGACCACAAAATGAGTAATCAGAAGTAATTTAATTACACAGGAACTGGTTACTTTATCTCTAAGCAATTGACCTGGATATAAATATTGGTGCATTGCACTGTAGAACAGGAAAGGATTTCCCAATATGACTTTATCCAAGTTTCTTTTTTTTTCAGCAAGGCATTTCTTCCCACAGCTTTTAGATACATACATGGATTAGTCTTTTCTAGATTTAATTTACAAAATTTTTAACTGGATATTTGGAGAGTAGGGTTTTATTAGCTTTATGTTGGCCAACAGAAGTGCAAAACTTTTTTTACAGGAGGAACATGCATTTCTCAAATCTGCTCCTGATTTGACTTAAATGTGGGGTTTTTTTCCCCTGTATTCCTTTGTTTTCAATGAGAAGGTTGGTGTGCCTGCTAATAGGTTTACTGTCTGTTTTCAGCTTCCTTTGCATTTCTTCACTACATGGACGAAGTGGAGACACCAAAATGTAGTGACTGTGGCCCTGATTCTGCAACAGTATGTATATATATTTACTTAATTTAAAGCCTATGCTATGACACTGTCCATTATTATTGCATTGTGGGCCTTGCAATATTTGTTGTTTCTCTTAAAAGCTCATTTGTGAATCATGTCATCAAGAAAGAATCTCAGCTTTCAGCTAAACAGAAATATAAATTGTTATCTCCCTAATAGGAGACAGAAGTTTGAAAATATGACTTGAATATACCAAAAGGCTTTTAAAGACAGTAGGTGAAAGAGAAAGATAAATTTATTTTAAAATTATTATGATGTTTAGGAAAAGTCTTCTGTTTTGGGTTGGGGGTGATTGCTGAATCCTGAACGTTCAGGAGACAGACAAAAGAGCTTTTAAGTGAAGGAAAAGCACTCAAAAATACTAGCAGGCAACATTATCCTGTGCATTGTTGATTTCAGTGAAGATGACTTTCCAAGATGTGAGGAGAAAACAGCTGCTTTCGGGTAATGATAGAATTAGTGCCCTGTACATTCTGTATCAAGATAACTTATGCCCCTAAGAATGACTAGCACGCCGAGAATATAGCAGCAATGGTATTTATATTATGCATACTGGGGAATGAAACTGGTCAGAGACTACTGCCAGGATTCTCAGGGCTTTTGAACATTGATAACAGAAGTTCTTGATGAAGCATGTAACTGGTAATAACAAACAATAACTACTGCTTGTTTTTTATACATTTAGATCCATATTTATTGAGCTGTTGTTACATTTTGCCAGCTTTATGACTTTGCAGAAGAGATGAAGTAGAATGGAAAAAAAAGCTGACTTGAGTCAAAGATAGAGAAGATAAAGGGAAGCTACAAAATTAGCAGATCTGAATTTATCTTAACTGGTTCTGTTAGAGGAAAATCTATCATGCTGGATCTGAGAGTCCGAAGGACGTGAGCCTACTGCAGTGCCCCCAAGTCCAACAAGAAGTGAGTCCGAGAATGTCTCCCCAGTATGCACAAGCACACAGAGAACCTGGATACACCACATACCTGCGTATATACATGGCCAGCCACTCAGACCACAGACGGGCACACAGAGCACTCTCATGAACACAGCACCAGTGGCTTCATCCTTCTCCCCTCTGGCTGAGTGGAAAAGAAGTCCGTTTGTGGGAATACATGTATATGTATACGTATATACATGAGCAGTCTGGATTCCTCCAGTAGCAAGGCTCAGATACTCAGTCTGCCCATACTCAGTCTGTCCAGTAGCTGCTCCTGAATCCCGGTCTCTCCATTTGCAAGGACCTGGACATAGAAACTCCCGAGGCTGCAGCCCTGCTCCAGTTCACAGAATCACAGAATGATTGAGGTTGGGAGGGACCTCTGGAGGTCATCTGGTCCAGCCCCCTTGCTTGAGCTGGTTGCCCAGGACCATGTCCAGACAGTTTATGAATATCTCCAGGGATGGAGACTCCACAACCTCTCTGTGCACAACCTCTCTCTGCACAACCTATGCCAGTGCTCGATCACCCTCGGAGTAAAAAAGTGTGTCCTGCTGTTCAGAGGGAACCTCCTGTGTTTCAGTTTATGCCCATGGCCTCTCATGCTGTCTCTGAGCACTACTGAAAAGGGCCTGGCTCTGTCCTCTTTGCACCTTCCCTTCAGGTATTTATATACACTGATGAGATCCTCCCTGAGCCTTCTCTTCTCCAGGCTGAACAGTCCCAGCTCTCTCAGCCTGTCCTCTTATGAGAGATGCTCCAGTCTCTTACTCATCTTTGTGGCCCTTCACTGGACTCTGTCCAGTATGTCCACATCTCTCTTGTACAGGGGAGCCCAGAACTGGACCCAGCACTCCAGGTGTGGCCTCCCCAGTGCTGAGTGGAGGGGCAGGATCACCTCCCTTGACTGGCAGCCCTTCTCCTAATGCTGGAGCCCAGCCTACACTGTTACCTGCCTTTGCTGCCAGGGCACATTGCTGGCTGATGCTAGCTTCCTGCCCACTGGAACAAAGTCTTTTCCTGCCAAGCTGCTTTCCAAAACGTTCTTCCCTGCATCCCATAGTGTGTTCCACACCCCTACACAGCGACCCCCCACAGTCTGAACGGTGATCCAGAGAGCTGCTCCCAACGACTGGTTTCACCCCTGGATGATGGGTCTGAGGATCTGGGAGAGAGCACCCTCAGGCCTTTTTCCTGGGATATTCTGATGAAGAGAAATAAAAAGTGTGTGCTCATTTTTAGCTTTGTCAGCAAAGCCTGTTCACTGGTGACTGTAGCTCTGAATATATGGGAGTTTTTGATACTGTAAGCACTACCGAACTTATTTGCAAAGCATAGCCCTTATAAAATGACAGGATGCATTAGAGGTATTTCAATATTAACCCTGTCTCTTCTAACCAAAGTAATTCCTGAAGCTAAAGTTTTTGATTATTTTATTGGCAACCTTGAAGGGCTATTTCGTAGCATATTGGATTTATTTGGAAAATACCCCACTAATGCAGGTACAGAACTGTAGTGTTTTATAAAATAACATAGGGAAGACTTTCACTCTTCTGAATGCTTTTGAAAATGTGGCCCAATATGCTTGCAAGAAATTCGAAGTAGAAGGTCAAAAAGGGCCGAATCTTGAGGTCCCTACTCTGCTTTCATTCGGGCTTGACTCTGATAAAGCTCTTACTCCTGTGTGGGTTTTGCCTGAACAAGCACTGTGCAAGACTTACAATGCCAGGACTTAGCCCACGAAAATTATTATCTCAGGTCATAGTCTAGGCTTTCTTATATAATTTATCCATCACTTACTTATGTTATAAAAGTGCAGAGGTGATAAAGAAGTCATCTCTCAGGTCATATAGCAGTTTAAACTGCTGTGTCTCTGATTAAGCATCGTAGACAAAAGGGGATAATAAGATCCAGGGCAAGATGAGAAGAGTAGAAGTAAAAAGCTTGCACAGCTATTGGAAAGAAGGCTTACATTATTTTGCTACAGACTCAATAGGAGCATCTGATCCCCATTTCTTATGAAGTGTAGTTCTGACTGCCCCAAAATTGCTTTAAACATGAAAAAGATGAGACCACTGTGCTTAATAATGCTGTTAACACTGTGTGTGAAGATTTGTTCCTTCACTGTACCGCACATAAATACTGCTTGGTCTTCATCCGTGCAAAATGTAGAGGTAAACTTTAATTGAGGGCTTTTCTTTGGGGATCATGTGCATTCAGGGGGAACAAAACTCCTATTATCAACCTAGATATATAACAAGTTTGAGAGCGTTGTCACATAGAGATACTGAAACGTTAATTCATGCTTCCGTGACATCTTGTCTGGATTACTGTAATTCCCTGCTTGCAGGTCTCACTCAGCCCTCCTTTCACAAAACAAGAACTTGTACAATAATGCAACCACTGAGATTTTAAGCGTGCACAATAGCCGGTCATCATATGTCTCTGTACTGAGATCTCAGTGCTGCCTGCCTTTAGGGTACTGGATCGATTTGAAGATCCTGGTGATGTGTTTTAAAACACCACATGTATCCAAATGAGTTTTTGGTTCCCTATTGTCAAGGCCTAGTTTTACTCAAGTGTAAAAATGTTGGGCTTTCATTTGTTCGGAGCGAGAATTATAAATCGCTGTGTCCCATGGCTTCTTCATGCAGCTAAGGAATGCACTTTGCCAGAACAGATTTGGAGTGTCAGTCTCATCATTGACTGGAGGTCAAGACTGTGGTGGGTTGCTTAACTTTTCTTCCTGTCACCAGCATCTCTGTTTGTGTCAGGATATATTTAATAGAACATTTTAAGGCTTCCTTTTCTTCTGACTGTTTCAGAGTTGCAGCATCCCTGTACTTTACAAGAGGGCTTTTCAAATGCCAGCAATAGCATCGGCATTTCTGATTTTTTGAGTCGCAAGAAAATTTTTATACAAAGAAAAATAACAAGATAACAGAAGTGTTTCTGAGATGGATGTTGCTCTCTGTCAAAAGGATGTGCCTACCTTACCTACAGTTTTTTATATCACAGATAGGATAGGAAAGACATCTTTAGTTATCCAGTTGTGTCCCTTCCAACTCAGGAGATCCTATGATCCTATGATTCTGTATTTTGGAATAGGATACAAACTGATTTCTTTATATTGACTGTGCACTTCAAACAAATGCCTACAGAATTTTCTGTGCCAACAAGACCTTTTTATCTAAAACAGTGTATAAAAATAGTTTTGCTTTGAAAATTGTTACTACACAGGTTTATTGGCTGCTGGATCTTTTTTCTATCCCTATCCTTCCCTCTTTTGACCATTATATGCTGCTCATGCTATGTATATATTTGCAGCTTTAGTACTGAGTCTACATTTTGAAATATAATGCTTCTACTGCTAAGCATGATTAGTGGAAAACATAATTTGTGCATTGTCTTGGTTTAACCCCAGCCGGTAACTGAGCACCACGCAGCAGCTCGCTCACTGCCCACTCCAGCGCAAGGGGATGGGGAGGAGAATGGAAAAAGCCAAAACTCGTGGGTTGAGATAAAGACAGTTTAATAGGATAGCAAAGGAAGATGATGATGATAACAACAACAACAGCAACAACAAGTGATGCATAAATGCAATTGCTCACCACACGTGGAAAAAACAAACTCGATGCCCAGTCTGTTTCCGGGCAGTGATCCCGCCTCCCGGCTCGCTTCCCCAGTTCTATAGGGAGCGTGACGTGCTATGGCAGGGAATATCCCTTTGGCCAGGCTGGGCCAGCTGTCCTGGCTGTGCTCTCCCAGCTTCTGCTGCACCTGGCAGGGCGTGGGAACATGAAAAGTCTTTGACTTAGTGTAAGTACTACAACTGCCTAGCAACAACTAAAAACATCAGTGTGTTATCTACACTATTCTCATCCTAAATCTGAAACACAGCACTATACCAGCTACTAGAATGAAAATTAACTCTATCTCAGCCAAAACCAGGACACACATTTAGACTTCATTAAAAAAGGCACAATCAAAAGAAAAAAAGAAAAAGAAAAAGAAAAAAAGAAAAAAGAAAAAAAAAGTCCTGTATCAACACTGGCTTCTAGTTACTTAAATCCTATTTAGTATCTAACTTTCCATTGATATCAATGAAAATAGGCATCTTGACACCTAAATAACCTTATGGATTGGTCCCTAAGTGCTTTATCATTCTGTCATCCTTGCTCACAGCCAGGATACTGTATATTACTTTTCTGTTATTTTCTAGCATTTAATTTTCAGTACAGGTATTCTGTTACATGCATATGTAATATTGCTTTCAAAGCCAAGATGATACATACCCTTTTCATTTAGCCCACCCTCTAGTTTCTTGTCAGTTGCAGTTTTGATGACTGTGACAATATAAAAAATGTTATCCTCCAGCATAACGTATATCATCTACACTAGGTGAAGGCAGGCCAGAGTATTAAACTTCCACACAAGTTCAATATACTGTTATTAGCAGACCTGCTGAAGTTTGCAACTTCAGGTCTAAAGTGCTTGGTTTTTCAGTTAAGAAACAAAGACGTCTTAAAAGGCTAGGCCATACGTTACGTCCCCAAAGACTAACAAGCTTATACTTCTGTGGAAGTTTTTTTGATTAAAAAAAAAAAAAAATCCTTATCACCATTATAGACTTAAAGATTTCCAGTGTCATGTCATCTTCATGGATTCTTGTGCTTTACATCTCCAGTGGTGTTAAGCAGGGTTGGATTTCACAAGGTGTTAGGTCTTGCTGTCGTTTGGAGACATTTTACTGCTAACGGTCCTGTTGGATCTTAAGCAGTTTGGTGAAACTTTCTTTTCCAGATAAAGTGTAATGTCTGTCTTTACTGATATTCTTGTTTGACCCTGAATGTAAGGGAGGATGTATCATCTTCCTTGCTGTGCCTGTTCATTTCTGTGCTGCCTGTAGACACATTCAAAGTTTCTCCACCAGCAGTTAAATTTTCCTTTCTGTGTTTGCCTCTGTGTCTGTCTTCAAGGCCAAATTCAGAAGTGGTGCATGTTACTTAGAACAATTCAGAAGGTCCCCTTAGACTCTGCCAGATCTATTTATACCATCTCTATCAGTGTATAACATAATCTGTAATTTGCATACCAAGGAATTGCAAGAGGATTTCAATTTAAATAACAGAGGCTCTTCTTTCATTTACACCTACTCATGAGTCCTTATTATGAAAGCTGTAGCGAGTTAGATTGACATTTGATGAACAAAGGGCAATTGTCTTCAACGGAAAAGAACAATAGTGTTCCAGTAGTTTTTTGAAGCATATTTTCACTCTTATCATTGTCATTTTCATCTTCCTGGGTTTGGTGAATCCAATGTTTCATCCAGTGAATTGATATTGATCCGGGCCAGTCAGTATTTTGCAGCTGTGTGGAGGAAAAGGAAAAACCCTCTTCTTATTTCTTTTACTCTTGTGGCATTGCCTGAATCTATTTCTCTCTGGTTGGTGTGTGGATTTCAAATGGGTTTTAGAGTGTCTCTAGTTTAGTCCATTCCAGCTTTTCCTTCTGCTAGTCTGCTTTGCGTAGGGTAATGCTATGGTGACTACAGAAATCCCCCTGGTCAGGGAGACTCTGGGCGTCCAGGAGTTAAGGTGTGTGGACATCCAATGATCATGGTGCTGAGCCAGATTGTCAGAACCATGACCCGGATTTTTACTTTTTATTTTAAAGGTATGAGAAAACCTGGCTAAATTCCTAAGTCTTTGCGTGCTAAACATCTTTCATACTTCTTTCCCTTTTGGCTGAGACATGACTACAATATGAGACAGTAGTTAGAATAGCCATGTGTTGGGCTGCACGCCCTATGTTTTTTGCCAGCCGGTCCACGCACGTGTCCCTTCTGGGAGGCAAAGCATGAGGCAGCAGGTTTCCAGGCTGAGGGGGAGGTAGGGGATGGGGAAGGCAGGGGAAGCTCAGATGATCTGTTTCCCCTCAGCAGCAGCTCTGGGAATCGGTCGGAACGCTACACGCTGTCCGTGCCTCACCTCCCAGACCATGCATGTGGGTTTGAAGAGTTGCTTTAAGGGCACGGCTACCTGGCATTTGGTCCTGTCACTTGGAGAGGAAAGGATTTCCACTTGCTTTGCTCTGCTTTGTGAACTTCTGTCCTTCTTGGTGTATGTTATACAGCATTGCTTCTGTAGATTAGGCGAGTCAGAAAAGTATTACAGTTTACAAATGTTGTCCTACTCAAATTGGATGTTAACTGGAGCTGTTCTTCTGGTGTTTGACTTAGCAATTTTCAGCTCTGCTCTGCTGCCTCTGTTAGTGACCTGAGAACAGATTGGTATTATGGCTGCTGAGAGTATTAAGGCTTCTCAGTAATGCAGGTAGATTCTGACTAACCAAAACATTTCCTCCACATTTGCAGACTACAGAGTGTCTGTAAAGAAAATAATTCTCAACAAGTTGTGGGGTTTTTGTTTGTTTGTTTTTGTTTGTTTCTAGAATCCTTTGCACAGCTTCAAACTGTCTTTTCTCAGAAAAGTTAGAGTCTGTTTTTGGTAGTTCATTTTTTTTAAAACAAATATCTTGCAGTTGTATTTTCTGAGACAACCCTATCTTTATATCATATTGATGTTTCATGGCAAAAAGTTGCATCTTGGGTTTGAAGGATATACTTTGGCTTGTTTGCTAACTGTCTGAGTTTGTAGATAGCTGTTTGCAATCTATGACCCCCTCTATAATGCAAAACTGGCAATTGAAGATTTGTATGAAATACTATACGAAGACCTCTGATCATAACAACAAACATCTTCATTCCTTCCAAACTTAGTACTGGATGCTGAAGCAAAGGAGAAATCTCAAACATCTGTATTTCAGATGTTGAAAACAAATGCTTTTCTTCAAGTTCAGGCAAGCTTGTGGTAGTAGTAAGGTTCATCCCCCACATCTCCTTGCTGTAATTAACATGGCGCTGTAATTAACATGGTTTCTTGGTAGGTAGATTGAACAGGCTAGCACTGCAGTGGCCATCTTCTGCAGTGAGCAATGTGTCTTCTGAGTTTACTACATCTGTGGTTCCATATGCCACAAGAAAGAAGGTGAATGCCTGATTTGTCTTTCAGCCATGCCGAAATAAATGTCTTTTGCAGAAATATGGTTTGAATGGGACTTGAAACACATATTGTCTTTTTAAATCACTCTGAGCCCAGATTTGCACCCTGCTGGGTATCGTCTGCAGTACCTCGAGCAAACTTGCTGCCTGTTAGCTTCGAAGGGAGCTAAAAGCACTCATTACCATGCAGGATTAGGCCCTTTATGTTTAGAAATAAAAATAGCTATCTCGCCATTAAGGAATGCCTTACAAAATGAAAGGATAAAGTCACCATGAAGCTACTTTTGTGTTCCTAATGACTGTGTAAAACAATCTACAGGGATGAAAAGGAAATGAAGTAAATACAGCGGTGCCCCACCACCTTTCAAAGGCAATATCAAATCATCCATAAAATTCTGTGGAAACAAATGTCCAACTAATCCACAAAATGAAAAAGCTCAGATTATCTGTTAAAAAAAAATGAATAAACCTGTTCTTATTTGGATGATAAGCATTAAAGATTGTCTTCAATAATTAAGGGTTTGGGGTGTTGCTGTACTCTTGGAACTAAACCTTTTAAGTAACTTCCCAGTTTCCAGACCACTGAATCTTTGAAAAGTTAATTTTTGTTATCTCCAAATACAGGAAGCTTAGCACAACAATGGCAGTTCAAAGCCTCCCAGGTAAAGAGCCTTCAAAGAGTAATTCGCAATACAAATTCATAAAAGTCAACAGTTTAGACTACTCAATTGCTTTTAAGATTTTCATCAAATGCATCTCAGCAGTTGAAACTTACCACTGATGCCTCCCAACTGAGTTAAAGTCAGAAAACACTGACAACGTTACCTTTCTTTTTCTGTGGTTTTTAGGCAGTGAGAGATGGCAACTGAACTTTGCCTCAACTTACTTCCTATCTTATCTTTACAGATCTGACTGAAAGTAAGTGCACAAGTAAAATACTCTGTGAAATATTACATTTCACGCTATTACTGAGGTTTTAAAATGCTAATTAATAGCGAGTGAATTGTTCACATCAGAGGAAATAAATGTTAGCTGCTCTGTGTAATTAAATTTCTTTTAAATACAGATAGGTGCTCCCAAGGTTCTTTCCAATGCAATAAAGATACATATTCTAAGATCAAGATTATTTTAGAAGACATTCAGCAGTTTTGGGACATTTTAGACTTTCATAAAGAGATGAACAAGCTCCTCATCAATGTGACAATAGTGTGATTTTTCCGTAAACTCTAGTAGAATTTTCCTTTAAATGCTACAGAATTGCAGCCCAGTTTTACGGCTTCATTGTGCGTTATCCTGGCAGAATCAGAAATTAACTCTGGTATTGGAGAAGTGAAATTAACTACTCTGTGTCTGGGCTCCCTTCTCTGTCTGATGGGCAAGATTTTCAAAACAGAGGCTGGTGAATCGAGACATGCTTTTAAACATTTTTTTTTTCTTATTTTGTAAAGATAAAAATATTAACATTTAATTCTGATGCAGTTACTCATCCTCACAATAGCAATGTGGTTGTCTCTTACTGTGTTAAGAATTTTGTGCTCTGTTTAAAAGCTTCTGTATCCAAATACATTTATATGTGTGTTTGTGTCTGTTTATATGCATGTGTACCTGTGACTGAAGGAGTTTGTACCTGCCATCATCTGGGATACAAGGGTTCTGTATTAATTTAAGGCCTTCATTAGTATTGTTTCATCATTCTCTCGTACTGCTGTTTCAAACAGATCCCAATAACTCAATAACTCATACAACAGTATAATCTGTTCCTGTGAGATACTTAGATTTGCTTAATAACTAGTAGGTCTGTGCCTTAGAATATAATTATAATAATATGTATTAATTATAATAGCAGCAGGGTGGTCATGACATGAAAATAAGATAGCTTTTTTTAAATTTCTGATTATGAAAGAGTAAAAATGTCAGTCTTTTTCCAAACCTTTGAACCCCTTGGCTATAGAAGACTGCAGTATGAGAAGAGGCTTTCTCATGAGCTCTTATTTTCTCTCTCTCTTTCCATCAGAAAAAAACCCCAAAGCAACCACCACAAACCTTTAAAATACTGGTTTTTAATTTATTATTTTGTAACTCTTTCTGGGCAAGTCGGAAGTGTAATGATATAAATAAAGGACTTTTTTTTCCTTTTTCTAAACAATCAATCATGAGGTTCAACTTGAGTTCAGCCCCTCTTCTGTTTAGCCTTGAGGAGACAGAGGATTTTCTGTGCAACTCCATAATATATAGCAAGAATTCCCAAACATTCTCCCTCTGATCATACAGAGGGGATCATTTACATCTGGAGCTTTCTTCCACTTGCAGAAGTGGCAATGCAGGTTTCTTTTCAGGTGTGGTTCTTCCTGACACATTTCTAAATGGTTAGCACTTCAAGAGTGCCTGGGTGGATTGGCTGGAAAAAGCTGGTTTCCCATTTGGTAAAAACAGGGAGTGTGATTACTGTTTTCTTATTGTTATAGTTGGCTTGTTTGGTTTTTTTGGGGGGTGAGGGGGTTGATAGAAAGAGCTCTCATCATTATGCTTCGCTGGCCACCCTGTCATCCGCTTTCCTGCTGTACAAACGAACCTTTCTCTTGCTGCCTGACTGCAACTCCTTTGTCAAGTGAGCTCTGTAGCTGTTGAGTCACCTCTGACAACATCCCAGCCATAGCCCGATGACTTTCATTGCTCAGCCATTTCATCATGGGATTTATATTAGAAATAAATGTAGCTCCTTGCAGTTACATAATTCAACCAATCTGCCAGTTAAAATCCAGTTTCTTTAATATTTGAACCTGAATAGTTTACCAGCCAAAAGTCCGACCCTACAAACACATCAAAGTGAATCTTCATTGCTTGTATAGTTGGCCCCATAAAACTCATCGGAGTATTTGCATTAGCATGGAGAAGGTGAGACCCAGAGCTGGTCAAGTAGTCATTAAAAGGTAGAAATCATAATGAAATCACTTGAGGTTTGAGTGAGAGAAAGAAAGATTTAGAAAATAAATAAATAAACATGAGATTTCAATTAGGATTTCAGACATCGGGAGTGAAAAGAACAATGTGCTAGGATATACTAGGGATTTGCTCTCGGGGATTCGTGCTGAACCTATATAACACTCTAGTAATGAAAAGCTGTATATCAGAGCATGAACTGACTTCCTCTCAGTCAAAACATTTCCTCTAGCTATCAGTGCAAATAAGAGAGGAATTTGGACTTCATATATGTTGTATTAAAATTTCAATCAGGAGGTGTCTATGCAAAGTCAAAACCAATATTGTTTCAGGTTTTTTCTTCTTTTTTTTCTCTCTCTTTTTTTTTTTTTTTTCCTTTCTCCTCCTCCCCCTATTCCCCTGCCCCTTACTCGCATTATACAGCCAGCATATACTTGGTTTGACTTGGCCTTTGGCTTTATCAGCCTGGTTAAGAACCAGAGTTTTTAAAGCTCTAAAATGAAAAGGGTATGTAGCAGAAATTTTTCAGAATCACCCGATTCTTTTAGTGCTCGATAGAATTTTCTTGGAAAGTTGGTGAAATTTCACTGGGCCCTCCTTCAAATCATTGGGTACACAGATACTTTCACAGGTACGCCCCTTTCTGCAGCTGACGTTCAAAACTGACTCGGGAAGAAATGTGCCACTGAAAGGCAGTGCAAAACCAATCCAGTTGTACTGTGAGTGCAGAAGGCAGTGAGGCAAAGTGAGCTACCCTGAACTCAGGTAGAAACTGAGAAAACTTTGGATTAAGCACGAGAGGAAAAGAAAAACCCAGACCCACCCCCCTTCTTTATGTAATTTCTCTGCAGCCTGCCTTGCTTTTGCCATCAATGGTAAAAACGTTCTCTTCCCTAAGGTTATTACTTAGGAGAAACTGATCTCTATTATTCCACGCAATTACCTCTGAACATACCTGGGCTCTTTTACTTCGTTTCTGAGATTCATATCTCTGAGACAATTGCTCCATTTATCCTGAGTATTTCTTCCTTCCCCATTTCCTCAAAGCCTGTTCCCACGCTACCTCTGCCTCTGCTCCAGCTACCTGCTTCTCTGTTTCTCCGGAGCGCTGGCTAGCCAAGAAAGGAGGGGAAGGAGACAATTATAGCCTCTTTAGCCACAACTACAAAATAAGCTCCACCTACATAAAATGGTGGTCTCAGCAGACTGTATGGGTATTTCAGATATGATGGCGTACAAATTCTCTGTGCTCCTTGGTTCACCTCTTACTGGTTTCATCCAGTGAAGCTGGTTTCAAATTCCGCTCCAAAATTGCTGTAAACTGCTCTGATAGGAAGTTTGAAACTTACATAAGAGTAAAGAGTAATAAAAAGTAATTATTGAATTGGGAAGCGAATATGCAATCAGTTCAGAAGCTCCAGCCACTACAATACTGCTTATTTTATGTATTTAACAGTGTTCTACCTTTCCCATTCTTTTTGTGCATCGGTTATTATCTTGATGTTTCCTTCAACAGGTCCTTCATAAATACAACTGATAATGTTTCATATTACAAGGGCACTTTTGCAGACACCATTTGTATCACTTTCTGCCCAA
This sequence comes from Grus americana, assembly GCF_028858705.1. Taxonomy (NCBI): domain Eukaryota; kingdom Metazoa; phylum Chordata; class Aves; order Gruiformes; family Gruidae; genus Grus; species Grus americana. The sequence continues at coordinate 38,814,931 of NC_072855.1, read as the reverse complement.
TCCATGTGTTCAAGCTTTCTTTTATAGCAATAATGCCTAGAAACACTCAAGGCAATTTTACTGAGAATTGTTTCAATACCTTTCACCACAGAATCAACTGTACAGGAGACTATCCGTGTGTGCAAGCCCATTTGTTTTAAAGGAAAACTGTGGATCAGGATGTATTTTGAGAAAATGAAATAGGTAGGGAAAAGAGGACTGTAGTTTCTTGGTAGCAGCTGAGTATCTTGGAAAATGGCGAGGGGGGACTTGAAAGTAACTTTCTTCATGTAAAATTATCAGAAGGTAAGAAATATATAATAAAGAAAGATTTTGTCAGTGAGCTTAGATGAATGAAATAGGATTTCAAAATCATTCTAAAGGGAAAAAATAGAAAATAAAGGGTGTAAAAGATGCAGAATTCACAGTGCTGTTTTGCTATCCCATGTACTTGAAAAAAACGTTTGGAGCTGGGCCCATGGTATTTAGTTATAACTTCAGAAATCATTACGATCAATGATGTGTTTTCATTACAAGGCTTAAATTTCCAAACTTTCATTAGAAAACCCCAGGTACAGCTTGTGTGTTTAATACACGCTATTTTATATTTTTAAATGCATATATATATATGAATATATGTATATGTGAGTGTATACCCCATATATGTAAATGCTATTTTTCTTGGAAAGTATTCATGTTTTGCAGATACCACAGCTTTGTTGATATTCTAGATAGTCTCACTAAGCAATGCACTTGGAGATACTCAGCGTTCTTGTCCTTGAGAGCCAAACGTTTTGCATGTTCTAGTTAAGTGCATCCTTCTAAGCCCAACAAGGTCATAGACATTGTCAGAAGCAGAGACCCGAAACAAGGAATACAAGATTAACAATAGACAGTTTTAAATGATAGGAGATTAATTTCTTTAGCCTGAATAACATTGTCACTTGCAATTAATTTTAACTCTGAGTTCAGAAGAGTATGTAACAGATACTTTGAAAATGAAAAACTGAATTGAGCAGTGAGTAGGGTTTATTTCTACTTTTATATTCTCTTACTACATTATATTATTATATTAGATTATGAGTTTTCTAAGTACTATACATGTCATGGAAGCTAGATAGATTAGGATGCTAGAGGGATCTCTCGTAGATGTACTTTAATATCACTGTTCCTTATTGCTTTGCTTTCACCATCATAAATATTTTGCTTTGGTACCTATTTTGTTAATAACTGTAGAAAAATTACTATGTGTGGTTCTTCAGCATTCAGTTTTTTCTTAGCTTATTTTTCTGTGTCCTTTGATTGGGAGGGATTTTCCTTTCTATATACTACTAAGATAAGGAGCATGCTGTCTTTTTCCTAAACTCCTCCTTTTAGACATCTCTACCTTCCTCAACGGTTGTTCTCATTGAAGAATCTTCTCAATTGCCAATTTCTTGAAGGCCAAAGACTATTAAGCCAGCCATTTTTACGTTTTCAGATGAACTGAAATCCTTAGGTGCATCCGGCTCTTCTATATTCACGTATATCCTTCAGAATAGTCTCCGTCTATTGCATTAAGGGCAGGTAGACACATTTTTCTCTTTTGCCACCTGGTAAGCAAAGGTTAGAGTTCAACTTGTCCCAAATCAGCTTATCCTTCTACGGGGTAGTCAAAGCCCACTTACAAACACTCTGCCGCAGTTTTACATTTTTGCCTCCCACCAGCATTCAAACCTGGGTGAATGTCTTTCTCTGTCAAAGCAGCAGTGGGAGGTGAAAATGAAAGTCCTTTTTTTCTTTCCCTGAGAAATTGGACTGTAAAAAGCTGTCAGTTTAAAAATGACATAGTGGCACAGCATTTCTATAAGGTGGCTCCTTTCATTTTTGACTCCTGCTGTCTCTCTGACAGTTGAAGTTGCAGCAGGAGGTAAAAACTAAAATGAGCACTGCTGGCATTTGCCCTGGAGCACAAAATTAATAATGGAAGAAACAGGACGACATCCAAAAACACCTCGTATCAGATGTCAGCCAATGAGGTTTCAACACTTCCATAATAAGGTGACCAGAACGATGCCCATTATTCCAAATATGATCTTATTCTCTATTACTTGCCTAGTCCTGGATCTATTTTCTCCATTTTATATTTGATTCTGTGCTTTGTGGGTTATAGAATATTTTAAATTCTATTAAGCTGTATGCTATGACTTTATAAGGTTTCCCCCTCTGCACCCTAGATCTGGTCAAAATTTGATGGATGTTGTCTTTTCTGAAGTTTATACCTCTCAACCTTTCTACATAAAGGTTTCACTCCCAAATCACTGTTTGAAATATCCTGCTATGTCCTATCTGTATATAAGAACAAAACTCAGAACCTATTAAATTGATAGCTTTTAGAGTAAACAGCCACAGGATCAAAAAGCTGAGATGGTTTTTATTCTTGAAAACTCAAGCGCTGAACATTTCCTGCCATGATTAAGAAAAAATCAAGTCATTATTAGGTGGCTGAGAGAAGGAAGAGGACTCAAAATCCTTCAAGCAGGATATGGGTCTTTCTTCTGTCTTAAAAGACTCAGTGGTGTGTGTAAATCATATAAAAATTAATGTAAGTAGGCACAAACAGTCTGTTAGAAATGGAATACAACTGTAGTTCCTTCTGAGATAATTCAGTCACTTTCTGATTTATCAGCATTTTGGTGGTATTTACTATCTTTTGACTTTTCAGGAGAGCTAATATTTCAGGGTGGTGACTGGTGACTTACTGGGATATGACATTCCTATACCACACGAAGTCACGCTCTGTCATTCATTTCTTCTGCAGAGCTTAGCTTTGAGGATAACCTGTGTTTGCAGCATAGCTAACTTCTCTTAACATTAATTATTTACACTTTTTGGTATTACATACCTTTCCTTCTACCTTTTCACTTCCAGCTTTGCTACTGCTTTTATTGGCATACACTTTTGTTTTGCAGAGATGAAGAAAGGGGGCAAACTTTCAGCAAACCAGTGATGTGGATAATTCTCAAGTGCTGACAAATACACAAAATGAACACGTTGTAAAGAAAGCATTTTATTTCTTCATGTGCTATTGCTTTCAGGCATTACACCAGTCATGTAGCCCACAGCTTAAAACAGCTTTCATCTATTATTAGAGAATAAGAGTGACTCAAATGCTTCAGCTGAACCCATTGATCTCATTGATTTCAGCATCTGTTAATGACGAAGAGAAGCGGGACTGGATAAACACTTCTAGTTCGTTACAATTACCTTTAGTGGTTTCTTCTTCAATTTCTAAAAATCTTTTATTGTATTGTGTTAACCTCTTGTGCAATTTAACTTTCATTCTTGTCTTCTGATTTTTTCCTTGAGTCTTGTTTCCAAACTTAACTAATTCCATAATCCTTCTTTAATCTTTTTTTTTTTTATTCTCAGCTACTTTTTGCGCTTGCTTACTCATCAGTCTAGTTTTCTCTAAAAGTACATTTGTTAAGGGAAGAGCCAAAGAGAAGTTGGGCATATGTTAATTATTTTGCATTCTCCAGTTCCCCTCTGTACCCTTTCATTCTATTGCTCTATCCCATCCACTTCCCTCTGTGTTTTCCATGTCCCTCCAAGATTTACTCTGATTAGTTGTAGTCTCTTTATGTCCACCTATGTATGTCCACCATCCTACTTACAAACATAAATTGTTTATGATTACTGTTATCTAGCTCCTCCTCCACCTTCCCTGTACCTCCGTAAGCATGTCTCTGCTTTTCAAAATATAACCATGCATTACTCCCTTCCCAGTTTCCTCTTTCCTGTTTTGTGTGTGTTGTATTGCTCTTTCAGTATGTTATTCCAGTTTGTTTTCCCTGATTTTTCCTTCTGCTTAATGCTCTCCATCATTTGGGTAGCTACTTGAAATCTACATTGCCTGTAGGGGTTTTCCCTTTTAACAGCCCTTTTACATGTATTTTATATTGTCATATCTTGTTACTTGTCTATTAATATTTGGCTTCCTTTTGTAAAACTGAATTTCAGGCCATGATTTTGCACACAGATATACTTTTTCTCTCTTGTACCATTGCTCACTTGAATTACTCACGTCAGATCTCAACTTGCTTCCATCAGTGGGAGGAGAGTGGGACTGCTATCTTTGATCAATTATTCTGGTTTTGTTCATGCAGTTTCCTTTGTCTTGATATTGAACTTAAGTAAGCATGATTTGGTTCTCTGTCATTATGTACAATTGCTCCTTGCTTTATTTCCTTCCATCTAAACTGTTCATTAACCTCACAATACTTCTGTCTTTTGTCAAATTTTGAACTAACCCACTACCTAATTATTCCCTTTTCATACACACATCCATTGTTCTAACTTTTGAGACTCTCTTGTACGCAGATCTTAAAATATCCCTCCTCTGGACTTCTTATTCCAATCTAGGGGTTTGTTTTATCTGTAGAAGTAGATGTTTCCAAAGTTTCTGCTGTCAGCTTTGATAGAATTTGTAGAAATATATTACCAATATGTCAAGGAATTAATTTATCTGAATTCAGTGTAAAAGAAACAGGCTAGTTGTTAGAGAAAATTTCCCCATTTTCTTTTTCTCTTTGGACCCCTCCCCCCCCCTTTTTTTTCTTGATTAGTACAGTATTCAAGTGTACAGGGTTCTATTATCTTCTTTCCTATTTTGATTTATTTTAGCATTACTTTATATAGAATGATAGGCATATGGAATGCAGTAAGGGGGGGATTATCCTAGGTGAGATAAGGTGGATGTTAACACAGCTGAGCCACCTTACACTATGAATTTTCAGGGGTCTCCTGATAACAAATCTACTTGTTTTTCCTTGGTCTGCAGGGTTGGCTTCCAGCACAAAGATTTTTTATTTTGCACTCTATGACATAGGACAGGAAAAGAAGTTGGTGCTAAGGGAGCTGAGAATTGAGCTCCTCTCAGTGGTTCAATGTCCATGATGTCTTGAACACCGTCTGCACCGTTTCCCAACCGGTATGTCACTGGTAGACACAACAGTTCCTTGTGGACGAGAGACTTGAGGGGACGGTGTTCCGCTCTCCTCACTGCGGTGCTCTGAAGGGCACAGAGCGCTGCTCTCCACCGGGAACCTGCCCGTCTCCGCAAACTGTGGAGCTCCCTGACCTGCATAATCCTGCTCATCAGGCTCCTGCTGGATGGGATGCTGGTGAGCAAATAGACAGGAGCTCAGTGAAAGATGAGACAAAAAACACCAACAATACTCAGAGATGCTTAGTTCATAGGTCTGGTAAGTACAGAACATCTGTGGAAGGAAGTGGTTGTCTTCCTCTTGGAAATATGAGTGTTTCCCTGACAACTCTGCAGAGGCATAGACACAGTGAAATCAGCTGGTTGCTTATTTATTTGAAAATGCAGCTCAAATTCGATAGGTTATGCTTCGGAGTCTGACACCTCAATACCCATTTTACAGGAGAGGAAACAGAACCAATGCCCATCAACAGTGAAATATACCGATTTAATTTAATTGGATTTGAATGCCTGCTCTGCATTACCTTTCCCTATTGTACCTTGTTTGCTTGCTTGTAACTCATGTACACACTTCAAAAATCCCTAACGTACAGTTCCTCCTGCTCCCCTCAACAGGCATGAAACACACAAACAGCAGGGCACCGGCTCCATTTACAGCAGATGACCGATTAGCTGAGGTTTTCCCCAAGTGATTAATAACACTAGAGTCTGAAATGCCTGTCTAGCAAGACTTGAAGAAATACCTTTTAAAAAAAATAATAATAAAAAAGTTATCCTCTGCCTCCCGTGAATAACTGAAAAATTGAAATACCTAGAATCATTAGGTATTTCTGAAAAATCCTGCCCAATTGCCATGCTAGGTACACAAAATACGCTGTAAATCCCAACTCTGTTTTTAATGAGGAACAGTAACATGGTTATAATAAACACCTGTTAGTTGAGTAGACAATTGATGACAGCAGTTTCTCTTAAAAAATCTCATTCACAGTAAAGGTTAAATGACTTGTAAATTTTAAATTTGTGTGTGTATATATATATATATGTATTTTTGGATATTATTGTATTCTAAAAAAAATAAATTAATTATCATGTAACATCATAAAAACTCATGCTCTGGCAGTTTCCCCTTATGAACAGACTGCTGTGCTGCTTGAACTATCTTGTTGAACTAATGAGCCTGAGTATGTTAAAAGTTAGGTGTTAGTCCCATAATTCCAAATATACCAAAATGCTGGTTGAATGTTTCTATTGCCAATTCTTTCAAAGTTAACATCACAAAATCCCAAATACATTAGTGTTCCATAACCAATCCTCTGGTTCGAGGTGATTGTTATTCCTGGTTGATAACATGTTTTTTCCTGAGGGATATACTGAGATTAACACCAGTTGAGCATAATTAGTATCTGATAAGCTTTAATAAGCTAGTGTGCTTTAATAGGGTACTGTATAGTGTTAATTGTATTTAGAAGTGCAGATTTTATCACATATGTCAAATGAATCTGGATAAATTTTCTGTAGTGGAAGATTATGGGAGGATACCAACATCTAAGATAAGCCTTTTTTTTTTTTTTAACTAGTAGATGGCTTTTTACTTAGGAAAGGGTGAAAGGTGAGATTAGAGATAAAAAAAGGACGAAGATACTTCTGAATTTAAATAAACTAGTATTACATTTGTATTTACTGAATCAGTCATTTTGCAGAGACAGGGCACCAATGTGTTCACACTGAAGGAAGCCTACCTTATGAAGTGGTTGTTACACTTCAACTTAAGAGAGATGTGCTTTCTTTTTGGTAATTATAATACATGTATTCAGATGGTAACTCTTGTCCGTCCTAATGCTGCTAAAAGAGTATTTCAAAATAAACCTTTCATTGAACTGAACAGCTGGAGTAAGCCCATGCTTGAGGACTTTGTAAATACTCTTCCTTCTCCTATCTTGTAACGAATTGCACTTTTTTTCAGCTGTGGCAAATGGAAGACAAAGAGTCTCGTTTCTTTGTAGTATATATAATTTCACCTCATAGAAATTTTTTTTCTTCTTTTCATTCTTTCTGTTTGAAGTCTAGAAGTCTTTTTTTTTCCCCTTCAGGCTTTACAATGCTAAAGTCCTTGGGGATAATTTAAGCACTCTGCCACTAGTTACAATTTTAGCACCTTGTCACAAAACCCCGCAGGTTCTGTAGGCCAGAAGGAGCTCACAAGAAGTACGCGCCCGGTAAAGTCACAAGCGTTGGCTGTGGCAAAGCTCTGCCAGGTGCCTTTCGTCTCGCTGCCCAAATGCTCTTCCTGCGCTGGACGGGCTTCTCGCCTCCGTCCGAGAGACCAAAATACACACCAGGAAGGAAAGTTGCCATGAAGGGGCTGCCTTTGACAGATTCTTTAGTATGTGTTAAAGCAATGCAAAGAGGTGAGGGAAGGGACGAAGTGAAAAAGCACAAGCACGGTAGAAGCAGAGGGAAAGGGAGTGTGCCACAGCGAGGGCTGGCTGTCTCTCCATCCCCTTTCCTCCTTGAATCACCAAAACTAGAGTAAGGCCCAGGACTTGGGAGAGATTTGTATCTTGTGACTTCCCATCCCCTGCCAGCAGCTGGAGCGAGCTGCAGCCATCTGGAAGCTTAAGGTATAGGGACTCTTACCTTAGCCTTCTGAGATACTTACTTCCAGATCCTGGTATCTAGGGTTTAAACTCTGAATGACCCTTTGAAGACATCCTGCTAGGTGTTGCAGCTGGCCAGATGCCACGGCGCAGAGCACAGCCTGCAGCAGAGGCTGATTGCACCCAGCCAAGCCATGGCAATACCAACTGTGATGGAGCAGGCCACTATGTACTCGGCAGCTGAGTTTGAGGTGGTGAGGACTAGGACAAAAAGAGACACAAAAGTGACCACGCTTTGGTTCAAGCTGAATCATGAAGAAATTGGAATGAGTCAGGAGTGTCTTGGGAATGTCAGATCTGGTCCTTAGCAAGCTAAACAATCAGTTACTGCCCAGAGCAGTCATTCATCCATTCTGCTCAGGTTTGGTAACTGCATTTCATTATCTCAAGACATCTTTCTCTCTTCTAACATAAAAAGTTTTTGTGATATAGACGCTACAACTCTGCAGAGCCTTGGTGTCAGTCAGAATAGATTGACGTTGCTGTGCCAGGCTATGTAAAATGAACTTAAAAAGTAGGCTAGCATAAGCAACTTGTCTGCTGGTAGGTACATTCTCTGTAGATCCTCTGGGGCATATGTTGGAAAAGAGTCTACCTGTTGGTGTTACGAATCGTGGAACTGAAAGAAGTTATTCCAAGAACAAGGCACCAGGAATAACTTTTGTGGTGGTTGTTGTTAAATGTAGCATATGCCATAGATCAATGAGTTCTGTCATGATGTAAGAGTTACTTGGTGAAATTCTATGGCTTGTGCAATAAAGGAGGCTGAGGTAACTAGATGGCGATAATAGTCCATTCTGACCTTAAAACTTATGCATTTAGGAAACATCTTTTCCAATCTGAGAGATACAAGGCTGTATTTTAAAAAAGAATCTGCAAGGTTGTGTATGCCTTTCTGAAAGCATCTTGCAATTTTTCGTTTTCTCTCTGTTAGAAAGGCCGATTTTCATTCCATTATAATTTCTACTTTGTTGCTATTAATGTTAAGAGTCTGATTTTAGTATATTAGATACAGTCATCTATTATGTTTTATATATAGCTATCTGCCTGTCAAACACCGAATATAACAGGCAAACGAGTAGAGAAAGTAAAGCAAAAATCATATCCTTTCTTTTGCTGTTCCTGTTAACACCGATGGATATTTTGGAGACTCAGAAACCTAAAATAGACCTTCTTTATAGATTGTGCTACCCACCTTCTTTGCTTGATTCCCCTGCACCTTGGTTCAGTAGGCTTTCTTCCACTGATTCACTGCGCTTTGGCTCAGCCCCATATTGCATTTTATGACTGCCAGCTAAGTAGTGTTGGGGTACACTGGGGTCCAAGAGAACAGTGAAGTGTTAAGATAGGTCTTACGAATGAGGTCAAAACAAAGGAAGAAAAGTAAAAGCTTGCTTCTGAGGAGAAAGGCAGTAAGTCTGCCTCCTTTTTGGGGATTAGTACCTAGCGGTCTATAAATTGGCTTGCATCAGCCAAGTGCAGCACAAAATGTACTGCACAGAAGAGCAGCTATTATGTACAGTAGCCACTTCACTGATTGCAATCAATGTCACAAATTAGAGTGATTTCCTGGCTTGAGATGTGTCAGAGCTAAAGTTTGTGTCGTGAGTCATGCTGTCTGGACGCCCATCTTCTAAGCACTCTGTCTTACCCTCAGCAATTTTCACTTTTTGTCTTTCATTTTTTTGCAAATGGGTCTGTGCTCGCTTTTACTATGTAAGAGTGGACTGCTCATAATTGCATCCAAGTGGTATTCAATATTAAAAAGAAGCTCCCATCATTGCTTCTTTAGCTTATATTGAAATATATCTTTTTTTTTTCTCCAGCAGCAGAATTTCTGTACAGAAGTGGCAGATCTTTGTCAATGTTATCCAGAAGTTTGAGCTGAAATTTTAATACTCCCTTGTGCTTGCCTCTTGTTGTCTTATTCCTTTTCCAAATGTCTGATGATGGCTTTTCCATTCCAGTCAAATGTCATCCTAATATTCATGCTGGGCTCTGAACACCCCTTCTGCTGCATCCATTTGATTAAATCCAATTGTAAAAGCAATGTTTTGCGCACTCTTTCACTTACAGTTTTTATATTTTGCCAGGTGGGACTTCAGCATACACACAAGGACAAACACACGGCCTTTCTCTGCACTGAAGTAGTATGGTGTAATTAGAAACACTTGGGCTACACAGGGAGATTAGTGAGGAGCTGCTGTCTTGTACCTTGCAGCAGGGCACTGTTTCAGTGGATTAAGAGCATCCACATCCATAGCATTAATAAAGAATAGCTGGTGCACAGTGATTTCATGCTTCAGCCTACCTGTTACTCGATAGTTTTGTAGTAAGAGATTCCTGACATTTCTTAATGGTAAATAAACCTTTGCATCAACAGGCAACAAAGGGAAGTTAAGTGCAATTATGTCTATGAATGAAAGGGTCAGGACTTTGGTGTTGGAATAACTGTTATTGAAGTAAGTGGAGATTGGCGAGATAGGTAAATGACTTCATTAATTTCTTACCAATTTAGGAAGCGTTAGGTGTGGGTCTGTCTGCACTGCAGAGTTAAGTTGAATGCTTGATTGCCTTAGCTTTTCTCCCAGAGTCACTTCTTTCACTTTTAAGGATGCTTACAGCAAGTGCAGGTCTACTTTAGAGCTTTAAGCTCTTTTTCACTAGATCTCAATGTGGCCACTTGGAATGAAGATGCAAAAATAATTCTTCTGATGACCAATTTTCCAGTGGTTTTCCATAATAATTAATATCTCCTGAAAATGGTGCAGCTTTCTCTGCAATTCATTGGGAGATTTCTAGAATACTCAGCTCGTTACAAAGCTTAGAGCCATGACGGACAGCCTAAAGCATTTAGTGAGGCCCACGGAGGAGTGTTGTACCAATAGGAAAAGGTTATGTCCTTGGTGTTCTAGCAACAGTTTCTCTGATGAAATGCAGCTCTGTAGTATGGAATGGAAAGTTTCCCAGACTAGCTCCAGAGCTGCTGGTATGGCAGCACCTTCTCAGGATCCTGGCCTGGGTCGCAGATGTTTAGCTGGCTCCGGTGCCATGCTGATGCAATGCTTTCACTTGTTCTGAAAGTGCCTGGGCTGGGCAGAGGGATGGCTGGGCACCCTCCCTGCTGCAGCAGAGCACGTACTGAGCTGGGCTGAGCATTCAGCCGTGGCTGCTGCTACCTGGCTACCTGCACTAATTCTGCCATGAAGACCTAACCATATAATGCCATTGGCATGGATGGGAATAGGATCTAGTCTTTTCACCTATCCACTGGACTGCATTGTGTTGTCAGTTTAATGATGACACTTTTCCTCCTAGCCCTGCTATTACCATTTGCAGAAGTTCATCACAGTTATAGGTGGCCATCTCCCTTAGCTGTTTTGAGTTTGGTTTTTGATGTTTTTCAGTGTCATGAACTCTAGTGTCACAGATATTCACAGGTACATTTAGCTGAACTCTAAGAGCTGAAAACCTGATCCATTGATTAAGAATGTTGTGTTTCATTTGCTAAGATGAAATTGCAGCATCATAGGACTCCATCGTTTGGTCCAGAAGTAGCTTCTCGTGTTCTCTAACCTGTGAATAAAAAATTTAGGAACATTTGACATATAAGCCATTTTCCCCAATATAACTTAAATCAAATTTTAATGATACCACCAGTCTTTGGCTCACTTCCCCAACCCCTACACTTTAGCATGTAAGTGAGAAGAAAAATTAAAAAGCAATGCATAAGGGAGAGCCAGATCATTGCCCATCATGCAAAGGTTTGGAAAGGAACTCTTTATGCATACGGCTGTCACTGGCCACAGGAGAGCAAGACGATGATGCTCTTTGCACATTTGCACTCTTATCTCTCTTGAGTTCTTGATTTCTGAAGGACTGTGGATCTGGGAAAATACTAATGAGGATGAAAGAGGAATGGACTTGAAGAAATACATTATACTGTCTTCTGGCAGAATGTGGTCATTTTCTGAAGTAAATTAAAAGAGAGGATTAGCTCAGAGAATGGCTCAGAGAATTTACATGGTGTGGTGATGTGGATCAAAATCCAGAAGAGCATTTTACAACTTCTTAAAAATAGAGGAGGGCAGGAAAAGGGTGAGATGACATGCAGAATGCAGCATAAATAAAAACCGTAACAAGAAGTATGTGAGGACCATCTCCTTTATTTCTTCCTTAAAAGGTTTACAACTGTCTTCCTCACTAGTGAAGGCTTGTCTACCTTATTACCAACAGATTAATAGCTAGCAACAGTGCAATTCTTCAGCCTTACGTTAATTTCAGGGTCACTCTTATCTGAGTACGTGTGTCCCTGGAGGGAGAAGTGTCCCCTGGACACGCTTGTTCTAGAGCGGGTCTTGACAATTTCCAAACAGAGGCAAGATCCAAATTGCAGCCTGTGGCTTTATCAGATGATTGGTCCTGCCTCTTTGTTTCCTGGTGTACGGGGGACATTACTGGGCAACAGATAGTCACATTCAGAAGTGAAGAAGTAAAACAAGAGTACCACTGCTTTTATACGGGTGCTTCAGAGCTTGCAGATAAGGCTGTAATTGCAGAGGGAAGTTTCCCTGGCATCTTCTGTCATCCTTTTTGTTAGATTAGTTTATCAGGAATTGTAGACAAATACAATGAGAAGATAGAATTAGTGTGGCTCCTAAGAGGTGGAGTTACCCGGTCATCCACAGAATTTCCAGCTTGAATGCTGTGTTGGGAAGTGAGAGGCAAAACAGGGAAGAATATTTCAATATGGAGCACTGTCCAAGGAGGAGAAGGTATTTAAACTAGTAGGATGTGTGCCCCGATTCCAAGGGACATCACAGTTTTGTGCAAAACATGGGAAAGTATGGTGGAATGGGAAAACATTTCTAATTTACTTTCTGATGACAGATAAAAGCAATGTTATATCATATAAGACCATAAAGATAGCATGACTTTGCACCCCCAGTGGAGTCTGTAGACAGTTCTGTGCTTTAAAATGTGGAGCTTGGGTCTGCCTATCTTATTTCTGACTGCAGTATGAGAACTTTGATCTCTTTTGTATTACCATTTTAGTTTGCTTTCCTTTTTTGTTTCAGTCACCCTCTAGCATATTGTCTGACCTTTTTTTCCCACATTGTGACACATACTGTCTGGTATTTAAATTAGTGCTGAAAGATATGCTGGCATAAAATCTCCATTTATTTAGTTTGGGCAGGGATATTCATTTCTATAAGAAGTCTCAGGAATCCAAGCCCCACTTTGATTTTGATCTTTGCCTCTTTCCCTCTGCTTAATATTTGTGTATGCATATATATATTCTTTTTTCCCTGATCCATTTAGTGAATAAAGTGAGGATTTTCTTGTATCAGAGGAACATTTTTGACCTTTAGAAATGCAAAATTAGAATAATCTAGGGAAATACAAGATGAACGTATAATAAAAAATACTGCAATGAGTTGGCGAATATCTCTTATATCTCTATCAAGAAAATCTTGAACTGAGATCATGACTGAAAAGTTCACAAACGCAGAATCTTGCAGTGCGCATGGGGTTTTAAATACCTGCTTCAGCTCTCTGCCATGTGGTTGATTTAGGCACATGATGGGATTTATTTAAAGGGACACAATCAACTTGAAAATAACAGTGCTGTCTGTTACTGAGTGTAATTATAAATAACAACTAAGATTACTATAATTGAAAAGAGTTAATGAAAAAAAATCTCTACTTTTTTGATTGGTTTACTTTGTGCATTTGACAGCTCTCTGTAATAATTATAATACCTACCTTTTATACAGCACTTTTCATCAGTATACCACAGAAGCTTTACAAAAACATGGTCCTTTTCCCTCTGTGGATAGACAGTTTCTCTGTTTCCTCCACAGTCAGTCAATTTCTTCCTGTCTGAAAGACTCTTATAAACATCAGCTCAGAATCAAGAAAAAAAATCCAAAGCAGTTTATGAAATGACAGATCTACTATTTAAAAAAAGATCACTATCAGCTGGGTTTAATTAGCCACATTATAAAGAAAAGGTTGAAAATATCTTTGGGATTGTAAAATTGGAACAAGAAGTTGATCATTTAGTATCTTAATAATTTAGAGTCTGTCTCAGATTTCTGACGTTCTGAAGTTATTTTCTGAATTCCATTAAACTCCTTTAGCGTTGTGTCAGGTATTCAAGAAGAGAACGTCACAAAGTACTACCAAAATTATCATATGCATATTAGAAATGAATCGACTGGGCATCCTTTATGCTCGTAAAGACAAAGACACCTGGAAACAAAGGCTTTTCTCTCCTTGTCTCATGAAAACCAATGCTTTCTTTCTCCTTTATCTCCATATTTCCTAATTTAGAATCCTGAGTTCTTAATTGTTTGCTGCTATTGTGTTCAAAACCTTGCATTTCCAACTTGCAGTGAGAAAATGTCTTGACTCTTGAATGCGAAGTTTGTGAAGATTGTTGCCTTTGTGGAAGAATGCACATTAAATGCCTCTGAGCTGTTCAAGTGGTGAAATAAATATATGGAACAATGTTTGGTACCTTTTGCTTTTCAAAAGACTTTAGATCTCATAACTATACTCTCCTAAAAGCTTTTGCCATACACTCAGCAGCATGTTCTGCTTTTTTGTTAGATTCATCTTTTTGGCCTACTTTTCAAACTATATTTTAACTGGAACTCAAACTCTTTTCCCTTTCCTTCTATTTGCTGAAGCTAGCAATCCCATGCTGAGTAAATAATCTACAGTCCATGATCTACTATCCTATCAGCCTTGTTATCCTGGCTCCAAACCCCAAAATGTTGGATATCTAGCTGGTAAGTATTCCCAGGAAGGCTTCCTAATGACCTTCCCCACTGGTTACTATCATCATTGCTTATACACAGATAGAACTACCTTGTAATACACTGACTATATTTGGAAAAATTAATTGGGAGTTCTTATGGTGTTTTTGTTAGGAAAAGTGACATTTTTGAAGTTAAGAAAAATATCCCACTTCACTGTCTTTCATTAGATATAACAAAACATTGCTAGAGAAAATTTATTCCCGGATGCAACGGTACTTCATTCTCTTGCAATAAAAGCAGCTTGGGATCCAAATCAATCAGCAGATGAAATTATTGCAGCCATTTGGCTGCCCTACCATTTTTAAAACATTTTTGACTGCATTTATAAAGCATTTAATATATGCTTAAGTGTAGTGCAAACATACCATTCCTTATTAAATTATAGAACATAATGAAAAAAAGGTTTATACATGTATTAAATATCAAGAGGATGGGAATGGTGCTCTACAATTGATAAAATGTTATTTCAGCTCAGCTGGGAAACCTACGTATAAACCTTACACCTTAGTAATCTAATTTAAAAAATTGTGAACTTCTGAAGGAAAGAACCTGTACCTGGGCTAGATAGAAGAGTTTATAACTTGGCCACTAAGGGTTTTACAAAATGTCTTTCTTCAAGTATAAGAATGGGTAGTGCAGTTCTTTTAGTATTTTATGTTGTCTCTGGATAAATGCAGAACCAACAAGATCCTTAATATGCAGGAGGAAAAGAAGAAAACCAAATTGTTCTGCATTGCTGACTGTCCAGGCATGCAGGCGCAATGTTCTTCCATTCGTACGTCTGTGACACTGAGCCTTCCAAAGTGAGTGAACACTTAGGTCTAGGTCAGCCATAAAGCCAGAGCTTAAGTGTGTCTTTAATGATGCACAAGATATAGGTGTGGATTCTGGCTTTTATGAATAGCTCCTGTTTTTTGAGCCTTTGGCAAATAAAAGTTTAGCTGCTTCTGTTGCCATTTATCAGGTTCTCCTTTCCTGGAAGTCAAGAGGCTAGAAAAGGTCTTTTATACACAAATTGCCTAAGTAATTACGCTGCCAACTATGCAGCTATGGCAACTGATAGATTGATTTCACCTGAGAGTTATGAATTCCACGTTTAAAGCTGGAAACTGTGATAGGTGAAAAACCCAGGGAAAGGTAAACATCTCAGTAGAATTTGCTGAAACAAGTCTCCCAAAGGGCTACTCTGGTACACTGGAAGGGGTTTCCCGAGTGCCAGAACCAAGGTTGACATGTCACACTGAGGTGCCACGTGGACCATTCCATTTGCAATGTGGATGTGGGGTCCTGTAGCAGCGAGCTCTTTGCACGTGCGTCATGGGTGCCTTGGACCACGAACAGCTGCAAATCTAGAGGTGACAAAAATGTCATGTGGAGGTATGGTTGTAGAATAATCACATCACTGCAAATTAGATGGCTGCCCTTCCTTCTCTGCATTGCCTTGTTCCATAATGTGGGCACTCCTTGTTCTCACGGGGTAGAATGGCAAAAAATCCTGACCACACCAACGTCCATCTGTCTCTGACTCTTTCAGACATGTATCATCTATGGAAGCTTGAGAAAGGAGCAAGACATGAACCTCCAGTAAAATTGGAGAGACTTTCTTTGTGCAAAACAATTATGGTAAGATCTCATTAATCCTTCATATACAGGAAAACTGATGAGCATCTGACCATAACCTTGACCTCACCTGTGAGAAGTGCAGCACAGAGGACAATATATGAGAGTTAGCAATCAGCTAGATCAGAGTAGACCTATAAACATAAATGTTATATTCAATAGGGAAGCGTGTCCTTGTGAAATTCTATTTTTGTAATGCTGGACAGAAATGAGCTGCAATTATTTTGGCAGGATGCTCAGAGAAATCCTTTCAAAGAAATCATTTGCTGAATGCGATGAGATTTTTTTAACAGAGCTTTTCAGATTTTTTTTTTTTTTACATTGCTGAAAAGACACACAGAAGAAAACGAATAATTGGCAGAACATGGAATATGTAACATGTTGTGTGAGAACTGGATTCATTCAAATCATGAGTTGTCAGAAATTAGTTCCTATACCAGGGACCTTACGATTGAGTATGTAATGACATAAATCTAACTTGGGTTCTCTGCAGTATGTAAGTGAGGAGAGACGGCACATTTTAAGTTATTCAGTTGCTCAGCTGAGCTTTCATTTGTTCTGCTTTAAGTGTTCCTAAGTAGCAGTCATGTACTGAGGTTGTAAATATAATTTGGGGTACTGTGTTTTTTCAGGGCTAGTCTGCAAGGTTAGCATCCCTTAGACTCCTTGTGTTTAAGAATTCAAGGAACTCAGAATGACAACTTACAGAAAATTGCTAGCCTCTTCTGGCAAAGATATATGAGCTAGGGAAAAGTAGCTGTATACCCTTCAAATTAAAATAATTGCAAAAGTATAATCATGCTTAATGCAAGGTTTTCAGACAGTTCTTAAAAGAAATCACACCTGATCACAATCTTCTAAGAGCTATTGCAAAACTTACTATTTAAAACTGAGAAAACTGATTTCCAAAGTGAGTTCACTGATAGAAAGAGTTAGTGTCGCAGATGAGAGCAAAACTCAGAGTGTGAAGGCTCTATTGCCTTGCAGTTGCCAAGCGAGTACAAAAGGCAGATGAAATGCTACAGTTCAGGCTAGTATCAATTCACAATCTCTTTGCACTGGATTTGTTATTTTACTGGGTTAAAGGCATCATAAAATCTGCTTTTCTCATTCTCTCAGAGTTTTCATTCTTTGTTTTTGTTTCACGAAGGTTTTTATTTTCAACACTGAATGCAAAGCCCAGATAAGGACTTTCTTTCATTTTTTTCTGGGATTGCTTTCATCTGACAGAATATTGGTTCCAATTTATGATTTCCTTGGCAAAAAACCACACCATGACATTTTTGCCTTTCCAACATTCCACTTTCTTAATAAACAAAAAAAGAGGGGATATAACTTTAATGTTATCTTTATATATCTGAAGTGGACAAGATCAGAAAATCCCAGACTTGGACAAACACATATTTGGAAAACAGAACTGTGAGCATTTTTTAAAATCTCAAATACATTGCCAAATAGAAGAAAAACAAATTTTCATATCTAAGCAATAAGTAAATTATCTACTTGGTCTCACTGCTTTGTAGAGGTATTTAGATAATCTGAGGCTTGGAATAAATATGCACTTTTGAGTTCTGCCCTATACTTACACATTGGACACCAGAGGAAAATTTTTCCCAATGGGAACAATCAGCCATTGGAATAAACTCGCCAGGGAAGTGATGGATTCCCCAACATTGGATGCTTTTAAGATTCAGCTGGACGGGGTGCTGGGCCAACTTGTCTAGACCGTGCTTTGTCTAGACGGAGCTTTTGCCAAGAAAGGTTGGCCCAGATGATCCTTGACGTCCCTTCCAACCTGGTATTCTATGAGTCTATGAATGTTTAATCAATATTTCAGGTATAAGATAGACTTCTGCTATCAATGCTATCATGATTACCATTAATAATGGTAATTAATAATTACCATTGAATTTTCAAAGCATTGGGAAATAATAGTTCTGTACCAGATTGTCATTGTATTTAGGTATAAATAAAACTCAATTTCTATTTGAAAGAACTATAACTATTCATTTGATGCTATTAATTTGAAAACTATAAAAGTCTGGTGTAAAAAGAAAATAAATAATCAAAATTAGATTAGTGTTTCCTGACATTCACTAACAAATCCAAATGTGAGAATGCAACTTAGTGATATATTTCAGTAAGGTAGTTTTGATCCCCAAAAATGGAGATAAGAATTTAGTCTCTTATCCCAAAGTACCACTCTTTCACATTCACCATTTAGTATTCAAGTTTCTTGTTGCAGGGTTACCTATTTAAAAAGATTTTCCTAGCCTACTTTCTGACAGGCAAACCTTTCAAATTGAGAGAGATGACTAGGAGCAGTACTATAGCAGTCATCTACTATGCAACTTCCTACTTTATTTTCTTGCTTTCTAGGGTGTAAATTCCTCCAAGATTTTCCTTTCTCTTACTGTTCAGAAAGCAATGTGCTTATGAACAGTATGTGTGTTTATATGCAAGGAGAAAGTAGGACAGTGGAGGTTGCAAAATTTTATTTTAGAAGTAGTAGTTAGTTTAATAGAGTAAGATTTTTTTCTATATTTTTTTAGTGTCTGCCAGAGAGGCAAGCAGTCCTGGATGTAATGTATATGAAACAAAGTTCTGTGGGAGTTCAGCCGGCATCAGTGTGTATAAGCTGTCAATGTTCTCAGAGTTAAGAAAAACAAATCAGTATAATAAATCAAAAAACAGTGGTTGGTGAATGATGACAGTGACTAATGTGTGGATATTTTGATTAATAGAATCTCAGTCTATGTACACATGCTCTTGCACACACTCATGCACTTTTCTGGCATGAGAAATGCTTTCCCATCTTTGCTCTCAGCCTGAACCATTGTGCATATGTTATACAGTCATCTATTTTTACGCTCTCATCTATGGAGTTCATGAACGTTATGAATGTGGGTAATAAAGTGAAGACTCCTTGTTTTAAGGTAAGAGTTGATGAGGTGTTTTAGCAGTTCCTGATTGCATCCATCATGCAGATGAAGATGTCCGTTATAAATGCGGATAATCAAATCTTACAGTTGGAAATCTAAACTGTTTGAATACATAGAAGGTAGACAACTGGTTTTGTAAAGCTTTTTTTTAACATCTGGGATTTGTAATAAATATGATGGCCAGTGTATGATCAGATAATTTTACACTTTTAGTGAATAGCGAGATTCATTGAAGTTAGCTTACATTAAACAGTTAAAGCAGATACTATATTTTCTGCAATGAAGATGACTGTAAGGAACGATGAAGTGTCGATTGCTTTCAACAAAAGATGGTCTGCTTTTGAGATATGTAGAATTTGTGGGTGATAGTAAGAATACTCATATTGTTCACACATAAAAAGTAGAAGATAAATGTCCCTATGGAAAAGCCTCCATTTACTTGTTTTCAATAATATCTTTTCAAGTATTACTGTATTCTCTCTTTACAGAAAAACTGATATTTAAGATTCACTTACAACAACTGGGTTCTGATACCGTTTTTACTTTAGTTTTATACTTTTATAGTTTAGGTATTTGTAGTGAACTTATTCCTGATTTAAGTTGGTGTGACTGCAGAATCAAGTCCATTCCTGAGCTTCAGGAAACCAGGTTAAGCAGACTAGGGAGATAATCCCCTACATTTTCTGGATGAGATAGGAAGATGATTTGAAAGGTTCTCCATTTCATCAAACTAGTTTCCCAGAATCTCTTAAGCCTTTGAAACCCTACCTCTATGTATCTGTTTCTGGACTGCTTGAAATATAACACCAGATCTATTAGTAAAATCCAATTTAGAAGACCTGCATGTTTGGGATGCGATAAGGTTTTCCTTCTCATGAACTTTAAACCACTATCACTTTTTTGGTATGAGAAGGATGATAAAACTTGACTCAGCTGGATGATACACCGTTCCCAGTGCATCCTACTCAATATAATCAGCAGCCTATAGAGTCACGTGTGAGTTCAGACACACACTCAGGTCTTCACAGACAAGCCACTTCTCAAGCAAATCCACAGTGGATACTGTAAATTATGGAAATATTTGAGAGGAAGGAAAACGGCGAGTAGGGGCATAAGATGGACAGTCTGACTTATTTTTGTGTAACTGATCCACAATGCTCATTTCTGCACTGCAAAGATAATTATCTGGTGAATGCAGATTTATTACTGGGGGGAAGAATAGAAAGGAAGGCTGAAAGACCTCTGATGCCCTCTATTTGAGAATGAACAATAACCATTTCTTCTGTCTGTCTTTCCATACTCTTTTTTGTTCATTTGACTGAAACAGCTAGGAAGGTCAATGTAGCTTGACTACTTTACCATCCATGTTTTGAAACAAAGCTGTGGTTTGCCAGTATGGCCATAATTCATCAAATGAACAAAATTGGTCTGTGGTGCCTGACTGTTCATGCTTCTGAGCACCTCAATTTTCAGTTGAACTGGTTTCGTGTCTAATATAAACCTTTTCTTGTCAGAAGGAGTGATGGATTTTCTTCAGAGAAAGTGTGAAGACATGGTTTACCTCATAGGTAGAAAAGGGTGGTGCAGTTTAGTTTGATCATAGAAGTAGTTTAGGTTCATCTCAGAAGAAGAGCTCATGCTTAGCTCATACTTTAGGACAGGTTACATAGAAGTTCCAGGTGTGATCATTAATCTGTTGGCTGAGAAATGCTTAATAGACTTTTCCAACATGGACTGAATTTCTTTTCTATTTCTTTGAGCTTCATAAGGTGAAGTTCGTGTCATGACAAAGTTTTATTGTCATGGTATAGCTCCACTAACAACCTGCTCGTTCCTTCTGTGCTTCTTGCTTTCTCAGTATTTATTAAGAAATTAACATTTTTTACTCTGTAAGCAGGTGTAAGTTACCGAGACTGCAGCCTCCTCATGAGGAATAGATTTCCTCTTGCAAAAAAGGACTCATTTGATTTGTGCAGGCGTGTGGGAGAGTCAGGCAAGTACAACGTCAGTGCATTTAAATGCAGATGGTTTGTGGTAGTTCATTAACAATATCAATTTGTTAGTGTAAAAATAACTGGGATTCTGTGCCTTTCCTTTCTGTGGAGATTAGGCTCACCCTGATCTACAGCTACAGCTCGCTAGATCCTGCTGTATTCATAGCTCCCGTTCATACAGAGGCTGTTAACTTAATTCACACCAGCTTGCACGAGAACGACAGGCAGTCCTATGTTGTCAGGGCTTGCGGGTCGCGAGACCTGTGCTGAATCTTAAGGTCCAGGCTGTTCATACTCCTTACTCCTACGTGACAAGAAAAAGCTCCCTGCTGCAGCCAAGGTGCCTTTAGAAATACATTTTGCGGAAATCACGTTTGCTTCAGCCAAGGCTTGCTGATGCTGGCGTTAAAGAGTGAACACAAGTCGAAACCAGCCGATAGCAAGCTTCAGCTCAGTCCCAAACAGTAATCCACTGAAGGATTAGAGGATCATGGTAAAATTGAAGCTGTTCACCAAAAGACTGTGGTGCAACACAATTTTCCAGCATGCTTAGTTCTGCACAATCAGAGAAGAATACAAAAACAAAAGCAAAATTTACAGTGTAAATCCCATGCAGTACTTCATCTACTTCAGATCAGAAAACAGTACTGTGGATTTCCAACAAATAAATTCTACTAGAACAGAGAAATACAAGACTAAAATCTCCTCATCATGTTTGGGAACAGAATGAAAGTTCAACTAACAAAGTAGTGTCCTGAGGCCATTTTTCTCAGGATGCAGAAAAAGAAGCTCTTTTATTTTGTGGTTTGGGGTTGGTTTTTTGTTTGTTTGTTTGTTTGTTTGTTTGTTTTTTTCCCTCTAAACTCCCCTAATTGAACTTCTTAGTCTTGACTTGAGTCATGCAAATAAATACTTTTTTTTTTTTTTTAAATAAATGTGTTTTAGTTTAGACAGACTGCAAACAGGATAACTTTATTCCAAAAATATCCTGAAGATGGCACAATAGCCACACGTTGCTGTATCGTTTGCTTAAGGTCATACTGTAAAATGAGAGAATTTTTGCTAAAATATGAATCCTTTGGAGGAGCTCTTTAAAAAATAAAAGGAAAAGAGAAATTTAAACCTTTTAAAGCACAGTCTATCAATAAAATTATTTTACAAGTGGAACACAGGCTGTTAATTTCATGCTGCCTAAAAGATTAATATAAACAGGTGGGCAGACAGGGACCAGTCATGGTCAGGTGTTATTGGCAAGAATCAGTTTAATTTGTGTTGTTTAGTTTTTATCGATACATTTCCTTTGTAATTGTAAAGCAACTGATAACCTCATCTGTTATCTCCAGCATAACATATAATCTACATCTAAATGCCAATTTTTATGAGACCATTTTGACTTTGGGAGAGACAAGATTACTTGCACAATCTCTATTTTATTAAAATGTAAGAAATATTATGGGACATTTTTATTAAAAAAGAAAATACTGAGTGTCGAGTTGTATTAGTGAATGAATAAATCTGTATTATAGATGAATTAACCATAAATACACTCTCCACAACACTCTTAGGCACCCTGATAATATGGAGTTTATAAAACATGGGAGTAATTTCACAGATATATTATAGCTAAGGGTGATTCAATTTGCTGTATCCAAGTATATATGCTATGCTTGGATTTTCGAAATGTGTTTAACAAAGGCCCTGTGCTGAAAGCTCGTACGGAATCAAAGTTGTCCCTATGGCAAGAGGGAAGAGTCCTTTTGTGGATTGCAACCTGAAGGACAGAGAAACAAGAGGGTAGGACTAGATGAGCTGTGCTGCAGTAGTAAAGGGTTATCAGTGGAGACCCACAGGAGCCTTTACTGACACCTTTGCTATTTCACATGTTCATAAACAATGAAGAAAAGGAGAAGGAAGTGAGTTGACAAAATTTACTGGCAAGACTACAATATGTAAGGCAATAAAAATGAAAGGCAGTGCCAGAGAGCTGCAGAGGGATCCCCCTGTGTTAAGTAGCTGAACAGTAAAAGGTTAGTTGAAGTCCAATATGGGTAATTACGTGCAATGTGATTTACGTGGGGAAAACCAACTGCAACTACATGTGCACAACAATGCTGGGTTTTACAGTAGCTGTTACCACTCAGAAAGGAGGTATAGTCAGTATCTCCAGTAGTGTACCAATATTGCAAAACACTGATATTTACCATCATCTTCATTAGAAGCTGATAACAAGCAAGATTGGGGCCACATACACAAAGGAAAAAGGCACCTGAAAGAAGAGAGACCATCCTGAAGACAAGCCTGGCACGTATGAAATGTTTTCTCAGCTGCCATCTACTGTGGCAGTTGCGTGAATTCCTAGGAGTGGAAGTAATCTAACTTCGGTAATACAAATATCAGATTTCTAGCTTAAATATTTTTATTTTGTCTCCTTTTATAGCCAGTGTAGACAGCCATACTCTTCCAGAGCATGGTTCATTCCATCCTGGACAGATGTCTAAGGTAGATGAAATGACATGCTCTTCGTCTCTCCATAGACTGTATAGAGAACGTAGACATACTGTGTGTGTAACACTTGTGCAGCTACAAATGAAATTAATCTCACTCAAGTGTCTAAGTTCCCTCTGATAATCTTCAGACACCTAGGCTCAGAGCTGCCCAGAGGCAGCTCAGTCCCATTATAGTGGAGACCCGTAAACAATTCTCTCTTTCTCCTCTCCCTGACTACCTTCCTCTGTGCTAAAAAGTACTCTCCTTCTACTTGTTCCCATCTGTGTACTGCAAATCTCTGAGCCTTTCTTCATATTTTCACACCTGATTGGGATTATGTTGTTTGTCAGGTTAGTGAAATGATTCCGATCAAAACACCACCTTTGGGGATGTCGTCGTCGTCGTCATTGTTGTTGTTGTTGTTGTTCTTCTTCTTCTTCTTCTTCTTCTGTGGTAATAATTTAATTGACTGTTCTATAGCATTGTGGCCTCGCAGTAACATTGCCCCAGACCTGAGGATGTGTAAATGTGGGAGAGAATGAGAGGGGGAAGAAAAGACCATGGAAACTTCTTTGGTTGGCTTCCTCTCTGAAGCCAATGTACTGTAGACTCTTGACAGCAATGAGCAGTGCTTAAGTGCCTTTCTGGTGCTTAATCCCAAACAGGCAATTCTCAGTGGAGTCTCTTTTAATCTCTCCTCTAGGAGCTTTTTGTCTTTGCGTAAATATTCATGGGACCACTGACTGAAAAGCAGGTTTCCCGGGAGAAGGTAGTACCCACAAGACTCTCAAATCCTTCTCACTCTGCAGGCTCATATATTTATTTCTGTATTGTAAATGCAGTGAAACAGCTTCAGAAAGGGAGGTTGAGGGATCTCATTTACAGGACATCTTCTTGTCTCAGAAAAAGGGAAATGTGGATACTTGTTTTCATCCATGTTAGTGATGTCCCTGTTCATTGCAGGACGGTTGGACTAGGTGACCTCTAAAGGTCCCTTCCAATCCAAACCATTCTATGATTCTATGATTCTATGATTCTATGATTCTTCTATTTCAGTGTATATCTTTTATAGCCTATATGAATGCTGTATCCTTCATGCATTGGATGGCAGTGCCTTTATTGCACCTATTTCTAAATTTTTGGAAGAGCAATGTCTTAGGACATTTGACCCAAGAAGGATTCCTGGCAGTGGAAAGTAAATGGGAGAAAAGGTTTTATTCCACCAGATATTTTTTCTTTTTAGAACTTGACCTCCTTCCCCAGCCCATCAGCATTTCCTGTGAGGTGGTATAAGCAGCCCTCTTTCCAGTGCAAAAGTTCTGGTGAGTCCCTCTCTCCACAGGGCTAATTCTCCCTCTGCTTTATGTTTTCTCAGCCAGAGCGCCTGGCTGAGGGCTGTGAACTCTCCCAGGCGGTAAGTGTTTGGAAAACGGTTGATAAGTTTCTGTGAGGTGGTGGGAGCTGGAGAGGAAATGCCACGCCAAGTGGAAGAAGTCCTCAGCGGACAGTAAGGCTGTGAGAGCCAGCCGGAGCCAAGCTCTGGAGGGGTGCTGCTCCCTGCAGGCGCTGGGTGTAGTGCCCGTCCATGTTTCCTTTCTGCTGCCCACTTTGCACAGTTCTGCAGGATGGGTTTCTCCCTGGATGGGATTTTTAGGGCTTTGGGACTGTTATCCCAGTTTTTGCATATAAGCGTGGACATACTGACAGCATAGCTCAGGCTAAAATACAGCTCCCAAGCAAAGGAGGGCCAGGCTCCTGTTTCAAACAAAATGTTGATGGTTTTTACCTTTTCTGCTCTATTATTAAGGAATTTACCATCCCCACATTATTCTGTCCCATTGCCAGGATTTCTTCTGTTCCTCTGAAGGTGACTGGAGCAAAGCTGTCTGCTTTTCACAGGAACTGACTACTGTGGCTGCCCATATGGACAATTAGGGTGCTCCAGCTGTGTGTGGGGTGTAATTTCCAGCTATGGGGCGGTAGTAAACAGCTGGGGGTGGTGATTTCTCAACCTGCTCCAGCTACAGTCACAGCATATGTCTATGCCCTAAGGATTTTCGGTAAACTAACTGTATTATTCGCAGTATTTAGAGCATTTCTTGTTTCAAATGTACAAAGTAAAAGCCAATACTGCAGATTCTGAAGTAACTTAATCTTACTGTAAGCAAAACTGCCAGATATTTAAGGACAACAGCTGTGGCTACTCCTGCTTGAAAGAATTTCTATTACCAGCTGAGAAAAGAGAAAACAAAATATTATGAAAATTTATACAGATCTATAATACGCTTCCTGAATCTACTTAAACTTTGCCACTCAATTTTCCTAATCAATCAAGTCTGTTAATAGTGCTGTTAAGATTCACAATATAAACTGAGTGCAGTGCAAGTCTGGTGGAAGTGGAGCTCTTCTGAAAGTTTTCCTGAGAATTACCATGTGTTGATACTAAAACTTTCGCGTTAAAGGATTTACTACGAATATTCAGTTTTATACCTCTATAGGCTAATCTTGTGACACGTTCCTTTCTGGATATATTCTCTCTGGGAAAAAGTTCATATACAGAATATAATTGTAATATAATGCATATAACAGTCTGTCTCTTACAGTAATTGTATGTAGGATCCTATGAAGCTAATATCCTGCTGCTAAGATATAAATAACAAGTCCTAGTCAGCTTTGGAAACTGATTTGGTGGAAGGCAGCGCTGTTCTGCGCACCTGTGACCGCACAAGATTCAGGGCTCCAGAGGATGAACACAGCAGCATGCAAATGTATAAGGCATTTGGTGGTGGCACTTCTGCCATGATGAGATTGCTTATGGCATGTAGGGCAACTAGCAATGCTAAGTATCTGTGAAATAAGGCCCCTGATTTAGGGTCCTAAATATAGCTTTTGTGATTTGCTTCAGGCTCTTAAATTTGACTATTTTGACTTAGCTGCTTGCAGAACCATAGTTCATCATTTCTGGTGCAATGTTCAGCCAACTTATAAGAGTTCATGCAAAAAGAGTTGTTTCAGAAATTCTGATAGACCCCAAACTGTCACACACGTGCACTGTATAACAGATAGTGGTATTATTACCGGTAATTCTCAAGAGAAATCATGGTTACCTTGCCTGCTTTCACTGTCTGAATTTTTTCGCACAGCTAAGAAAAAGACTTACTCATGACTGCAGAAAACTCTGGTTCTTTTGAACTAAGCATCAGTTGTAATGATTTTACATGTTCTGTTGCTGTGTGATAAAATGGAGTTGTTTGATAGCTTCAGCACAGCAATATTCAGAAGGATTTAACAACCGATGTTTTCAAAATACCATCTTTTGCTGGTTCTTTTATTGTTTAAAAATATTTTTGAAATGGAACAGTAATAATAATAATAATTCATGTGCATGATTCCATTCAATTCTGAATCTCAGAGTACATGCATTAATAAATTAAGCCTTACAGCAGCTCCGTAATTTAAGAGTATTTTTATCCACGTTTGACAGATGGAGAAACAGAGGTACAGAGAATTATAGATGCATTTGCAAAGGTGTGATTAGGCTGTACAGAAGAGAATATGAATACGGTATTTAGGGTACTCCAGAACTATGGAAAATTTTCAAGAATAGGAGGTATGTTCTTTTGAAAATGTGGTCCTCCTCAGGGTATGTAGGCTCGTGGCCTGAACTGGCGAGTCAGCACAGCACTGCACTGCTCTTTCAGATGTATTGATCTGGCTCTGTGCTGGCTGAAGGATCTCACCGCTGCTGCTCTTTCCGTGTTATAGATCGGCATTCTGAAACCCAGCTCAACAGCAGGCTGATAGTTCGACACTCCGCTAGAAACTAGTCCCCGTACTTGCATTCACGTAAGATGGTACTTTTCAAGATTATGAATAGTCCACACAGTGCCAATACCGCTGAAAACGTACATAAAGCAAATGACAATTGCTCACGTGCTTTCTGCAGCTAGTCAGTGATTGTAATACGAAGTGAGGTGTTCCTGTCCCAGCTTTTAGGGATACCAGCTCTGGAGAAGGAAGGAGCTCCTGGTTTGTGGCAGGCAACATATGCACGCCAGCCGACACTTTGGGCAACGCTCGTGTACAGCTGAAAAGCACCTTGCGTGCCAGTGAAGAGGTGCACGTCGCGGATCGGGGACACCTGCTCTGCTTAAGCTCGGGGCTGGCCCTGCCAACGCGAGTGCGCACCGACAGCTCTGAGGCCGCGCAGGTTCCCCGGCTCTGTGCAGATTTGCCGTGTGTCCCAGTGGGCAGAGATCCTGCTCAGCTCCGTGTTCCACGTCTGCAGCTCACGGACTCTCGGAACCCATCAGCATTAGGGCAACCGTTGGGTGCTTCCTTCCGAAAATCCCGGTATCAGTCCTCAAGGCAGATCAGAAGCCAAACAACTTTTCTGGGCCCCAGAGGTACTCTCTTTGCCTGTTTGCAGATATAAGGAAAACAGTCTATTCTTAACTTTTGTTCTTTTTCAATACAGGACTAGGATGCTATTTAAAACCTCGAATAGTAGAACATGCATCAACAACAAATTACTATAATGGCTCTTTAGTCTTTGATAAAATATTAATTACCATTCAGCTGAGGTAGATAGAAGTGATCGAATCTAACAGCACTTGTCACTTAGTGCTTGTCTTATTCTCAGAGTTTGGACCTCTCATTTTAATGCTTCTGTAGAAATGAATAAGTTTTAGTATATTAGAAATCCAGAATTATGTTCTGCAATTGTTCTGTGAGTGACTAAATTAAAGACATCTTTAAAAAATCACTCTAAGTGATTTACATTTACTTGAATATTCATTTTGTTCTTAAGTTAAGGGTCCATTGCAATAAGCAGAGGAAAAAATGCTGTAAATAAATTTCCATCTGTGCTTTACATGCAAATTTCTATCATAACAGGGAAAATTCTACAGTTCTTTTATAATGTACTATGTTAATCAATTATGTCTGTAGGAAAAATGTATTTATAGGATAGCAAAGATTGTTTATGTTCTTACTGGACATATTTTTGCTGGTGTTTACTGTTTTGTTCCTTTTATTTTCTAACACCGGGAATTAGCACTTTGTCGGGAAAAAAGGTGACTAAATCTCATTGGTCCAACTGACCTTAAGACAACTGTCGTGACATTTCCTGAAGATACAAATAAAACCTCAGAAATTTGAGCATAGTATGTTTGAAAATGACGATCTAATAATTATTTTTGTGTGAAATTTCAGTTTAAGTCTCATAGTGTGATTTTTTCCCACAAAGATAATGAAGGAAACTGTCTTTCATTCCTATATTTAGACTGTAAGATGAGATAGACATCTGCTTTTCTGCTGAAGTTCCAGCTTTGCGCTGGGTATGCGTTTGCATCCACTGAGTTTGTGAAAGGTATCAATCCGAACCACCTTGGAGTGATGAGAAAAGATGTAGATGGTAGAAAGGAGACCATTTTTCCCCATTACTGAGTTGTGAGGTAGTGGGGCTGTGATTTACAGCGATCTCGGTTCAGTTGACTGGGGCTTTGCCAGCAAGAATAGCAGCACAGCCAACCTCCTCCCCCACGGTCCTGGAGAGCTCCTTTCTTCCCTCTTCATTTTCCACATCCAAGGGTTTAAAGTAGGAAATATAAACTGGTTGCCCTAGCTTTCTGCTGTTCAAGGACTCCCTGCTCTGAGAAACTCTTAGCTGCTTGTTTAAAGCCTTGTTAAGTGCCCATTGTGCTACCGGAGTTAAAACACATTTAATTAAGTCTGAGGCTCTTGCTCATTGTTTTTATTTAAAAAATATTTAGGCTATTGATTAGCTGGATTGGCTCTTCTCCATTTCCTTATTTAGAAGACCTCTTTGAGTTTCCCTGGAATGTGGGATATTTTTTCCCCCATACATGTGCTGTACTTAAAAATAAAGGCACATTAATTATGTCACAAGCAGGCTTATGAGGAATGCAAATAATATGAAAATGAACTCAAACCAAGAGAAACATATTATTTATAATGACATTAGTTAAACTGCATTATGTTTTCCAGGCAATATATTGGAGTAAATTTCTTTGCAATTAAGTGAGAAAGATAGATTTAGGCCTACTTTACTACATCCAAAGCGAGGAGTTACAGAAAGGTCATTTCCAATTCCTTTTCCCTTTGTTTTTCTGCACCGTCTGGTTGATGGATGGATAACAACAATGAGCTATTAGCCACTGTCTTCCAGTGCTTTTCCCAGTGCATTCCCTTGTCATTAACATCCCATGCTTGAGAGCAAGCTCTTTTCATTGTTTGCCTTTTTAATGTTTGAATGAAAGAGAATTACAACACTTTCAAGTGAGTTTATGAGAACTGCTTTGGTGTCAGTGAACAGATAAGAAGTTTCTCTTTTCTGCTTTTGACAAAGTTGGTCATATCCTCTTACCCTGAGTTTCTTGGAAGTGGTGTCTGCTGCCAGGGCTGCATCCTCCTTGAGTGTTCTTTCTTTATTTATTTTTGTCTTTTAGGTTTCTCAGTACCCTTCACCTTACAACTTTAGTTGATCTTTTACATTTTAATTTGTTTTTTTCCCTATCAGTCCTAGCAGCTCTTACAATGCAAAATATGTCAGTGGCTAAAAACTCTTTTTCTAAATCTCAAGCTATTTTCTTTCAGCACAGCACAGCTTGTCACTCCCTGCTTTTCTTTAAAACTTTCCTTGTTTTTTTCCCATTTTCTAGCATATTTACAGTACCACCATATTCCCTGACAGCTGAGGCATACCTTGTGTCATTTCCAACTCATTTGTCTTTGCTATTCATCCTTCACGTCCAGGCTATCTACAAATTCTTTCCATCCAAAATAGTGCTGAAGATTCAATCATTTTTTATTTGCTGAGGCAGCTAAAATTTTCCCAAGCTTCTTCAATTTTCTCGCTGGCCGTGATGTCTTTGGCAACTCTCATTCCACATTATCTCATCCTTCCCCTAGCCCTCCCTAGTGCTTCATTCAGATCACTGCTGTTGAAACTTAGCCCCTTGTTGTCATATTGCTCTTTGAATTCCTATTTTTGCTATTCTAATGTCTTTGGTGTTTGGTTTTCATTGTTAAGAATTTAAGAAATTAGGTCCTTGTTCACTTGTCCTTGCATTCCACAGCCTGGATTTTTCCCTCTCTTCCACTCTACCAGCGGAGCTTGCATCTTTTCTATTTCCTTTTGTCCTTTTCCAGTGTTTCCTAATATTCCGGTGGTTTGGCACATTCTTCTTTATCTCAACTGTAAGGTATCGAGCCTTTTACTTCAAGTTTCTGCATACAGGTGTTAAATACCTAGGACCTAATTTCACATAAACTACAGTCCCATTAAAACCATCAGATGTTAGTCTTTGATGGGGAAGCTCCATCAGTCAAACCCCATCCTCATTCTACCATTAATCCACAGTTATGGTATATATCCAATACCAGTGTTTAGATTCTCTGGGGAAGAGTTCCTAATTTCTGTTTCAGAAAAAAATTAGGTGCACCTATGTATGCAGATCTGTTCAGGAAAATTAATGAACAGAAAAGGGAGATATTTTATTCTGAGGTTCTCTCTAAACATATTCCCTTATTCTAAAGTACCATGTGCTTGGTTACAAACTCTATCTTTTCCTTAAGTAAAATGCAAATCTCTTCTTGGTTACTCAGAGCATGCCAGTATTTGACTTGGCATACAGTGCTTTTTTTCTGTAGTTCTTTCATGATTACAGTCATGGAGTATCAGGTAGAGTGTATTTCAGGAAAGGCAGCTGCAAAGAGTTAATTTCATTCTCTAATGAGCACACTAATTTCTAGAACTGCAGACCCTTCTCTAATTCATCTCATATTCTCTGTATTCTTGAACATAGCAGAGACTGAGCCTTAACACTGTCACTCTGAGAGAGGAATTTTTATACTCGTCACTAATGTGCTTAACACTATGGCAGGTTTGGACAGATGCATGGCAATAACTGTCATTTAAAAAAGAATAGCTATTTAAATAGAAAGATAGGAGAAGCAAATAATGTTCATATGCATCCTTGAACACAACTGTGGCTGATTACAGCATATATTTGTATATGTGTTTTATCCTAGAAGAAAATAGTGTGAAAATAAACTCAGACCCTTAGCACTAGAGGTCACTAAACACAACAATTTCAAAGGGTCCGTAAACTGTGCTCTAACTTTTTTTCTTTTTTTTCTTTTTTTTAAAAAAAACCAAACACCCAAAAAACCCCACAAACCAACCTGAACACTTCACTAACATTACTAGAGTTAAACCCCTCAAGAGACAGCAGTAGGTGAGAAGCCGCCTGCTCCTGTTTATAAACGGGGAGGGTGGCATCGGTGCAGCTGCTCAGCTGAGACCATCCCTCACGATGCAGGAGCCTGTGCCTCCTCACTCACCAGTGATAAGTAGGAGGAGGCAAGGATATGTTGCTTTATTTCACTTTTGCTCCAACTTGCCTTTGTAATCCAGGCATGATATAAGGAAATTAACCAGGTTATCAGACAAGTAGGTGATTATACCCTTGTGAGAGAGGATGATTTGGAAAACTCAAATTCCTTTAGAAAAATAAGCTTTAATTCAGAGTACAAGTAAAAGGTTAAATTGTAGAGGGAAGGTCAGATATTAATGCATACTGATGGCTTGAATCTCAACAGATGTATCTTTTTCGGACACCTTCTGTCTTTGATGGGAAATGTTTCACAAGACGTATCAATACAAAAAAAATGCAAAAAAAAAAACCCCCAACAGACAAACCCAAAAACTATCAAAGAGACAAATGTTACAAAGTTCTCAGCCACAAGATGAAAAGAAATGAAAGAACTTTTGGCTATCTGGCTTTGGCTCTGTTGGAAAAACTAATTTTATGTATTGTTAGTTATGGTTGGTTTAATTGGCTTTCCCTAAACACTGTCATGGCTGTATGATGTTATCCTTCGTGTCTTATAACATGAAGTTGCTGCAAGACAGAATGGGATTATCACAAGAAGAGATGTGGAGAAGAGTTTGGCTAGGGAGAGGTTTGGATCACTCTTGTGAGGGAAGAAGGATGCAGACAAAAAGGTCATCTTTCCCAAAGAATGCGTTGCCCCGCAAAACCTGTAGTGGAACTTTGGATTCCCACTTCATGCCATTCCTTTGGTGCCAGCAAGAACCTACGAGTCTCACCCAGTGTCCTGGTCCTTCCTGCTCCTGGTCCACACAACAGCTGACCGCTGTCAGCTACTCTTTCAGCACAAGTAGCACAAGCTTTCTCAGCCTGATATAAACCCTTGTTGCTCTCAGTTTTGCACCATGTAATAGAACTGGATTTTTTCATTAAAATTGTAGATAGTTTCATAAAAAAGCTCCCTTATAGGAATTTTATTACCACGAAGAAGGAAAATCATTTCATAGTCAGGACATTTCTGAATTTACTTTACTTTTCTAATCGTACTTTCGCCTTGTGCGTATGTACTATGCTACAGGCTTTAATTGTATAGCATATACATGGCTTTAATAAAGGGTCTGAGCCATCGTACAAAAGGAAAGAAATATGCACTGAAGGAGACTATTGTCTACAGACACCAAATTAGTAGACCTTCTTGACCTTAATTTCTTTGCTCTTCGGTTCTCTATAATCTTGCAGGA
Organism: Grus americana; assembly: GCF_028858705.1. Taxonomy (NCBI): domain Eukaryota; kingdom Metazoa; phylum Chordata; class Aves; order Gruiformes; family Gruidae; genus Grus; species Grus americana. The sequence continues at coordinate 38,781,840 of NC_072855.1, read as the reverse complement.
GTGTTATGAACACTGGTTAATTAATATTTTTAATTGTTTAGGTACTGTGGTGATGAGCACCAGAGAAACTCATGAGGAAATTAACAATTCTGTCTTGAGAGAAGGGTTTGACTAGTATGCAGTAAATAAGGCCTCGGGTCACACATTGAAAAATGAGGAGAAAACAAAATATTGAGTAGTTGCTCATTATGTGAACATTCTGTGCACTGAACGAAGCAGAGGTCCTGTGGAAGAGAAAAGTGATCACATAATTAGATTTTGTCATGAAGCCTCTGCACAAAGAAGGCTGAATGAAGGATGCACAGGAAAATTAAAGATGAGCATTTCTTAACATTTGAAAGCTTTCCTCAGTAGTCTTCTGGTGCTCTTTCAACATAATTTGGATTTTGTTAGATTTCTATGTGTGTATTTGCCTTATGTGTGTGTGTGCGCACATGAAATTTCCCATTGCTTTGAAAAGCATGAACTATGAAGAGCTGGCGTGATGAATCCTGAACGAACATTCAGTCTTACATCAGTTATAGCTGGCCTTTTCAAGGAGAATTTAAAAGATAAATAATAAGATGAAGAACATTCTGTATCTTTCAGAATAGTTTCCTTGAGCTTGTTTAAGATCAGCACTTGAAATTTTCAGGGCACAATTGCAAGGAAAATGAGTTTTCTTCAAATTATTCTTACAATATTTTTTTCTATATCTTGTCTTTGTGGCTGATGGATTAATCTGACTACATTCTGAAAATGCCAATCTAGAAAGAACTGTTCCCTGTCAAAGATTACCTTTCAAGTAAACAGGTGCAGTGGAAAAAAAAAAAAAAAGAGAGATACACTTCAAAGAAAATTAATTTCCAAACAAGCACCTAGAATTCTTTTTTTTTTTTTTTTTACGACGACAAAGGATTTATAATGCGTAGTCACACCTACCTTTGTGATACTAGCTTAACAAAATTCTGTACACTGCTTTTTCTTGGAAAAAGGGGTGATCCTTTTAAATAGTTACTGGCTTCTCTGTCACTGGGTGTAGGGGAGAGGTTATCAGATAACACTTTTGAAAACATGGTGAAAGATTGAATATAAGTTTTTGAGCTTTCATTTGACAATGGATGTTTTGAAGGCACTTGGAAGATGGAGAGTTGTGAAGTATTTGCTTGGATTTTAAACTGAAACTCAAATTCTGGAGCATGCCCCTTCACTGATGAGAAATGTATGCTCAGTTTTTAGATGAAAAAAGAAAGAAAAAGATGCCACTAAAATATATGATGCCACCAATATATTTGTGAATTGAAGATAAAGGCTAAGAATAGATTAAGTTTCTATATATTTCCAAAATTCTAGGTAAATAATAGGAGATACTTGATATGTTAGATAACGAGATACTTATCATGGAAACTGTTTAGATTTGTGGCAAGCTTTAGTGTAATATCTTGTCCTTAATTGGCAACCAGAGTTTACAGTTACAAGCTGTCAGCAAGCACATATATTTGTTGGCTACTACAAGGGAAAATTGGGAGTATTCATTTTTTTCTTGAAGAGTCATGGCCACAAAAAGCAAAAGACTGAGCTGTAGTAAAGCAAGCAGATCTGTAGTAATTCTAGACATCAAAATCTATTCTGAAAAATAATATATCTTATCCTAGCTTTCCTATTAATATCTCTTTACTTAGTTTTCATGACTAAGGCTTTTGTACTTGATATTGCTCATTCAGCAATATATTTAAATATCTTCACAATAGTTTTTACCAATGAATATACTCAGAAAAATTATTCAGCAGTCTCTCAATGTAAAATTGTCCTACTAAGATTATCTGTGATTTGGCAATCAGCTTGGCTGCATAGTATTTCATAGAGCTATGCAGTTTCTTCTTTACTCATAATGGTTTTTTTCAAAAATCAGAAAATAAATTTTTATGCTTTGTGATTTGAAAATATGATCTATCTTAAAAAATGGAGCTATTTTCTTCCCAGGGAATTGAACAAACTACATGGAGCAGGAGACTCTATCTTCAGTAATACTTTCCACTGTGTTTCAAGAGCAGATCTGAATGTGTGGGGATTTCTGTCACGTATTATTACTGGAGAGCAACTGGATTTTCTAGATTATTTTGGCAGTAACTGTAACAATGGCTATATTTCTTTTGATGTTTTTTCCCAGATAGTTTATTTTTATCTTGACATTTTGCCCATCCTGTGAATTTCATCGTGGGGAAGAAACAGCAGTTTGTCTCAGAGCAGTTCAATTTCAATCTCTAGGTGACAAGTTGATATTTCTTTCCTCTTGAAGAAGCTTTTAATATGATGTGTTAAATGTCAAGGAAACTCTTCAATATATATTGAACTTTACCAACCTTATTTCTCTTAATATTAATGACATATTGACAGCATGTTTTGAAAAATGAACACTTCTCACAGATGTCAGGATCCTATACTCACGTTATTCCTACAGGAATCCCACATTCCAGTTGTTATTGTTCAGAACTGTAGTAACTTTTACCATGACTTTTTTTACAAAGACTTTTACAGACTTTTAAAAAATGCATTTTATAAGGGTTTTTTGTTCTGGGTTTTTTGGTGGGGGTTTTTGTTGTTTGTTTGTTTTGTTTTGGTTTGGTTTGGTTTGGTTTTTTCATTATTGAATGCTGACAGTGCTGATCTAATGGATAAGAGATCACAAGTTAGTTTAGTAAGGTTGTAAGTTACCTTTGAAAAATAATTTTAAATTGAGATCTGAGGTTTCTGAAGCTAGCTGTGTTATGCTGATTTATTGATCTTATTAATCCAGGTGACTAAGTAAGGATATCCCATAACTGTGAGAAGAAAGTCAAATTTTTGTCCTGGAAAACAGCAAATATCTTTATTGGAGTCAATGTCCCAGTTCATGATAAGCTGTGCTGAAGATCCGTAGGAGAAAATGGCTCTATGCAGACATTCAAAAGGGACAGAGAACTGATAATTTCTGAATGTAATCTCACAAAGCACACTCTAAATTAATCATAGGACTAAACATTGGCATCTGGAGCCTTTTGCAGCGCTGCAGGCTGATACCCGTGTATCAGGTGGGCAAATGCAAGATCTGACAGAGGGAGACCTGCAGCTGCACCTGGCGTGTGGAAAGGAGGCCCATGGACACCTGCAAGAATGCCAGCTGCCCGTGTAGAGACAACCGAGAAGAATCCCTAATGACAGCTGAATATTTTCTGGGCCCCAGAGATGCTGTGTACTCCACTGAGTGTAATGAGATTTTGGTCCTTTAACTGACATGTTGCTGCCTATATGTAGACACTTACGTTGTCTTAATGCACAGCTGAAACCTGGCCGTGATGTTTCCTTCCAAAGCAGATCATACAAGAACTTCTTCTAGCTTCTCATCCTCTTTCTGTTTGTTGCATGTTAATTACACATCAGTGTATTCTACCAGACATATTAAAAAGAAAACCACTCAATATCGTCTTATTTGGACAAAATTCAACTGAGAATGTAAGTGAAAACAGTTCTACTTTGAACACATTAAATCCAAGTTAAGGATTTTGTTGCAGTGACACTGAATATTTGCAAGGTGTTGACATTTTTTAGTATTGGCTCAAAATTCATTGCTTTTGGGGAACTTCATCTCTGTTTGCATCCAAACATATTTGATAAGTAGGTTCCAAGAATTCAGACAACAGAATTGATTAAAATTTGGTTTTACTCTAAAATACCTGTAACATTTGGCAAGAAATGAGGTAGTGCTCAATTTTCAGCTTCTGATTTATCATTACAATTCTGTCTCAATGACATTTATATAAGCTGTCGAAATATATCAACTAGAGAACTTAGCTATGGAGCTTAAAATGCTGCCTTTTGTCAACCATTTATTTTCTTGTTCCTTGTTTCTGTTTCTGCCTTTGCTGAATAAATTATCCAGGATTTTGCATAGGCTGTATTGCATTGAAGGAAAAGCCTAATTATTGAACCTGAATTCTGCTGTATAGTTTTGTGCATGTCTTACTTTCCCTTTAATACCAGATAATATGGTGTTAAATGCAGTTTCTGTCCAATATAGGCAAACATGTAATCTGTATTACAAGGAAATATAATTTAATACAATTGTGGTGATTTAAATACATTTGTGAGGCTCCTAAATTACACTGAAGCACAAACAACTACAAATAATTCAGTATGTTTTTTTCTTGTAATTAAAAAAAAAAATCCTGAGCATACCAGCAACAGATCTAGAGATATATTCGTTTTTTCATTCCCGTGGGAAGTCTGAAACATGGTATAAACATATTACACCTGTCTACAGAAAAGCAGTGCCTGCTCCCATTTATAGTGTATTGCACTTGCTTAGAGCACTCAAAGCATTTGTTTAGAAGGGAAGGGATTAGAGTTAGCAGCAAACAATGTGCAAAACCCATTTATTTATTTACTTATTTATTGTGAACTATTCAGAAAGATCTATCCTGTCTCTGGGAGTCTTCATGAATATTAAAAGTTTAACATAAGGATAAATATCCTTGGTAGGAAAAGTCATGATTGCCCAAGGCCACAGCATTCTCTCGGTATCACAGATAGGTTGCTTAGATCCTAAATCCCATAGCATAAAGAGTAATGTTGAGTAATCAGATGTCTCAGGTTGCCCTCTGAGAAAAACCCAATAAACTATTTGTCATTGTTATTCACAATTGTTATTCCAACAAAATCAAGGGGAGTATACGTTTTTGGATAAGTAAGGAAGTGTCAGGGATGATGACAAGAGTGTTGTGCCTTGAGGGCTGGACTTCCAGCCTGGAGAACGCTCAGAGAAGCTGTGAGGCACCCATGCTGTGTCTAGACTTCAGGAGCTGGGAGCACATCTTGCTTCCTGTGGCTGCCCATCACCATCCTGCCTCTGCTGATCTTGGCCATACTGCAGAGCACATCTGTTGAACAAATTGCATACAGCCTCAGAGATGGAAAGACCTTCCCACACTGTGAGTGAGAGGAAGAAAACATGGTTGCTGAATGACAGTTCCTGGAGACTGTCAAGGTCAGCACCAGTCCTGGAGCTTGGGGAGGTCGCCTCTCACAGACACAGCCACTGCCACTGCTACTACCACTACCACTTCACCTTGCACATAGAAAAGAGAGTTTTAATTTTCTGAGTATATTTCAGTTTCCTGGAGAGTGTTTTATACCTCTACTGCTGTAGTGCCGTGTCCACAGAGACATGCTGGCTGTGTAGCTGCGTGAACCAGGAGAAAGACGGGAGAACCCTGACCTCCCCACAGCACGGCATGAAGGCCTGGGGTTCTTCGGTTGCGGAATTCAGTGCTTGGGATCAACAGAAACTGAGGAGTCATTATATTATTAATTCTCAAATTCTGATCTCAGTTACACTAGCTGTAAGGTGGATCAACTCCATAGAATTTACAAAAGATAGTCTGAATTTATGTGAGTCTATCCGAGGGCAGTATTTGGCTCCATATTTGTATACAAACAAATTGTTTGCCTCAGTTCTCCAGAAATAAAGGCTTCACTTAGTGACATTATAACACAACTGTTTGGGTTTCGTTTTTCCTTTTTTTCTTCTCCCCCCCGAACTGTATCACTTAAGTATTCAGAAAACAATCTGTGGCTATTTATAATCTTGCAAACTGGATCAGCTGTTCTCTTCCTCAGTGCTCCATCTAATGTGAGGATGATGGAGAGGAAGGCATTGTTAATTTTAATAAAATTAACTTTGTAGTGTGATTTCAATGCTTTATAATAAGTTTATATGATGCCCCAAGGGCAGCTCTGTTTGTACTAAAGTGTCTTGATCTCGATCACAGTTTTGTTAGGGTAGAATCACTTGGCTTTATTTTCCTTTTTTTTTTTCTTTTTTTTTTAATAGCCTGAACTCAAGCTGTTTTGTAGCTGCCCTATGATACAAATAGATGCACTCTTGGGGCACTGATTAAAATTTGTATGTTTTAGAAATATGTTCCTATAATCATGTTGGCACAAGAGTACCTCTGAACTGTCGGTACCTGTGCTATTTTCACATCAAGGTGCAAGCAGGAAATATTCTGAAGCACAGATAACTTATATTCTTTTTAAAATACTATTTATGCATACTAATTAGTTGTAACCATGGGAAGCAGTATTAACAGTATACTTTTCATTTTAAACCAGGCTCTCTTGTGCTCCACTTGATTAATTGTCACAGAGTGTAATTTTATCATAGTTAAAACTAATTCAAGCCCATTTCCCTGTAGTAATATATATTTTTTTTGGTTTGCAGAAATTAATATTCCTCAAAAACTAATTAATGATCTCCAAAGAATCATTTGCATAAAGGATGTTAGAGTTTTACAGCAATTATGCATTGTATGTAACTCATTAAAAGGTCCATTTTCATTACTGGATTTAGTGATGAGGTGACAGGCGTAACCACTCCAAATGGCCAGGCAAAATGCAAAGTGAGACTGGGAAATCCTTCAGTCTAAAGCCATCAATGTAGCCAAGTTATTTCTCCATCATGAAATTTTTAGAAAGAAAACGGCTCTGAAATTAACAATAAGGTCCTTTGAAGGTTACCTCTTGTCTGATAGCAATTGTGGCATATTCCTTCTGTTCAGAGAAGGACCCATCTGATGGCGTACCGAGGGCCCTGGCTCACAGGCTGGATTCTGCTACCTCTCATTCTCGCGACATAACATCCCCAGCAATCGTCACCTGATGTCAGCGAGGCCGCCTGACCCGCAAGATACTACACGGTGTGAGAAGGGGCGGCCGGCAGCCGCCGGTGGGCTCTAGAGCAATGAGACTAGATGGCAAGCGCCAGTTCTTCTCCAAACCTGTGTCAGTCACTCTTCTGATAAAGGCAGAAGTTAGAAGGACCTTTCTTTTATCTTTTTAAAGCGATAGATTGCATAAAAATTTGGCTCTGACATGGACCCGTAGTTCTGTCACGCTGAAAGTGGCCGTGCATAGCAAACTGCAGCATGCTTCATTTGTCTGGGACATTGTTAAAGCCCACCAGGCCAGCTGTGCACGAGGCAGCATAATTCACGGTGGACGGAAGATCCATTCATTATTCCTGCCGTAATTACAGCAAGAACATTATTGATAAATCAAACAGAAATAATAATTCTATTGAAAAAAAAAATGCAGCGTTTGTGGCTTTCTAAGGAAACAGGAAGATACTGTATGTAAAATCAATCCTCCCAGTCACACATTTATTGGGACTTCTGAGACGCAAAACAAAACCATTCTCACCTTTTCCCTGTATTGCAGGTGTGTATTTCATCTCAGGCAATATTAATATATAAAGACCCAGACATTACAGCTCGAAACACGCATTTTCTCTCTTTCACCCCACCCCCACATTCCCCAATAAATCAGTGTTAATAATATCTGAGGTCCTAATCCAGCAAAACACTCAAGCACATACTTAACCTTAAACACATGAGTAGTCTCATTATAATCAGCGAGACTTCTCATGCTTTAAAGTTAAGCTCATATTTAAGTGCTTTGTTGAATCATAGCCAAAATGAAGTAGTACAAACCAAGGTGTTTTCTGCATTGAAATACAAGTACAAAGACATGGCATTAACACTGTGGCTTATACTGATGAAAAAAGCACTCCTGGAAGTGTGAATTACAAGAGCACTATTAATTCACCCTCACGGGGTTTTAGTACAGCAATGCGTGCTCCATAGATGGGATTTTCAAGGCTGAATGTATTTAGAAGTGCTAAGCACAAGCAAATAGAAAAATAGTTATCCTGGCAATCACTCGTGATTCCCGTGTCCACTACGATTTCTATCATATCCAATTATACCTGTCTCTATTGTTACCACGTCCTCAGTATTTTTCTGTGTTTTAAATCCCAGAGAGTGTGATTCCACCAGGCAGGTAATATCACAGCGTTATTTGTACAGTGGGTCCCTGGCAGTGTTCTGGCTTATAATGACAAAAGAAATACTAAATAACAACGATCTTTTATCTGGTACTGGAAGGAGGTTATCCAGATGACATAATCAGGTCTTTGGGTTTTTTTGTGAAAAAACACCTTTGTCTGCAGATTCCCAGAGAGGTGTTCAAATTGTGCAAATTTGCTCCAAGCAGTAGGAAGTGAATATAAACATCTTTTTAAAACCTCCAACGAAATGAGCAAATTTTGCTTTTTGCTTTTTATATTTAAAAAAGATGCATCCAATGTACAATCCATTTCAGAATACAAGCTAGCCCAATGGTAATCCCGCTGGAATTTTAATATTTTACAAGTGTGATCTAAGGCTAATTTGTATCTGCATATAAAATGAAGGCAATTAAAGGAGGAGGGAGGAAGGAGGATCTGATGTGGCCTCTCTCCTATTATTCTTGATTAATTTGGATAACTTTTTAAGGACTAATTATTTTCTCTACTAGGATATTTGAGGTAGCATTTCATCCTTCGGGGTGTATTCAATTGTACTTTAATTCTGCTTAAACCTGGCTAGTAATTGCAGAGTTAGTATACTTCTTGCTTACTATCATGCAAAACGTTTTCTCTCAGGATGTGATCTTTGAACTGTGCTATGGCTATTTTTGCAACAAGTTAGCTAGAACTGAAACAGAAGCATTACTATAAATTGTTGTCAGCTGGCAAAAGCCTATAGTATACAAATGCTATTGCTAAAAATTCAATCATCTGACTCATCATTATGTAGAAGATGAACAAATAGTGCTGCTAATGTCTGAGTTACTGCAGGCTGCATTAACTCATCAAGAAACTGCTCCACTGCTGATGGTCTCCCAAAGCTTGGGGGCTTTGCCTGTTCCTTGGCCTCATTTTTTTTTGGTGTGTACTCGGGTGTTTCTTTTTTTTTTTTTTTTTTTTTTTTCCCCCCAGACCAGAAATGAATGAACTGCTCTGTTCTCCAAACACATGCAATTGTAGCATGTGGCTTTTGTATCTGAAATGTTTATTTAGAGTTGCCATTTCACTTGCTCAGGTCAGAAGGTGCCTGAAATTACACGCACCCACATCCCCACACCCCTGAGCTTCTGCTTAATTGGTGTGAAGCCAACATAAGCTCTTGTGGACCTGCGGGAACAAAGAAAAATCAAGACTGTAAATAATATGTCTCTTGTAATAAGCTAAGGAGAAGATCCAGAAGACAAAGTTTTTGAAGGCTAAGGATGAGAGCTACTGAAACATCAGCCTTCACCCACCTCGTTCCTCTTCAGTGGGAGACATAAAACCAACTTGCTCTCTTCTTCCATACGTATATTCTAGATTGAAGGTAGTATGTGTGGCAACTTGGTGCCGATGATCTGGGAAAGAAAACTAGACAAAAGTCTGGATGCAGAGCTAGCTTTGCCTATAGCTTTAAGCTAACACTCAGTATTTTTAAGCAAAAGCATCCTTCATCCAGATTCCCAGAACATGTTTGAAAAAAGATACAAAGGAACAGATGTAATCCACAGACTATCTCTGTGAGCAACAAGCAACAGCTGTTTCAGAGAAAGGTAAGATAATCTGCTTGCTGGCAACACTTTTTTAAAAGTTCTCAATAGGGAGAAGTCATTGTATAGCTGAAATATAAGGGTTTATATCTCTCTCGCTTATTTTAAAGTAGTTTCTGCCTTATGATTTTTCTTTGCCTGTTCCTAAATCTTTCTAAATTCATGGCTGCAAGTGTATTTTGTGGCATTAAATCTCATGGGGTAGTTGTGGGGGTTTTGTAGAAAAGTTTTCTTTTATTGTTTACTACTTTTTACCATCACGACTTTCCTTTTCTACAGAGAAAAAATATCCCTATCCACCTTTTGTTCAGCATTTTCTATATATTTTCTTTATTTCCCTGTGGTTGGTTTTTTTTTTCTGTTCTTTTTTTTTTTTTTCTTCTCACTGAATTAACGTGTCCTGGTCTTCCCATTCTCCCTTCGGATTAGAATTTTACTGAGACCATAATCATTCTGGTCACCACCACATGCAGTTCCTCTAGTCACAAAGTGAATGAAGCGAAATGAGCACGGTTTCACAAATCAACCTACGGCACTACCATGTACGCAATGGCTTCAGCACGTTTTCTGCGGTACAATTGTTTTTTTCACTCTGTATGCATCCTAATGGTTTGTTTGCTTTGCTGCGTGGTGGCACACAGAGCTGAGGTCTTGTGTGCCCCGTTACCGGTTCGCCTGAGTTGATGTTGCTAATTTATGATCTAGTCTTCATATGAGTCATTGAAGATTTCATGGAAAAGAATGAAACAATAAAATTAAACTTTTGCTTTTCTTTATATTGATTCTTAAAGAGAAAATACAATTTCTGACTTCTCTTTTGCATCATACTTTCCAACTCCTCTCTCTCTCTCTCTCATTACAGTTATTTAATTAACGACTTATCAAGCCTTGGGAACATTACGTTGGTCAAGATGCATTAGTTTTAAAGAGTTATGTACTCCCTAATTTGGAGCTGCTGTGGTAAAGACAAACACTATTGCACAAATACGTCCCGCCTGAACTTCTTCTTTTGACGGAGATGCTTAAGGATGTCTAGACTGTCTCCAGCGTGGGCAGAGACAGGCACCTCCAGAAGGTGTTTCAGATCTTAGCCGAGCTGAATTGCTTTCTAAAGGTGACTTTAGGAAACGACCCAGATAACTAGTTTCTAATTTGACTATCTATCTCAGGTAAGTGTAACCAGGCTCCTAAGTGTTATGGTCACCAGGTTAGAGCAACCATTTGCTGGAAAAAACCCCAACCAGAACAACACACCAAACCTTCAGTGGGATCACAAAGGCCTGTGCTGTGTTCCCAGCAACATCAGTGTAAACAACTGATTTTAGCCAGCCCTTATGTAGTCTCAGAAATGGATCTAAAGTGTGTTTAAAGTCACTGTAGACATTCCTGTTGATAGGAGCTTTGTATAAGACCCTAGTAAGATAATGAATACAAGAACCAGTTGAACAGCATTTATTTTAAAAAAAAAAAAAAAAATCAATTAATTGAGGGGCTTTTTTTGTTTGGTATAGTATTTGTTGTCCAGTCATGTGTTCTGAAAATTGATTAAACTTTTATTAATGCTTGCCTAGTAGTACGTGCAGATAATTCTCATTCCTCAGTTCTTTCCAAAATATTCAGTGTTCATTTTATCTATTGTTCAGTCATACTGTGTTGTTGGATTCATATCATACTTTCTTCCCGTGGAATGGACACCTAAAAATTATTAATTTGAGCATAAAAAATGATGAATAAATAACAAGGAATGGAACTCCAGTACAAATATGAGGCTCCTGAGTTTTGCAAATAGTTTTTTGAGTATGAGTGGTAATACCAGTATTTCTGAATGATTAATATTATAATGGCACAGAGAGAATAAAATTGAAGATGACTGGTTTATGAGGGAAAAATATTTGTTAATATTTTTCTCTATGACCTAGATAAATATGCATACGTATGGTTTTGTATTACTTCAAATATATGTTACACACATGTATGTATGTGTCTGTGATTGTATAGGAGAGGTTTAAAAGAATACGAATTATTCTAAGATTTCAAAAAAAGGTGTTTATTAGTCACATATCTGAAAAAGTGTATGTGCAGCTTTTACTGAAATCATGGGGCCTATTTGCATCCATTCTAGGGCAGTGCTTCAACTTTTAAGATGCAAACTATCTGTTGTGATGCGGTGTTTTCTCTGTTGAAAGTTCTGCTTCATTTGTCTAGTTTTCTCTAGGAGTCTGGATTATGTGAAATAGGAGATTAGAGTGTATTCTGTGGAAATGACCAAGCACTTCAATCTTTTGACTTGCCCAGACAGAAAGACCATATTGAAGCTCATGAATATATTTAGACCTGAATCAAAATGGCCACACTGATGTACAAAAATATATAAGTTTGAAAATGGCAGAGACAGTGTCCCAAGCCCGAATAACATTATATATCCCCAGAAATGATAGGCTGACCTCATATAAAAAGATGAAAGTTAGATTTTAGATCAAGCAGAAGGAAGGCTGGAAACCAAATCTTCTAAGGTCCTTGAATGAGTACAATTATAGAAATGCAAGGTGGGAAATTCTTCTTTTTTTATGTGAACATTACGATTTTAGAATATGATTCTGTCATCATGTAGACAGGGCTAAAGAATGTAGTATTTCAACTGGATGTCAAAATAGCAGCTAAGTTTTAAACCCGGTGTTAGCAGGAATGTGAAGGATTGAAATTAGTTATTTGAATAATACTAGTCTCTTTTCCCTAGAGACTAAAGGGTTTTTTGCATATCACTTATGAAACAGTACAGTACATCTAACTCCATTTAGACATTAACATTAATTGCTAATGGTTTCCTTTTACAGATTCTAAACGGTGGATTCATTGAATCATCCTAAACTTGCTCCTCCAGGGGTATATAAGAATAAGCTTGTGTATCCTTAGGAGCAAACTGCAAATCAGCAGTTTCAATTCTGCCTATGGTGCCTATGTCTGTTGTGGTTTGGTTGTTGGGGTTTTTTGATATAATTTTTTTAATTAGTAACATATATCAAGTTTATGTTAATTATGTGAAAACATAATGGAAATATTCAGTAGCATTTAAAGAACTTAAAGCAGTTAACCTAGTTCTAAGCTGCAAAATGTTAGAAGGCTTTGCTTTTACTGGTATTCAGCTTTTATATGAAACTAAGTTAAACAGATTTCCCTAAATATTTTAGTGAAACTTCTTCAAATATCATCTCCTTTTCCCTCTGTCTTTCTCTCACCTCCATAGCTTTCTTTTCCATCCTTGTGCAATCATCTAAAAAGTCACCTTTGCTTAATTAGAAATGACACTTGAATATATGTTTCCTTAGGTGTATAATGCAAAGCACTTATTTTCCAGTCTGGATGATGACTTTGTGAATTTTTATTCAGAACAAAGCAATGAAGAACAAACATATTTTCTGCAAGAGAGAAAATGACCAGGTGGCCAGTTACCCTGAAACAATCAGTGTAAAATGATTTAGCGTACCACTCACCAACATACTCCCAGGACTGTTAACAAAGTAAAACTCTGCATTCTGTACAGCAGTGTACAAAGTTGCAAACGGAGGAGAAAAATCTTACTTCTGCGTATTAATTTATGAAGGCAAATAGATATTGGGTACTACAAGCTAATGGTTACTCAAACTCCTAGACTCTTGCTTTACTACTTCCTCTGAAAATCCAAATATCTGCATAACTTTGTGGTGTTCAAAATGGTGAAGTAGTTTATGTGGCTAAAGCTGGTAGCTCCGTGTCATTTCCAGGACTATGGACATAGTTGAGCTAATGCAGCTGCAGTTTACCTTATGTTTCTCCGTAGCCAAAGCAGGTTGGATTTAGCTCATACACGTTTGTTGTTAATTATGTTGTAATTTGTTATTTTGAAATATCTTTACTGTTACATAATGCTCTGCAAAATATTAACTTACAGGAAGTTTTAAATGAATAGAATTAATTTCTGTTTGAATCAAATGCATCCTCGTTATAGAAGGAAGCGAGCTTCTTTATTTCAAAAGATATTGATGTTTCAAATTTATAACCAGGCAATATGGTGTGTATGGACTCAATAGATCTAATGAAAGGCTGCACAGTTCCACAATTTGACAATGCTGAGATATCCTCAAGTTGAGTTATGGGAAAGGTAAAACAGGAAAAAAAATGAAATGAATCCACTAAATTATTCTAGGTGTTGCAGAAATACGTGAATCAAGTTGTATTTTTCTGTTTCTGAAAATGTATATGTGCAGTGATTTTTAATGAAAGCATTCCAAAAGAAGATGCATAACTGCCAGGTTAGAAGTCTAGTTAACAAAAGGTATAGAAAGTTACGACGCAAGCATTTTCTTTTGCCTGTTAAGATAGAAGAGATAGGGAATAAAAAAGATCAACACAAACGACCGACCTACCAGTGAGTACTTTCAATAAGAAGTGTGTCTAGCTTCTGCATTGCAAAACTGCTTGAGTAAGAATGCAAAAGTCATGACAAATCACTTTTTCCTGTAATGTAAAAGCATCATTTTCTCCTTAATTGGTCCCTGTGAAAAATCTATGGTTTTGCTTGAAAAGTGATCTTTTTGTTTAGTTTTAATGAATACGGTACTTCTGAGTGGTCCTATATTGACAACTGCGAAGACCTTTTTATCTACGGAACCGTATACCTGGGGCAGTGACATTGCTTGTATCACCAAGGTGCCATGCTTATACCTTTATCTCAGCTAACGACAGGTTTGTTCTGTCTCCTTGACTTATCATTTCCTTAGCTCCCTGTTGTGAGAGAGGCCCAGCTTATAGCCAATTAGTATCAGATGTGGCAGTGATGTTTCTGAGCCTGCATATGTTTGGCCTTTGGGAACCGAGTCGAATGCTCCGTAGTCCTTACTGAAGACACGTTAGCACCTATCTGATAGCCACACGATTCGCTCACGCTTTCCTGTTTGACCTGGATGAAGTCTGAGCTGAAGACAGTGTATTCAGAGTACTTGCATTCCGCTACATACCTATGGAGTCTTTCAATTCTTTTGGAAATAGATTGCAAGAAAAATCACGGAAAAGGATCAGGTGGCATATCTGTCATTATAGGCGTTTGTTACGTGAAGTTAAATCGTACCAAAAAATGAAAGAGGATCAAAGAGCTTCTTTTTGGCAGGTAACCTTCTTGTCATCACAAACAAAAAACGTGTTGCAAAAGTATGCAGCACTTCCTTCTAGAGTAAATAACCATTTTGAAGCAAATGATTGCTATCTGCTTATTACATAACAAAACCAAGCATGGTTACTCTAGGAATTCTGGAAAGCGAGTATATTGTAGTAAGCTCTACTGAGTCATTTGGTAAAAATCCAAACTTTGCAGTTTTAACTCTCAGCAGATTTTTAAATTTAATCTTATACATTCAAAGCATAGTGTTTGCATCATCCTGATTATTGTTAGATGGAATGAAAAATGGTGATTCTGCAAAAATCTTATGGTTTAATTTGCATATAAAGTTCTTGCAAATGCATTTTAATTAAGATTATGTTCCACATCACTACTTACTGACAAAGTAGTTTTAGTCTGTACAATTTTTTAGGAATGATATTCAAATCTAGTGTATACAGTAGACTTTTGTACCAGAGCTCAAATAATTTGTTACTTTTCAACAGCCTAATAGTCTGTGGGAATACCTGTGTCATGTCTTTGTAGTGAATGTAATTAAGGCATGGAGAATAAAGTCCAGGCTCTTCCTGGCTGCCCTGTGAACACTCAGAGAAGGAAGAATGCAAAGAGCATTCCTGTGGGCAAAGCTCCACTCCTGCTTTGGTCAGGTACCCACACATAAAGAGATGGCGAGGACTAGCCACCAATTCTGCATCTGCCCCACCACTGACAGCTGGCTAAATTTGTGTGAGAAGGTGCAAGAATAGTTTGTCAGGAATTCTCTTCCTCTGAAGAAGAAAGGTAATTCTCGTTGGGAGGCACAAGTTAATTTTCACAGAAGTCACTGCCTCCAAATCTGGGCTCTCCTTAAATAAAAATGATCATGATATGCAGTCTTCCTAAATGTTGTTAGTGCAAAATATTATCTCTGCAAATTTTATGCAATTGGTAAGGTGGTCTGGAAATCCCTTCCCTCTGAGATTTTTGAACTGGTAGAAGGCAGTAGAATCCTACTTTCCTGCTTGTCTCAGAAGAGAAAAGACAAAAAAAAACCCACCCCAAAACGAATTGTAAGAACATTTGAGAGTGGGAAAAGGGCTTCATGACTAGATGGTGGTTCCAGGTACCTTTTTTAAATTATTATTTTATTTTAGATTTTTTTGCCCCAATGGCAATGGCAGCTTAAACAGATCCTGATCTCCTTTATCTCTGGTCTTTTTTTTTTCCCTTTCCCTACTCTTTTCCCTCAGCTGTGCCAAAAATGTTCATGGGACTGCACTGCGAAAGGAATGCAGTAAGTAACCTAGGTTAAAAATACTCCTGTCGGAAAAAAAAATAGAAAGTTTCTTAAAGTCAGTTCACAAAAGGGTTTACAGATTGTACAGTTAATGTGCTGGTGGGAATGGGTTTCCAAGAATGAAGTTTTCTTTCTTTGCTCTATACTTGAGCATGGCCCGTTCATTCAGGAAGATGAGTATGCAAAAAGGAAAAGAAAAAGATTGAAACTTATTCAGTTGTTCACATCTCTATTACAAGCTTAAATTACATGCCTGTGGTGCTTAACTTAAGGGTAGATGTCTATCTAGAGGACATAGGCATGCAAGAAAGGGTTTATAGCTTTGTCTCTAGTTTAGCAAAGTGCCTTTGAAGTAGATTAACCACAGAGAAAGTAGACATAAAAATTAGAGCTTGTTTAACTTGTGCTGAATGCAGGCAAATCTTTCTGTAAGCAGTAGCTGCTAATAGTAAAGAAAAATGCTTATAATCCCGATACAGATAAGGTAACAAATAGGAACGAGCTCTTGTTTACATTATTTATAACTTTTATGAGCAAAGTTCTTCTCATTAACTGTTAGAGGGGCCACCTACAAGTAACTGTAGACCTAAAAGTCAAGGTAAATTGTCAGCTGTTTTATCTAACTTCTGGGAAAGGCAAAAGATGTAAGAATGATATGTCTATAGAAATTCTCAACCAGGAGACTGTCTCAAATGTATTCTAAGGTAGCTGCTGTTAAATGATACAGGGGGGTGCTGGTCAAATATTTTTTTCTACTAGTTGCCTCTTTTTTGCTTCCTTACAGCCTTTGATATAGTCTGGACGATAGGAGGGGATGGACACGGAGATTGAAGCTCCCTTCAGACAGTGTATATTTTTTTTACATTTATTTAATAAAAAATGAGAACATTTAAAGTCATTCCAGAAATAAAATACTTAATTTCCAGAGGGAAAGAGCTTGTTTTGACTCATTTCAAAACATATATGAAAATTGTCAATATTTTGAGGGAGGGAGAAAGAGGAACTGAGAAGGAGAAAGGGAAGAGATTTCATTGCTCTGCAAGGCTTTTTGATAAAAAATTCTCTATCATCAGCCTCCTCTTGACCAGTCAGAATGGAAGATGTTAAGGAGTTTGTATTTAATCCTGTGGGGACTCAACTCTTAGGGTTCTGTAGAAATTCACCTCTAATGTTCCTCATATTTCTTAATTGATGACCTTACAGAGTTTTATGCTTTTGATACTATTTACTTTGATATCACTTACTTTGTGTTGCCTTGACTTGGAATCCAGATGAGACCAATGCAGAGTACTGGAGTGCAGGCGATGCGGTTGGTCTTATTTGAGTTCCGTAAAGATTGACGTCGAGAGGAGTGGGTTGCAAATGCCACAGTTCTGACTCTCTATTCCAGGATTCAGTTTTTGTATTGTAAATGTCAGGAATTGCATAGATGTCTTCAAATGATTAATGTCTCTCATAACCCTGAAAGGCTGACATATATTAGGAAGCAGAGAACACTGGTGGGTTAGAGCCATCTGTGCAGATTCCTTTTTCTAAGATGGGTGAGGGCAACTCCTGTATCATGCTTGGTTACCTATTAGCGTTACTGTGCATATCAGTATTTTTCAGCCAGAAGAGCATGATAACACACCAGCTGTGTGTGTTAAGATGTTGAACATCATTGTGGGAGTCTATTAGATAACTATTTTAATAAGAATAATCCCCTTTCAGGAATATTTCAGAGATGTGCCCTTAATGATGTGGGTTATCTGCCCTGTATCTGTTCTAAGCATTAATTCTGACAAAAACTATTTCTGTAGTTCACTCAAGTCATTTATATTTCCTAAAGAAAAAGTTTCTGCATTGTTCATCATATTCCATGCCGTCTATGCTATCCTGTCACAAATAATCTCATACTTCTCATGGTAGTTTTAATATGTTTAAAGGCTTCCAAAAACCACTGTGATTATCTAATCTAACCTTTTTCATAACAAAGCTGTAGGACTTGGCAGTATTCAGTCTGGTTGAAACCTAGATAGTTGCATTTGAACACCTTTTGAAAAAAAAAAAAAAAATCCCATATTGAATAAAAGCCCTTCTACAATTCTTAGAAACCTAATCATTAATTACTTTCAGATGTTACCCACTTTCTAAGTTGAAATTGTCTGGTTTCAGCTTCTAGCCATTGGAATGTGTTAACCTACATCTGCTAGGCTGAGGTGCTCTGTTCTCCGTGAATCCATGTACAGGTTGTGATCAACTTTCCTCTTTGCTTCTCTTTGAGATAAATACACTTAGCGCTTGGAGGCTTTTGGTCTGTACGTATTTTTCATCCTCCAGTCATTCTCTGCTCCTTTGGTAACTCCTTTTCAACATTTTTCATGATTTGAGGATATAAGACCAGACATGACAGCAATCAAGCTAGTGTTAGGTAGGTGTGCTCTTATTTGGTATTCACCTACTTTTACATCTAAAGGGTTGTGCTATTCTATTGGACAGAGCATCATATTAAAAGCTCACATGCAGCCTATTAGTCGCTGTAACTCTTTAATCTTTTAGAGTCACTATCTGGCAGAACAGGCTACAGTAGCATGGATGATTTTTGCTGTTACCATGCCTGACTTTTCATTTGGCCTTGTTGAAATGAACTGAAAGTTGAAATGAAATGTTCGTGCCTCCAGAATACCATCAGATCCAGGTCTCTGCCTTCCAGGAGACTGATAATGATGTTAAATAGCAGAGAACAAAGAATATATACCAAGAAAGGATCTCTAGAAACGCAACTAAAAATAAAGCTGCTTAGCAAAAATTTTGTACTTAGTGACATTTTGAGACATGAATTCCATGTTTATTTTGTAGCATTTTAGTTGCCTAATTGAGACCTCCTACAGCAGCCGGTCAGTCACCTTACTGACCCCTACACATTGCAACAACATTATGGCCTTTCACACAGTTGCCACATTGACATCTTGCAGATTATGTGCTAGATATTCGATGCTGTATCAAAAAATATATAATGCACTTTCACCTTAGACTTCATTCCCGCTAACTCGAAGCAGAGTTTATTTTGCATGGAAAGAGGTCCTAAAACACGGTACCAGGATGTTAAAGCATAAAAACTGCAAACAGCAGAGCTGACAGGCAGAAGAGGTTCCAGTGTGCTGTTCCAGAGGGTTCAGTCACAGAATTAGCCTCACTCCAAGTAAAATGTCAACTTCTAAGACATTTTTCTCTTGAGCAGGCCAGTCTTACTCTGATTTATCTTGACGGTGATCAACAGTCACCTGTGTACTTGAAAGTAGAGCACAGATTACGTAGCTAGCATCTGTTAGCTGTGTCTACTGCATTCATTTTGCAGATCAAGTGTTCAAAGTAACAATTTCAATGCATAATAGATTAGATGCAAGCAACAACAATATTTTCCACAGGTAACCAGTGATTGATGTCAAAGAAGGATCCTACTTTGGAAATTTTCAGTGCATTTTTTCCTCATTTTGTGTTCTCAGTTATTCTATAGTGAGAGAAGAAAAATGCAGTATGAACTAATACCAGAAAGATGCTCCAAAGAAAATGTTTGGCTTGAGTAGGGATCATCTGACATGGGAGATGACATTGACCGTTTCTTCCCTTGTGTAGGGAGCTGGTATCTACTGCTGTTTACTGCACACAGAAGATTTTCTTTGACCTCTGCTCACTGCCAGAGAGAGAGGAAAGCAGCATTGAAAATGTGGGTACAATTATCAAAGTTTTAAGTTTCAGAGTTCCCTGGCTTCGCTGCTGACTTCTAGGTGGCACAACTAATATGCATCTCCTAATGGATTCAGTGCCGTTAAGGGAATTGCCCCATAGAGTAATTGCTGGAATTATATTCCTATGAACATAACATTTGATCTATTTTCAATAAATGAAGCTTTGATCTGTATACACCTAGGTGAATCTGATTACAGAACAAGGTTCCAAATCAAAATCAAGATTAATGTAAAATTAATATAAAAAATAATTATGTCAAAATGGATTTGACTGAGGGTACAAAGTCATTGGTTTTTGACAGGCTCGTGGCCATCATGATAGTCACACCATTGTCAGAAATACTCCAGTACTGATGATGTGTTGTGTGTCCAAGTCCTAAAGACGGTTACTCAAGAGTTACTGGGTTTGTGTTCCACTATCCATCTTCTCTGCTGAGTGCAATCGTACATGCCTAAGGAAGAAGAAGAAAATCTGAGAACTTAAAGCCAGTATAATGACATCATTATAGCTTCAGTCCTTCAGTTAAAATCATGTTTGTTGACAGAGAAGGCTAAGGAGTGATTCAAGACAGAAAAGGCAAATGGAACTAAAAAAATAAAAGAAAGATACCTGCTGTGGCCTTAAGCCTGCACAAAACAATGATGGCTTTGCTTATGTTTTTCTGAACATAAATGATATTTTTACCCAGTCATGCTGGGTAATCATGGCTAGATGATTTTATCTTTGCTGATACAGTCTGTCCCCAGCTTCACCACTGACATTTTTAAAGCCACATCATGCATGAACAGTAAAAGTGAAAGCAGAAGGAAGGGAGTGGAAAAAATCCAGAAGACACCAGACACTTAGTTGAAAATGTCCCTTTTCTGATACTTTCTGAGCACTGGTTTTGTAGAAATAGCAGCTAAAATAGCTGTTTATCATTTCACTGTATCCAGAAAGAAATGAGAGGTTTTATAAGCTTTAGAAAAATGAAAACAGCTGTTCTTTCAGGTAATGGAAAGGCATGTAATTGAGTATATTATCATCACAATGCATACAAAAGTGTTAAAAAGCTGTGTTTTTCTCCACTCCGTGCCATTCTAACTACTGCTTCTGTCATCTGTACAAGCTCTTCTAAAAGAAAAGAGACCATGTCTATATTGCAGAGTCTGCCTGGGTCTGTACCTGTGCCTTCATGCCTGAGAAGAGCTTGCATGGGGCACTCTGTCCCTGTTGTGGTTAGCTTCTGCACTGTTATTTCTGAGGATACTGATTTGTTCAGAAGTCTGAAAGAAACCTTGCCTGTCTTTCTGTGTGCAAATACTCATGGCCTGCTAAAGACATTGTAAGATATTTTATGTTTTCTGAACAGGCTGGGCTTCTGATCATTCTCACCAATATCAACTGGTCGGTATCTGGACGAGCACAGGTGGCGAGTAGGATGCTCGCAAAGGCCATGGGAGATGGTAAGGTATTTCATCAATGATTTCTGAAGGCAGAATAGGACATCAGGAAGGAAACCAGATGTAGTAGATTGAGAGTGAAAATAAAGACAATTGTTATGTAGTGCTAGTTACTGTGGGCACAGTATATGCAGTGTACATTTTGATGTTACATATTTAATTCTAGCATGAGCAGGATGTCTTCTGCTGGAAACAGATCTGTGATGTGTGATCCTGTGGTGACATAGCACTGAAATGAGGAAGGTCATCTAAGTCCGACTGTAGGCTGACATAGACGTCAGTGTACTGGCTTCAGAGTTCCTAGTAGAAGAACTGCAGTTTTGCAGGGTGGTCATAGCCTGTATTTTTGACAGCCTAAAAGATGGCACTGCCTACATGACTACATGAGTATAGGTACAGCAATGTTACCAAGAGCATGACTTCAATAGAATCTGTGAGAATGAGAATATTTTTCCCCAATTATGGCATTAAAACAATGAGGATTTTCTGCCCTTGTACAAGTCTTTATGAGATGTCCTTGTCATCCTGTGGCTAGTCTTCAGTGTGGAAGGAAAATGAGAAGTGTCTTGTGTGGATATTTTCCTGCTTTCCAGGTATGACTGAGAGAATGCAATGCTGTGAGCTCTTTTATTGTATACATTCATTAGTTTACTATTGCTTCTTTAAAGACTAATTGTGGTTATTGGCCTTTGGTTTTCTTTCCCTGCTGTATACTTTTTTCCAGGAGACCAAAAGGCCTCTTTCTGGCAGGAGACAGAGCAGATTATTTGTTGTCCTTTTTTTAAAATTCATAGTATGGTTTGCTAGACCGGACAAATGTTTGCTCTCTTTATTATATCTGTATTTCATTTCTAAGCATTGGCTTTTTCTGAGTTGCTCCTAGTGCTGGCCTGCATGCATTTCAGGAGGAATTTCAGATTTCATTAGGTAAAAAACAGTCAGCTTGACTGGAGGGATGGAGGGAATGTGCTAAAACCAGGAACCTATTACTAGTATTATTTTAGGGGCTGGGATAACATCAGAGACAAAACCTCTGCGACTAACCCCCAGCTGAAAAAGGGTCAAATTTTGTAGCGTAAGGAGGAATGTTATCTATCCATGGAGAACAGATTCAGATTGATGGCTGAATACACAGCTTGCAGAGGAATGGAGAGAAGTAAAGCTGTAGGGTGGGCTTTTTAGAGTTTGTTCTCATCGGTTGTCTTGAGTTTCTTTATTTTCCAACATATAATGTTCTCCCCCAGTATAGCCTATGGAAATGATGTAGTGGCGTTCGCTGCCTACCGAGCTGCAGTTTCAGTTGTTGGTTTGATTTTGCTACAGATTTCCCTCTGAGCCTGTTCCCTAATCAGACTGCCAGAGTATGGCCTTAGGGCTACTTGTCCAGGTGCAGGGTCTGTTTCAGCAGGCTGATCTGTTTCAGGAGTTAAGTGCCCTTCCTCTACCCATTTTTTTTTTTTTAATGGGCTTCCCCTTTGACGCTGTCTGCACCTTCTGCCTATTGTGCAAAACATCCGACCAACCCTGCTAACGGGGCTGCCGTGCACAATAATCAGCTCCGAGCTGAAGGCCGGGGCCAGCACAGGTTTGAACTCCTTACTGGAGAGGGACGGAGACGAAGCACGGCAGGGCTCACTGTGGCACAGGCATCCTGAGATTATTTCCTTTTTAAATGCTCTTTTCACTGTGTAGCTGTCCATTTAATCCTCACCTCTGCCAGGCTTTTCAGTACATTTTCATGCAGCAGCTGCTGCTGAGGAGCGTATTTCCCACAGTCGCGATTGCCGAACTCGCGTGACAAGATGGCTGTGATCCTTTGGCAAGGCAACGGCGCACCGAGGCAGGTCTTTATATACGGTGAGGTGAGGACCATCGAAATTGAGCTGGCTGAGTGGAATGATTAACCAGCTGTCTGTGAACCCACGGGTGGCCTCCAGGGCATTGGACTTCAGAGAATAAGTGTTACAAACAGAAAATAGAATCCTGGGCAATTGCGAAATGACACTGGAAAGGAAAATAAATTTAATATTTTGGTCCCAGATACGCTTTGACTGTAAAAGAGAAGGTTTAAAACTACTTTAAAGCAAAACTTGGCATGATCCATATAAACCTTTGAGACGTCCTGGGTTCAAAAGCCATGTAACATGTTCGCAAAGGTTTTGTGTGAGGGTGGTAGAGGGATTTTAGTCTCTGAGTTGGGTAAGAGACTAGTTATCAGTGACAATCCTGTTAGGATATAGACAGCAAGTATACAACGTATCCTGGATCTGAAAAGTCAAAGTTCTTATATCAGATTAATTCACATTTTAAAGAAAGATATTTTCGCATTAAAGAAAAGTTAAACCTCTTCTTTTTAGAATGCTATTTGAAAATAACTAAGGAAATTAAGGTAATTATATAAATTATATCCTTCTAAAATTAGATCAAATTCAGTAAGAGTATATATTTTGGTTTTTGTTTTGGAGAGAGAGATCAGGGAAACCATGTGGATCAATATAATCAATGTGAATAATTAATCCATTTAGCATACCAACCGTTGGGTCTCTGGACACAAGCTGCTTGTAATTCAGCAGCTACAATGATTTGGTCCTGTCTTGGAATACATTTAGATGCAGTAGTGCAGATCCTGATGGCAATTTGCACAGGAGGTCCTGGCGCTGCGCATGTGCAAGATGCAAGGGAGCAGGGCTGAACCCTGTCATTCCCTGAAAATGAATTTAAAACTTAATGTGTGTATTCTCAGACCAAGTCTTTTATGGATCCGATAGACCCCCTTCCATTTTGTGCAACGTTGTCTTGGAAATAAATGCCTGATAGTGCAAATCACACAAGATTCATTGGGGGTCGGGGGGGGGAGGCCTGAAGGGGGTCAGCTAGGACAGCTAGGGTCATAAGTTGTTGCTTGAGAATTCAGTAGCACTGGTAAGAATATGAAAATACATTCCGAATGCTGGAGACAGATGCTGCAGCTGTTACCAATGTTAAAACTTTGGGGGCGTCTAGTGCACGACGAATTAATTTCAGAATATAATTTTTGTGGGACTTCTTAGAGTACTTTGGTTTAGATGACATGACCTGAATAGGGATGTAAAAGGATTTAAAAGTAAATGACTAAATAATGTGGAGAATAAGCTAAGACATTAGAGTCTATTAAGTGGCAGTAAGACATGAACAAGATTTGTTAATAAGTGCTATTGCATTTGTATCTGGATACTCTCTGACACTTGAGGACTCATGTCCTTCCCAGTATAGGTCTACTGTTTTATATCTAAACCATTTGAGGCCAAAAGCAATGATACTAGCTATAAACCTCCTGGTATTTGGGCTAAAGCAAGTTTTGCACTAACTCTTTGTCTCACATTTATATTTGTGGACAGATCTATGTCTTCTTGAACACCCTCTTTAATGAGTTATTTGTTTTCCTTTCCTCTCCAAATTCTCCCTCCCTGCTTTGAAGTAGTGTTTAATTCCTGTAGGAGCTCTGAGATGACAGACCACATAATCCTCCAAACATAGGGATTGTTATTGATACAGGCGATTGACTAGTAAATCTTTTTGTAATTTTCTTATTTGCTTTACCAGGTACCTGTCTAAATGATCTGTTGTTCTGAGGACCTATTTGTATGGTGCAAATGAATACTCATAAATAACATTCCCTGCTTACATTCAAAACTATCAGTCCTCGTAATGTCAGATGGTTGTATATGTTTTAAGTCTCGCTTTAGAACTGTTGTTATTGCACAAAAGGTTGAGAACTTCAACCTTTTATAACTCTGTGTGTGGCTATTATGCTGCAAAGGAAAGCCTGAGGATGGCTCAGAGGCATCTCAGGAAACTTTCACTCTTCCTACCACTTTTTTTAATTAAAACAATATTCTCATGATATCTTAAACCAGTCTCTTGTGATTTAGGGAGGGTGGAAAGAAAGAGTTCTTAAGCCATGGGTCTGAACCTTTGGGGCCAGGTAAAGAGCCCTTTTCTGGCACACTTCTCCCTCTGCTCTGTGTATCTGTAATAAGCTACTTAACATTCCTCTATGAGTTTAAAGGAGAACGCTTTGTTCTCTCCTCTATCTATTTTCAAGTAAGTCGCATAGAGCTTTCAGGAATATCATCTTTCTCCCTTGTGTCAGAGTCTCTGTGGGATGAAAGTGAAGCCTTTCTAAAGAAGAGTTATTACTGAAGCATCTTATAAGGATGTCAGAACAAAAGGCAGCTTGTTCATTTCCTATTATTAGTTAGGCCTATATTAAAATCTTTTCTGCTTTCTTGGTGCCAGGAGTTTAGGCTCACAGTCATGCTCATATGTGGCTATAGTATGCGTCTCTCGTCCCACCACACTCACAAAATGTGTCATTAGATTTTCCTCCTTAATTTAGGAATGCACCCAAAAGAACCCAGAATTTGAATCAGAAAATGAACATGGGATCTTTTTCCTCCATCGCTGTCTCATGAGCTAAAAAAAACCCCCAACCAACCAAAAAAACCCACCCCAAACCCAAAAGAATCATGCCCTATGACAAAATTTCTTTAAAGCAGGGCAGGTAGAGCTGATGTTTCTATTGTTTTCATTTGCTCCTGTCACCTGTCTTCCTGGGACTCCATCAGTCTCTTAAAAAGCAAACTGTTCTACCTGTCAGCTTTCATCAGAAAACACAAACACATCAGAAACTAAGCTTGAAAAAAATGCTTGCCTGTGATTTGTTCTTTTTCACACTAGACTTGAGCTACACCTTATTACTTTCTATACATGCTGTTTTCCCATTCAGCTTGGGATTAAAAGATACATATATATTTATTTTGGGTTTGAGTGTCACTACATACCCTGCAGTGCTGTAAATATGAAACTAAAGTAACAGAAACTCAGGATTCTGCACAAAAGTAATGACAGCTGAGCCTCCAAATCCTGATTTCTGTGTTTAATATGAACCCCTGCCACCTTGGTCTCCCAGAGGGAGGGAAGGAGTTATAAAAGCATCAGTTTACATGCTTCTAAGTATGAAAGCGTTTGCTTACTTTGCTATAATTATGTCAGCACTTCCACTGCCAACTCTTTATTTTCACGGATATAACATTTGACTCTAGAAATTATTCTCCTTGAACCTTTTAATTTAATGTTGATCTATACTCCACCCTGACGGAAGCTGAAGTTATTATACAGGAGCTGAGAAAGAAGGAGAGGAAGCGGCACTTAATACTGTATGCTATCAATTGCCGTTCCTGTGATTAAAAAGAAATAGAACCCCAAACTCCATTTGCACAAAGGCAGCTCCTTCTCGGCAGCTGCCAGGTTGGCTGTACGTGCGCCTAATGGCGGCACGCCTGCTTAACCTTTGGAAAGCAGAGGCACAACGTGCCTCACTGCAAACGATTCTGGCCCCACAATTACAGAGTATAATTTGTGCATTACAGGAGATCAATTTAATCCTTTGCGTGAAGGAAAGTGCTTATCATTCACCTGAATTTACTGCAGCCTTTCCTGGTACTTTTAACCCCACTAAACCGTGTGTCATTGCCCAGGAGCCTCTCTCGGCACTGCCTGACCCTCAGCCCTTCTCTGCAGCCCTGTCTGGGGCTCTCACCCCTCCGTGCGCCAGCCTGCGTTCCGCCCCCACCCCCCCGAAATCAGACATGGGGGAAAGTTCGGAAAGTAATGTCAGTGGTGTCTCTGAGTAGGAGCCTGAATCCAGCTCTGAGTATTTAAATAAATACTTTGGCTTTTCCTGAATGTGGGAGCGGCAGCCCTGCTGCGATGGCATTCCGTTATGTGTCTGGTGCGGTGTAATAAATCACCTGTGGTGGTTGTAGTCCACTTAATTAAAAAACCCCAAACAACCAAAACCTTTAACCTGTATTATCACTGGGGCATGAACTTCTTGTTCTCTGCACAGTTTTTACTCTGAATACTGGCCAAACCTCAACTGCTAAAGAAATACAATATTAAATAATAAATACAAATGGACCAATTAGTCCATTAAAATTGTGATCAAGATAGGTAATGAATAGGTGTCATAGAGCTTATGTACCTCCTGCATTGCTAAATGGGAAGGTTTCCAGCTACAGAGAATATTACTTAGGACAGGGGGCCACGTGATCGTAGCTTGTAGCTTCCCTCTCCGTGCCCAAGGACGGTAGCTTGGGTGTTTCATGGCAAGGGTATAGTGTGGGGAAGGTGAACAGAACGGTTTGCCAGCAGTTTTTTTCCCAAGCTTAAAAGAGGGAAGGGGAAAAAGCAGGGATGTTATGTAGGAGGGAAAAAAAAAAAAAATGACAGCATTAATGGAGACAAATGGTACCTATCCTTGAGATAATTAACAAAACAGCTTTTTAAATCCAAAGAAAGTGCAGAGAAGAAACAAGTGCTCTAGATTCAAATTGATCCTCCTATTGATTGAATTGATACTCCAGTAAGCCAAGGAGTCAGGAAAAAAGACTTTAAAAAACAAGGATTTGTATTAAGTTTAAAGATGAAGAAGACAAAGAGAACTTCTTTGTTCTGAAAACTTCGGTGGTATTTTGAAACTATAAAAATGCAATACTTGCTTGATTATTCAGATGAGGCGCCAGTCCTCACATGGATTTCTTAATTTAAACATTAAAAATAAACTTTTACCTGGCTAAATCATAACTGTTGTGAACTCTTCTACTCAAAATGCCCTTTTAAGAAGTCCATGATTATAATGACTTCTGACACTTCGCTTATCAATAAGACCAAAACAGGTTGTATGTTAGTTTTTGACCAGCTGTTTAATTTTTTTTATTCATCTTTATTTCAAAAGAATATTTTAGTAGTTACTCCCCTTCCCCTGAAAATAAGGCAGTTAGTTACTAAGTTTCTAATATAATAAAAATTATTAATATAATATAAAATAAGGCCATGATAGCTTAATCTAGGTTTATAATATATCCCTAAGTATTTACACTAATGAAATCCAAACTAATCAGAAATTAATAAAACAATTATCAATGCAGTTAATAAAAAATTATCATTAATCAACAGCATGAGCCTAGAAAGCAGAATTAATTTACAGTATCTACAATGTTAACCATGTTATATAGTTTAAATAAAAAAATCTACACACTTAGAATTTATTCATTATTCTCAGTGGATACATTATTTATGCTCATGTGGTTGGTAAAATAAAAAAAAAAAAGAAAGAAAGAAAATCCAGGTGATAGAGGCTTTCAAACATAAATTAGAATTTTTTCTTAACTATCTTGCTCTCATAACCTGAATATCAAATATCTATAAATATCTGCTATATAAATTCAGCAGCTGCATGCACTTAAATGACAAATTTAGTAACAGTATACGCAATAAGACCAAACAGCGAACAGTTCAGGAGCACAGTGAATGTGAGTTGTTTTATGTTCTTTTTCAATATCTAAATACAGTAATCTTCACTGAAATTTTACATAACCACTAGCATAGCACGCAGAAGATAATGATTAGCAGAGGAATTTTGACAAGGGAGACATTTCTTGTACTCTCTCTGAAAATGTGCAATAATTTCCTTCCATTACAGTTTTGACAGAAAAGATACGAAACCTTTGTAAATCCTTTGTATTAAATAGTGTAGGAGTCATATTCACTAGAAATTGTCAAATATTTATTCAAGAATAGATGGTTTCCTGTTCATGGGGGATACCTTAATATGACAGCCTGTCAGAGAGTTATTGTAACGACAATTGCAATGAGATTGTGTAGATTTCAGTTAACATTGTTATTGTCTCAAGAAAAGAGAGAAGAGGGTTCTGGTCACATAGTTTAACATGGCAGGCTATTATTTGTACTAGTTGCACTAAAAAAAAAAAAAGAGTGAGAAATGCTAATGGTCTGAGAGACTGTGTTTTAGACATATTTTGATTTTAAACCCAATTAAGTTTTGTGAACTTCAGCTGTGTGGTGTTGTTCCATTGATTCAAATGGTGAACCAAAACCTTTCTTTTAAATAAGAACTCTGGGGCCTCAACCAAGTATATTTCTGATGTAGTCTTGTTTATTTGCTAAAACCACTTACAAAGTTCTACTTCCCTCAACTTGTAGGGGAAAAAAAAAGAAAGCAGTCATTGTTTTGTTATTTTAAACTTCCAGCCATCCTGTGCAGAAGAAGATGTTTCCCAAGTTCTTTTTAAAGTCTTGTAGCAACTCCTTTTGTCATGTGTTGAGCAGGAAGGTTCAGTCTTACTTAACCTTAATTTTTTTGGCCACTTGTGTTAGGCAATAGAAGGCCATTATTTGCTTATCCAAAAAAAAATGTGGCTTTTTTTACTTCTTTCAAGGAGTTCTCAGCACATCCCTTGGTTTTAATGAAATGTCTGATTGGACTCAGGCTTCAGTTAACACTTCTCAGCTTAACAATGCACTTAACAATGCAAAATGTTTTCTGTGAAATTTCACTTTCGTGTGCTGGTACCAATTATTTTTGTTACACCTATTGGCTGCTGAAAGCTTACTCAATGTGAGGAACAAGGGCTCAGATTCATCAGGAACTAGAAACAGTTTTCAGATAATCAGAACCTGCTTAGGAAGGATAGATTTCAGCAGAGACATGAGGGAACAAAGCTGTGTTTGAGTGTTCAAATTGAAAAGTCAAGGGGAGAACTGGTACAGAAGAAATCGTTCTTTGGAGTGATGTTTCTGCTGTGGATTAAGACATTGAAAACCTGTATCCTCAAGTGAAGAGCATAGAAATAACAAAATAGAGAATGGAAGACAAACAGATTTTCATCAATAGGTTGTCAAAAAAGAATCTAAATAGTGATGCATATGCTTTTATATGAATGTTGTAATTCTAAGAAATAAGATGGGGAAACTAGGATGTCTGCTCTAAAAAGAAAAATCAGCAAGCTGTCTGAAGCACGGTGGAAACTGTGGAAAAAAGACAATTGATGAGACGTTGCAATATCAGGATAAAACATACACAAGAAAAATGGAATATACTGCAATGTTGATGAGGTGTTTGGCAAAGAGAGAACCTACAGTCTAACCAAATTAACTGATTGACTGTCTCAAAGATAACATAAAATCTGTAAAAAATGGAATTTGAGCTCTGAAATGGGCTAGTTGTTGACCTTCTCTTTAGAAGGCTGATGCTGGCTGTGATATGTTGACAAAGATCAGACAGGCATTTAGGGACAATAACAGAAAACTTTAGTTACTACCAGGTATTCCTTGGAGATGTCATTAAAATGATTGATGGCAAAGCACAGCCAGACCTCAAGTAAAGGGTTCTGGTAGATCCTACAAAGGATCCTGCAGCGTATTCAACACACATGTGCTAAAGCCACTTCTAAAGGACCCTGTGAACGGTACCATGAACACAGCCATGCCCACTGCTCCATGAAGAGTTTCCACCTTACATTTCTAGTGTGCAGTGGAATCAACTCCGAGCACAGGGCAGGTTGCTGGGGTTCCCTGCCCTCTCCCCATGGGCAAAGGTGTGGTGGGGCACAGGCAAGAAAATGGAAGGGATGGAGCATGAGAACATTCCTGTGGTTTGGTTTAGAGGTGGACTGGCCAGAGCGTCCTCACCCTGTGTGAGTGGGGTGGAGGAGGAGGCCTGCAGGGCAGAGGCTGACAAGGAGCTCTGCAGCCCTAGGGTGTTGGCAGGGACCCATCTGCTGGAAACAGGGCAAGGTGGATCTCTGGTCTGGCCTGCTCTGACTGCTTTTGTGTTCTCAGATAATCTTGTGTACACTCATCCTGAGGATAGGCTCCCAGCTGTCGTAACATCCTTCAAGTACCACATCTGTCTTGGTAGTGATACCACTTGACCATGAGCCGGTAGGAAAGGCAGTCTGGAGTGCTCACAAATCTGATGAGAGACCATGTCAGTCTTTGTACAACTGATATTTGCTGAAGGGATATTATAACCTGAGAATATTTTAGAACTCACAGCACCTGCACTTGGCAGGTTAGGATGAGCATGTAGCCTGAGATGCTATATGGACTGATAGTATATAAATTGATGCTATAACTTTATTCAGAAAGAAGCATTAGAGTTAGTTGCATTATTGGCTGGAAAGCTGCCTGGCAGAAATGACCTGGGGGTGCTGGTTGACAGCTGGCTGAATATGAGCCAGCAGTGTGCCCAGGTGGCCAAGAAGGCCAACAGCATCCTGGCTTGTATCAGGAATAGTGTGGTCAGCAGGACTAGGGATGTGATTGTGCCCCTGTACCGTGTTCAGTTTTGGGTCCCTCAGTACAAGAAGGACATTGAGGTGCTGGAGCATGTCCAGAGAAGGGCAACGAGGCTGTTCAAGGGACTGGAGCACAAGTCTTATGAGGAGCGGCTGAGGGAACTGTGGTTGTTTAGCCTGGAGAAGAGGAGGCTGAGGGGAGACCTTATCGCCCTCTACAACAATCTTAAAGGAGGTTGTAGTGAGGTGGGTGTTGGTCTCTTCTCCCAAGTAACAAGTGAAAGGACAACAGGAAATGGTCTCAAGTTATGTCAGGGGAGATTTAGACTGGAGATTAGGAAAAATTTCTTCACTGAAAGAGTGGTCAGGCATTGGAACAGGCTGCCCAGGGATGTGGTTGAGTCACCATGCCTGGAGGTATTTAAAAGATGTATAGATGTGGTGCTTAAGGACATGATTTAGTGGTGGACTTGGCAGTGCTAGGTTAATGGTTGGACTTGATGATCTTAAAGGTCTTTTCCAACCTTAAAGATTCTATGATTCTATGATAATTCTATTATAAAATAAAGAAGTGTAAAAGAATAGTCAT
This sequence comes from Grus americana, assembly GCF_028858705.1. Classification (NCBI taxonomy): domain Eukaryota; kingdom Metazoa; phylum Chordata; class Aves; order Gruiformes; family Gruidae; genus Grus; species Grus americana. The sequence goes on along the minus strand of NC_072855.1, from coordinate 38,750,060 downwards.
TTAGTTTGGAATCAGAATGATAGAAGGGACATAGACATACAATATGTGCTCAGTCAATCAAAGAGTTGATTACATTTTTTTTAAATTATAATAATAGTAGTTATGAAAACAGCACTCAATTCATGATACAGCTTATTCACAGATGTATGACAGAGACCAAATCTGGTCATTGCCGTGAAAAATCTTAAGAGCCAGAGAAAATCCAGAGGCAATTATGAAGCAATGAACAAAAATATTTCCAGTATTAAAAAATATTCCAAACTGACAATTGCTTTTTTTTGTGTGTTTATCTTTAATTCTTCATTCCATGTACAGGCTGACTATTACAACATTGAGCGCTTGAGGGTAAAATGAAATCTTTATGCACACAGAAGTGATTTCATTCTTTTTTTATTTTGAAGTTGAGATAAAAGCAATAAATTAAGAAAGGGGAAAGCAAATGGACTTATATAATGCTTGATTTTTTACCGCAGTAGGTGATATCGATTACATAAAGACTTTTTTCAAAAGATGTAATTTGAAGGTGATGGTTTCATTCAAAATAAAAACCAGGTTGTTCTGACTTTGCTTTGTAAGCGTAATGAGAAGACTACCTTTAAGGAATTAATAGAGCATGAGGAGGTAGACAGGATTCCAGATAGATCTTGGAAAATAAAAGCCTTCCTATTATGCATTTCATATAATGCCAACTAGCCTTACATGTGGTTTATGACAGGAAGGTAATGACTCAGATTTATTTAAGGATTTGTAGCATAGTATTTGTTTCTTGAATTTATTCTCTTCAGTCTTGGGTTCTTCCTGTTTCCAGAAATAGTTATAAGGAGGCCAAAGTGCTGTTCCATCATCCATCACATCCATTATGCCCTCATTATAAACTCCCTTGGTCCAAAATGCTTTAAAAGTGTCTGGTTAAGATTGGCAAGTCCAGAACAGGAAAGGGGAGCTTGTTAAAAACAAATGAAAGAAATGCTTAGGCATATGATGTTGATTCATTGTTTCTAGGGGAAAACATTTATTGTTGAAAAATATGTCATCTCTGAGAACTGGTGTTAGCAGGACTCTCAGAAGTCATCTTAATTCTGTTAATGTGAAGTTCTGTTTCAGAAGAAAACCTTTGTGAAACAACACCTTCTTTGCTTTCCTGTGTATCTTTCTAGGAGTCTACATTCAATATTAAGACCCTCAACACCAAAAGTTTCCTGGGGCTCAAGACTCCTTCTCTCAAGAGTCCTCCAGAGCATGTAAATGCCTGCTTCTGGGCACATCTGCAAGCACATACATTTTGCCAGCTTTGAGCTCAAGCCTAAACCTTGTTGGGAATCAGTGTAGACATTTCTTGTGCCCATTTTGTGTTTGTGTTCCAGTGGAGTAGGCACACTTGAAGATGTTTACTGTGGGCCACGAAAAAGTGCAAGTAAAGGAAGTGATTTTTTTTTTTCTCCCTGCCTTTTGATCAAGAAACATCCTTCTTCCCCATCCTGTACTATACCAACTAGAGCACGAGGGTTCTGGTAGGAGAAGGCAGAGATTTGACTTTTCTTCCATCATGTCACTAAAGAAACTCAACACGGTGAACTCACCAGAAGACCATATTTTAGTATGGGGAAATCTCTTGATTTTTCTTTTGGGGACACATTCCTTGTAAAAACGGTTGAACATTCACTGGGCCAAAACATGAGACAGACATACCAAGCAAACCAGCAAATGAAGTTATGGCTTAGCATTTCTAGCTTTGGCTGCAATTAATAGAAGATATAAGATACCAAGAGCAACAGACTAGAACCATTGCATTGCTCTCTCTTTATCCCTAGGCTATACAGAGCAGTAAGCCTGACTGCTAGGCAACTGAACAAAATCATGTCCGATTGAACTCTTTGAGAAAGAGATTGGATACATAGCTCCAGGAGGAGAGCTTATGCATTCCTGTCTTTCTCTTTCTACAGCCTGGGCCAGGCAGAACTTCATCTTTGGCAATCCACCGTGGTTACTGTGGGTGCTCCCTGGCTTTTGAGCTTTCTCTTTTTTCACACATAGATTCCCCATATACAGCAACAATTCAAAATACTAGCAGTGATTTTAAGCTTCTCTGTTAATCTGTTTTCCATAGGATTTTCCAGGATAACGTAATGGATTTATGTCTGAGCTATTGAGAGGACAAGTACAGAAGTACTTGTCGCATGTTTAGGCGAGTACTTTGGGGAACATACACAAGCTTTGAAAGGCTACTAATTCCCATTTTTCTTCAAATAGAGCTCTAATTAGTCGCCCACATATCTGCTATTAAAAATGGCATGCCAGATTCTCAGCTGGTGAAAACCAATAATACAGATTTAGCACAGATAAAAATTTGGCAGACTGGATGAATAAGTTAAGTATTTTCCAAAGGCAGATTTACACGGACTGCAGTCAGATTATGTTTTTACCGTAAGATAATTTATAATAAAGATGCAAGATGACAAGGCAGAAGTATATTCAGTGTTTTTCAGGGAGCCATTTGTCAAAATTGACCTTTCATGTGGAAATATCTACAATTATTAGCTGATTCAGCTATCAAAGTTACTTCAGGAAAGAAAAAATGTGCCTGTCAATCAGCATGGTTTTGCTGTAGCCAGGACTTCAGAACTGTGAGAACCCTTCTGGCTGTTACATCGTGGTTGGAAATGCAGATAGACTAAAGAGGACACCAAGCAACTCCTGAATCAGTGCCATAGTAACATAGGCAAAGGACTTCTTTCCAGCGTGCTCCAAGTAAGACACCCAACTTGGGGGGGGGGAAAACCAAACAAAAACCAACAACAAAAAAAATCCCCCCCCCCCAAAAAAAAACCACCAAAAAACACATTGTTTCTTTTGCCTTGGAAGGAAAACTTTATGGGGAAATCGCTACAGAAGGCATCCAAGTCCCTTTGACCATGAAAAAATGCTCAGTGGCAGCGTTAGCAGAACACCATGAAGCAGGGTATTGCAAGCTGATCCAGGGAAAGACACCACTGGTGTTTGAATAGCACACAGTTACTCTTCTATGCTCAAGTCACAACTTGGGAGCCCTATTCCTTAACCCTTTGCTTACACAGGCTCTAGCTCCTTCTTTCCTGCAACAACATTTTTATGAAAAAAGACTTTATTCAAATTTTTGTGTGTAGTAAACCAGATTTTGCCCCTACAGCATAGGATCTGAATTTTGGAAATTTATAATCTGTGATTTGGACTGTATGATTTTGGTTCACAGCCATCTCTGTCAGAAATAATTAGTTAGCAGGAGATGAACTTGAAATGCTGATAATAATATTTCTACAACACTGAGAGAAAAATGAATATGTATAAATAACTAAAACAGGGTTTACATTAAATAAAATTTTCTCCAGATTCCAGGTTATCTAAATTCCATTATCAATAAGGCTGCAGCAATCATTTAAAAACCTGTATCACATAATAGCTAAGGATCAAGAATGTAAATTATAAAGCTAAGTGAGTACTGGCAATACAGAAAAAAAAAAAAAAAAGAAAGATAGAGAAAGACTCTCACTAATGAAACAACCTCCATAAAACTTTCACAGGAAAAACACATCTTAAATGAGAACACAGCTTAAATTAAAACATTTAAGGAAGAAAAGTGTTAGACTCACAAGTCTATGTGCACATTTAAACCTGTACCCTTCATATGCCATGGTTCTGCATTGTTTCACTATTGTGAATATAATTAAATACTTGATATGCAGAAGGTATTGCTCTTGACATGAGATAAATCTGGAGGTAAATAAATCACCTGGATTTTAGTGATTGCCTAGAGACTAATTTTTATGACCTGATTACTTACAGTGCAAACAAGCAAGGAAAAGTGCCGATCAGTGTACACATGTATATATATATTATATATATCTAAGTCCAGATAATAAATTGATCCAAAATCAGAAGACTATGACTGGCAAAAAAGGGGACAGAGGGAATGGGAATAGAAAGGGGGAAATCTTTAAGAAAAGTTTATATATCTGTGCAACTACAGTGAAAAGGAGGACAGCTTTTGTTAAAAGCCTATGCTTGTTTCAGGGACCAATAACGACAACAATTAGAAATAAAGTAAACCCTGGAGGGTTTTAAGGTAGGATGAAATGAGGTGACGACTGTTAATGCTTATAAGATTCATAAGGAAAAAACCCCTAGAGATATCAGTTAAGAATCCATAGCTGGTATTGCTAAGGATAATATGAATCAGTTTATATACAAAATGAATCTTAGGCTTGTTATGAGCGATATAATAGGTGGAGATGGTAAAATTGTTAGCAGTGATGTAGAAAATGCTGAAGTGCTGAATAAATATTCCTTTCTTTACTTGGAAGAATAGGGATAACACACTTATATAAAGTACTTTTTGGTCCATTAGTAACTGGAAAGAATAAAATGAACTACAGGCCAACCTTTTGAAATCTACAAGTCCCAATAGCTCCCAGTCAAGAGTCCTAAAATAGTGTGGCAGGTACATCTGTGGCCTACTGGTGATAATTAATAATATAAATTGAGTACTGGCTGTAGCGTAAGATGCCAAAAGAATGAGAATACTGTGCTAACATTCAAAGAAGGCAAGTGGAAAACTGGGCTGTCTAGTCAGATAGTACTAACAAGCAAAAGTGACACAGGATTTGATTTTTTAAAGGAAGAATGGAAAAATGTTTATACAGTCAGTAAGAAGGGATACAATTTTATGGAAATCAGGACCTATCAAACAGATCTGATTCTATATTTTACAGGTTTGTGTGTTTCGTTGGTAAAATCAGCTGTAGATACTCTCAGATTTCTGTTGCACATTTGACACTGCTGAATAACTGTTAAAGAATTAGATGATATAAATTAAATGAAAAACTTGAAGGAGATGATTGAGGCAGTGCTGACATGACCTGGCACAGTGAAGTCAGTGAAGAGTCAGCATTGCATTTTTGAGTTTGTAGTGGGCTTTAATGATACAAAATAGCTTCAGGGATTATCTGGAGGAAAATATGAAGTCATTTTTGTTAAAATTTGAAGACAGAAAGATACTTGGCAATACTGCCAAGAGCAGGATCAGTATTGAGGTGGTTGCATCCAAATGCAAAACTGTATCCATAGAAAAGGAGAAAAAAAAAAAAAAAAAAAAGAAAGGGAAGCCCCTATCTGTGGAATGACGGACTACTAAATAGCAACTCTGAAAGGATTTTGGCAGGCTAATATATACAAGCATGTTAATATGAGCTCCCTGTGTGGTGTCATGACTTGAAAACATAGGTAATAGAAACCAGGGAAAATGTTATGAGTATATATGAGATTGAGGAATATCCTATCCTGTTATGTTGTCACTTTTAAAAGAATGTTGAAAAATTGGAAAAATATACAAAGAAGCTAAATAATAAATGAAAAGCTACAAAAGATATCTTAAAGAGCATAATGAAGATAAAAAGAGAAGCTGCAAGAACTTGTTTGCAGAGGGAAAAAAGAGTGTCAAAAGCTGCAAGAGTATAGCAAAGAAACACAGAAAAAATAAGGCTTAAAGATGAAGAAGAATACCAATAAAAATTAGAAAAATATTTTTAATAGTGATGACAGTTCACCTCTTGAACAAGATTGATGGATTATGTATTTTGGCGTGCCAGTAGAACAAGATGGTATGTCTTTCCTGAAAAGATATCTCACCCAAACAAGACTCAGCCTGAATGCTGATTTAACTAGACGGATTAAATGGCCTCCAGCTCTAAGAAGTCAGAGCACAGGTTTATTCCAGTTTCCAACTGGTGAATGTGGCAATAGGTTATTTGTTTTTATAAAGATTTTTGAATGCCATATGCATCAGTTTTCCAAAATTAGTTTTGTGACAAAAATGACCCTTAACTTCAAAATATTGAACCTCAACTTCAAAACATTTGTATGATAATTAAGCAACAGAAAATGTATTGGAAAAAAATTTTTGGAAGATGATTCAAAAAATTAATGGAATAAAAATCAGATAAAATGCACTAAAAAGTCAGTACAAGATCACAGCTATCTGAAGTACAAAAAAAAAGAGATGAGCTGGAAGAATAAAATCATAGAGTGTGATAGGCCCCAAGCCTACTTTATCACTAAGAACATCCCTGCGAAAAACTAATGTGCTGTGTAATGGCCATAACTGTATTAGGAGCTACAAGGAGAGCTAAAAATACCTCTTATCTTTGAATTGCTCTGTAGCATGGGAGATGTCACCTTGAAGGTAGGAAGAAAACAGCTATTTACTTTCTAGAAGAGCAGGAAATAAGTCTTTGCTGCAGCTGTGCAAAGTGGGCATTTCCCAATTAAGCCTGGTGTAGTTAAGGTATAAGGGCTTTGAAGAGTTTTGCTGCCAACAATTCCTAGCGGCCTTGTTCACTTTTGTTTTTAATGGTTCACCAAACTGAGTATCTATTCTCAAGTGGTTAGAATTTGTAACTAACGATGATTACAGTGCAGGGTCGAGCTGAAGAGCAGCAGTGGAAAAGCGGTACAATACTATATATAACAATCTCTTCTTGCCCTACGATATGTACCCACAGCCCTTAGAAGGTTTTTTTCCCTTCAGATGTATATATTCATGTCTCTTAGAAAATCACTGCTGGGTACCCGTTGTGCACAACTAGGACTCAAATAGGGATAAATGTTAGGGAATTGCCATTGCTAACTGAATATGGCACTGGAAACGATTAGAAAGGACAAGATGCATCAGAAGGCTCCCCTTGGGAGGTTCTTCCTCTCTGGGAGTTCACAGAAATGTCTCAGTATTAAGAAAAGTAGAAAAAAAAGTATTGCTCATATAATTGCCAATTCACTTTGATCTGTGTTAAATAATTTCCTTTTTACAGTCTCAGTATTTTGTATTTGTCTATTTTCTGGTATTTTAGAATAACAGGACTTTCTCCTCACTCAATTTCTGCAGTGATGGGTAATGAGTCTGACAGTGGCATTGAAGCTAAAATACATTTGCAGTATATATAAATTTGGCTAGCTGTGCTTGAATTAAGTTTTAATAAAAAGTAAATTTAGAAATAGTTTCCCTTTGGACATTATCACCAGTTGGAATAAGATAATTAAATTAAATGACCATGTACTCCCTTAAGGAAGCTGCAGTTTCCTTTCAATCAGTCTCTTATATACTGTGACTTTACAACAAAGCAATTATTACAGCATCTAAAAATGGGTTTATTTCTAGATAGCATTTATAATAAAATATTTCAAGTCACATTTAAACCAATGGCAAAGAAATATATCTAAAGAACATGAACTTAAGAAAGCATATTTCTGCTGTGGTTGTATCCGCTTTGGCAACCTGAGTTTTACTTTGAGAAATCTTTATGTAAGAAGCAAGTTGCTCAAGGTGAAGTTTTCTTGCTCAGATACATAGGAGGTTTACTCATTTCCTGAAGGCTTACATTACTTACTTACTGCAACAGTCTAATAAGCTAATGACCTTGCCATAAGCTTCCTCACTGAAAACTGACATTTATATTTGTATGGTTAGATAAAACAGGTAATGAGGGAAAACTTGAAAAAGAACTGATTATGATTCAAAGAAACGTATCGTAGATTTTATTATCTTTACCGACAATCAGAACCCGTGTGTAATGATGATGTCAACTACAATCTCTGTTATTTTGATCTCCTTTCCTATTAGGCTTGAAGATTCAGAACTATTGTAACGAAATGAAATAACAGTGCTACATGTTTCAGAGTGGTAGATCAGAAATGTAACTGCACCTGGTTATGTTATCAAACCATGATGTTGACTGTTGTAACCATCAGGGAATTCCTCAGTACTACATAAGTGTCTGAAGTAGATTGTAGGCAATAATAACATAATACTGAAGTGGTATGGCACCCTTGGGCACCAATGTAAACATCTGCTCCTTTCAGTTAACTTGACTTTTTAAGATCCTATTTTTTGTACTAAAACAAGTTTCTAAAAAAAAAAAAAACAAACATTATTGATGGGCTTCCAAGTAGGGTATATTAAAAATACTGGATAAAAAGACTTTGAAGTGTGTTCCATTCAGCTGTTTATTCTTCAGTTAGCATGTGCTGTGCAAACAGCTGGTGAGGAGGTATACGGCACAAAGAGAGGGAATTAGGTAAGTGGAGGGTACCAAACCTCAGAAACTGGGCAGCCTTCTCCGATCAATCTCCATCAAGTGACAATGGATAACAAGATAAAATGTTTTAGCTCTGTCCATCAGTGTGGATCATACTCAACACATTTCATAGAATCATAGAATCATCCTGTCAAGTTTTCAAGAAGTTTGTGCTTTCTCTTGGGATTTTACTGCACAGGATACCGTGTAAGCACAATTTTACTATTGCTAGTAATAGCCCTCAGTCTTTGTACTGACTTTGAAAGGCCTCACAGATGAGCTTTGTCAGACTTACTTTGTCTAAAATGTCCTTGCCCTGCTTAGAGTTTTTTTTGTTTAACTGGAAAACATTTTTTCTAATGGCCCAGTGGCTATGCCTGGTTTGTTTTACTTTTGATTATTTTTTGGTATAATTATAATTTTGTATTTGTATCAATCATGGATGCTTATGCTGTGGAGAATGAATTATTTATGGCTCCATCCTAATGATAGAATGCAGAGGAACAGGGGAATGGGATAGCAGCAGAGGCCCTGAAAATGGGGACATGGGATGCACTGTAGGGTGAGGCATACAGGAATGAGTTGGTAAGACAGTAAGATGGGCACATGCTAATGCCAGGGATCTATAAACAACGTACCAGAAGATAGTTAAAGAAATGTGGATCTGGGAGCTGAGGAGAACCAGTTTTAGGGTAACATAGATAAAAACCCACAAGTATCTAACAAATATAAAATGCATGATATACAGTAACAGGAAGTAAGCTCAGAGAAGAAAGAACAGATGTAGATTATGTTAGCAGATGTGTTCTAGAGTGAGAAGGAGGAAACCATAAGCTCACCGGGAGGGTGAGCATATCATCAGAGAGTCAATGTATAACAATTTTAGTTGCATTATTGATTATTAAAACTTTTTCTGTAACATTGATTTATTTTTCTGTAATTTGATCTGAACAAACTATTCTTTTATCAGTTAATATTTCAATAATTTTAACAACCAATTCTTGGCATTACATTTAAGGTGTGTTTCCTTTTTGCTCATTACAAGATTTTGAGAATAACAGTATGTGTGCCTGGCACAATATAGAGATCTTTGAGTAGCAGAGTGAATTTGATATATCCACATAAAAATTTTAAAGTGTAATGCCACATTAAAGTCTAATATGTTTAGGTACGACACTGGAGCTAGCATTAAGTTCTAGCATGGGCATATCTACACTGTAGTGTGTGGGATAGCTAAATCTATTATCTTCAATATTAGTCTAGCATGCTTGGAGAAAAGCAAAGAACTGCAGGAAACAAGTTGAAAATACCCACTCCTGGGATTATGACTACAAAGAAACATATACACTTTGTATTGTGTCCATGAAAACAGTGGAACTGGTGGAAGTTTTCTGTGTGGAACAGACCGCTGATATCTCAACCTAAAATGTAGCTGTCTGTGAGAGCCCGTGGTGGGGATAGTAGCATACTTCTCACTTTTTGACATAGTTCTGACTTTTTGGACTCTTTGTTGAGATTGCCAATAATGACTGGCTATTATGGTGGCTGACTTGGTAATGGAAACCTAAGTATCACAGCATTTCATGTAGGCATACAAATGTCAATGACAGCTAGATAAGCCAACAGACAGACAGATATAAAAATGTAGTGCTCTAAATCGACATGGCATCTTGTGAAATGATTCAAAAGAAAACTTTTAAGTCTCTAGTCCAGCATGGTAGGGCATTTAACTCCAAATGAAAGCATAAAAGTACATTTTAAATGAGATTATTTTTCTTTGTAATTCTTTTATTCACACACTGCTTCTAACATCCCAATGTCAAGAAACATGGGAGTTTAAATGAGTGACAAGTGGCAGTATATGAGGGCAGGAACTAAGGGACTGTGGTTTCATGTGGGTTTGTGTCTTGGACTGAGCCCTACCCCTATCTGGAAGTTTTCTTGTGGAAGAGACCTAGTGATTAACAAGATCCTCAATAAGGGATACTACAGACTTTTTCCACTCAAGTCACTTATTTTTAACAAATTTGTATAGACTTTGTTATAGTGACTTTACTGATAATATAGCCCTCTCTCCTTCTCATGCTTGCCTGAAATCAGTCAGTGGACTAAAAAGTTACTGCAGTGTAACACACAGACAGACATACACACATATATGTGCAGGTAATATCTTGGAACCATAGAATCGTAGAATCATAGAATCATAGAATCATTTTGGTTGGAAAAGACCTTTAAGATCATCAAGTCCAACCATTAACCTAGCACTGCCAAGTCCACCACTAAACCAAGTCCCTAAGCACCACATGTACGTGTCTCTTAAATACCTCCAGGGATGGTGACTCAACCACATCCCTGGGCAGCCTGTTCCAATGCCTGACCACTCTTTCAGTGAAGAAATTTTTCCTAATCTCCAATCTAAATCTCCCCTGGCACAGCTTGAGGCCATTTCCTCTTGTCCTTTCACTAGTTACTTGGGAGAAGAGACCAACACCCACCTCACTACAACCTCCTTTAAGATTGTTGTAGAGGGCGATAAGGTCTCCCCTCAGCCTCCTCTTCTCCAGGCTAAACAACCACAGTTCCCTCAGCCGCTCCTCATAAGACTTGTGCTCTAGACCCTGCACCAGCTTCGTTGCTCTTCTTTGAACACGCTCCAGCACCTCAATGTGTTCACTTGGAATGAGGATGCATAAATCATTCTTCTGATGACTGATTTTCCACTACTTTTCCATAATAATTAATATATCCTGAAAATGGTGCAACTTTCTCTGCAATTCACTGCAGAGGCTTCTAGAGTAGCCACCACATTACAAAGCAAAGAGCCATGGGAGACAGCCTAAAACATTTAGTGAGGCACATGGAGGAGGGTTGTACTGATAGGAGAAGGTACTTATTCTTCCTGAGGGGTAAAATTAATTTAAACTCCCCATGAGAGAGATTAATATAAAAGTTTTATTAAGTCTCTGCTACTTGGTTTATCAGTGCAAGAAAATATGGCAGACCTTTAGGGAAGAAAGTAGCTCGACAATCAGTCACATCCCAAGTGTTTTTAAGATAAATTTATATTTTCAAACAGTGGTATCCAGTCTCTCATTCGCAGCAGGACATGTAAGTCAGTAGGTGTTGTAGGACTCTCACACGACTAGTCGTGCAGGTACTAACAGCGTATTGAGTGTGTGTTGGGTTTGCGTGGCAAGGTTTTGGTAGCGGGGGGGCTACAGGGGTGGCTTCTGTGAGAAGCTGCTAGAAGCTCCCCCTGTGTCTGATAGAGCCAATGCCAGCCGGCTCCAAGACGGGCCCGCCGCTGGCCAAGGCCTAGCCAGTCAGCGTCTCTGTGATAACATATTTAGAAGAAGAAAAACACTTAGAGAGAGAGCTTTTGCAGCCAGAGAGAGGAGTGAGAAGATGTAAGAAACTCTGCAGACACCAAGGTCAGTGCAGAAGGAGGGGCAGGAGGTGCTCCAGGCGCCGGAGCAGAGATCCCCCTGCAGCCCGTGGTGAAGGCCATGGTGAAGCAGGCTGTCCCCCTGCAGCCCATGGAGGAAGGATGAGGGGGTGTAGAGATTCCACCTGCAGCCCGTGGAGGACCCCACGCCGGAGCAGGTGGAGGCACCTGAAGGAGGCTGCGGCCCGTGGGAAGCCCACACTGGAGCAAGCTCCTGGCCGGACCGGTGGACCCGTGAAGAGGGGAGCCCACGCCAGGGCAGGTTTGCTGGCAGGACTTGTGACCCTGTGGGGGACCCCACGCTGGAGCAGTTTGCTCCTGAAGGTCTGCACCCCGTGAGAGGGACTCCATGCTGGAGCAGGGGAAAGATGAGAGGAGTCCTCCCCCTGAGGATGAAGAAGCGGCAGAAACACCGTGTGCTGAACTGACCGTAACCCCCACTCCCCGTCCCCCTGTGCCTCTGAGGAGGGGGAAGGTTGGAGCCAGGAGTGAAGTTGAGCCCGGGAAGATGGGAGGGGTGGGGGGAGGTGTTTTAAGAGTTGATTTTATTTTCTCATTCCTCTACTCTGTTTTGCCTAGTAATAAATCAGATGAATTCCCTCTCTAAGTTCGGTCTGTTTTGCTCGTGACAACAATTAGTGAGTGATCTCTCCCTGTCCTTATCTCGACCTACAAGCATTTCGTTATGCCTTTTCTCCCCTGTTTAGTGAATGAGGGGAGTGACAGAGTGGCTCTGGTGGGCACCTGGCCTCTAGCCAGGGTCAACCCACTACAGAGTGCATCCACATATCCACATCAAAAAGGCAGCATAGAGAAAGCTGTGTGATCTGCTGTGAGGAACTGTAGTCTGGCCACTCTTTTCTAAACTTCTCCTTTTATTGATGCCTGATTTAAACCTTCCGTATCTTTACTAAGATTTTCTCTCAAGGTTTCACATCTTGGCCATTACCTTTCTTATTTTATTTTTATTGGTATATATCATTCTGTCTAGTATCTGTGCACAGATTCTTTACTTGCAAGGGACAAGTCTTTTATTTGTATTGCTTCCCTCAGGGGAAGAAGAACTTGACTCTTTTATTGCTGTCTCTGAAACCATAATATTTTGCTTTTCCACAAATTTGCTCAAAGTGAGAAACTTCCTACAGTTCACGTATACTCTTATACATGTCCAGAGCTTAAATATTCCTGTGCATATCGGACCAATATGCAATTTTCAGATGTAATTTCTCTTTCACTGTTAGAATTTTCATTCATAAAAAAGCCTTTAGCTGTAGTGGTTGTGAGGATAACCTTGATGGGTGGGCTGAACTGAACAGTGGCTGTGCCTAAACCCGAAAAGACACTGCAAAAGAGACATACATGTATGTATAGGTGCATCTCCAATCGCCTTACTTTATGACAGTTGAAAGGGGAAAAATGCGAACACCAGGAAACTCATGAATTCTGGTGACCTGAATCTCTTACATCCTCATAGATTTATAAGTTTCTAAAAGGAGGCTGAAATCTACCTGCTCTATTCAGACTGTTCTAAGTGGGAGGTGAAGAAACCTCTCCTTACCCTAAAAAGCCAGTTGAACCCTGTGCGTAACAAGGTATGCAAACAAATGGTGTCAAGCTCCACGGGAAGAGCAGCAGCCAGCCACAGCTGCTTGCACAAAGTGTGCCACGTAGGGAAAAAGGGTGGTGTGCCACCCTTGGATTTGTTAAAAACTAGAAACTCACAATGAAGCCTTCTGTTCACTCAATCAAATAAAGACCTCTATGTCACTCTCCTCCCAAGGCAACGTGAAGGCTAAGCTCTTCTGAAGAGTTAGTAAGAAGAGGAAGGAAATTCTTAAAGAGCCTTCATCATTTTCTTTCTCCTGCGACTCAGGAGGTATCTTTTCACTGTTAAAGCTGTGGAAGGAAAACATGATTTTTTTTTTATTATTTATGTATCTACATTCCTGATTATTGCACAGGCTTGTAAAAACTCCTGTGATACAGCCAAATGGCTTTATCAGTGACAGTTCTGCTACAAGGTCTTTTTAACATGGACTATAAGCAGTCAAATCTTGAAGAAATGCTGTAAACTGTGGTTAATTTTTAAAAGCTGCATATATGCAAAAATATATTTATTGCATAAATTGGTCTGTCCACCAAAGACTTGTAGTTTATGTCTAGCAGTATTCTGTAGTATATATCTACATAAACTAAGCAAAACTGGTGTGTAATATCACATAGGCATCTTCAATCATTTCAAGTACTGCCTATAGTGTCCTGAAATCTTTTTGTTGGTCTGTGTTCTGCTTTGTGACTGCTTTTAGCTGAGTCCCTGTGATAATATTCTGTCTCCAGTCTCATAATTACCTTGTACTCTATGCAATAAACTGCAAGAACAATTTATCAGTCCATAAACTAAAACTATTAAAAATTAATTAATTTGTTCTACTTCTCAGTATTTTCTCAACAGTATTGGCATTAATTTTACACAGCTTTTAAATCACGCAAGAGCTCATGCTTAAATTTACAATGTATACAAAAGCAACGAGTGATTGTCACATTTCTTCAATCTCTGTTACACAGTTTAATCAAGCTAGGAAGCAGTTTGGTATCAGCATCCTGAATTTCCTCCTTCCAAACAAATCGTATTTTCTGTAAACATCATTTGGTTTAAGTGCCCTGAATCCAGTTTTCCCTGGTTTTCAAGCTGGTGTCCTCCATTCATTCTCTGGTTGTGCAAAGTTATACGCACAATCTCTCACGTTTGGAAACTTCTGCCTATATTGTAGTAGGATCTACAGGCCCTGAATTAGATGAGGGGCCCATGACGCAGGTGCTTTGTATAGACAACTGCTGTTTCTAGAAATTTGCAATCCAAAGCCAAATGCTTGGCCCATGGGCTTACCCACTGCGCTTATGCTGCATACAAAATGGTAAGGAAAAAAATGGAATTATTATTTCTGTTTATAGTGATAGAACTTAAGCATAGAAAATTTCACTCTATTTCAATAAAGTGCTAAGTTAGGCACATAGTTACTTTCAAGTAAACACTTGATCTAATTCCCGTTCGGTAAACTTATACAAATATGTTCTCAACATTTAAATGAATGAAGTAATTCAGAAGCTTTAATGCTTTTCGGAATTCTGTTCTTTTCGGTAGTAAACCCTTCTATATACAAAAAGAAATATTCATGAGCTTAACGTATACTTACAACTGCACTGCTGAGCTTGGGCCCGAATGGTTTGTTTATGATCCATACTTGAGCCATGAACTGAATTTCATTTCTATGACTGCTAATCTAGCCTTTAGCATACAACCCTCTCTAACGATGAATTTACATATGTGAAAACTACATAAATGAGTGAAATCCACCTGTGAAAGTTCTCTTATTTTGTATTGAAAAGTGATATAGCAAGAAAAACAATCACACAAAAGGATCCTAGAGAGACTGAAATCACAATCTAAAGTACGTCTGTAATTCAAGCTCTTCTGAGGCACAGAAATGTTTTTTATTTAATATGGAGGCTTCATATTTACTATTTTACCTTTGTTTATGAATCCAGCTAAGAACTTGTGTATATGAAACCATTTAGGCTGCCACTGACTGGTTTGCACATTAGTGGTTTTATAAGTCTAGCTCTTTCAGGTGTCTTCATGTCTCCGGTATCTCTCCTGCGGGTATTAAGATTTTTACATGTCCTCTTCATTCCATTCCTCAACACTGGCGGAGCATTATGTGCCCTCTAGCCCTCCAGTACTCCTTGCCCTTAGTGTGCTATTAAATTTGGCCAATAGTTTTCCCATTTCTCTGCCTGCCTTCTGCAGAACTCTAAAACGTAATTCCTCTGAGCCTGGAGCTCTCATTGCTTTGTATAACTCTAATTGCCTAATTACCTGTTCAGTGCACAACGGGGAAGAATTTTAACATTTTCCTTCCTCCATTTGGATGTTGGTTTCTGTTCCTTTTTTACTCTTTTTTTTTTTTTCTTTTTCTTTTTCTTTTTAGTCACATTAGTTAACTTTCTCAGTCTCCAACACCAGAATATCCCATTCCTTCCCTTCCTCTGTTTACTTTCCATAACTGTGTAAGTAGAAGAACTTGTTACTGTATATCTTGATTTATGCTGTTATTTTATTAGCTGATTCACCGTAATCATCCTTATTAATTTTCTACAGTCTTTAATGTTTTTCTATACACTAATCATTATTCTCTTTCTCTGGGCCTTTAGGTGTTCGGTAAAGCATATCGTTTTCTCTAAACACTCTTTGCTTTGTGTTATTTATGCCTGCACTCTGCTTTATACCTGGTGTATTTTTACTAAGTAGCATTATTATGCATGCATCATTTGTCTTTACTAAGTGTATCTTGTACCTATCAGGTTGGCTTAAGGAAGTTTTATTTTTATTCTGTTTTTACTTTGATTACAAGCACAGCAATATTACCTCTTTTCACAGATTCTCTTTTACCTTTATATCTTCAAACATATCCTCTGTGTTACTTCATACCAAGAAAACCACTGTGTTGTTATTTATTTGCAGAGTTGAATGTGAACACTATTTGGTATTATATGTGTGCATCTACCCATTCTTCCGATCTCATTACCACACTTAATGTACTCCAGGCTTTACCTAGGTAATAAAAATCTCCCTTTTCTTATTAGTACTTTGGCCTTTTTATACTTTTCTTTTATTTGCTCAGTCAGTTTATAGTCTGCTTGCCCTTTCTTTGTTGAGGAATTATAATAGGTTTCTGAACTACAATAGTTTGCACTTTGAAACATCTACAGTTTCAGTCCATAAAGACTTAAACTGATGTACGTTTCACATGATCCTAATAATCAATAATGGTAAGTAGATCTAATAAAGACACATACAGTTAGCAAAATATATGTCTTCTACTGTTTGCATTCCACATTTATGCCAGATGATACTTAGCGATATAAATGCTATGGTAACCTTAGATAAACTTGCTTCACAATTCACTGAAAGCTAACAAGTCTCATATTGCAATGCATCCTGATGCCGAGGAGATAGGTGCTGATCTACTCCCCATTATTCTTTGGAAAATGTTATTCTAATCACTTTTTAAAAGGAGTAAAAGAGAATTTATGTTGAGTTTGGTATGGATACCCATTGAATGAGAAAAAGAAAAATTATGTAAAGAAGAAGCAGTCCTGTGTCGGACAGACTGACATTTCAAAGAGCATTAAAGATGTAAGTAGATATTCAGTATCAGTCTCTGGTTTTACACAGCTGAAGTTTGAGATCACTATACGAGTCTCTCATGTGAGCACTGTTATTAATTCCAATACATGTTCAGTAATGCTGCTGAAAAAATACTTTGTTTCATATTTCTGCTGAATTTATTTTGTACTATCTCTGGGAGATGTATTCCATTGAGTTTTTCTGTTAACTTTACTGCAAAAAATGTTCAGCTATAAGATTTACTGATTTCTAGATTGTAAGGCTTTCTGCAGTATTATTTCAAAATGCTTTCTGCTGAAAATTCAAAAAATTGAATTTCAACAGCATTTTCTTTTTTTGCAAGTGAAGTTGTCACAAAATATAAAACAAGTACAATAATAAACCATATTTAGTAGGAACACACATAACATTCTGTTTTCTGAAAAACAAATTAAGAAAAATGTTGATGTTAGAAATATTTTCACTGGGCCCATTTTTCTCAAAACGCTGGAGATGCAGAGATTTTTTGCTATTCTGTGTAGGAATATACCTTAGACAATGGTTAGTTGTTTATTTTCTTTCTCTAGCATTACTTCTTAGACTAACTGGTTATGGCCATCATCATTTGCTGTTTTCCTGATGGAGAATAAAGCTTTGTCACTTTAGAGACAAACATTCACTATTTCATCTCTGAAACTGTCTTGTTTCCATTTCACCCCTTTCAAAGTACACAAATGTTCATTGCTGTCTTTAAACTTATTCAATGCATTCTTTGGTATGGATCACTGTTCACATATCATTTATTTATGTCTCTAATATTTTTCTAGCAACAGTATTTCCCTCCCTCCCTCTCTCCGTTTCTCTCCCCTTTTTAAAAAAAAAAAAAAAGATAATTTTAATATGCTGAGAATCCTATGAAAATAATATTTCTCTTAAGCACATCAATGTTGTGCCAAAGCTTGACATCTCACTGTCTGATTTAAAGCTAATTGATGATTTTAATTCCCTTTCTTTGCAGCCTTTGACTGCCCAGTGTATCTTATTTTACTTTTACTTTTCTTAAAAAAAAAAAAAAAAAAAAAAAGATGTTTAATGTATTTTTTTATTCTTATTTTCTTTTGGGCATATTTGCTAGTCTTTAAACATTAGGACAGTTGTTACTTTGTTGATTTTATATGTCCTTAGTTGGAGTGAGCTAAAAACACCTTTTAAGGTGTTAACTGCTGTTTGCAAGGTGTGCTTTTTAGTGTTAGTTGAGTTCGTAATGGTAGAACTAACCTTGCTTGCTGAAATGTTTCTTGATGTAGCAGACCATGCACTGTGCAGATGGTGGAATGAGGGAAACAGATAGTAATCTCAAGAGACACTAGAGTATGTCCATAAAGCACAATGCACTGCTGTGAAGAAA
Organism: Grus americana; assembly: GCF_028858705.1. Classification (NCBI taxonomy): domain Eukaryota; kingdom Metazoa; phylum Chordata; class Aves; order Gruiformes; family Gruidae; genus Grus; species Grus americana. The sequence goes on along the minus strand of NC_072855.1, from coordinate 38,731,938 downwards.
TCCCAGAGCTCTGAACGAGATAGTTTTGGAGCTGGAAACATTATGTCATCTGTAAGGTAATTGAGGAACCAGGCTTGGCACTATTGGATATCATGTGGATATATTAGTACTCTTGGCACTAATTCAGTCCTCTCAGACACAGCACTGCTATGAAACATCTGCTCTTAATTTCCTACCCGTTTCTAATCTGTGGGATTAATGCTGTAGCTTGAAGAACTACTGTGCAGGCTGTGTTCCATATAATTGGGAGGGTAATCTGGATTTGTGCAAGCAGGTGTGTGTTTTAAAAGGGTTTAAAAGGCAGTTACGGGGAACACATTTTCCCCCATGAAAACTTGCCGACTATAGCTGACGTGCCGCTGTCCCAGTGCGGCCCCTTCTCGCAGCTGCTGGACAAGCCAGAAGGCAGACCTCGGCCTGCAGAAGGCCTTCAGGCCTGGGTGAGTCGGTGGGACTTGCCTCACCAGCCAAGCTGGAGGTTGAAAATTTCCTTCTAAATGTCATTCATGCAGATTCGACCATAGTTGTTCAAACAAATGTTTTTTAATCTTCTTTTACGTAATCACCATTACTAAATTCCTGGAGTTGGAGGACAGCTGGCAATACTGCTGTATAGAATGGGTCAATGTAGCAATTGCAAATGCATTACCCGGACTCATTCTCTATTTTTTCTTTCCCCAAATTGCTTGAGGAAACAATTGCAGTATCTCTGAGTGTAAATAATTATTAGCTAAGCATTTACCAGATGATTTGTGTAAATACATTTTAGCCTGTGGCTTCGTGGACGACACATTGCTCCCCTTTCTTGTACAGTGTGAAATCAATTAACTAAGCCAATGCTGTTGATTTGCATTCTAATATTATCAGAACAATGGGATAATCATTAGTATGAGTATGTAATGATAGTACACATTTTGATTATATTTGGTAATATTTTGACTAGAATTTTTTTCAGTAAACATGGACAAGAGCTTGATACCAGAAATAAAGTGAAGCAACCATTCTTTTCACTATACTGTTAATCAATCACTGTATCTATATTTTCTGAAGTCAGTGGAGTATCTTCATTTTACACTAGAGGAGGGCATGTCTTACAAGTTCTTTCTTCAGTTGCTTTCTTTGAGATCAGCCATCTGCTTCAGACAGAAGATGTCAGAAACAGTTACTATGCTGCAGCAAAGTGTTTTCTTAAGTACTCCAGATTTATTTTTGTTACAGCTAATCATAAAAAGAAATGTGCAGGAGCTAAATCAAATAAAGAGGGATTCAGAGGCAATAAGTGTTTTAAATTGTTGGATAATAATGTGAAGTTGACATTCAGGTTGTATGTGTTTGTGGGTGCCCACATATTGTAAAACATTACAATTTATACACGCACAAACTGCACAAGTTATAAAAGCATCACAATATTTTTCTTCATGGTTCTACTGACACAAGAAAAATACTTCAGATTCACTATCACAGCCAATAGTGTCATCTACCGTTACTCTTGTAAAACATGCCTCTGTGCAGAGTAATGGAATGTAATTTAGTTTATGCTCTCTCTTACGCTTTTTTTGGTATATGAAGAAAGATATGTTCTTAAGCCATTGGTAAGCGAAAGAACTGGCATATCTTAACAGATCTTTGGCTTCAGATTCAGTGCTGCCATTTGCAGAGTGTTGCCCTTGGGCTCAGCTGCTGAATGAAGGGACCAAAGTTGGCATCTTCTGGCCGTTGCTTTGTCCTGCAGTGCAGGACGGAGTGTTTAGTAGTCTGTATAATAGAAACAGGTACAGCACCAGCCAAAAGGAGAACAGTGCTCTTATTTTACTTTCTTATACTTTTATCCCCATCTTGTGTTCACCCTTAACAATACAAACCAGATGAAAATGTACTACGAATATTAGTCTCTGAAATTTCAGCTGTTTGTACCACTCAAAGTAGCAGATTATAATGATACTTTTTAAAATTAGTATATCTAACTGTATCCTTTGACTAGATAGGATAACTGCTGCTGACTAGTAGCTTCATAACAATGGCTGTGTTCTTGGTGATGCCTACCTCCCATGTTGTGCTAGGTATATTTTTCCATTCTAGCACTTCAGCATTGCTCAAAATTATGTTCAATACAGGTAAGAAACGGTAAAGCTGAGCTGGTTTGTATGACTCATAGAAAAATAATGCACAGTTTTCTAACAACATTTAATTCTTCAACTGTTAATTTTCATTGCAATGGTCAGACACTGGACACAATTCTCTACATCATCCGAATTCTGTTTGGCAGAGTAAGACTTCTTTTCTTGAGATATTTGCCTGCCCTTGCTCTCTGCCTCCCTCCCTCTTTCCTTCCCTCTCATTCCATCTTCTTTGAATTGATATCTAAAAATAATTTTAGTTTAGTTTCTCACTCTCAGGATGGTTCCTTCAGGAATAGTCATATTTTTGCCTTTTTTTTTTCATGTAACCTCAAGTAAATAATCAGGGTCTAATAGAAGTAGAAGACTAGCTGCCAGGTGGAAAAGATGATCTGGTCGGTAGTCAGTGGTTCTCAAATATTTTAAGCGAGGCTTCAGCATCTGTTTGGTCAAGTTCCAGATGCGCTTCAGTAAATTCAAAAGAAGTCAGTTGTACTCTCCATCATTTGTCTCAGAAGCATTTTGGAGCTCGCTGCTTAAGTAGTACATACTGAACTTTAAGATTAATTGTCTTTTTCTTAGTGTCTTTATTCACCTCTTCAATCATTTGATCTTCCTAACATGTCTAGATATCCATTCAAAGCCTCCATTTTTAAGATGGATGTGGTTATCTGGGAAATGCATCATTTGTGCATTTAGAAGACAGTGAAATAGCATGCATAGTTCAGCCTATATGCACAAAAGTCCAGGGAGTCATAGCATGGTTGAAATTCAGGTGTAGCATCCTGTCCCTTTCCCTTGGTGCCCATATTAATTCCAGAACAACTTCCATCATGACAGTGTAAGCATTTCAAAATGCTGTTAGGTTTCCATTATTGCTATCTCTAAGGAAAGTAAGGCACACTTTGAGTCTATGTGTGTTTCATGAAAATGAGTAATTATAAAACACTGCATCAAAATGACCTTGGCAGATGTCAACACCGGCATTGCTGATGCATTTAAGTGCCTTTTCTAAGTGGGAGTCATCAGCTATGCAATTATCCAGTAGACAAGGAAGAAATTTTTTCATGCTAAGTGAACGATACAGGACTTGCAGAGCTTGTCTATGTGGTTACAAGGATATCTTGCTACTACTCCTCAGACAGATACCTGAAGCTGAATTCTGCATATGTTTTTTGCAAAGCTTCATAATGGAATTTTTATCAAAAGAGAAGGTGAGAGATAGACATTCTGTTATCCTGACAATAATGTTTTGAAAAACAGTAAAAACAACCTATAGAATGTACAAACCTTTATAATATGAGTATTTATTTTAATGGAACATGCAATATAGACAATTTTCAAAGATGGTTTCAAAGTTCTTCTGCCTTGTTTGGGAGTGCCTCCCGGTTGTCTCAAGAAAGGAAATAACTCTTTTGTTTCCCAGTTAGACATGGGTTAACTTAAAAATATTTTGAAGTTGAGCTTCACATGATAAAGCATGAAAAATTGTCCATTCATCCTAATACATCCAGGCCAATTTCATCCATAAATCATGATTAGAATTCTCGCAAGACTTAGGCTTACTTAGGTTTACAATATGTCTTGATTCCTTTATGATGAGGATATTTTATGTCTTTACACACCCTTGACTGGCACCCTATCTGTATAAAATATCAAAGCTGGAATCTTTGTTTTTAGTATTTTCTTTTATTCTAGGTTTAATAACCAGAGCTTGAGCAGTTATTATTTTTATATGTACATGATTTACTTAAATCATACATGTAGTTCATTATTAACATTACCACAGAGATATAAGGTCAGACTTGTTTGAGATTGCTCATCCTTGTTATAAACAGTGCAGTCAGTGAGTGCACTCTGCTCTTATCTTTAGTCCATTTTTGGTCACAATGATGTAAAATGAGCATTGTAGCTGTAGCTTGATTTCAGCTATGAGAGACATTTGTTACACAGATCAGCACACAGTTTGTCACAAATATCAGTCTTTGACCCCAAGGCCAGAACAGACGTGGGTCATGAGTCAGGTGAATTGGCAAGCCTGTGTGGAATCCCACTCAGCATGTGCCTGTACTATAAGTAGTTTCCTCTCATGAACAGGAATATTAATTAATTAGATATCCTATCAGAAAAATCACCCCCCAAACTGTTATTTCTGGATGTCTTAATTTCCCTACGCAATCATGTCAAAAGCCATGGCAACAACATCACTAAACATATGGGAAGCTTATCAATGGCGTTCTGTGAAATTTAGGAGCTTTCAAAGAGCTGACTAAAAATAATTGCTTGTAGTCTAAATACTTACTTTAAATGCTGTGTTCGATGTCTGCCAGGGTAAAGGGATAGACTGCATATGTTGTTGCTGGCCAGAATATGTATGAGCTAGATGTGGATTAGAGATGAGCAATGAGTAAGTACAAAATATGCTATTCTTCGATTTCAGAGGTGAGGTTTTTTGAGTTGCGCATGCTGATAACTTTTCTGTGTTTGTGTTTCAAAGCACTTCTACCTTATGGACCAAAACTGCTCAGTAAATCTGCACATTTTTAACAAGTAATTTTGCAAAATTGGCACTGTTATGGTTATGTGGCTAATACTGATAATTATGGTTAGATAAATACAATGTGAATTACTTAATGCTACTTTAGTCTAGTTTTCAAAAGAGGATTTTAAGTATATAAAATGAAAGAAATCTGACACATTGAATTAGACTGATTCACCAATTTTCGGTTCAATCAACTGCAGTCAGAGATATAGATGAAAAAATGTCTTTGATGTCTAAAGTAAGATTAAGTTGACATGTACCCATTATACTCAACACTGAAAGGTCCCTGAGTAACTCCAAGAAAATTGGTAGAGTCAATAAAAAAAGAACAAATTTAGTAGACATGTATATATAACAAGTATATAAATAAATATAACCAACTCGAAGGGAGTCAATGTGACATCTGTAAAGGGAAAAATTGCTTTTTGCAGATTTTGGAGGTGTCAACAAATGTGCATAAAAGTGGTCTTATTGTAAAGCATGCTGGATTTCTTCTATGCTTCCAGAAACATCCCTCACCAAAGACTTTTAAGGAACCTAGCAGTCATTCCAGAAGATTCCTCCCATAGGTTAATCATTTTTAAATTGACTAGTCAATTTAAAAAAAAAAAAAATTGACTAAATGACAGGAATACACCTTCCTTGCAAGGAGGGAAATCACAGTGCAGTTTTGGAAGGGGTCTATACTGGAACATATGCTGTTCAAAACAGTCATAATGACCTAGGAAAGGAAGATGAGCAGTGAGATGGGAATATTTGCTGATGATACAAAGTTATTCACAGCAGTGACGATGAGAGAACACTGAATAATTACAGAACAACATTATGAAGTTGAGTGACTGGCTAATAAAATGGCATATAAAACTCATTGCAGGTAAATATCAAGTGACGCACATGGGAAAAAACATCTTAATTTCACATACAAAACAAGGAACTCTTAGGTGACTATTACCACTCAAGACTGAGATCTTGTGGCAATACTAGATTGTCTCATGACAATATCAGCTCTATGCTCAATAACAGTCAAAAAGGCATACCAAATACTATTATTTACAGAAAAAGAAATAGAAAATCAATCAAAGAACCTTATTATCCTTCTGACCACACCATGAACATTGCAGTTCATAATGGCCCCCTCTTCTCAGATAGCTTATTTTGCAACGTGAAAGTCAGGAAAACAAGGACAGGGCAGGAGTGACAAAAAATATAGAACGTCTTTGCTTTGAAGAACAACTAAATAGGCTAGGACTCTTCATTTAGAGAAAAAAAAAAAAAGGTCATTTAGAAAGGGCATGTTAGAAATATATCGTATTTTGAGTGACAAGGAGAAGGTGAACATAGATGGTTTGTTCATTCTCCCTTCCACCATGAGAATAAGGGGCCTCTGAAAGACAGATTAAATATATACAAAAGTAAGTATTTTTCACTCCGTGGGCAGGAGACCTGGAGAACTTCTTTCTGCAAGATATTGTGCATGCCTGCAGTTTCAAAGGAAGTGTGAAAAAGGACTTGGAAGAGAAGTACATTGAGGGTTCCTGAACAAGCAAAGCACAATACGTTCAAAAATCATTCAAGATAAATATATTTGGACTCTGGGAAGTGGTGTTGGATGGAAGTATCATGTATTTTCACTCATCATTTAGCAATAGCTTAAGGCCACAGAAGGACACCAGGATATTAACCAGACCCTTGGTCAAAATCAGTTCAGGCATTCTTGTTTTCTCATGTTGTGAACTGAACTCATATAATCACAGAATGTTTTGGGTTGGAAGGGACCTTTAAGATCATCTTGTTCCAACCCCCCGCTATGGGCAGGGGCACCCTCCACTAGATCAGGTTCCCCAAAGCCGCATCCAACCTGACCTTGAACACTGCCAGGGAGGGGGCATCCACAACTTCTCTGGGCAACCTGTTCCAGTGCCTCACCACCCTGACAGTGAAAAATTCTTGTCACCATTCCCCACTTGGACATCGAGCTGTTGACCACAACTCTTTGAGTGAGACCATCCAGCCAATTCCTTAACCACCAAGTGGTTCATCCATCAAATATGTGTCTCTCCAATTTGGAGACAAGGATGTCATGTGGGACAGTGTCAAATGCTTTGCAGAAGTCCAGGTAGATGACATCAGTTGCTCTTCCCTTATTCACCAAGACTGTAACTGCATCATAGAAGGACAACAAATTTGTCAGGTACAATTTGTCCTTAGTGAAGCCATGTTGACTGTCACCATCCACCTCCTTATTTTCCATGTGCCTGAGCATAGTGTCCAGGAGGATCTGCTCCATGTTCTTGCCAGGCACAGAAGTAAGACTGACCAGCCTGTTGTTCCCCAGGTCTTCCTTTTTTCCCTTTTTAAAAATGGGGCTTATGTTTCCCCTTTTCCAGCCAGTGGCAACTTCACTGGACCACCACAACTTCTCAAATATAATGCATTTGCCTAACAACTTTATCCGCCAGTTCCCTCAGGACCCATGGATGCATCTTATCAGGTCCCAGGGACTTGTGCACCTTCAGATTCCTTAGATGGTCTCAAACCTGATCTTTTCCTACAGTGGGCGGTTCTTCATTCTCCCAGTCCCTGCCTTTGCCTTCTGCAACTTGGGTGGTGTGAAGACTGAGGCAAAAAAGTTGTTGAGTACCTCAGGAGTTCTGGGTGTTTTTGCCTGACTTCCTCTTTGTTGGGATGCATCTCTCCTGAGCTTGGAGGAGGTGATCCTTGAACACTAACCAGCTTTCTCGGGCCCGTCTTCCATCCAGGGCTTTGTCCCATCATATTCTAGCAAGCAGGTCTCTGAAGAGGCCAAAGTCTGCTCTCCTGAAGTCCAGGGTAGTGAGCTTGCTGTGTGCCCTTCAGCTGCCCTGATGATCTTGAACTCCACCATTTCATGGTCACTGCAGCCAAGGCTGCCCTTGAGCTTTGCATTCCCCACCAGCCCCTCCTTGCTGGTGAGAACAAGGTCCAGCATGGCACCTCTCCTCATTAACCCCTCTATTACTTGGAGAAGGAAGTGATCATCAATGCATTCCAGGAACCTTCTGGATTGCTTATGCCCTGCTTTGTTCTCCCTCCAACACATACTGAGGTGGTTGAAGTGCCCCATGAGGACCAGGGCTTGTGAACGTGAGGGTCATTTGGTACCTCATTTTTTGGTAGTAAGTTCCCTGCACTGCTTCTCAGAAGATGCAAAAGTGTGTTGTAGTAAAAAAGAGCTGAATATGTTCACCCTTTTGACCTGAAATGATAGCAGGTTTTCTGAATGCATGTTTGATTTAGACTTATGGTCTCTACAAAATTCAGTAGTGTCAATGCTTTCTTTTAAAACAGAGGTGATTCGCTTCTCTTATACAACTTCAGTGATTACAGCATTAAGACAGAAGAAAGAGAGAGCAGGTCCACACTTCTTCTTCTTCCTAAAAGAATTTGTCTGGTCTGGTGTGAGATATATTAGATCAACTGGGCTCTTGAAAGTTATCTTGCTACCCTTACGTACAGTATCTTGAGGACTCACCACATGTAGGACGTAAAGGAGCAATTTGAATGTGCAGTGACTGTCCTTAGGAGATTTCCATATGTCTGGAAGTTTGTCCAGGACTGCCAAAGAAAAAAGACACTTCCAATATACTGAAGAAGCCAGAAGGAATGTCATGGAAAAGGGGGAGCTGTTGATGGACTGTCCTCAGAATCTGAGGTTAAAACTTGGATGGGATGGCTGGTCACACTAGTCTGGTTATAAGTTACTTCATTTAAGCAATCACAAAACCTGATTCTTTGCACTTTGGAGTGCAAAGTCCCTGGATATTTGCACCAGATTTTAAGAAGTCTTCACCATGTCTCCTTCGGTTATGTTCTTTGTGCAGCTCAATTAGTCATTTCAGTCATTTCTCCACCTCTCTTCCCCCTCCGTCCCCCTTTTTTTTAACCTTGTTAGCTCATAACAAATAAGTAACAATAGTAACAGAATGAATTGGGTGACTAATTCCTGGCTGTCTGGATCCTCAATACAAATGTTTGCGGACACTGTATCAAGATATTCTCAGCTAACAGGCCTGAAATATACATGAAGGTTTCAACTTTCAACCCTTAAGCTGCAGATAGATTTCCTTCGAGACCAATAGCAGATAGACTTGTTCATCATCTTTGCACTGGGACCCCAATTTTCACCACTAAGGAAAAATCCTGCTTGCTCTTTATTATTGTATTGGCTAGAAACAAATCATAATTAGCTCAGTTGCAAAATACCATGAGCAGACAAAATAACGCACAATAAAATTTCTGACCAAAAAATAAGGAAAGGAACTGATAAGTATGCAAAAAGGTAGCATTAGGACAACATTATGGAATGAAATCAAATCCTCAAATGATATAGCCTCTTGTGTGTGTTCTGGAAGAAAGCCCAGCAAAATGCGTGGACCATACTTATGCAGTGAAGAAATACTAAAAAGTATAACTGGGATAAAAAGAGACATGTGAACGTTTCCAGTAATAAGAGACTCCATTATACTGGGTGAGTGTGATATTCTCAAACTGGCTAATCTCTAGAATCTTTGGTCTTTTCTTACATACCTACCAAACCATTTTAGCTGCATGAACTGATCCATTCATAATGAAAACTCATAACTTACACATAAAGTCACAAACTCCTCATGAATAACTTAAATGAAGTGGTAGGAATCTGTAAGAATGGAATCTCAAAATGCAAGGGGAGAGACAACTTTTGCTGTTGACACAGTTGTGAATTTTTGGTAGGCCTATAAACTTGGTGCTACATTTTGAGGAGAAACAAATCAGCTAAACATAACAACATCATCATACACTGCATAAAATCTATTCCCTTTAATGCTGTCTCTTGTAGCATTAAACACAGGAAATTAAAGACCTGTCAATTATTCAGTTAGGCACTATTGCAAAGCAGACTTCAGTGAAATTTAAGGAAGGGAAGAAGAGTGATATGTCTATTATTGAAAAAGACACCCTAGGAAACAATTTTAAAAACTGCATACTATGCTAGCAATTCAGTATGACGTGTATAAATACGTGCATTATCAGAATGTTTCACATTAATGTCTTTAAAAGCACTTATAATATTGGCAGTTCACATAATATTGTGCATAAACACTTATATGAAATCACAGTCTACAAGTGTTGAAAAGTTTATACCCTTGTCAGTTTTGAGTAAAGTACGTGCAATAAATACTTATAGAATTTAGAAAATGTTTATGCTTAGTTTTATGCTCTACTTCAAAATGATAGCTCAGCTCTGGTACCAGCTGTCTCTAGAGTACAAGGTGTGTTGAAATACCCTATGAACGGAACTCAGATCTGTTGCTCTCTTATCAGTTCTAACCACTCAAACCTTGGTAATTCTTTTACAAAATATGTTGAGTCCTTCTTGTGAAGGTATTCTATACCATTACCACTGTAAACACAGCCAAAAGAGTAATATTTTGGGAACTTAGTCATAAATGCTATTATGATAATATCGAGAAAGTATTGATTTGTTGGGTGCCATAAATGTCACAAGAATAATTCTGGAATTTGGAGATCTCAGCCTGGACTAATTACAATGTCAAATGTTTCTTGACCTTTTCAATACACAAATTTTTAATCTGTTTTCTTAGAGGCATGCATAAATATAGTATTTCTATACTATAATTATATTTTACAAAATATTCCTTAGTAATTTTTTATAAATATCTACAAATTGATTATGAGTCTGGACCACTCTGGAAAGTTGCAAGAAGATTCAAAATGTTTCTAATGCAGAAAGATGGTCAACTAAATTATGGGAACAAGACTAGCAACTGAGCTTCAGTTTACAGAGAGTTCTAAAAAGTGGTTTTGTCCTCTCTCTTTGGTCTTTAAAATCATTCCATCCGAAGATAAAATGAATAGTAGAAGACAGGATTATTGATATTTGGGACAAAATGCTGTAGATCTCTGTTCAGTGATACATTTGGTAGAATTTTTCCATGTAAATGTTACCAACTCACTCCATCACTCTACACCTCAATTCTCTGTCTCCTGCTTCTCCTTGGTAAGTCTCGTGGCTCTCAGGTCTAAGCTCTTTGGGAAACTGAACTGCTATTTTGGATTGAGACTTCTATCTGTGCTTATCATGCAGACAGTGCTTTGTCTGGAATTTGGATTCAAGTTTGTGTCAGATTTGATTTCAATCTGGATGTTCTTGTAACTATTGTAAAAGCTTGATACCAACAAGATGGCATGCATTTTTTCTTAGTTGCTGTACTGCAGCTATCTTTTGTACAGAAACAGAGTGACACTATTTCTCTCTACTTTCATCCACATGGTTTTGCCTTTTAACTTGTGCCTTAAGCTTTACTATGTGTACTATGTACTCTGGTGATAATGATGCTTAGTGTGATAACAAGAATAATCACCAAATTATTTGGTGTCAGAATCTTGCAGCAAGTGAGAGAAGGTCAACTTAGCAATAGTTGAGAGGATGTAGAACATTTTGTAAACCTTTTATACCAATCAAGAATCATCAAACATAGTTTATGAAAAATCACAGATACAGAGCAAAAATTCTGAAACACACTCCACCAATGCCACAAGCAACGTGCCTGCTGCCTTATTCCATTACTCAAATTCCTCTCTGCTCTTCTAATACTGTAAAGTGCAATATAGTATAAACAGCGATTTATTTCTACATGTGTGCTGGTTTTGGCTGGGATAAAGTTAATTTTCTTTATAGATGGGGCTATGCTTTGGATTTGTTCTGAAAACAGTGTTGATAATGCAGAGGTGTTTTCGTTACTGCTGAGCAGTGCTGACACAGAGCCAAGGCCTTTGCTGCTTCTCACCCCACCGCACCAGTGAGTAGGCTGGGGGTGCACAAGGAGCTGGGAGGGGACACAGCTGGGACAGCTGACCCCAACTGACCACAGGGATATTCCATACTATATGACATCATGCTCAACAGATAAGGCTGGGGAAAGAAGGCGGCGGCAGGGGGACACATTTGGAGTGATGGTGTTTCTCTTCCCAAGTCACCGTTACGCGTGACAGCCCTGCTTTCCTGGGGATGGCTGAACACCTGCCTGCCCATGGGAAGTGGGGAATGAATTCCTTGTTTTGCTTTGCTTGTGTGTGCGTGGCTTTTGCTTTAGCTGTTAAACTGTCTTTATCTCAACCCACGAGTTTTCTCACTTTTACTCTTCTGATTCTCAGTTCAATCCAGCCACGGGAGGAGTGAGTGAGTGCCTGCGTGATGCTTAGTTGCCAGCTGGGGTTAAACCGCGTGGCGATATGCTAACTGCTGATATATCAATTTAATTCTTCCTTGGTATTATGGAAAGCTTTATTGTGACTCCTGAGTTAAGGAGTTCGATTTTGCATTTAAGTTGGGTATTGAACAACTTTGCTTTCTTTGAGAAATACTACATATGCTTCACAAAATTAGAACATTTTTTCTTTGGGCAAAGAGCTGAAGTCATTAATTAACTTATGTTAATTACACACTGGGTCCTTTAGGAAATTTAGCATCCGTGTCCATACTTTCTTTGTCACTATGGATAATTGCAAAGCAATAGAGAATTTTTCTATGTATCTATAGAGTTAAAATGGGTTGAAATCTCATCTAAATTCTGCCTACATGATAATCAAATTAGCTTATTAATTATTACTATGTTTGCTGTAATTGTGCAGGCAACTGGTATTCCGAACAACAGCTCAGCAAATTGTTAAACAGGGCTGTCATGACAGCAGAAGTAAGGTGAGCAATCACTTGACTGCCTTGTAGGAAGCAGACTGGCCCCATCGGTGAGGCGTTCCCTGGGGCAGATGGACCACGTCTCCTCCACGCTTTCTCCTCATGGCTCTGCTGCCCTGCGTCACTCACTGATTAAAGCAGCGTGGTGGGGGATGTGGCAAGGAAGCACAGCAAGTCCAGGGCTTGGGCTGTTTGTGCTTTCAGCTTTAAATGGGAAAATGGAGCCCGGCAAGCTAAGGATCAGGTTGACTTTGCTTCTCTCTGGTTAGGCAGTCCAACTCATACGTCAGAGCAACATACTTGCTTTCCACTGGCCAATTGCACCTGTGAATCTGTCTTTAAAATAAACAGTAATAATAAAAAATAGTTATTTTTAATAATTTGTATTTTCACTTAGCTAGGGATAGCATATAGTAGCATTCATTCTCAATTTATTTTTAATTCCTTAGGGAAGGAAAAAGGAGTGCTAATGCAGGATATGTATCAATAATTTAAAGAAGTAAAACTTTACAGAAATTTTGCAATTACTTCCATAGTAAGGATTCAAGGCTTCCAAATTAAAGTTAATTTACCCTTACAAGAATTCTAATAATTTTAAAATCAGAAGTGTGAGATTAAAGTCACCACACTCTCTTAATTTGGTCCAGCGGTGATACCTAGTGAGAAAAAATTTATCTATATAATAAAAAATATGCCATTAAACCCCAGCTAAATCTAATCTGGGGTTTCAAACTTTAAAATGTATTTTTCATAACCATATGGTTATTACCTCATGTCACTATAAAGCTGAGATAAGGTTATTATATGTAGCATCTTAATATATATTTTATCTGGGAGTTATATCCATAATTCATATTTATTAAAATAGTTTATTAATATGTCCAAGGTGAGTCATTTGACCCTGAAAACCACCATTTTAGGCTTTCTAACTGAAGCTAATGGGACTGCTCATCTCATGCCATTAATGTAGCCAATGTTACAAAGATCGGAGTTAGCACACCAAGTGTGCACTGGGATTTTCTCTCTCCCTCTCGGTCTTGCTGTGTCTCCTTCTCTACCAGCGCAGACCTGGTGTGGACAGCAAGGCCAAGACAGGACAGTGAGGTCTACCAGGACAACAGAGCCTGCTATTGAGAAATATAATCTGTTTCTGTAATTCTCAATATTAATTTATTTTACTTGTAAATAATTTTGGAAAACTGCTTAATTTTTCATGAAAGTCCAGAGTTTTCCATAGAGTCTATTGATATGGATAAGCCACAATTTAAAATTGCTTATACAACAATATATTAAAAGAACAAAGTTACATATTTTTGGGTGCAGTTCTGTAGATCTGTGACCAGATCCTTTGTCTGTAGGCAAAAGAAAATCTACGGAGAAAAAATAAAGCCAGGAAGTCACAAAATAGACATTCATTTAATGAATATTGTCATCCTGTATTAAGAATTATTCAGATGGTATTCTTGCATTTAGGTGGGCAATGGCTGGAAAGAGGAAGATGAGAGGCAGGATTTCAGGTCAGTGCTCCTCCCATATGAACCAGTGCAGCTTACTTCGTGCAAGAGCAAATTTTGATGCAGATGAAGCTGTGACAATTCTGTCATCGTCCACCTCAGGCCAACTCACAGAGAGGATCCTCCTTTTTATTAGAACTTCATGTTTCTTACTTGCTCTTTTGTTTCCGAACTTTGGAGGGCATCCTAGAGTTCAGAGTTGATATTAATCTAATCTTGGCATTATTATGAGGAAAGAGTATTTGACTGTTCACATTCATAATTAATGACAAAGGTGTCTAAGAGGGCACTATGCTTAATTAATGATTCCTGCATTTGGAAAGCAAAGAAACTGCCTTTCAAAGGAAATGTGGCATCAAAACCTCTAAGACTTACATGTTGATAAGCCAATAAGAACAGAAAGAAAATTAGCAAAGGCTGAATGCACACCTAAGTGGGGAATGATGCGGGTAGCCTCTGGCTTCTGGTATCTGCTTAATGACCACCTGTAATACTGGCAACATCCTCATGATGTGGATGGCTTTGTGAGGCTTAGCTGCATTTTCTCCTTCTCCCATGTGAATCCACTCTTGCAATCTCTAGCTTCCCCAAAATAAATGGTATTGGAAGGGTGAAGAACTTAACTGATGTTATGAAAATTGAGTAATGAAGTCTCCTACATTGTTTTCCCAGCTGGTAATAGATGAAAATCATCTATTTTCTTTCTGAGAGATGAAAACTCAGAAAAAGATAATGGAGAAGGAGATTAGGATATAGAGAAAAGAAGACATACTGGGTCTACCCTGGCAGTTTTTTCTGTCTCATCTACTTTGGTTGTTTCCCAGCTACTTTATGACACAGTCAGGCCAACAAAGCCCTCGCAGACTTGTAGATATACAAGCTCTTGACACTTTAGCATATATTGCTCATTGGAATAAGAGATACCAGAAAAAGCGCTTCTTCTCAAATATAACTGTATCAACAGAAGAACAGTTTTAGTGGCAGAACTATGGTAGTAAAATTAAATCAAAATAAACTCTTAAATGCCGACAAGTGCAGGCACAAAGAATCCACCAGGAACATCAAGTAGACAGGGAGTTGGGGTTTGGGGAAGATGTAAGAGATACAAAAAGGTAGTATAGATGGTTGTGAATGGTCTTAATATTTTGTGGGATTTTTTTCCCTCAGCAGCTGTTTCTTCTATTTAGAATGGTATGCAGCAGTGGAACTAATAGAAAAACTGTGAAAAAATTAAACATGTAAAAAAGCATCTTTCATATGTTGAAAAGATAAAGTAAACATCACTTTAGAAGCTAAAAGACCTGGAGAAGCAGTTTCTGAGAAAAGCAGAAAACTTTGCTTTTGTGTTCTGAATACAACAAAGCATCTAAAAACTGCAGGCACCCTGGCAGCTGGGCTTCCCCTTGTGAGCTGTCTGTCAAAAACCTAAATATTTAGTGTATCTAAATATGTAATATAGGCAACAGTATGTGTTTGTTTTTTTCAAAGAGGAAGGGTCAGTTCTCCTTTTGGGATAGGTTGATATGTCATTCACTTTGATGTACTGTGACTACTACACAATAAGGTCTCATATATGATATTATCTTCCCTCAGAAACTCTGTCTCTGCTTCTCCCCATGAGTACAGATCATCTCTCTTATTACTTTTTCCTCACTACAATCTAATTACCAGACAGGACAAGGCAGAAATACTGACCTATGGTAAAGTGTTATGTAATAAGTACTCCTCATCTGAAGCAGCAAACTTTCTTTTCTTCTGGAAGGAAGGTTATAGGAATAGCAGTCTTTTCTGTATGCCTGTTCTGCATAAGCCTAGCCTCCGAGTTGACATCATTCAGTCCATTCATAATTCATACTTGAAAAAGATGTTACTTTTTAAAGCTAAAGAGTTAATGATATTTTCCTCAAAATTAATATTTTAACTTAAAAAAATATTTGAAATTAAACCAAATGTCAATCCCTTCAAGATGAGCCTTGGTAATACAACAAGGTCCTCTGCAACTTCTCCCATGAGTTAATCTTCTTCTGTTTTTATCATTCAAAGTAATTTTAGCAGGGATCCACTCAACAAAATCCAAAGAATTTTCATGGAACACTAGAGCAAAGCTCACATACCAGAAGCAGGGAAAGGAGGTCCAGGGAAGTTATTGCTGTCAGAAAGGTGGGCATATGGCCCTGGAAAACATTGAGTGGTGAAGAAGGAGGGAGGTGTTGAAACGAGTCTGAGGTGGTGTGTGACAAGTTTATTCACTCGGTACACTTTGACTGTTCCAGGTCTAAGCAGTGATGACAGACACGGTAACAGATCAGTATTACATCACGGAGCAAGGTAGATATTAGCTAATCTAACTTGGTAGCTCTTGACCTTTCTGCCCCACAGCTTACTCTTCAGTCCCTCTACCCATGCAAGATATGGCTGTCACTCAGTGCTTTCAGTAATAAGGAAAGGGCAGGCAATCAGGGCTTGCAGGTTGAAAACTCATTTGTTTTCCTCCCAAAAAGACGGGTTTTTTTTCTCTCCCAATTCAGAAAACCAGTAGACAGCATTTGTTATAGCAGTTTTGTCTTTCATATATCTCCAGGAACAACAAACAAGATAAGATGAGATCATCAGATCGCTTGTCGCTTGGGAAAAATGAATCTTTGTAAAAGAAACCTACCAAAAATGCGCTTTATAGAGCCACCTCATACAAAAATTGTTGTATGAAATGAACAAACAGAGTTCCCTGCAGGTAAGATAGATCTGGATAATTGAGATCTGACACATACTGCATAACTCTAAAAATAATTTAATCACAGTCTGATCAAAGTTTCATAAAACAGATAGTGCTTTACATTTGCTCGAGGCTTATGACAGTTAATTATAATTTTGATTATACCACCATGCTTTAGGCTTCTTTATATGTCAGAAGGATTGCTCCTCATATTAGAAAGAAGTATACTGTAGTTTTCTTTTACTTTGCTTTGATGAATTGCCCCTAGAGGACAGGTACCTGGTGCCTACTCATTTGGGTGCATATGTTCAGTAATGACTTTGAATGACAAACACAGCGTAAATAATTTTTTTTATTTTAACTGTGTCCCATCATTTATAGACTGATTATGTGTGCTTAGTCAAAATATACACAAATAAGACAGCTGTGCTCTACTTTTGTTTTACCAAACCTAGCAAGTATTTTATTTGCAATAAAGAAACTGAAGGGCCATCAAAGTTGTATACAACCATCTGCTTCTGAAATTAGTTTCATATAAGGGATTTAAGCCTTGGCGATGCTCTTTGGTACAGAAAACTGAAAACGCTCTTTTTATCTTTTTTTTTTTTTTTAACTATGCAGTTGAGTATTAAGTGTGTAGAGTATTGTTAACAACACATAGCTTACTCCTGTCTCTCCTCATCTCAATTTGTGAGCACTGCTCTTTTATATGACACAGGTATAGTTACAAGTTGAAGATTTTGCATGAGAAATAAATTGTACCACCAGTGCTTATAAAAGTGCTGACTTCCTGATTAAGTAATAAGCTCACTGCTGAATATGATACATAATATGATAATAATAGCATAAAACATAAAGTTGTTAAAAGCTGGTAGATGAGAGATCAGGTGTTAGAAAAAGCCAACGGAGCCAACTGTGGTATCTGCTATACCGAACCATTACTGCTGTGATACCAGCTCCAACTTGTTAGACCAGCAGGAAAACCCATTAAAGCCCCATATATTAAAGCATTTAAGATAGTCCTATGAAAGTAAAATGGGACTTACCACAGGGCTGTTGATTTTATTGTTAACAACATGATATTTGGGGAAGGTTCACTACAGAGACTTAGATTCTTAAAGTGGCAATTAGGCTACTAAGTCCAAATTAAGCATCACTGGCATTCAAAAAAATCCCCTTTCAGCTGCTGCATTTCCTTTGTGATGTCTGAAGTCCCTCAACACTGAATTTTCTGCCAGGACATGTACAGAGCTGCCTAAATCTTTAATTACCTGGCTTTTGCTGTATCCTTAGTCTGTGAGGGATGTAAAAATAAGGCATTTTCTCAATTTATCTATCTTGGACTGCATGAGCCAGGAGGTGTGATCAGAGTGTACTGTGTGTGTACTTGTGATTTCATGCCTTAGAAGACAATGACTAAGAAATAGAAAAAGAGCTGGAAAATGCTGTGAGGGAAGAGGAAGAATTGGGTGAGGACAGATATGCTTCTCTCCAAAGACCACAATTAGATGACTTCTCTGGACCACAGGAGAGCCAGACTCAAACCCCTGTTTTGAAGCAAAGGCTTCAGCTTCGGTATGCCACCTCTGAGAACACCCTAAAAACAGACACGTGGGTATCCTGCCATATAAACCTCTTTCAACTTTTTTATTGACGTTGCTTTATATTGTATAAAGTGCATAATTTTTTCCTGGCTAATGAGAGACTATTACAATTCATTAGCTAGAGAAACGAGCTAATGCTGCAATGCAAACTAATTAGTTGTTAATCAAGGTACTGAACTGGTTATCCTAAATTCAAGTCCTTTCTCCAATGACTACCTTACACAAACAGGAACAGCTTCAGCAAACACCATTCAATAGGACCGTACCTCAGCTACTGTGGGACGACATGCTTGGGCATGATCAAACCTTTGGAAGGGAAAAGAAAAGACTGGATCCTGACTCACTGATCACATGCTCTATAAGAGGTGGGAGTGTTTCTTAGCTTTTTGCAAAAATATGCGAGAATGCTTGAGTTGGGCAAGAAAGCTTCATTTGTTAGGATTGTTGCAATGCTTTTTGACCACTCAGGTTTAAGATTGTTCTGGATGTTTCTGTCCGATTGGATCTAAGCATCTGTCTCTCCAGCCTCTCTATGTTTAGGGTCATAGGAACTTGCTTGTGAATCTCAGTGTTGGTGTGTTTCTGAAAGTCCCAATTCTTGTATTAGATGATTTTTATTTCAATGAAATGACAGCTTAGACTGTCGTCTTTGTTACTAGCTGTGTTATGTGGCAGATTCTGTTACATTCTGGGATTTTGTAAAATCCAGGATGATATTCTTGTTTATAGCCGATTATAGCCGATTTTTTTTTTAAATGTGGGAACATATTTTCACTTCTCCATGTTACTCATTGCTAAAATTTCAAAACTTATTTAGTCCTCCTAGAAATTCATATCATTTAACCAATATGAATTATATCATATGGCCGTAGATAGTATCACATCCGCAGAGATGGGGGTGTTCCCACTTCTTCTATAGGACACATATATATATTAAAATGGAGTTGGATTTATCTCCCAAGTAATCTGAGAAATGGAAAACCTGTCCTAATACCTGCTTCTGTTTACCTTTAGCAATCACAAAAGGCAGTAGCTCCCAGCAGCGAGACCAGGAATTAAGAAGTGTGTGGCAGGCAGCTAACAGAAACCTCTTGTCAGATGGGAATGATAATGAAGCTGTTTCAGATCTGCAGGTTATGAAGTATTGGTTGGTAGTTTCCAGACATGACAAAAAAGTGAGAGTCAGATGCTAGACATTGGTTAGTAAAAAAAAAAAAAATTATGTAATCCTAAAGAAAGTGAAACAGTTAAGATTTTTTTACATGAAAACTGTGACGGATCTTTTGTACATTATACATGAAAAATCAGTAATGTGCCAGTAGAAAAGGGGACATCAAGTGTTGTTCAAATTAAAAATAGAATAAGGGATATTTCTAATAAGAGCTGTTTACTTTGACTTCATTCCAGCTACAACCAGTGGAGCTGATAAACACTGGTCCCTCTCCCATGACAGAACAGCCCTCTGGTCAATATAAATTAAAACTTTCTAGGAAAACTATGTTTAAACTTTTAAGGTTGTTCCCAAACTAGGATTTCTGTGCAAAAGAGGGATTTTGCAAAAGAGAATACACTGCTTATTTTGGTCCTAACATCAACTACATGTCTGATGTAGCCTGAGAGATTTTTTTTCAGTTTTGATGTCCATTGATTTTGCTTCTTGAAGAACTCAGTGCACATTTTTTCTGTCATCTTGTAATATTGCTTAATTAGCTCTCAATGCATTAAAAATAACTGGACTTTGGTTAACTTTCAATTCCCCAGAAGCTCTATAGTTCCAGCTAAACTAGTCGTAGTGTCAAACTTTTATTTCCGACGACATTTTCTACATTCTCACGAAGTGGCTGGGACAGCAATTACCTTTTTCTTTCATAATCACAACACTGTGCATTTTAGTGCGTTTTTCAGTGACAATGACATCTGAAGGATCCTCCGGTATTATTACATTATCATTCATTACAGTTTTGTCTGGGTTCTCTTATACTCTACACTTCCTGCAGAGCAACTCAGGCACGCTATAGCTGGTTTTGACATGCCCTAATTTATACTCACTTCCGGCCAATTCAGTAAATCCAATTACAGTAAGACTAATTGTCCCTGGGGCTTGGCCACATATCCTGCACTCTGGACTGACAATTTTGCTACCATCTATCTTTGTTATAACACGTTCTGGGAGAATATCCTTTTTCTGCAGAGCCATAAAACTCTGTTTCTCTTCTCAATCCTCCTCTGACAGCCCACATACAATTAGCCACAATCTCTTTGTGATTTTTTTTTTTTCCAAAACCCCACGTAGTTCTTTTTCCATCAATTTATGTCCATGTATATCTTCTTGCTATCTGTCTAATGACTTGTACTCAGTAGGACTATATTCCTCATTTAGTTTTGGAACCGGATCCAAGATCTCTCTCGTATATTTTTCTGCAATTACATACTTCTGTTCCACAGTATCCTTGATAGCTATCAGGCCACTTCTATATACTACACCTCTTCCTAGCCTGCTGTCTGCATATCTTACTGTAAATACCAGAACTGGATGGGATAGTGGGAACCTGGGTTCAAACAAACATTGATTGATTAAAATGTATTTTGCTAGTTCAACTTTGCTTTCAACAGACTCTGTAACTCCTAAAGCATTCTTTCTGGAGTCTTTACTTCCCTCATTACAAACCTTTTGCTTCTCAACAACTCTTAAAAGCTTTCAGTTCCCAAACCAATGTTCTAGTGCTCCTTTTTGCGCTTCTACTGCTGTAACATTTGTACAATTCCTTTGAGCATCACAAGATATGTGCATGGTTCAACCTGGAGGTTACTCCTTTCTCCTTCAAAAATGGATAAAAATTTGACCATTGAAATAATATAAATTTCATTGTGGCATCATAATTACTGGCTGTCTACATGAAAAGTGTGATATAAGCTTCTCATTAAGAGTCATGAGGTAGCTTTTCTTTGAATGCCTCAGCACCGTATAGACCTGAAAAAGGGAGGCAACAAAGAACCAGAATGACAAGGAATCAGCTTGGGAAATTCTGTGCTTTTATCTTCCTTTATCTGGCATTTTGCCATTATACTCAAAGGAAAGGTATATCTTAGCTATTACATATAAATACCCCAAACATTCCATAAATCTTCATCATTTCAGGCACTCTTAAAATTCACTCATGACACACTAATATATAGCTTCATATAATCTACACAACATACGTGGAAGGATTTTCTCTTTCTTTAATACATCCTTATCACTATAAAATAATTCTTCACCATCTCCCACTCTGACAACCCTTAACCATTCTTCTTATAATTTGTAGTACAGAATAAACACCGTTATATTAGAAAAACCTCACTGATGAGTCCCAGAAAGTTCTTTCAGATTGTACACAAATGATTTCTAGGTTTTAAGATTTTACCTTCCATTTTGTCCTTTGCTGTGTTCATTCTAATGAGCAGTCCTTCTTTCTGTTCGCTTCCTATAGCACTATAGAAGCTCTACTTTTACTTTCGTACTTTAAAAAAATTACTAACTGTATTCTCATTTGTCTTTATCAAATGAGCGGAAAAGTATCCAAAGATCATTTCCAAATATTGATAATTCTGCATCTTTCTTTAATTTTGCTGATCATCTCAGTAGGTTCAACTGTACTCAACTTCTATGATATTAGAGTAGGAAGTTTCAATTTTTTTCTTTTTCAGATATATTATTACTGACTTCTCACTTTCTCCTTTACTCTTTATCTTTTATTTCAGCCACTGGATCTTTCCACTGATGTCTCTTTGATGACTGATTTATTTATTTCCCACAACATTCTCTAATACTCCTTTATAGTCAGGACTACACCCTAGGCTCAGTCTTGCTAATTTATTACTTTTTAGCAGTCATCCTTTCAGGTAATGTATTAACAGTTTAACAACCTAAGTACTTCACAACACACAAAATTTTGCTATTTTTGTTTAGCATAGAAATATTTTCTTTATCAGATTGTGATCATTGCTTTTGCTCTTTTCTCTTATTGTTTTGAATCCCAAGAATGGCCACCTGCATTTGCAAAATAGTGCTTTAGTAATGTTGCCAACAGCAACACACAGTCTTTTGATGTTTCTATAGTTACTTGATGATGAGCTAGTCCCACTTTAGTAGCATGATAAAACCTGCCAGGCTGCATATTCAAAGCAACATCTTTATGAATTACCTTGCCATTTTTATTTTATTCGATTTCACTATGTTAGGAATGATGTCTTAGGTGTGCAGGATTCCTGCTTCTCGGTCCAAGATCCCTTGGCAGTTTTGTTGTACTGTTAATGTAAAACCAGAGTCTAATAGTGGATCAGAAATTGCATTCTTCTGAGGAATGTAACCACAAAGAACTAAATATCTCTGACTTTAAGAGCTAAGAGTACAGTTGTAAAACACAGAGAGATGTTATTAACTTAATTGTAATTGTTATATTTTTTCTTAAAGAGTAATAATTTGAAATATGTCTGTACCAGATTCCCTGCTATAGAGCCCTTTATTTCATGTTGTACATCTTCTAAACAACACCAATTAATATTTAATCTTTAATGTGTTTGCTCCTGCACCACCACTTAATTTTTTTCACAAGTTCTAAAAACTTTCCTCTTGCCTTATTTTACTGTGTGAGGCATCATAGCCTACGTCTGGCACTTTTAATGACAGGATTCATTGTAAAATAATGAAGTTGTAACAACGTAGAGCACCTTTGGGTGCATCTGTTGAAAAAGGTGACTTTCAGCTAGATATTCATAAAAAGAAAAGAAGGGTGTATTGGTCACTAAGTGTGGATTTTATCCTGGAGCTATGTGAAACGCCATTACTTTTTCTGTGGCAGCTGACACAGCCAAGAACAGGAGTGCAAAATCAGATGTTTTCAGGACTAGATTTTAAAACCTTTATTGTTTGGCTACTGCTGTCCAATTTAAGCAAACAGAGTGAGGAGAATAAGTTCCCAATTAGCAAAGGACTGAGGGCTCTTAGCTAGACATGTACAGTAATGACATTTGTTTGTCTGAGATGTTTGTTTGCACATGGGCTGAGGCAGTACAGCTTGACTCCAGTGTCATACCCAAAATTTCAGGAGTATAAAGTTAATCCAGGTGATTGGCACTTCCAGCTCAGAACATGGACTATCTCAGTCCTTTGTGATGAGCCAGACGCCAAAGTTGTGTCTAAGCCAGTAGCGGTGCTCTGATGTTACACTGCCCCATGAAAACTTTGGGTGCATGATCTGCTTTTCACTGTGCTGCTGTAAGATGAGCAGTTCTTTGATTTTATTTTTTTTTTTCTTGGTGAAAAATAAAAGCCCCTGTGTGTTAGACACACGAGAAGAGATGTGAGAAGACCGAGTACTATCAACTGTGGACAGATGTAGCCTGCAGCTCTCCGTGAAGCAAAGCTACGGCTCTAAATCAAAGTGAAAACTGAGCTCAAACTTTATCTCTATTTGTGCCTTGTACATTTCATTGGGGAGAGATACTTTTATTTAAGACTCAAGGCTGGTTAGTGACCTAGCTAATGGCAAGATCTTTGGCAAACTTGGCAACATAATCAAACCCATAGATAACTTTACAGAATAAGTTATATTCTCTAAAGATGACTGAATAGGAAGGAAGAGCTTCTGTTCTTTAATTTTCTTAAGATTATTTCAATTGATACTTTAAATATTTCTGATAAAATGTACCAATCTATACACTAAGTGTATTTTTATAGTGCACTCTCTATTCTGAAGGGATCTGGGGAGCTGTTACTCAGACATTTTGATTTAGTCATTATGAGCTTGAATTCTGTATTTCAGGTTTTATTGGAATATTGCCTTGTATCCCATTCTATCCTACTTCAAAATGACCCAGACCAGTGTCTTTTTTTTTTTTTTTTAGAGCAAAAGGACTTTATGAGCATACTGATTGTGGCAGTAGTCTGGAAAGATGTCTGAGATGCAGAGCTCTTTGGTCATGTAGGGCCAGTCAGATAAAGCATTCACACGTGAGAAGTGGGGAGTGAAAAAGAGGAAAGGCAGGCTGACAGTAAACAGCAGTAAGAGAGAGGGAGCTCTGCAGTATTTAAAATAAGAGATTTTTCACTCAGCAAATGTGTTTTTCAGCATTACATGAGAGCTTCCTGACAGTTGGGACTTTATTCAATGAGGACACAAAAATTGAGTTTCAAAAGTCTTTGCAACAATGAAATCATCAGTCTTTGTCCAGTTCTACCACGATATTTTCTAAAATGTCCTGAGAAGCTGGAAAGCTTACCTAGCTGTTATTTGCCCTGGTGGAGCCGGTGAAGCAGCTGGGATGGGACTCGGTGCTTTTCAGGAGGTTGTTCTCTCAAAAAGTGTGATGAAATGGCTTGGGCTCTTTATTGTCTCCATCAGCTTTATGACAGTTTCTGACCTCTCCTTTGTAAACTCCCACAAATGTTTGACAGAGGGATGCACTGCGCAGCTTCAGTAAACACTAAGTAGCACCAACGTACTGGTTGGACACAGAGTAGTTTAAAATCAAAAGTTTACAAACAGATTAGAAAATGCAACCAAAAAGTTGTTGGAAAAGTAGATTTTAAAATCCATGTTATAATGTTTTTTGTTCGTTTTTTTTTTGTTTGTTTTTTGGGGGTTTTTTTGTTTTGTTTTGTTTTTTTTTACATGTATACTTTAAGAAGAAATGGTGTTTTTTCCTGGGAAAGTGTCGTTTCAGTGTATCAAAACAGGAATTAGACTTTTCTAATTCTAAAGGAATTAGACTTTGTACATACAGGAATCTTTACTGTCAGAGCCCTCTTACAAGGTATTGTCTTCCTTATGCAGTCTTATAACTATCAGAATATTTGAGTCATTCTTCCTCTTCCATGCTTGTTGAAGAGAAAACTAGCCATAATCCACATCCAGGAGAGTATCCAAGTCATAACCTGGAGATTCCACCTTAGTTAAACAGTAATGAATTTTTATTTGAATTATAGTACTGTTGGTGGGTGAGTCTCTAAATGAGCCATAGCACCAGGTAGTAGTTAATTAAGTGAATTGATTGTCCCTCAAAAGAAACTGCATTTTCTTAAAACAAAATTATCTTAAAGGGGAAGGTAAATTTAGATCATTTGAACAAATTGTAATTATCTACTGCTATGTACCTCTGGGTATAGGGGAATGATTATTTTTAATGACTTTTCTCCTTTTCAATGATTATTTAGATATTATTTAGTCATCTTTCCTCATAGCATACTGCAAATTATATTCTTCCACAATGATGACATTATAATTAAGAAAAGAAGTCACATTCATATTATCCTTTGTATATTTTGACAAAGCACAATTAAAAAACTTTCTGTGGGGAACAATAAAATAAATGAAAGAAAATGTCCCACCTAATATTTCCCTTTTGGTATCCCCTGTTAATATTTTTATGAGCCTCTTAAGTTTATCTAAGAGATTTTTAATGCAGCAGGGTATGTTATTAGGTTTGTATTTTTTTGCACAATATCATACATTTCAGTCTTTATCACAGTGGGAACAATAAAATAACAGACCGCAATGCATTAGCATCATAAAGAAAATGTAATAAATGGCTTTATAACTGTAGTAAAAGTTGCATGAGCACCAGCAGCTGTAACAGAGATGTTGCTACAGCAGCATTTTATGACCTAATAGCACTCAGTGGGCTGATAATATTATGTGTGTGTGTGTAATGCCAGCAGTTTCCAAGGCCTAGATTTCAATTCAGATAAATAATTGAAAGCACTTTTAGACTTTTCCATAAAATGTTTAATAAGAGATCAAATCCTCCCTCCCTGTAGTGGAAAATTAAATAGTTTTTACAGGGATGTTTTATGATGAAACTCTAACTATTATCTGTAGGAAGAGAGGGTATTGGTTTTATTTTTTTTAAATGTGGTTGTTAGAAATAAAATATGTTTGAAGGAGCTCTTGTTTGCTTTGTTTTTGAATACTGGTAGTAGAGAATGATACTTGTTTTTAATCCTCTGTTTCCATTTCCTGACATTTGGAGACAAGGACTATAATAATAAGATTTACTGAAATACTTTGAATATGATAGTAATCATGACACAATGTGTCTGCATTTCTGGAATGAGAAAAGAACAGGAGGGCTGAAGAAGAGTTGATCTTTGGAAAATGATGGGATCGATAATCATATAGTATAAATGTGCAATTCACCGAGGGTTCTCTAGCTTTTCTCAAAAAAAAAAAAAAAAAAAAAGTGATAACTATTTTCCTATCTTCTCAGAAGAGATGAAATGACTGCTGGATGAGTGGATGAAAAGATCATACAATGTACAGTCTGCAAGATCATGTTACCATTTAAAGCGCACAAAATATATATCATTCTATGGTTTTTTACATAAGATTTTGGAATTACTTCTCTTCCTCTGTTTCACAAAGGAATTACTTGTTTTAAAAAAGGTGAATGAAAGAGAGGGAAGGATATCTATTACATTAAGTACTGTATTAAATGCTTTTCTTCTGCACATTAACCTGCTCTTTCTGTTCTCGCTGTTCTGAATGCTTACATAGTAACGACTACAAAATTACTTGTTTGTCAAACTCCTCTGTCTTTGACTACCTTGCTTCCTTTCAATGTGTCTTAAAACATCTTTCAAACTGACAGAACTGAAGCAATTTTGAAAGTACAGATATTTTGAGATTCCACTTATATCTCACCTGGAAACTCTTCATTCTTTTTCTTTAGCCAAAGATAAAAGCAGATAGCGTCCAATAAAAAATAAATTCTCCAAATATTATTCCTTTTCCTGGTCTAACATCCTCCCAAAAAGAAAAAAAAATCTTATGGTTTATAACAATGAGCTTTATCAGCATAAAATTATCAAGGTCACTTAAAGAAAAAAATTATATTTGGATTCTGGAAAGGCTGAAAATACTTAGGTAAAGGATAATGCCTCATGAAGCAGAGAGTACAGAGAAAGAAGGACAAGAGGACATTCAGAGAGAAAAGAGAAGGGAGTTGAAATATACATGTTGAATTCTTTTTGGAATTATTGCTTTAATGTGCTTCTGAATTTTTATATTATGAATGTTATAATAGATCATCTAGATCCTCTGAAAGGACTTCTTTATTATTTTAAATCTAAATTAATTAATATAGTAATAAAAAGGGATGGAAATACCGTTTTTTAAAATTCATATATATGTAATGAAAAATCCATAGAATTATTTTTGGATGGGTCTAATACAGTTTTTGGTGGGGCAAGGTAATTCCTTCATGCTAATCAAATATAAGTAGGTAGAACTTGATCTCATACACGTTCAAGTCAGTTGAAAGGTTTTTCCCAAGACATTCAACCTTCAAATTGAGACAAAACTTAAGACACATATTTACTTTTTACTGTTTTCTCTTTGCAAAATTGTGAAGCTAATTTGGTAAGAAAAAATGGATGCTATGGCAGCTTGGCTATCGTGTTTAATAGCAGCATTAAATGAACAATTAAGCTGTCATTTAGTTTCTGTTACTTTTAATAGAAAAGCATCTTCTGTGGCTGACAGGCTCTGTGAACAATACTTGGTGAGAAGAAAGAACAGTATTGCCTTTCCTCTCGTTTCTGTTGTAGAGTTTATTTCAGATACATCTCTGCAACAGTATAAACTACAATTGCTTTAGGGTTGTCTAAAGAATCAGAGGTAAGAAATCTCTACATTTCACAGGTCTTCCACGGAAGTTTTAACTATTTCCAAAATCATTTGTTTATGTAATACGAAAACTAGCAGAAATGACCAGCTTGCTCAGACTCTATCACCCTCTCCTGAGACAGAGGACTCCTTATGCAATCATTGCTTTTTAAAATCATATTTATGCCACTTTATAGGTAAAGGCATTACAAAATATTCACTTTTGCTACAAAAAGGTGGAGGGTCCTGCTACAAGGCAGAAATAATAAGTTGCAAAAATCTGCAACGTGCAAAAGATTTCTTAGGAGAAGCTCGGAGACGTGTGTTTCATTGTTCTGTGGAAAGAAATATCAACTGTACCCGTAAAGTGGATGAGCAAACACATGTATGTACACCCTGAATTTGTTATTCAAGAGCAATTGCTGTGAATTTTTACTGAGTGCACAATAGGTGCAGGAGGAAGAGGCAAATGTCTGTGTGGTTCCTAAGACAGGAAGGAAGCGCTGGACTCATAAATGCGCTGTTGTGTTGTGAGACACGGAGCATACAACAGGATAACACAAACCTGTAATTTCTGTTGATTGAGCTGTAAGAACTGAGCACTAAATATTCATATTTCTCCAGCTAATTAAATTGGGTGAACATAGGTTTCACAATTGAAAGCAGGTATTTAGATTAAACTTTAGAACATTTTAATTATAATGGTTGAAAGGATTTACAAAAGACATGGTAAGAGGTATATTTTCCAGATTAAGGCTCTCAAGTTTTGTAATAAACACTGTATTTCATTAAAAAGTTTATCTTAGTGTAGTGGTTAAATACGTAAAACCAATTCAGTTTACCTACTTATCATTAAAGAAATATTCTTGTGTCTTGTCAGAGAGCAAGAAGATCTAACATAGCTAAAGCCATAAAATAAGAACATATAATGACTGGGAAAAAACCCCCACGTAATTAGGAGCTTACTCAAACCCAGGGTTTTTTTCCCACTTCCTGGCTTATTTTCAGTCAGAGTCTGAGCACAATATGTGAAGGCAATGCTATTAGGATATTTGTTTTTTTCCATAGATGCTGTCAACACTCAATTTTCTTGGGCCGTGCACAGCTTTTTGTGTTGTTGACCATTGCTAGCTTTATATAGGTAATTTCCTTGTAAGGACAATCTTAATGAAGTGGAAACGAATGGTCCTCTGCAATTTTGAGTTTCCTTTGTAAGCTATCAGACAGTAGTCTTGGACAAATGATCTTTCTGTCCCTAGAGAACTTCTCCTCCATCAGTATGGAATTGATACTTGGCTTCACCTATTTTTCTTCTGAAAATTGGTTCCTTGCTTCTTTTTTCTGAGTTTGATGGTAAACCCAGGTGTGTCTGCAGCAGCTCACACCTTGTGGGTCTCGTGACAGAGAAAGTGGTTGGGAGGTCTCTGAAGAGAAGCTTTTAAAGCTAGTTTACTGTATAAGAGAGAATAAGCAGATCCTGAGAAAAGAATGAAGGGTCCACAGAAAGTATTTTGCATCCCAAACAAAGTATTTCATGTTGCATGTCTCTGTCCCAGCCTTAGTCCCCACTAACAGATACAAACAAACCTTTAACTATCAGCATGAAATGAAGGAATACTTACACTCACCATTTCACCCAGTGGATGCTCAAAACCCTAATTTTCCTTGCAGGTGTAGATTTTGATTTATAAAGACCTCTATGGTTACTATCTTGGTTTCCTTAGAAACCACTTCAGACTCATTCTCCATTTATGTTTTATTAAAAAAAGGTGAAATCACCCGAGGTTTTTGCTAAAAGAGCCTGGATGAGGTGTCTGAAGGTACTGGTGACAGAACTGTCTTCATGGACAGCCCTTACATCAGGCAAATTTTGGTTTTGTGGTCTTTCTTTCTTTCTTTCTTTCTTGTTTGTTTGTTGGTTTGGTTTGGTTTGGTTTTGGTTTTGGTTTTTTCCTAAGAAGATTTACCTTAGTGATATCTGGAGTATGAATTGCCATAAAGCTGTCCTCTATATTTGGATTTTATCTAATAAGGCTGATGATAGGATAGATGAAGTTCAATTTGTCTGTAACACCCTTTGTATAATCTATACTCTTTACCTTTGTGCTAAATGACACATAAAGTGTTTTCTTTTGTTTAGTTTTTTAAATTTAAGACTGAGTCAAGTGAAATATTTAAGCATAGGCTTAGTTTTGTGGCCCAAAGTTAAAATTAAAATATATGCATGCACGCCGTGTTTTTTTTTTAAATCAGAATTGATTACTTATTACGTATTTCCCTAGTGAAGCTGTATTTTATGCTTGATTCCAAATGCCATTATATGTGTTTTGTATTCCTCTGAGCAGAGAGGTTCAAAGTGGCTAGGTGGGAATATTTCAGATTTCATTCCTTGCTGCCTTTATTTCACCAGTGACCCGGTTAGGAATTCCGGCATCGTATGTCCATATGTATCCACTACATCTGGAAGGCCTTTACAATTCAGCTGTTAGTCTGAGAAAGAAAACACTGCAAAGAACATACAGTTATAGCCATCCCAATGTTTGCCCTGTTCCATGCCCAAGCTCACCACCATCCACCAGGTAGGTAGTTCACAGTATCCATTCTCACCCTGTACATTGCATATATGAATTGGTATCATGTATTAATGAAGAGTTCGAAGCCCTTTTCTTAAGGGAAGTTGTGCCTAGCATTTGAATAGAGCAAGGGCACTTGATATAGTCCACCTGAATTTCCAAAAGGCATTTCAAAAGGTCACTCATCAAAAGGTCTTAAAGATGCTAAGCTGGGCCAAGAAGCGTTATTATTGAATAACTGGTTAAAGGGTAACAAAAGCAAGGAAACAAATTCTTTCAAGGGAGATGGACTGCCATTGGAGACTGACAGGGTTCAGTGTCAGGGCTTATGAAGTTTGCCAGATTTGTAAATGATCTGGAAAAAAAGAGAAGTGACCAACTGTGTCAATGTTAAAAAATTGCAACAAAAGACTACGTGGAATTGTTGAAGTATTCATCATACTGAGAGACTAGACAATAAAAGGGCAGGTGACATTCAGTGTCCATAGATAGAAATGAAATCTGTGGGAAAAACTGTTCCAGTGATGGGCTGTGCACTCAGAAAAGATCTTTGGTGTTTATATTTTTATGTTCTATGGAAAGATCAATTTGGTGCTGGGTAATATGTAGCAAAGCAAAAGTTAGCATTTACTAGAGTGGAATGGAAAACATTATTATAGTCATAATGCTGTGCATTTGTCCATGATTTCTGCCCATCTTGGACTAATAAGTGTGCTGTTCTTGCACAATCAAAAAAGAAATAATAGAACTAGAAAAAATACAAGGGCAGATGATGGAGATGAACGAAAGATATGGAGAGGTTTCTGTAGAGAAATTTTCGGGGATCTTCAGTCTGGAAAGTAAATGACTGAAGGGAGGTGTGCTAGAAGTCTATAAAATCATGAGCAACATAGAGAGAATGATTAGAAACAGTTGTTTCTTTTAATTTGAGAAAGAAGGGTGAAAAATGAAACTATCAGACAGGAGAATCAAATCCATCATAAGGAAATATTCCACACAGCGCACAGATAAGCCGCAATGACAGCCAGTGCAAAGTGTTGCCACTCTGACTCAGGACACTGCAGATGCTAAAAAAAATGCGTGTGTTCAAAACCACAGTGAAGCGAAGTCATGGAATAAATATCATTTAAGACTCTAAAAACACAAGAGCGCCACATCGAGCTCAGGAAACGCTGAAAGCTGGGAGGACATACTGGGGAAGTGTCCTTGGATGTGTGCCTTGTTTACGTATTTTCCTTAGGTGTGTCTATCGGACAGCACCAGAGAAGGGATGTTGAATCTGCTGAATCTTTCATCTAAACAGAATGTTCAATCTGATGGTCTCACACTCACATTAATGTTACACTCTGTTATGTGTGACTTCAAGGCTATTTATCATTCCTTCTTTCTTTAAACATTAAGCAATCAGTGTGAAATTCCATAACATTTTTTAAAAAGAGAATGTGGTAATTTCCTTTTATTTAGTCTTGTCTGTTTTTCCTTCTTACATCAAAGAATTTGTTTTTACTCTAAAATTATATTTTTCTCTATGGTTACTATTTGGACAGACGCTAGTTTACCCTGGCAGGAGAAAAAAAAATGCATTAAAATATCATCTATTTTGTCTAAAATCTGCTAAATTAATTGAGAACTACCATCGCTGAAGCAGAAAATAAGGTTGGATTTGAGTAATGAATGATGGCAGGCTAATGATACTGAAGACCATCAGAGCAAGAGAGACACCGTTTTCTCCATATAGGCCGATTGAGGAGGGGGTTAGAATTGGTAGGAGGCTGTGAGACTAGGTGCTGAGTGAGAAGAATATGTTATTCACTGCAGAGAGTAAACAAGGAAATTCAAGAAAGAAGTTACAAAGCAAGAGAATCAAAAAGAAGTTCAAAGAGGTAGAAAATAAAGAAGAACAAAAAGAGGTGAAACCTGAGAAATTGATACTAATCAGCATTGTAAAAAAAGGTATTATACTAGCTGTGTTTTCTGCCTCTCAGTTTGCACATGTTTAAGATGGATGTTCACCATATGATCCTGGTTAGAATCCCAGTCTACGTAGCAGGGCAACGTCTGAAAGTCAATGCTAAGGACCCTTTCTTTTTTTTTTTCCTTCTTGTTCACTGGATGGTGGGAAAATCTTGCACAGAGTTCTCACTGAAAGTTTTGGAATAAATATAAAATAAAAAAGACTTAGTTATCCAAATCTCTTGTTTACCTATAGTAGACCCTTCAGTTGGAAAGACTATTCTCTGCTCTGATGAGGTATAACCTTTTTTAACTGTCCTACGTGGTGTGACTGAAGGGACAAAAATGAAGTACTCCAGCTTGCTTAAATTCTATACACCACCTTCTCAATTTTTACATTTTTATGTCACTCATTCCAATGCTTTTCTGAATCTAAAAGGGCGATGAAAAGATCAAGTGCATGTTTGACATTTTAACTCCCTTTGGAACATTATTTTTCCTCTGATTTTTATTTTTTTTATTTTTTTTATTTTTTTAAGTTTAAAGCCTGGACTGTCTACAGGTTTTGGAAGAGTCTTATGTCTTTAAAAAGCAGACTTGAATTACCACATCCAGAATGACAGGATCTAGAAGCTGATGTGAAATAAAAAAGATTTTTCATCCTAATTAATGTCAGAAAAATGGCCCAAGCTTTAAAAAGTAGTGTCTGTTACATACCACTCTATTCCTCCTGACCTCCTTCCCCAAAACGGGCATTGAAAACTGTGAGGGCTATCATCACATAGGACCAATTTGTTTTCAGTACCCTGTGCATAAAAAGAGTTAGCACCACAGACGTCTTTCATTTCAAACCTGGTGCAGTCACAGCAAAGAAATCTTTGAGTATTTGCTCCTTCTTTTGCTTAAAACGATGTGGCTATTTTTCAGTCTCGCTAGTTAGCTTAGCTCTACAGAGACTGACAGCGTTGCAAAATCCTCCATGGGTGGCTGTAGCTGAGCTGACCTTGCCCTCGCTCCCCTGTAGCACTGCAGGGTCTGGAGACAGGGCTTGTGGTCCCTTGCACTGCAGCAGGGAGAGCCTCGCAGGACTCCTTCCCCATGAGCTGTTAATTAATTCAGCTGTTCATTTGGGTACAACGTGTAAATTGTGGCATGGGATAGGGAAACTGCAGATCCATTAAGACAGCAGCTCATGACTTGTGTTGATTTGATTTTTAACCTGTTCACACTAATGGGTCCGGTAGGGGCAGCACGATTATGTTAAATTTGGAAATGATGTTATATTTGTACATAGGACTTGACTTAAAATACTAATTCTTTTTATCTTTTGAGTGTTCCTGCTTTCAGTTAGCTAAATATTTTAAATATAGAAAACATCCCCAAAAATGTAATTTTATTTTAACATTAGAGATGTTTCTTCTCATTACTATGGATTTTATTCTAGAAGTATTAATGAAGCCAGTACAGAAATTACTTCTATTTTATTTCTGTAAGAGTAATGAGAATAAGACAATTACCAGACCTTTGACTGACATAAGGACTCAAGTGCTTGACCCACACTCCATATCATTTTCTTCCCTTATCTATAAAACAAAGACTAAATAACTACCTAATAACTAATATACTGCTTTATAGACTTGCTAAAAAGTAAATAAAAAGAATGTACATTTGGCATTTTGCTGAAGCAGAGAGCTCTGATGTCAAAATGACCTAAAGTTTGAGAATCATTAGCCCCTACATAAAGATTGACAGAAACTTAAGTAACCAAGGAACTGAGACATCACTTAATGTGTATAAAGCATCCTGACTTTCCAGGGTTATGAATCTATTTTTTTTTTCCTGTAGGTGTTTTAATTTTATGATGACCTTCCAGCTTTCTTTCCTTTCCATTGCTAGTCAGTACCACAAAATTATTAGGTATGCTTCTATCTAATAATACCTTACTAATTTCATTCAGCACCAGAGACTGAAAAAGCATCCTTGTGTGTTTCTCACTTTAGCTGATGATATGTTATTGTGAACAGGATCGGAGGTGTTGAAAAACATTGGCATGACACCGAGTTATCATTCAGAACAAGAGTGTATTACTGGCTGGGGAAAGCAGTCTTGGATGACAGGATGCCTGTTCTCTTTAGGTCCAAAATTAAGCTGTTGTGAAAAACTTAACAAAAACCCCAAGAAGTTGTGATGCAGAATTGTTTATGCTTTGTAAAGTCCTCTTTATACCAAATGCTCATTAAGATAAAATGATAGCACCTGCAACTAGCTGAGCCTAATTTACATTTTTACTGGATACATTTCTTGTTTAGTTTCAGTTTTGTGCTAATTAAAATGTGGGCCAATATCAATGAGCATAGGCTAGAAGGCTAGTGATGCAGAGCAATGAGCTGGAGGCCACTGATGCATGGGATGAAGCTGGAGGCACTGGTGTGAGACATAAGGAAGACAGTTTTATGGAGTAGCCTAAGAGGCCCCAGGGAGCGATGATATGCTAGAAAATGTTACTAAAGTACCGTAGTCTGAAAATTACTAGAGGAAGACAGATGGATGGGATGACCGATAAAGGACAGAAACCTGTAAAATGACTGATTTGAGAGAACTGGTAGGCTGAATCTATCAGAAAAAAGAAGCCAAACGTGGAAGCCTACTGGAGCGAAAGGCAAGTGCTAGGAGTCACTAAAGTATGGTACAGGCGAGCTTTCCAAAAGCTTGATTAGCAGAGCACAGCCAGCGCTTTGCCCGAGTGGGTCAGCCAAAGTAAACTTTGAAACCTAAATATGAGTCAAGGTAGCCAAGAGGTTAAAATACATGTTCTGTGTCAGGGCAGAAATGACAGACCAGGGAGAAAAAATTGCACTCTTATTTTCATAAGCAGTTGTAGTGTGCTGAGCCACAGTGATCCTGCTCATCCAAGTGGCAGACCTCGCTCTGTCACGGATAAGTCACAGTGAACTGGGTGGACTGGGAAAGCACTTGGTAGACACATCTTGAAGCTCGGTGTCTGAGCAGATTTGTATGTTGTGCGGCGCCCTACTGTTTTGGAGGTCACAATGCTGCAGAGTACACTGTGTCAAATACCCTTCTGCATTCAGCTCAGCATCCATGCCAAGAGACTGAATAAATTAGCCTGCAAGGAGCTGCATGCTGCTGCAGCTATTCTGCAGTGAGTGCCTCAACTCTTTCATTTGCATATAGCTTCCCTTGCATGTAGTTCATGTATGACTGCCTTGCACTGAAAACTATGATGTAGATTTACTTATGAAAGAGCAATAGCTGCATTTTAGTTATATCCTGTATCTTTTCTACCATCCAATAGCTGCATTCAGAACTCAGAAAATTGGTAAGAGGTTAATATTCACTCCAGAATATTGATACAGACAGGTTCTTAACTGAGTAGCTGAATGAGATTTTTCTATTATCCTACCAATTTTCCTGTGCTTGTCCCATTATTAGAGTTTATGCCTGGAATTAGATTGTTATGTCTTAGGAAAATAGCTATTTGTATTTGCAATGCATTTCTCAGTTTTGTGAATGTTTCCCTGATGCTAATTTTTAAGTCCTGTAACATCAGAAAATAATAATGTGAAAAAACTCCAGATCATAGAATCATAGAATCATAGAATGGTTCAGGTTGGAAGGGAACTTAAAGATCACCTAGTTCCAACCCCCCTGCCATGGGCAGGGACACCCTCCACTAGACCAGGCTGCCCAAAGCCCCATCCAGCCTGGCCTTGAACACTTCCAGGGAGGGGGCCTCCACAGCTTCTCTGGGCAACCTGTCCCGATGCCTCACGACTCTCATAGAGAAGAATTTCTTCCTAATATCTAATCTAAATCTACCCTCCTTCAGCTTAATAAAATAAATGATGATGAAATAAATCACTGAAAATAATTTGGAACATTTACTATAAATTTATGTTTGACTCTCATTTCCTGATTCCATTCTCATAACCATATCCATGAAAAGATTTTATAAAATTTATCTCATGTCAAATTTTAAATTTTGGGTTTGGATTCTGGTATATTTAAATAATTTCTGGATAGACAGCCAAAATTTCTAAAAGTGCTCAGAAAGCAGAAGTTTCCTTGTCTGTAAAAGAATGAATGAAAGTCAGTGAGGAGGTTAATATTTTTATATTATATATGACTTCTCTTTCCCTCTAATGTGTGTATGCATGTCTTTTTTAATACTTGTATTTATGGGTATGTTGGGGAACAGACCAGGAGCTAGAGATTCTCCTTGATTAACAGTGTTCTAGAAAGGTATTTGAGAGAGGCCGAAATTGAATTAGGATCCAAGCTTATAATTCAATGCTATGATAATCTATAAAATAAGAAACACTATTAAATCAACAGGAAATGAAAAAGACTGCAGTTAGCCAAGCAACCATCAGTCACCACAGAAGCTAAGTGATCCTTGAACTGGATGAATCAATCCAGACTGCCAAGGTGAATGAGTTGCCATACTCGAGGAAATATGAACATATGTAGTAGGAGCCTAGCAATAAAATGAGCCATGCTGCCATCTTTTGTTAATAGGAGTTTTATCTGATTAAGGAAGGCAGCCCTTGTATCAGCAAATTTACACTAGGATGTGGAGCAAATTGACTGACAAGAGATGATCCGGAGAAGAGTTATGAAGTAGCAATGCTGCACTATAGTCGTACACTATTAAGCTGAGCACAGAGGCACTGCAGACAGCAGGGTTTAGTACCTCTCTACAGCTGAGAGCGTTTAAAATAACTGCGTTTGGTACAAAAAGATTTCCTATGCTACTTTATTGTCAGACAAGTTAGGCACAAATCTGAGAAACAAAAGCATGAAGTTGGACTTTCAAACACTTTTCAAGCAGCACCTGAATAGAAATATTCTTCTTTTCACCCTTGTGCATTTTTTTCTCCCATAACTTACAGCCTCTTTTGCCTTTCAGCCTCAATCACTTCTGTCACTCTCATATCTATTTCACAAAATAGGATTTGCATAATGAACAATTTTGCAGAGATTCAAAATATAAATTAGTTTTTTCTGACACTGCAGTGAAAGAAATTTGAAAAGATTTGATCTTTGTGACTGCCAGAGTCAGCAGGGGTGAAAGTTAAGCTGTGTAGAAAGCATAGCAATCATACCTTTCATTAGGACCCGCATATTTTCTCATTGATCATTCTCAGTGCATCATGCAGATGGAAGACCAATCTCAAACATGACCCATTATAGTATTTCCCATATACAAGCATAATAATTCACTGCCTTTTCAGTTACAGTATAAGATCTTAACTCTGGCTGCACTCACTTCTGTAGTCAAATAAACCTAGTTACTAAAACACCTAGTAGTGATAATAAGCACTGAAGGGAATTACATTAGTGCCTTTAACCATTAAGAACTCTTTCCTGCTCAATTGAAATTCTGGATTATGGCATGATTATTTGAAAGAGGATGGAAGAGAAACTGTTTTAAGGATAGTGATAAGAAATTGCAACGCTTGCTGTTATGCGGAGAAGCAGATGAAATAGAAATTGTTCCGTCCTGAATGCCAGCACTTGCCATTGGTCAAAGTAAAAGCACTTGCGGCACACTTCCAAATGCTTTTTCAGAAAGGTTTTCATGTGTAAAGGTGTGCATCTCTGAGAGCCATGACAAGAAGACAAGAGTTGCAAGAGAAACCAGTGGGTTAGCAAAGATCAGTAGTGTGACTCTGAGAGGAGAGAAAACTTTTGAGTTTAATGCGGGCTAAAAGGGAATTGAAGCTTCAGAAGAAAAATCCCTTGTCCTATTGGATTCCTTTTACAGTTAGGAAACTGTTTGTTTCAGGTAAGTTACAAGTAAATAGGAATGTGTAACAGACACATTCAATATTATTTTTCCTTCCCTAAGACACAACTCACAAGGCTCTGGGCTTTAGATAATTCCTTAGCTAAAAAAGGAATATGCTAACCGAGGAAATTTTCATTGATGAGCAATTTCTCCAAACAAAACCAACAGGATGTAAAATAGCCATATCTTTTTTGAGGTATTTTTGGTGATCTGAAACATCACTAGACCGATGATCTATTGAAGCTCATATAACTTCTGAAAACTACTGCTCTATAATATACAGTATAGGCGCATGTTATAAGATAATGTGGTCAAGAGTTGGCAGAGTAAACATCAACACTAGCTGTAGTAGGTTAGCCTTGCTATGGTAGGTTAGCTTGCAAAAATACGTAATTTACCTGTTCAACCTGTAGGCATGATAGACAGGCTTTCAAATGCAAACTCATGTGTGCATGTGCAAAAAATTGGGCAAACTCATTATTTTTTTCAGAATTTTTTAAAGATGATTTGAAACATGTAGTCTTTACATGCCATCATAGATTAAAGTAAATGTTACCTGGTTAGAGGTAACTGAGAGCGTCTGGGAAACTACTTATCCCAGCAGAATCATTTGGCTCACCCAGATTTTTTTACTAGCCCTAGAGAAGAAAAGGAGCAAAACTGTACTTCAACCAAAGGTGCAACTACAGTATAATTAGGGCCAACCATTAATCCACCTTGCATGAGCAGTAATATAAATGAAGATATGATACAGGAACACCAGATCAGATCAGGCTGTGCTGGATGGAACTTATGGAAGAAATTACTGTGTATCCCTTAACTACCTTGTCTCTTTTTTTCTCTGTTTTAAGATGTTTCTCTAACCTGTGCTCTTCAATGAGACACTTTTAAAAATATTTCTTCAGACTAATACTGGCGTGGCGGCTTTGAATCCACAGTACTTCCTAACGACATGCAGATGGTTCTCAGGATGATTATCCTGTCTATGCTGCCTTTGCAGCTCAAGTACCAGGCAGCAGCATTTGCTGAGAATATAAGAAAGCTCCAAAGGCTGGTGGTGGCCTTCTGCCAGGACAGTTTACTTTGTAATGAGTATGCAAAATTCAACAAACCTAACCTCCTATCTTCACATTTATCACTGAATACCTAGTTAGTAGTGGTGGCTTTCTTTACTATTGTCAGATAATTGCCTTTCCCATTTATCTGTAAATGTGTAGCTGAAAGTCCATGTCTCTGCTCCAGTGCAAAGCTTCACATTTAGTCTGTTTCAGCAACAACCAAAATAAATTACCTTTTGAAGATTCTGTGGAACAAGAAGTCTTTCCCAGTTACCTTTATGTCTTTGATAGTCCAGGAGTGTCTGTCACCCTGTCTGCCAAGCCCCCAGTAGCCAGCAAATAGCACAAGTTAGACTAGCTTTCCTATAACGAGAGTTATTCATAGCATAATCTCAA
This sequence comes from Grus americana, assembly GCF_028858705.1. Lineage (NCBI taxonomy): Eukaryota > Metazoa > Chordata > Aves > Gruiformes > Gruidae > Grus > Grus americana. The sequence goes on along the minus strand of NC_072855.1, from coordinate 38,692,277 downwards.
TTGATGTGTTGCATAAAATTACTAAGAAAACTCAGCAAAAGTGAGAGAGAGGCTGAATTAATCCACACAAAAATGTCTATTTATATCACACAGGGACTTTTGTTTAGGACCACAGACACTATACAAGACATGGATAGGTGAACTGAAAAAGACTTACCAAGAAATTATTTGTATTGTGCAGAATTCAGATTTTTTCTTGCTAACAAATTCAAAACTGAAATCCTCATAGCATGCAATAAAGTGGAGTATTTATGATGCTAACCAAGCTCTTCTCCAATCTTTCTGGCAGTATCTTATCTGAATCCATTGCACTTCCTTAGTTCTTAAAGACAATGTGAAAGAGGAAGAAACATATTTATATGGTAAATTTATAGATTGTGCTTCTAAAATTATTATCTGTTCCAAACAGCCTTATTGTAAACTCCTTTGAAAATGATTGGCACTGAGAGTTTTTAGGGACAATGACTGCCAACTTAAGCAATGAAGGAAACATAATGCTTGAAAAACAATTGTGGAGAAGATAGAAGTCACTGTGACCTAGATTGAGAAGTGAAATTTGTAGACAGTAGATGTTTCATGTGAAAGAAGACCCAGTTAACACTTTAAAATGCACAAATCCGCCCTGGAAAGAATTGAGCTAGCCTACTGAATATTTTCTGTTATTTAAATAATTGTCGGAGATACTATATTCAAATAAAAAGGTCTGTCTGCAGTCAGCAGAAATTTCCTTTTCACCTTGAGAAGATGAATACACTTGATTACGGATGGGTATGGTTGATGAAGGTAGTTATACAGTCAAAAGCAGTTCAAACTATCAATATTTTCGGTACTTTAATAAAATCTGAAATTTGAAGTACTATATAAAGTTGTTTGGAATGGGAATATCTTTACATCAGTTTTAACAGCTGATGTTTAAGAAAAGGTTATTAAAATTACATGCAAGTGATAATTAATCATAACAGACCAACATAACACATTGGAATTTCTTGTGCTGTCTTGGAAGCTAAATATGTTAATTGCTGCTCTTTTTATTAATAGAAACAGAAACAAAAATAGAAAGTAACACCAACTATTTAATGTTTTTGAACACAGGCCAAGAAAGTTTAAAATTACCCTAAAGAAAACAAGGCTTAGCACAAATAAAATAATTAAGCATGCTCATTACTGATTTAGGGCCCATAATTAAGCTTATTTATATCTGACTTAAGGCTTGTAGTTAAGCATACTCATAACTAGCTTTTATGCCAGTGGAAATTGGATCAGACTCTTAGAATACATTAATGGCCCTGTCACACCAGGGTGCTTAAGGGCTGGCTTCTAATTAAAAACTGCCTGGTTTTTCAGAGAAGCTGAGCTCTCCTCAGCCCTGCTAACCTGCACGGGGCTGTGAGAAACCTCCCCGTGCACGGCTGAGGACTGTTGGGCTGGGACGGACCCTAGAGCAGGGCAGCCAAGGTGTGGGACCTGCCGTCCCGACTTCTCTCCCCCGTCCTTCATCTGGGCTGTCTCAGGACTTTGTCATGCCCCTTCAGCCAAAACCCAGAAAGCTGGAGTAAGGCACAGGTCCAAGCATGAATTTGTCCCTAAAATAATATCATTAAGACCAAAATTTTCCAAAGAGACTCTCCAAGTGAGCTAAATAGATAGCCTAGTTCCTGAAAACACTGAAACGTTCAACACTCAGGTCTTTGGCTGGATACCCAAACTGCCTGTAACCGGGCACTCACACAACTTGAGTATCAGCGTTAGTGTCCGTGTCCGTCACCTCCGTTTCCCTAAGATCGCTTGTACCATCAGATGTCTGGCACGCAGACGCCCTTTGTTACCACGGCAGTGACTGTACCGTAAGCATACTTACAAAACAAGTTATCAATTGTACTTCCAACTATAAATGCTGTATTCTCAGTCCTCCTACTTTGCCTCCACGTGATGCTTCATAATCAGATTTTTTTTTAAGTAATTTTTGCAGCTATTTTAATGAATATAGGGGAAAAGCACTATAACTGTCACCACTTATGTCCTATACATAGAATAATAGTTATTTGTCTAGTAAAAAAGCACCACCATATTTTAAAGAACCCTCCTGAGCATATTTTTTACCAAATATTTATTTCTGAAGAATGTAAATGTGTCATCCACGCTGTTTAGTCTTGTAACTTTACAGCCTGTTCCAATTTGTATATATCCCCACTGATCACTCCAACTACATCTGCTTTAGTGAACTAAAATAATAAAAAATATTATCCAAACTATTCATCTGGTCTCCTTTTCTTTCCTCCTTTCCTCTTCAGCAGGATTGTTAACTCTATCCAGTAAATTCAAATGTACATTTTATGGCTTATTGCTGTGAGAACAGGGATGCTATTGACAACACTCCAAGGTGTTTAACATGTGTCTTGGAATTAAGATTACAATCGCTGAGGGAGAGTACTAGAAGAATGGATTTACAAAATGTTAGAGGCCTAATTAAATGGAGGGGTAGTGTGAAATTTCTCCTTTTCAGATGCATCAAACTATCAGATGGCCTTCCCTGATATTTGACAGCGTGACTTTCATATTACATCGACCATGAAATGCCAAATCCCACTCGCCATGCCCAAGCACACAATCTTCAAATATAAGACTCTTTGGGGTGAGAAATAAGTGTAAACTCTGCAGCGCAAGACTTACGAGGCAGGATCATCCAGGATTACACTGGGGAGGGCTTTTCATCACCGCATACCAGACTTGCCTTCTGATTTACATCCTCAGGAGAGATATGAAATCCCACTCCTTTTCCCCTTCCACCCTTTTTCAGGGGGGTGCTACTTCAAAATCTCTGTATGAACAGTGGAGCAAAAAAGAGAGAAGAAAGCCTTATCTTAGTGGGAAGAAAGTTTGTACTGACTTTGATAAGTCTCCAGCACAGACTTGGAGAAGAGCGTAGTCCAGAGGAGTAAACAGCAGACTTGAGAAAATAGCAAATGCTTTCTCCCCTAATGCATATACAGATACAAAGCAATCAAACAAAAATGAGATTGTGCAGCTAATAAAATCCAGCAGGCCAGGCTAGCTAGAGCCATTTACAGATGGCCGTTGAGAGTTCCCCATCACTTCTGAATGGCTACTGGCAAATATGTACCAACACTTGATCTCTCTTGGGAAGCTATTTAATTTATCTCCAAATCATCTGTCTAACTCCCGGGTGGCTGTTTATCTTGTATCAGTATGTTCCTCTTATCGCTAAAGGATTCCTCTCTTGTTTGACTAGTTTTGCCTATGTTTTCTCTTTCTTTGTAGATTGTTTATCTCCGGTTTTCTGGCTCCAGGGGAAAGTGTGCATAATTTGTTTGTCAATAATAAATAATGGACACATTTTATTAGGTGTTACTAATGTTTCTGTGTAGGAGAACAGAAGGAAAAATCTTATAAAACTGCAAATGCACTGCATGTGCATAAATACTAGTGGCGCCTGGAATATATATTTCTATTTGCTTTTTTCATTTTATACTTCAATATTTGCATTTTTATCTTTCTTTAAATATAAGTAAGTATATATACGCACATATATATATGTACAATTCAGCTCATAAGTTGCATGTTGGGTGTTTTGAACTTTTTCTGTGTAGAGACAAAAAAATTCTGATTGCTTCAGAAAATCAAGAAATGGCTAAAAGTTTCCCCTTTAACATCAGACCCCAGTCATTCGATATACTCTATCATTTTACTGTGTCCCTGACTCTCAACCTGAAAGAAAATTCTTATTTCCTCCCTTCATAAGTGCACTGACTACCTTTATGCTTTCTGCCTTTTAAAGTCTGTCTTCAGCGATAGCTTGAACTTGCCTGATCTGTCTGTATTAAGCAGTCTTACAGGATCAAACCCTGTTACCTTTGCTCACTTTTGGTAGCACCTTGCTTTTCACCTATGGTTTCCTTGAGATAGTTTTATAGATTATACTGTAACCCCGTGAGTTATTGCCTGTCCTCTTTCTGCCAAGGTCCTGTAACACAAACAGACTGGAGAGGACTACAGAGGGGCTTCTTCAGGTTGTTCAGATAGAGTGCGGCAAAATTTGCAATAGAAACGAGGCTGATATATATTGACAAACAAAACCAAAGATACCAGAGACTGTCCCATGGGGTTTAGCATGAGGGTTGTGATGCTGTAAAATACCAGAGTCATCAATGATGTGAAGGGATAGAAGAATCCCTCTGAAAACATACCAAGCAGTGTTTTTAAATGTCTTTGACCGCCCAGTTGCTTTGCAGGTTAAAAATCTGTTCTGATTTGTGATATATGTATTCACAGCAATTCTATCTCCATTTGCCCCTGCTTCAGCACCGCCCTTGTGTTTAAAGTTAGTGTTTAATGTTCTCTTCCTGATGAACAAAGACAAATCAGTCATCTCTTTTTTGTTCTACATTTTAGACTGCTGGACAAGCCCAGTCTTCTAGCCTGCCTTAGAAAGACGGGCCATACAGTACCTTAATCATTCTTATGTGTCTGCATCGATTCCAGTCTGAATACATCTTTTGTGGTAATGGCTCTGCGCAGTGTTCCACTGAACTCTTACCAGCTTTCTGCACAATAGACTTAAGATTTCCTAGGTTTACCTGAAAACAGCTTGATGGCTGCATTTTAAGCTTTCACTGCCTTTTCATAGGCACCGCATTGATGAATTATATACATAATGAGATCAAAACAAGCACCAATTTATTTTATTCAGTCATCTCAGTCCACTATCTCCAGGCTCATTGCAGAAATCAGCATTATTTTATTCTCCCAGTGTGAGGTCTTGCATTCTGTACTATTTCTGTACTATTCTATTCTACTATTCTGTACATTTCACCCCATTTCTTTTTCAGATTTAAGGTGATGCTTATGGTCTTTCTGTACAGTCTATCCTCTGTTCGTAATACCTCTCTTCTTCATTCTGTCAACAGATTTGGTTAGGACATATCTACATTTGTCAGGAAAAATCTGACTTCTCTCCTACCCCTGTGATGCCAGTAGGGTCTTTCCAGATTATTTCCTTACATATTGTTACTCATTTCTGAAAAGAAAGTCACTACCAGTCAATGGCCTATCTGGTAGAAAATTCTCAATTCAAGTGGTTCTACTCAAAGAGAACATCGCATTGATTTAATGGTATAAACAATGAGGGTCTATAATCCATTATAATCCATAATGCAAGATACATACACATGTATTGTAAACGGCTGTGGAAATTACTTTCAAAATCAGGGGTGAAATACGGCGTGATTGCCACAAACCCAAACCAAAATTCACCGTTCAGCATAGATGTATGCCTTACTCAATGTATGCAAGAGCAGCCTGCGTTGCTTTGTACTTTTCTTGGGAATAGGGACAATATACCTGCCCGTAGCTTGGAAATGGTATGTCAGGGTCTCGGTGAGTAACAAGAGTAAATTCATATGTGTTGCCCACCAACGAAAGAAGGGATGCATGAACGACACTCCACAGGTAGGGGTGGCATAATGAGAAAGAGAGGCAACTGTAACTGAGCTCTTCCATTTCATGTTTGGTTGAGAACTTCCTTAGGACTGAGTCATACGGCAGATGTTTGTTTCATTCGGCATCTACATTCGTTACGTGAGTTTGCACCAGTGTATCAGGTGGGTCTGGCTGGTTTTCAAGCATCTCTGAAAGCAACGGCTCTCCATAACATGCAAACAGCCATGTGCATGTGACCTTAGCACTTAAACTGGCAGCTAGGGTTCATTTGTGGGGGTGGAGAATTAAGATCGGGTTCACTCATCTCCTTCTGTCACATGGAGAGTTCTGGCTGGGATATTGCCTCTCCAGGGCCCATGTTTCTCTGAGTTCCTGCTTGTGTTTCTCCACATATTTATGAAGACGTTAATGGCAGAGAATGGAGCAAAGAAGTTACTTTGGATCACCACAACTTTTTGTGATCTTGGGCAGACACACAATAGAAATAAAATAATTTTACTTTATGTGTCAGGGATAGCATAAGAATAACTGCACTCCTGTGAATGTGAGGCAGTGGGAAAAAATAAACTGTCACATATTCTATCATTTCTAATCTTCAGTCTTGGTGCAGTCATAGAGACTAGGAATATATTTTAATTGGTTGTTCCCAAATCCAAGCCTAAATTCTGTAGAGCTTCAAGAATGGTGGACTTGACAGAGGCCTTGAGTGGTCTTGTGTAGGTGTTCTCATGACTGATACCCAAAGAATGGCATATGAGCATTTATAATAATAAAGACTATAAAGAGACTGCAATAATACATTTTTAAAGCAGAACAGTATGTCCATGTTCTGTTCTTCTTTCTTTAGAGGAGGATTATATTCAGTGAAAGATCCCTTGGGCAGGCGCTGGCACCTGCCTCCTCGTGACATTAGATACAAAAAGCTAAGCCCATTAATACGCTTTCATTCACTTGGAACCTCTCTAACCCACGCCTGCTTGTGGCTGTAAGTAGAATGTGTAATGGGCTTAGTTGCCTTTAAAGGCAGCTTGGATTTAGAAATTAACCTCTTATTTCTGAGATACGGTATTTATGTTTGCATCTTTTGCAGATTCTTTGCGAATCAAAAATAAACTAGAAAATACTCTTAAAAATAAATCCATATATTGGTACAAAAGCAGTATCAAAAGTCAAACTAATAGCTTAAATACATACACCAGAGATGCTGCTGCTTAACAAGGCATGATAGCTAATAAGAATTGTAACAATTAAGCAACAGATATGCAAGGAAAGTAGCAGGGATCTGACAGGCCCTCACAAATTAAAATATGGTTCATCCTTAAATGTTTTTCAATGCCTACTTTAGAGATTGCTGTTTTCTGGTGCACTAAATTAAGCCCTGAGCTAATTCTCAGGCATTAGTACTTTTCCACTCCCTTCTATCAGATCTTCTTCACCAGTTAGAGACAAGGGGTGAATTACAATGTCACTGAGTGTCATGCATAATAGCAGCCAGATCACAGCCACAAACTTTTACATTTGTTAAACTCTTGCATATCCAGCTGCGGGATTGAAAATGCATCTTCAGGCATGAATTGTTCTTTGCTCAAAATCCAACACATTACAGTTTCTTAGTAGCGGTTTGTTTTCCTGCTCTGACAGCGCGAGCTCTATTAATAATCTGTGTTCGTACAGCCACTGGCAAACCAGGAAAGTAAGTGATGTGGTGGCACAGTAGAAACAAGAGCTTTTAATCACACCAACAGTGTTGTCTGGAGGGAAAAAGAGAAAGCCAGTGCTAGATGTGCAGAGGAAGTAGAGAGAGACCGGAGCAAGCCCGTGGAGAGTTTTATAATCAAGAAGTTCATTTTGCACTGGGTTCTGAAATTAATGAGGAGCCAGTGGAGTTGTCTGACAATGGGGGTGATATGAGTTAGTGTCCAGGGATCACAGAAGTTATTCTGAGCCCAGACATATCAAATTGTTCATTGTTTTCTCCCACTAAACAGTCTTATAATTCACGTACTTAATCATAAAGAATAATCAAGTTCTCTCTCTCTGACTTTAGCTTTTCTGCCTTTCTCAGCTGGCTGATCATGCCTCAGATAATCAGACTCATCTCGTCTCTCAGACATACGTATGTACCTGATGGTTCCCCTCTCCCTCTGCGCCCGCCTTCTCCTTTGTACTGTAGTTCTCTCTTCTCCTTCACATTCCCTGGCTGATACTTGCTGACTTCTTAAGCAGTTTTGTTGTAGTGACGGCCTGGCTTACAGAAATAAAAGCAGGAAGACCGTAACCTTAATTCCACACACCTCCCTACCCACCCAACATACGCTATTACTTTCTCACACTGTTTATCCTCATTCCTTTTCTGCTTTGTGGTATGCCATTTCATTTGTGACTTGTTGGCTAGAGATGACCATCTGAAGCTCAAATATCAGGATATTACAGATTCCACTGATCACACTTCTGGTTATGACCTTGTATCTTTGGCAGATTGCATTTCCCAGCCACATCCCTGGTCACGGCAGTCCTACTGACTTGACTGAAATTCCGCCTTATGCAATTAAATCTTGCAGGATAATAACTGAGAGTTTTGATCTTCTTCACTTACTCTGAGTTTTAACATTAAAAAGTGGAGTGCACAATAACTACAGAATTGTATTTATCAGCTGGGAGTGCTGCCTGATTGCATGACTCTGTTCTGTAAAAGCATTTAACACTGACTGTGGTGAAGTGAGATGTAAGTGGGTAATAGCCACGATGGAGAACAGCTAACACTATCTTGGAAAAAGTAACTTCAAATTTTACTTTTCTGAGTCTAATTATTCTTCACAGAAAACAATCAAATGTAAGATGTTCAGACATTTAGATAATTGTTTGTTTCCTTTTCTTAAAGAGGAAAGAAAAATGAGATAATCACAAAAATTTCAGAAGATTTAGCAACATACAAGTCAAATAGATTTATCAATAGAAGCAGAAGTGCATCTCTTTGGAGTTAAGGAAAAAAAAGAAGTATTCTGGCCCCACTGGGCTTTAAAAAGGATAAATCTTTGGCACAAGGAAGGGCTTTTTAAATTAAATTTTCTTTGCAACCTAGGGCTTTTTTGATTTATACTATCTAGCCCCAAGCAAGGGTCTTAATTATTTTTGATTTATTTCCTTCATTCCTGAGAAAGGTCTTTCAGTTTTTCTTTTTTATTATTATTTCAGGTTTTCTTCTTCTTCTGTAGGCATATCTATATTTTCTAGCTCTTATTTTTACTACTAAGTTTTCATGTTTTCTTTCCTTCTGAGGTGAAATACTCTGGTGAAAGCCTTCAGGTCTTACTCACACAAAACTCAGCTTGCTTTCACCAGTGTAATGCAAGATTTTAGTATTTTCCTTTTAATTTCAATTTGTTTTGTTTTGTTGTTTTCCCACCCCCACCCCCAACTTCTGCTGTGTTGCTATAAATGAGGTGTGCTTTTAAAGTAAAAATTTTCCTCTGATCAATATGGCCTCTTTTTTCTTCTCAATTGATGTTTTTAGGTAAAACATGCTGTACAAGCTTAGCAACGTTTTCCCTCAGTGATAAAATGGATTTTTATCAACTGTTTTCTCTTCTTTATGAGAAATAATTCTGTTTTCCTTTTATTGTGCCTATAAATGGACAAAAATGCCTCACTTCTACCCTGGCATGCTTTCAGGAAAATGGGAGGAAAATGTCCCTGCCCGGCACGGCTCAGTAATTAAAGCAATCTCCAGGACTGCCAAACCCTCGGTCGGAGAAAGAAATTGAACCTTTCTCTATTCAGGTTCAGTAAGCTGTGTCTGTTGCTATATAACAGAGAAGGGCTGCTATTTTCCAGGAGGTCTGTCGGTGCTTTTCCAGCCCTGCCGCGGGGTGGGGTGCTGGGAGACGGCCTGCCCAGTTTGGGGGTCCTCGTGGGCTGCCCAGCCCTAGCAAGGCCAGGCAGTTCTGCCGAAACGCTGAGCTGTGAAACCCAGTGCCTGCCAGGAGAAAAGAAAGCACCGCGGGAATTTAGGGATCTCTAGAGTTTACTGAGTGGGAGCTTTAAGCATCCTCATTTTGGGCTTCTCTTCTGTGGGGCTTCTCTTCTGCCTAAGTCCTGCTGAAAATGCCCAGGAGCTTTTTTGTATCGCACTGCTGGCCCCGTGCTAGCGAGATGAAGGAAGTGACGCCTTTCTGGCAAATGAGTTTACACATGTGTCAAAGCCAAATACATGAAAGGTTATTCAGATATGATGGTGACAAGAGCTCTATAAATACCTGAATAAATACCTGAATGGATTTTTCATTTGCTTTACATCCACATATTTCCTCTATGAGTAACATTTCTAGCGAGGTGAGTTGTTTTTCTCATGGTACCAGTGCCGCCCCCTCATGCCGAAGGTTACTGCAGGCAGGAGGAGTTACACTGCAGCAGCGAGAATCTTGTCCACAAACCCCGTGCTTCCTTCACATTTTTATATGGAAATGAGCACCCAGATAGTCATGAAAGCAAAAAATATCTGTTTGTGCCTGTCATTAGACAACAGATTGAAACCAATTCTGTTGAGCTCTGAATTGGGTAGAAGCTTGATTAGGGACTCTGTATCTAGAAATGAAGCTGCAGATTAAAAAATAGAAAGAAAGTAATTGCAATTGTTTTGCGGAGCTACAATTGTTTTGCAGAGCTACGCTGGAGAGCTGGCACCACCAGCAAACTGGTTTGCTTTTTGAGAAAACAATTGAGTTTGGCTCCCTGCTGCACCCCCCGTGCTAACTGCAGCTCAAACTCAGCAAATACTCAGCAGTTACTTTTCACCCAAGCCATCAGAAACATGAGTTTGCTTACAAAAGAGCATGAGAAAGTCAGGTTTGATATGACTGGGGCTTAGAGTGCATAAAGTCCGCAGGCCTAAACCAAGCACAGAATTCAACTTAGCGGTAACAGTAGGAACATACACTTCTAATGATTTTTTCGTTTTGTTTTGATGAAAACCCACTTCGCTGTATATATAGAAACCTGTGGTCATAGTCAGTTAAGTACTATGTGTGTATCAAACACTGGAACATGACTTTCCATTCCATGGGAAATTCAGTAGTGGCAATTTTTGATTGGAACAAATACAAAATGGGAAATATTGGCTTTGCTACATGCCATTACAGGATCAAGAGAAGCATTTTCTTTGATGGAACTGAATATTTGGGTTCTGTATTAACATTTTAAATGGTCTAAAATGTGTTTTTACATAAAAGATCAATTTAATATAGAAAACTTGCCCAGAAAGAAAAACATAATCCCTTTCATTATAAAGAAATATATTTCAGTACTATGAAATAAATATAAATAATAAATGCTATTTTTTTCCTAAAGAAGTATGTTTGTTTGCATGCTTTAATATAAAAATCTAAATCTAGAAGAAATTATCTAATTATCTCTGATAATTTTATGCGATCTATTTTCTATGTGATCTGTTCTAGACAACTTTTACCAGTCATTGTATAGCTAAAGATTAGGAGAATAATTTTTGAAGCAGAAGCCCGGCAAAGCAATGCTACACATTTTGATTCCCATTGCATATCAAAGATCTCAGTTAAGGCCTGATTCAGAAGGGTAAAACATCCATTGCCTTTTCTGAAAACAGCTATAATCTAGAAGAAGGGTTATGCAGAAGATTAACCCAGCCCCATACCTAACACGGGAAAGGTCAATACCCGGTTACTTGTCTTCACAGGAAATCAGAGACAACGTTTTGCAGCACTGTAAGTGCCTAAAAAGCCAAGCAGCAAAAGAAGTAGAATTAAATGCAGGGGAACTTTTTGCCATGTTTTCACAATGACTGAAAATAGATTGACAATTTCAGACCCTCGACCTGAAGTTAACTTCAAGACTTACGAAATTGTGTTTAAGCATGTTTTGATGAATGTTGTTCAAGACAAAAGGTCATAGGTATATATGCTGTAATACTACTGTAGGACTGATGAGAAGTCAAGACAGCAAAAGTGAAAATCCAACACACCTGGGACTGCTATAAAAATTTAGTCATTGTTGTAACCTGACAGATTTATATCAAGATGGAATAGTAGGAGTTTGATTTTTGGTACATGGGGGTTTTTTTCTCAAAAAAATGTTTAGGAAAATGGGATTTTGGGAATTACAGGGGACAGATATGTTCTGACACAAACACAAGGAAAAGCCAGAGTACGTGATCTTCTGTGTAGGACATGTTGACCACAAATTCCAGCGGTCTGTATCCATAGTCCTGGTACTTCAGTGTCCATTCTCACCTCCATAACCAGGGAGCACAAATTCACCAGTTACCAATTCGCTCCTTACCAGTACAGCTGAATTGTCAAAGATCCCTTGCATTGTGGAATATGTGCAGCTCTGGGGTGAATTGAGAAAAATCAAAGGCTATGAAAGCGTCTATGTTCTAAAAGTCAAGGCAAAGCCAGTGTGATTGCTCCTTTGTGCAAAGATGGGGTTAATTCAGGAAATACCTTTGCCAGTTGTATAGGGTGGGTTTTTTTCACTCTGATAAATTAAGCTTTAGTGATCCAAGGAGGAAGAGGAGAAATGCATTGCCAAGATGATCTCTTTTACTTTCTGTTCAGCCTTCTGTATATTTTCAGTGTAGCCCTTTGAATTTCCACATAGAGGAAGGACTGAATTCAGAGCTCAGTGTTTCCAGGGTAAGAACCCTCATGCCTCCGCCTGGAAAACAGAATGTGGATAGGCTGAGGGTTGCAATAGCTCTGCATGTAAATAAATGAGCATGGCACTGAAGTAAAAGCTCTGCAGCTTAGTAGGGAAAGTCTCTGCTTTTATATAAGTAAAACGGATTATGTTAATGTGGCATGGACATAAGAGCTTTCTAAATTTCCCAGTGGTCTAACTACCAATGTGAAACTATCTTAGTACGTTCTTAGGATCCAGTGACACAAAAGGTATATAGAATGCTGTTATTTCTCAAAAATAGACATAAAAATGGAAGGTAATAAATCAGAGAAGAGGGCTTTGAGGTCTAAATGCTGTTGTCCCTGTTTGATTTCAGAACACCACATAAACAATGTAAACACAAAATCCAGAACTGTTTTGTAACAGGCAGCAAATAGCGTACTAAAATTGCTTTAATAGTAAGAATGAAATAGGAAGAGAAATATACACAGAAAGTAAACCTTACATCCTTGCAGATGCTGGAACCTGACTGTTGTGCAGCATCAGGTGGAACCCAGGTGGATAGCCATAGTGTGCTGTGCAGATCCTATCTGTGGAGAGGTTCACCTTCCCCCCTTTATATCTAGTATAGCCAACCAAACTATGTATCTTGACTGGAGAGGTAGAAGTTTTATCTCTTTCTTAATGCCCACCAGAGCATGTCCATCTGCATGCATCTGGGAGCTGTATCCAAGAACAGCACATATCCGGGGTATCCCAGCACATTCCTTTACATTGTTTTGTGTGTGTGTATATATATATATTTATATATATGGGATTATACTGTAGTCACTCATGCTAACATATGGACTTTTCAAGCCCTAAGTACAGCGCCTAGTAGAGCAGACATGGCTCAAGATCACTAACTCCTTGAACACAATGTCTTCCGCAAGACTCCCAATACAGAGGATCAGATCTACAAAACAGAAAAATTCATAGGCAAATAAAATACAGCTGCTGGGCATGTGAGCTCATGTCGTGTTATGACAGCTGGATAATGAATAAAATAGCATGGAAAGAGTTGGACAGAAGTCAGGAAAATACTAGAGTAATCAAAAGATAGATGTTTAGAGGATTCTGCTTTGAGCTCACCCTTAGGTTATGCTACCAAGCATACTTAATTCATCCCATGTGGAATGATTTAACTGAAAGCAAGAAAGTATCAGAGTAAGACATTGAGGCTAGTGGCTAAAGAACATAAGAACTAGATACGGGTGAGTAAGCTCATGTTTTATAAGCAAATACATATACAGAACCTCTGCTACATTTGAGCATTTCCACCAATAACCAAAGACACGGTCTTATTGAACCTGTAGAGCTATCTGTGTTCAATTATCTTTGGCCTCATCTGATTACAATCCGAAATGCCAAATCATGCCTTGATGTAACTGGGAGTTGGAATATGTCCCTAAATTTCCCTCAAACCAGGACTGCAGTATTGATTCCTGAGAGTGTTGTGAAAATCTTGAACGTGGCAATGTTGGCAAGATGATTCTTTCTTAATTCAGAATAACTAACTGGAGCCAGAAAGGTCAAAAGTATTAACATAACCTTTTCACTATGCAATATTAACCAGTTAAACATGGTTCAAGGTTTTGATTTGAGGCCTCTCACTGCTTACTCCTGTGGAAGACGTAAGCAAAAAACCCTCAAATCTGAAGTTGAGAAACGTAATGCATAGCATGAAAAGAAAGGGGGGAGGGGAGAAGGAAATTGAGGCATTATGCTAAACAAATGTAATCAAAGTCTGTTTGTCATAGCAGAGTGACTTGATAAAGTTCTAGCTTTGCTAAGCAAGCCATATAAGCAGGAATGAAGAGGTTAATTTTAGCCCTGAACAGCCTCTGAGCACAGCAGTTACTTTTCTAATTTTGACAAAATAGATAACCAGAAGGAGAAGTGTAGGCAGGATAATAAATTGTGAGAAAAATGTATCTTTTTGTTGATGTTCTCAGAACTTAAGATGGCTTATCAGTCACAGGTGGATACTTAGACCTGGCAAGCTGTCTCTCACAGCTATTCCCCCAGGGCCCGATGCACTTCTTTGGTCTAGTGCGTTTTCTGGTTGGTTCTTCTTCATCTGGTCATTGCAGAGTAGGTGGTCTATCTGCTCACTTGCGGGAATAATTTTGAAGACAAGTAAAAATGGCAGAACAGGGAAAATAAGTACAGAGTCACAGAAAAGGGGATAAAGCAGGAGGGGATCCTTGCTGGTTTGGTAGCAAAGGTGGAAAGCACTCTGTTGCTCTATAAATCCTAATAGCTCAAGATCACCAATACAGGGCAGCCTTTGCAAAACAGTAAAAACAAATTAACTTTCTCCATGAGATTGTCCAGGAGCCATTTCACTTGTTTTGGCCCCAAAAGGATAGATGGATAGAATAGACAATTTTCTCATTATCTTCTCACTGAGCTTAATTTTTAAAACAGGGGTCTGATCAATTAAAATGATATGTCTTATCACTCTCCACCGTACCTGAGATGAACATAGTCTACATGGTAACAGTAAATGACTAATTTGAAGGAAGTTGTGTTCTACTTTTGGCATTTCTGCCAGTATTCATTTTTTACAAGCTACTGTAACATTTATAAAAGTTTCACCTGCTTCCCACAGGTAGGTTCAGCATTAGTAACTTTTTAAGCCTGATAACAGGAAGACTAGTAGAAAATTGTAGTATAATGACTTGAATAAGCATGTTTGACTGGGTAGGTAGGTTGTGATCTGATTGTGTCGAAGCTTCACGTGTAAGAACTGGATGAAGTGAGGTTATACTTGTCTCGACGACTTGCATTCAGAACACTGAATTAAACATCCTCAGGTACCGAAGGAGGAAAAAAGGGGAAAACAATTCTGCCAATTCAATTTCTGCCACATAGTTGTCTTTCCTTATACCCACATTGGGAATCAAACTAAGAATCTCTAGAGAGCCAAGAAAAACGTTATTCATTCTCTTGCTCAAGCTCAGAAATTGCTTGGCCTACTGAGTGACATATTATCCAAGTTTCGATTAGCATAATATATAAGTGAGTAGATTTTTCTCCCTTAATTGCTGTATTTTCTGAAAAAAAAAAAAAAAAAAAAAGCTCCCTCAAGTGTTATAGTGTATATTTGTCCTTTCTGAAGCCATTTCAGTGGCCTAGCAGGCTTTTTTCACCTGAAAACCTAAGTTGTGTTAAATTAGAATTGTGTGTCGTCTTCAGTGAAAAGTGATTTCGAACCTAAAAATGCTTTATGCATTAAAATGAAGGAATATATTTTTTCATATCAAAAGTATAAAAAAGTAGTTCTAGGGTAATTACTTAGTTTTAATTTTGGAGACATTCATTCTGCCTCTGCAAAATGAAGGAAGGAATGCAAAAGATTTCTATTTTGCTATCTTTCCTTTAACCTTTAGATGTTACATGATTCTTGTCAATATTTATCTTATTTTGCCAAAAGCAGATTAAAAATCTAATTTCTTTATCTGCCTCTCTGGGTCTTTTTTTTTTCTTTTTTTACCTACAGCCATGAGAATTACTCTGCTATCAGGTAGCAGTAGCACATGTTCTTTTGTTAAGGTTATAATTAGCTTTCTAATTATTAGCCTGATTTCTGACCTATTTATTCTGCTTAAATTCTGTAAGGCAAAACCAGTCTGCCCATGGCTCTTACCAAAGGGGAATTCTGCAGGAGCTAGAAGTTAATTGGGCTAAACTTTTTGTAGGAAAATAGAAGAAAGGGGAAAGAAGAATAAAAAAGCAACTACCTTATACTGAAAAGTCTTCTTTTATATTGTATTGTATTCTTTGACATTTGTATGGGAGCGTGAGGGCAGAGTTCTCACTGCTGTAAAATCCCTGTACTTGAAATCTGAAGCGAAGTTTCAGAGACTATCTCCTCAAGTTCCAGACAGGGAGCTATGAGGATATTAGTAACATGATCCTATGGTAGATTATAATATAACATAAATATTTGATTGAGAATAAATATCTCTATGTAAAAGGAGCATAACGGTTTTTCTAGAATAAAAATAAATTTTAACAATATTAAAAATAAAAAGCCTTTGAGCATGCCATCATTGTTAATTTTATGTATTACTTCAAAAATATTATCAGAATTCATCCTTGTTTTACACAAAACACTAAACAATTTATTAAAAAAAAGATAGGAAGTCACAGAAATGAGAATTCTTCATTCCCCAAATAACTTAATGCTAACCTCAATTCACTATGTTTCTTTTAATTATTGATCAACTAGCCTTTTACACTCAGCTAGCATAATGCCTCTCACTGTATGCTCTGTCTACAAAATCTCAGTTCCTCAAGAATCCATATATATTATCTGCTAGGCACTAATTTGATGGGGAATAGCAATAGAAGATCTCTCTTAACAACTCCAAATCAATCCGTCAAATATTAATCACTGAAAAAGTACTGACACGTCTTTTTTTTTTTTTTTGTCTTTTTTTGTCTTTTTTTTCTTTCTTTCACTTTCCAGACACAGCCCTGTCTCTGTTCCACCATTCAGCCCATTTTCTCATTCATTCTTCAGTGTAAACACTGTTTACAATGCCCGGCAATACTTACCTGATTCGTCTGAGCCATTTGACACGGCTCAGATAGCTTACCAGAGAATTCAGCCTATGACTGCGTGAACTCTTGAAGGAATCAGAAACTATACTATATAGATAAGCATTATATACAAGTACTTGTTGTCATGGTTACACAGATAGGCTCACTTCTGACGTTTCCCTGGTCTTTCTGAATAGCTGATAGAGATCCAGAGAGACTTTCGAGCCTCACTCAACAGACATTCCTGCAATTTTAAACGTGTGTGTATCCGAAAAAAATAAAAAAGAGTAGGTGGGCTGTAATCCACCTACTTCATCTTTTAAAATATTTATAGATAGTAGAGTGTAAGTCAACATAAATAAAAGAAGCCTGTACAGGTTGCACTGCATTTTTTCAGAGCCAAAATAGTGTTTTGCTGTCAGGGAAATCAAAATAAAGTAGTTAAAAAGTATTGTAAAGAGAAAACAGAACTGAGAACCTGTCAATGCATTATTTCAGCAGACATTTAGAGGAACTAGATCTTTTTGAGAAATCCATGAGAAAAATTGTACGTGTGGCTGTATGCAGCAAATAATAAAGAATCAGCAAAACGTATGTGTTGCTTGTCCCTGACAAACATGTGCCCTGTAAAAGTCCATAACCCTAACTGTTGTGTGTTTTAAGCTTAAGGTATGGCACAGGAGTTTAAATACAAATAGCCTAACTTCTGACTCTGGAGATTGAGACGTTAAGCAGATATTTAATGCATGGTTATCTCCTTATCAGACCATGAAGCTGCGATTAAATTGTTTGCTTGACTTCCTAGCTGCTGACACAAATATTTAAATGATTTTGCTGTTTACATGTTTGCAGATTATTGACCTTAAGTGACCTCTGACCAGACCTGGGTGCCTGGTCCAAGAACTTTTCTAAAACCTGGTCTCTATCCAGCCTTACTGTTTATGGGCCGGATTCCTGCATTTCTCTTACAATAGACTCTAGTTACTGTATCCATCTGTTGACTAGATTTGCCCCATCAGGGACTCATTGGTTCGCATATTTGCTACTTTTCAGGAAAATTAACTAGAAAATAACTTACAATTTCATAAACACAGCACTTAATCTTAAAGCTAGAAATAACTTGCACAATAAAAAGAAAGTTTGGGGTTTTTGGGGGTGGGGTTTTTTTTTTTGTTTAAAAAAACCAAAACATATCTGTCTTATTTAGAGTGCAGTAAACACTCTGTTTGGAAGGACGGGACAGTGCCTGTTTTTCCATTGCTCCTGAAAGGAACTGCCTGATGATGCCATTATACAGAAAGAAGCTTTTAAATATTGATGGTCTTTTTAATCTAACTCCCAGTCTCAGCAAACACCTCTTGAAACCTGGAGGTTGCAAGTCAATACCACCTTACACCTTATGTCTTTACAACCTAGACTTAAAAAGCTGATTTTTGGAGCCAACTTTGCTAATAGTTTCCCAACTACATTCCTGTAGCCTCATATAAACTGTACAGAGGTTTCCTCAGCAATGATCCCTCACACCATTTATTTTTTATTACAGATCAATTCAAGAATCTTTCTTCCTGGCATCACATACAAATAGTTGCGAAATCCTGGCTCCACTGAAGTCAGAGAACTTCCACTGTTTTTGAAGAAGTCAAAATGTTTTTCTTTGTCCATCAAAATGCTGAGAAACCTCGACCTGCTCCAGCAAAATACCTAACCATGCAATGAACTGTAAGTAAATAGGGAGTCCTCTTTAATCACAAAGATCTCTATTATGCAGAAATACAGGATCAAAGTTAAAACTGTCTGGTCATTCATGATATTAAAAGTTATGTATATAATATCCTCATATTTTATAAAGCATTATGATAATATTTTTTCCTTATTGTCTAGTGATTTTATACATTTTCTTGCTGTTCAATGAAACCAGTATGCAAAATACTTTTTCTTATTAATATGTATATAACATGCATTTACTAATTTAACTCTTTTTCCAAGGAAGTTACCTCAGACTTTATCCCATGGTTTTAGTATTTTAATTAATTAATTTTCTTGCTTCTTGTTTAGGTTAAATATTTATATGTATTTTTTCAGCAGAAAAGTTTTTTCCCTAAATTGTATATAAAAGTTCAGCTGCCCCATTTCCTCTCTGTAATATGATAATAAATTTATTTTAGTGTTCAAATTAGTTTTATATTTATTTTCTTTCGACTCCTTTCTTAACTCTCCTGGACTGTGATGAGCTAGCCAGTTCTTTCTGGCCTCGTTTCTTTTAGCAGTGTGTAACGTAGGTCAATCAAGTACCGAGAAAAATTCTGTCATTACAGGAAAGTCTCCAAAACATTTGAAAAGTGCAAAACCAAAAGAAAACACCTACATTGCAAAACCCCAAAAGCTAGCCAAACAGATTTTTTTTACAAGGAATCAATGAGAGATTACTTAGCTATCCGTGTCAGCACAGATCAGGTAATCACGTTAGGTAACTTAAACACTGCGGGTTCACTGTAAGACTGAAGAGGAAGCTCTGGGTTAAAGCTTTAGTAGGAATATGATGTTGTCTGGTGAACTGAAGTGGGAATATTTTATTTTTACTCCTGTCCTCCAGGCTTTGGGCAGCAGATTATTATGGGGTGACGTCTGAGAAAAAGTTGTATGTTGGACAATAGAAGGTCACAGGAGTACAGGGAACTCCAGAGCCTGTGCTTTCAAGCTCAACTGCTTTCTGTGAAATATGCCTTTTAGTTTATTTTGAATGTTTATTGCAGCTTTTATACACTGTCTGCAGGCTATTTTAAAATATATTATTGTGACCTTGGTGACCCTTCTGGTGATTATTCTGCTTTGGGTTGCACACTTTTTCCTCTGTCTTTTTGAACTCTTCCCTTGCCTATTCTTTTAATTTTTTTTCTTTCTATATCCTGAAATATTTTTCTCACTTTGTCAGTAAAGGGTTTCCATCTGATGCTTCCTGCTACACTATGCACTCAAGCAACTTTTCAATGGCAATCTGCTGCCTATAGTCCGGGAGATGGGATTTAATCTAAAATTGGTCAGATACTTGTAATAGATTTTTTTTTTTTATTTAGCTGAAGATTCTGCTTTCTTTGGAATGAAAAATGAAATACAGACTAAATCCTCAGTTAAATGTATCCTAAAATTATCCTTATATAATTCGAGTGATTTGTCTTATTTTCTTGATTAGAGCTAGAATAACTAAAAATGCCTGCAGAATCAGGAATGTGGGTATTTATTTTGGGTGGAGCCACTTGAGATTCATTTAAAAGAAAACAAAACAATTTCAAGGGGAAAATGTGAGAAATTTCTTTGCTACTCTTCAAGAATGATGTCCTGCTGGTGTAGCAGTTCCCTGAGATCTAAAATACAGATTCAGACCTTTTGAATAGAGATTTTTTTATCTTGGTCATCCATATCCAGTGAATAGTCTAACCATTAAAAAGTTACAAGCGATAAATGAGGTTACGCACTTTTCTAGTCTCCTTTTGATGAGGAAAGCTCAGTAGCTGGTTTTGAAAGCACTGGTAAGCCCAAATCCAGGGAAGGCTCTCTGGGACCCTGAATGGGTAAGCAGTGTAAAATGTGATCTGTCCCCTCTCCTTAATATTTATAGAATGAGCATCCTGGTTTATTAGAATCTGATTTTGTGTCATCTCTGTGTGTGGGCGTGAAAGCATAGATTTTTTAACTTGAGGTTTTATTTTTGCTGAACTTGGAGCTTCTAAAACTTAGCTACTGAGACAGTGCGTGGGATTAGCTTTGTGTTTCCTGGGGCTCTAACCTGCCTGCTTACCTCCAAGCCTCTAGGACACGTCGGTGCAGCGCGCTGCTCTACCAAACAGATCTGTCCAAAGCACTGTCGCTTTGTTAGCACCGTGCTTCTCTCAGACTAATACACACCACTTCTCAACAAGGTTAGGAAATCACGAAGTGATGTTTTAAGAGAGCTATCAGTACCCATCTAGAGCCAGCTTTGGTACCTCTCTATTGAAGTGTAATGGGTGTAGGCATATAATTTAATTATGCCCAGAACATTGAGCTCATTTCTGGATATCATTTTACCAGAAAGCTGTTGACAAATTAGAGAAAAGAACAATGACCTTAATTGAGGTTGCACAAATTGAAAGTTATTATTTATAGTAGTAAATGGTGTAATTATGAGAAATTGAGTGAAATTAAGATACAAAATATTTAAACGGAATATTAAGAAGGGCTCTCTGACAGTGAGATGTATGAAGCTGCAAAGCAGTTTCCAGAGAGAGGTGGTGGGAATCTCATCGCCTGGAGCACTTGAAACTATACAGAAAAAGAAATGCTAAAAATCTTGGAAAGTGTCTGCGCCTGAACTGGCAGGAGAACTGAGTGACCTTTTTCTTCTTTTATTCTGTGAATAATAAAAATGGTACTTTTGAAAGACTTTAATATCCATGTCAAAAATTTTACCTACGTTTTCATGTATTTTGAGGTCTTTTCTTTCTTTTTTTAATCAGTATGGAAATGTCACTGAATACATTAAATGACACACTCTTCATCTCATTAAATTCCTGGATGCTTCTCCTTGTTAATATTGTATCTTGCTTATAGTCACCATTAATTGACTTTTCTTTATCTTTCATAATTTTCCTTTCATGTGCATTGCCAATAGCTCTTCCATCTCAGAATATTTTCAGTTTTGATGGTTGTTTAATCTTTCATCTAATGAAGATTACTCTGAGAATTCCATTACTCTGTATAATAGCATTGAGGTAACTAGTCCGATTGACACGTTACATCACAATAATTTAGTTGTCGTTTATTTAGATTTAGATCTGCAACTCTTGCTGTGGTTTATGTTTCTCCAAGACCAAAATATAGTCTATGTAGGCCTTTGTATTCTGTAATATATATGACAAATGATTAATTTTTCTGGACTATATCTTCAATGCTGCTCACAATTCAAATAGCCTGTAGAAGCAGCATTTCTAATGCAGACTTGAAAAATGCCTGCAGATGTGTTCTGTTACTTGTCAGAGCCCTGATGAAACATCCAGCACAGCAAACTTATTGGCATTAAATACTTTACTAGAAAGAGATCTGTGTTGTAAGTACTCAGTTCAACCATTTGGATGTGCAGATACAGTTTTCCTGTTTCTACCTCCCTCCGTCCCACCTCTGGGCTTTTAAATGAGCAGAGAATATCCCTCCTAGTTCCTCTCAGGATTCTGCAGGTTGGAAAGAATATTTCTAGGAGCTGTTCAATGCACTTGTCCTTGTGCTTGTAAAGCCAACCTCAGGTTTTCCTTAGTTTTTTAATGGTTCCTGTCCTTCTTTGATAAAGTCAGTGACTCAACATCTTTTTAGCTGAAAAATTGTTTGTTTTGTTTTGTTTTGTTTTGTTTTGTTTTGTTTTGTTTTGTTTTGTTTTGTTTTGTTGGTTTGGTTTGGTTTGGTTTGGTTTTCCACCACTGCTGTAAACTGTAACTCTTCCAACTCTGTATTTGTCTACACACTTGTATTTAACAGATATATTCCATGAGAGGGGCTAAACCCATCTTTGCAAGACTTTAGTTTCATCGTAGCCACCTGCCTCTTTCTGACTTACCTAGTAGTGACAGTGTCCTCGGGACTGTCCTGTGTGATGCTAAAAAGGTCCTTGAAATGTTAAAAAAGAAAAGCTGTCCCATTTGCAGCCTGACAGTCCTGTTTTGCTGAGCGTTGCTGTTTGGATATTTTCCCTGAACAAGCAGTGCTGCCCATTTTGTCTTTTCTGACCACACACCTTTGGCTCTTGTGAGTGATGTAATGCAGTAATCCTTTCTGTCTCACTCTCCCTCCCAAATTCTGGCTTTTGCCATGGTTTGCCACAAAACATGCAGGTGCCTTATATGTTTTTTGGAATTAAATTCTGAGCAAACTGTGTCTTTTAAACACAAATGTCCTTTTTTGAATTAGTTTGGTTTCTTTTGTGTTGTCCACAGTGAGCGTCTCTTCACATTGTGCAGTCTTCATGGCAGCTCATGCTGGTCTTGTAAGGATTTGTTCTGAGTCTTGCATTAGCACCACTCCTACAGGCTTTTTCTTTATTGCACAAGCACCATCTGATTTCATAATGAAGTAGCTGTAACTCCTTCATTCCTCCTGTGTGACACTTCATCATCATCATTAATGTTCTTCTGTGGTCATCTTTTTTCAAAATACCATCGAATAAGAAAGCAAATCACCTTTATACTTCATTTTCACAGGGAGTGCAGCACTTTCCAGACCATTAACACAGAAGTTCTTAGTTAATCTCCTCTGCCTGATTTAACTAAAAACTACTAAAACATTAAGTTGCTTCAGAAGCAGCTTCTTTCAGAAATGTCTTTCTTGTTTTTGGCAATCTCTTCACCGCAATTGCAGAATAAAGCACAGTTAAACCCTTTTTCCAGTTGTTCTCCACATTTTACACTGTTCTGGCTTTCATAAAGTGTTTAATGCCAGTAAGATTGCTGAGCTGGATATTTTATCTGCTCTTGTACTCTTGATACATGACTTCTTGATAAATCACAGAGCGCTGAGAACTAAGGCAGAGGTCTGCTTCATCAGGGTGTTGAGTTATGCCTGACAGGTCCAAAGCCATGTGAGGCCCTGCTGAATGCAGCACCAAGTCCCACATGCCTCCTCCGAGGATATCTTCATGTGCCCATTCCTTTGCATCCAAAGATTCTTTGTTGGTGAAAAATGCTTTTTTTGTTTGTTTGTTTGTTTTTTTCTTTTTTCTCCTGCTGCTTAGAGTAAAATGCAACTCATCCTCACCGTCTCCTTAACTCATGCCTCTGCATGGGAGTTTTCCCTAATCCGCCTTCCTTCCCTTTGGACTCTGTATTATTTAACACATATAGTTTGGGTTGACAGATGTGCTATGGATGAGGGGAGAGTTTTTCTGATGCCGCAGCCACATTGATAATGATGTAATGAGTGGTTTTCACCTCTTCAGAGGAGCAGGTCATAGAAATGCCTACGTTGCAACTTTAAACTGGTATCTTGTGTGACAAGACCAAAGAGTCTGTTTACAGGAATGAATATGATCATGAATTTGTCTGGTGGTGCTCAGGTCACTGAGGGAAAGAAGGCTTCCCAGGTTAAGATATTTATTAGGCAGATCCAGGAGTCATAGGAAAGGAGCAAGGTGGCAATTGTTCAGATATAAATGAACTTATGGACGGGTAGACTGAGTGAAGCCCAGACCATCCTATGGCTTAGTGTCTACTGCACTTAGAATGAATCATAGAATCATAGAATGGTTTGGGTTGGAAAGGGTGTTTAAAGGTCATCTAGTCCAAACCCCTGCAATGAGCAGGGACATCTTCAACTATACCAGGTTGCTCAAAGCCCTGTCCAATCTGACTTTGAATGTTTCCAGGGATGGGGCATCTACAACCTGTCTGGGCAACCTGTTCCAGTGTTTCACCAACACTTAGAGTGTTGCAATTTTCCATCTGAATCCAGTTGTTTCTGTTTCATTTCCTCATTAACACTCATGTGTATTTCTTGGAAAGGAAATTTATACTAATGCTTAAGCCAAATATAGTTTGAGTTCTAATATAACATATCATATTTGATTTCTGCAAAAAAAATGTGTGTTACCTAACAACAATTATATAGTCTCCTTGATCATATAAGAAAATCCTTTTAGACTTTTTGAGGAAGGGGAGTTTTATGTCTGTGCTGGTTTTGGCTGGGAGAAAGTTAATTTTCTTCATAGCAGCTGTTACAGGGCTGTGTTTTGGATTTCTGCTAAAATAGTGTTGGTAACACAGGGATGTTTTCACTACTGCTGAGCAGTGCTTACACAGAGCCAAGGCCTTTGCTGCTTCTCACACTGCCCTGCCAGCGGGACGGCTGGGGGTGCACAAGGAGTTGGGAGGGGACACAGCTGGGACAGCTGACCCCAACTGACCACAGGGATATTCCATACCATATGGCATCGTGCTTAGAATATGAGGGGCTGGGGGAAGGAGAAAGGGGGACACATTCGGAGTGATGGCATTTGTCTTCCCAAGTCACCGTTATGCATGGTGGAGCCCTGCTTTCCTGGGGATGGCTGAACACCTGCCTGGCCATGGGAAGTGGGGAATGAATTCCTTGTTTTGCTTTGCTTGCATGTGCAGCTTTTGGTTTACCTACTAAACTGTCTTTATCTCAACCCACAAGTTTTCTCTTTTACCCTTCCAGTTTTCTCCCACATCCCACTGGGGGGAGGGGAGGGGAGTGAGCAAGTGGCTGTGTGGTGCTTAGTTGCCAGCTGGGGAAAACCAAACAATATCTTGTCAAACTCTTAAAAATATTTCAGTTGACTAGGTCTACAAATATATCTTTAAGGTAAAGGAAAATGCTTCTTAATTTCACTTAATTTTTTCCTTATCTTTCTGGAACAAAGGTCTAACTCCACCCCTGTTCAGCCAAACGTATATAAATGTGTATTGGCTGGGGCTCTTTATGTGCT
This sequence comes from Grus americana, assembly GCF_028858705.1. Classification (NCBI taxonomy): domain Eukaryota; kingdom Metazoa; phylum Chordata; class Aves; order Gruiformes; family Gruidae; genus Grus; species Grus americana. Next base: position 38,667,112 of record NC_072855.1, on the reverse strand, counting down.
CCATACAACATCCTTTCTTAAATAAGGTAAACACACGTGATACCTTTGGGGGCAGTATTTGTCATATCATTTATGAGATACACAAGATTAAGCCAAGAAAGGAGGCCAGAGATGTTCTGGCTGGTTTTTACATGTCTTACACTAGCTGCTATCATTTCCTCTGACAAATTAAGTGGAGGCATATTGTAAAATCCTCCTAAACAGCTACAGTAGGCATTGTCAAGCAGCAAACCAGAAAAAATATCATGGTACTTAAGTCATGTAACTTTTCCAACTGACCAGTTTAACCTGAAATTCATGCCACAGCACAAAACAAAGTCAAATATCCGCACTGACTCTGGAGTACAAAGTACAAAGGAATTTGTCTCCATCAGTTTGGGCTCACACATGACACATCCAGTACCCCAGCCGAATACTTTTTCAAGCTTCTTTGAAACATACCGAAATCTAATGCTGGAGAAAGGGTTTTAGCCTTCTGAGATGCTGAGCTTGAACTGATTTTTTTTTTTTTTTTGCGCACTGATTGCAAAAAACCCAACTTGCTATGTATGCTAGAAGGCATTTACCTTGTATGTAATCCAAACCCCATAAGGAATCAGTACAGGCAATACTTTTATCTTTTTCAGAAACTAATGATTCTGTTTGCAGGCATTTGGATTCTGGAGGAAGTCTTGTTTCAGAAGTATAATCCTGTAGGGCCCAGGAAAATGATTTGAGAATTCTCAGGGATAAATGGAGAGTTATTTTTCAGTGAAAAGTCGAGAAAAGCACAGAGGGAAGGTTGAAAAGGGCAACAAGAACTGAAGCAGGCCCCACTTATCCAATTCTGTAGTGCAGGAAATAGTATGCTGTCCCTTTTGTCTTTCCTTTTCTTTGTTATGACATTATACTTCCTAGAATAGCATTAAGTCATTTGTTTTTAAGACATAGTAACATTTTAATCAGGCAGCTACATGATTTTTATGTGAGCTAAGATATAGCACTGCTTTCAACCTGGAGAGGTAGATCTGCTTTCCTTCGTGGAGGGGAAAGCTGGTACGAAATGCATTTGACATGGTGCCTGAGAAGCATGAGCAGTAACAGTCACTTATAAAAGGTACAGTAAGAAATCTTTATTACAAATGGTTCAACGAATGAACAAGTACTGAACAGAAGAACAGAATGAGTCCTGGAGCACTCTTCTCTGGAACTTTGCTGATTGTATATATATATCTACTATTAAATTCGGTATTGCTTTCTTATATTAAGTGACCAGACAAATTGTCCAATGACCAGTCAAAAAACTAGATTTTTTAAATGTTTCACTTAAAACAACAACAACAACAAAGACAATTTGTTGCTGCTATTGTATGGATATCAGTCATGTTTCGTCCTGAACTGATTATTGCGAGAATTTCATCAGGAGAAAAAAAAAAGCCCACCGTCTCTGTCTTTGGCACAGCACTGGCAATAGTCGGTCAGGTATACAAGCAAGTATGCTCAATTATATTGTTTTCCAAGCTGTGTATGGAAAAACAACAACAAAAGGGCATTTGTACACAACTGCATTATAAATTTTATTTGATTTACAACCAGCTGCTTCTGATCTTGTTTGTGAGTGTTTTACCATGCATCTGGACCTTGACATCTAGGTGCTTATTGAATAATTTGAATTTTCATCTCTTATAACCTTTACTGTGAAGAACTATACACACTAACCCTTCACGTTCTTAAAAAGAAACTTTTCCAACTGGAGAAATGCCTGGTGTTTTGGAAGCCAGAAATAATCAACCTAGAAAAGAGTCCTTTAAAATGTTCAGCATAGGGGCATGTTCTACCTTAAGTGTGCTGCTGATAAAGGAACTCTGTATCTCTAGAGAGACACAAAGCTGAAAAAAATGATGTTTACATCACAGAGATAAAAGATCACTGTGCTGAAAGTAATCATCAAACTATGACTTTTTTAAGCTTGAAAATGCATTTTTCTTCTAAAGTTTCCACTGTTTCTTCATTTTTTTCCGCATATTTTCAGAAAATAATACCATTTCCTTAGAAACAATCAAAAGTATCTAAAGAAGATAGGGATATAAGTTTTTAAGAGAACCAAACTCCACCTCAAATGTTTGTTTGTTTAAGGTTAAATTCTCCAAACAATCAGTCCATTAAACCAACAATATTTTCCTCTTTGTAAAAGATAAAGAGAGAAAGTTTTTAATATGCTGACTGTACAAAAAGACAAGCTGGCATTTTAAAGACTGCAGAACAGTCTCCCAGGCATACAGTTAGTCTGAATGGAAGTGCTAGTTGCTATCCTGATATAAATAAAAGATACAGTTAATTTGTTGTTCAAATTACTGGAAACGTTCCCTGCCAGGGGCAGTCTGAATAATTCCAGGTTTGACTGGCAGGGCATTAATGGTGAGCACTCGGGCATTTAAATCAAAGGATTGTTATTCTTTATTATACCTTTCCTGAATGGAGCTTACTTCCACATTCCACTCCTGACCAAGATTTGCTTATTATTGGCCAACTTTGTATTGATAGAAGGTATTTATCATAATCGTATCTTCTCAACTTAAATGATTTATATAATAGCCTCTCTTAAGGAAGAACAGCAGAAAAAGAACTATGTCTAAAAGATAACAATTGTACTTCTAGCTGTGTCAGTATTTATTAAAACATTAGCACACATTCTGTAAAGTGAAATAGTGGTCAGTAAGACTTTGTTTTCGCTGTGGAATCTGGTAGCACACATTTCAAGGTATTAGATAACTCTTGTGGGTTACTACTATTCCAGCAGGATCTGCTCAGAAAGACTTGTCTGTGAACCATCCTCCTCCTGTCCCCCTCATTTGCAAGGAAACACACCCTATGCCTGTTACCTGCTGAGTGGAACTTCTCGGGGCCGCACAGCCCCCCATGAGATTTCATATGGGAGAGGACTGCACCAGCGAGCACTTAGATAAACCTTATCAGCATTGGCTCTGTCAGGTCCACACTGCTAGAGGCTGGGTAGTCACAAAATCTGTGCACAAGTGTCTTGGCCCATAATGGACTCATCAGGGGCAAAACTTGAGGTCCTGGAATCTGAAAACCCTTAAAATGCAGCCTTGAATCATTTCCCCAAGTTTCACACCAAATTCTGTTTTGTTTTCAATGGGGATGAATAATACGACCACTGAAAACAGACAGTAAGGCACTCAATCTGAATTTACTGGAGAGGATAGAAGTAATATAAACCATCGTTACCTTGAGTAACACAGTGACTGCCTTCTGCAAATTATGTTGCAGAAATAGAAGTTTCTGCACTGAAGACTGAAATATGAAAGCAGCAATAGAATCAAGAAGTTATATGATTTATTTTTAAAGGGTTTATGATAGCGTTATATCATACTGATTGTTTTCTTAGCACAGACTGCATTGTGATGCTGTACTGTTTTTCTGAGAATGAGTTGCATTCTTTATCACTCTGTTTAGCTCAGTATCTTAGTAATGTGAGTAACAAGTGCAAAAGATTTTCTGAAGAAACTGCATTCCTGTTTCCTATCTATACTTGGTAGAAACACTTTACTTTTATTCGTTATTTCTCACAAACTCATTCCAAGCACATCAGTGAAGCGTGGCAGCAGCACTTGAGTTTACAATAAACCATTTACCTGGTAGGAGGGAACAAAATTCTCATCCAAGATTTACAGCTCATCCCAGAATATTGAAATGGTTCTTAATACAAAGTTAAACTAGGCATGTCCTTAGCATTGATGGTGTATTAACAAGAATCTCTTAATCCCTGTAACCAAGGCTGGGAAACCCATCTAAAATAGTATGCACACATTGGATTCTCCATCCAATTAACAACTTTGAAAAATGCTGAGACTGCTAAGGAGGAAAAAGGACTCTCGATGTTAGATAGAGCTACTCAAATAGCATGTTGGGAAGCGGTAAATATCAGCCTTCCTCTTGTTTACAAATAATCTGTGAAGAGATGCAAATTTTAGAGAGTTTGTCTTGCTGAGCAGTTTGAGAGAACAGTTTTTTTCCTACAGATTCTTTCGATCAAGAGCTGAGATACTACAATGAAAGGCTTATTATGGAATCATGGAGAAAATAAATAGTTGCTTGCCTGACTATTTTTTTTAGTGAGTAGAGCCTAGAATTCATTATTTGTGTTGTGTAATTAGTCACACAAAATTGGTTCTGCACCTAAACATTATGTAAATAAATGCGAGGACTGCAGGAAAGAGTCCTTGACACTTATACAGCCTAATGGCTAAGAGCATTTTAGCGTTTCAGAGAGAGCAGAAGTGAATTACACTGTCCACTTTTTTACCTTTTCCTGGTTTTTGTTTGTTTGTTGGGGTTTTTTTCCCCCAAGAAAAAGGTAGTATTTGTCTATACATGACAACTTGTGATGTAAAAAGCTAATTCCCTTTCCATTCTAGAGAGAAAGATATACAAACCTTTTTGTCTGAGCTGGCTGTTTACAAATCGTATATTCCATTTTCTTTTGTCACAGTCACATAGAGTAATTGCATTTATATGAATACAGCACTAACGACCAAAGATTTGGTCACTCGTCTCTGTCTCTCTTATTGGATTAATTGCCTGAATGCCAGGGTTCCCGCTGGAGGGTTTAGAGTGTTGCTGTGTCTATATGCTGAACATTGTTTCATCTGTTTTCCTAACATACAAACTGAATCTGTTGCTCCTGTTTAATGTCACTGTTGCAGGTTACTTTTCCCGTTAATTCCCTTGATATGTATTGTGGAGTGAATAATCCCACATAGTACAATGCAGCATTCAAAATGATTTTTGCTCATGTGCCATTTGCCTTGCTGATGTATTTTTCTGCATAAACGGTATGAGAAGTATAAACACACTGCAACTTTTGGACTTTTCTACAACAGGCGATAGGCATGGGGAAAATGTAAGTTCCTGGTGAAGGATTTTGACATCTGGGGAAAAAAAACTCTAAAACTGAAGGTCTCTCTGAGAAAGAGAAAATTTTAGAAAACAGGAGTCTGAACACTCAAAAGGAGCTGTGAGTAGAACTGCAAATCAACGTAGACAGACAGGTATGCCTAGGTATGCTCTGTAGCTCCTCTTACTAGAACAGAACTCCAACTTCACGTGGCTTCATCTATCTTTACATTAAATGAGCATGGTAAGAATCTTTTCTCAGCCTGTATCAGTAATAATTAATTCAACTGTAGCTGAAACAGGAAATGCTAGACATGTTTTTCCTTCTTAAAAGGGCCAAGAAAAATCAGCACCAATTTGTTCACATAACAGAAATTTTAAAAAATGCTGGGTACCCCTAGCAGAGATCCCCCTGCAGCCTGTGGAGAAGACCATGGTGAGGCAGGCTGTCCCCCTGCAGCCCATGGATGTCCATGGTGGTGCAGGTATCCACCTGCAGCCCGTGGAGGACCCCACACCAGAGCAGATGGATGCCCGAAGGAGGCTGTGACCCCGTGGGAAGCCCACAATGGAGCAAGCTCCTGGCAGGACCTGTGGATGCGTGGAGAGAGGAGCCCACGCCAGAGCAGGTTTGCTGGCAGGACTTGTGACCCCATGGGGGACCCCACGTTGGAGCAGTCTGCTCCTGAAGGTCTGCACCCCGTGGGAGAGACCCACGCTGGAGCCATTCATGAAGAACTGCAGCCTGTGGGAAGGACTCACGTTGGAGAAGTTGGTGGAGGACTGTCTCCCGTGGGAGGGACCCCACGCTGTAGCAGGGGCAGAGTGTGAGGAGTCCTCCTCCTGAGGAGGAAGAAGCGGCAGAGACAACGTGTGATGAACTGACCGCAGCCCCCATTCCCCGTCCCTCTGTGATGCAGGCAGCGGGGAGGAGGTAGAGAAATTGGGAGTGAAGTTGAGCCTGGGGAGAAGGGAGGGGTGGGGAAAGGTGTTTTAAGATTTAGTTTTATTTTCTCATTAGTTGACTCTGATTTGATTGGTAATAAATTAAATTCATTTTCCCCAAGTTGAGTCTGTTTTGCCCATGATGGTAACTGGTGAGTGATCTCTCCCTGCCCTTATCCCCACCCATGAGCCTTTCGTTATATTTTCACTCCCCTGTCCAGCTGAGGAGGTGAGTGACAGAGCAGCTTTGGGGGGCATCTGGTCTCCAGCCAGGTCAACCCACTGCGTGATCCAAACTGGCCAATGGGATATTCCATACCATATGACATCATGCTCACTATATAACTGGGGGGTTCACCAGGAGGTAGCATGGTGCTGGAACTGAAGCATTGGCTTCAGGTGGTGAGCAACTGTGCTGTGCAGCACTTGTATATTCTTTATTATTATTATTAATATTGTTATTATTATTATTATTATTCTGTCCTATCAAACTGTCTTTATCTCAAGCCATGAATTTTACTTTTTTTTTTTTTTTTCCCCAATTCTCCCACATTCCATTGTGGGGGGGAAGTGAGCAAAAAGCTGTGTGATTGTTTTAGCTGCCTACCAGGTTAAACCATGAAATCATCATACAATACACATGTATTATATATATTGAGTATCTTTCCTATATGCATAACAAAAATATTTGATGACTATTTATTTTCTTCTCCAGTATTATTGAAAAAAACCAGTATTTTCATCTAGATGCTGGGCAATATAATTGCTAGCATTCTTTTTGATCCATATTTTGCTTGGAAAAAAGCCTTTACTTTCAGTCTTAAATCCGCTAATGATAGATTTTTCCACATGTAGTACTTTCCTTTTCGTATTCCTTATGAATTTTCCATGATTTCTAACATCATGTGTGTATTCATTGTTATTAGATTAGCTGTTAACTAATAACTTCCCCTTTTCTTATCCTTTAGTTAATAGCTATTTTTAAAAATCAGTGACACCAACTTTCTTGATTAATCAGTGTGATTTTTTTATTAATATTTTTTTTTCTTAAAATTTGTCTTAGACCAATTGTCAGTGCCATATTTTTACATTCACATTTTTCTCCTTAAAAGTTTCTCCTTCCTTATTTGAACATGATTATTTTGGGGTTTGGTGTAGTATGCATGCAGTAGTTTATAGTATTGCATTCATTTAATCCTGTTTGCATACAACAGACACAATCAAGTCATAATCACATGTTCCTCTGTGGAAGTGATGACGGCCTAGTTATTACATTTAGTTTGGTAAGCAAAATATATTTATGTTAATCTCATGAGGTTTCTGATGTATGCCATCTATTAAATCTCATTTCTGCATGTCATACAGCATTTTCCTCCCCTTTTACACATACTTTATCTATATGCACTAATATAAACAGGCAGGAGCCAATCTTGTGGGTCTATGTGACCTAAATCTGGGAGTCGGTAAATGATGAAAACTACTGATCTAACCAGAAGAGGCACAAGATGGAACATTGCTCTATATGGCTTTAAAACCAATGGCATCCAACCTATCAACAATTTAGAAACCCCTCAAAAAGGAACCATTTTGGACAAAGAAGGCCTTATCTCTCTTTCCTATACTACTTTTTGTAATAGCATATAACCACTGATTTTAATATTTCAGTAATTAATCCTCCAGATTTCTGTAATTCTAATCAAGACAAATGCGTACTGACAAATGAGCAATTCTGAGTCTTCTTATTTACTATTTATTCCCAGCAGTGGCATATAAATAGTTAATAAGTATCATTCCCTTTTCTTCCCTTAGTGCCTTGGCTAATTTTGTAATCAATACCTTGCGTCTGAGCTAATTGCTCTGTTCTCATTCCTCTTTGTGCCCATCCAGCCTGTGAGGTTAGTGCTCTGCAAACTGCCATCCCAGAACAATGCTTCCTTTTTTAATCACGTAAAGACGACTCAAGCAATCGTCCTCTCCCCTCACCAAACATTCCACAAGTTTCCAAATTCCTATGTCACTTGTTAATCAGTGGTTCATTTCCACGTTTTTTACCATGTTTCCTTCATTTGTTGGACAGTCCTGATTAATGTTTAGAGAAATATTGCACATCAACCTGGGAGTCGTAGCATGTGTGTAAAATACAATAAAAACATTATTCATACATGTTCCCGCTTGTAGAAGCATGACTCATGCAATCTAGTTTAAGAAAATGAATTGCAGCAGAAGAATAAAAAATAGATATTCAGTGTTTGTGTTAGTTAAGCTGAGGATAAACATAATTTTTAATTCTTTTATTCTAAAGTATTTTCTTGGTCTAAATTTTGTTCTGTTTATAAATACAGTGAAATTTGGGTGTGTGTGTCTGTCTTTGTTTCAGGACATCATGTATAGAAAGGTCTCAGTTCAGAATTAAAAAAGTCAAAAAAGAGGGAGCAAGGAATAAGAAAAAAATCAAAGCACTTGGAGGGATGCTTATTCTTTGCTCTACAAGTGATGTCCTAGTCTACCTTGGTGGTTGTATCACTTTCATGTATCATTTTTAAAGGTTTACCTTCTGGGATTGTCATATTTTCTGTAGTAAAGAAACATCAACATGGCATTCAGGATAAAGCAATTCTGTTTACAAATAAATGTGGTTTTGTTTACAAAGATATATTTTAGCCTTAGTCAAAACGCGATGAAGAATTTGAGCTTGTAGTTCTCATTTCCTATGAGCTGATACAATTAATAATTTCTGCTGATATAAATAATCTATATGCTAAACGCTGGAATGAATGGAGACATCTATAAAACTAATCTCATCTCATCAGGTACCAATGTATTTGTCCTTATTTCAGTGTGAAGGACTTTATGACACCACGTATGCTGTCATTTCACAGCCACCTGGCTGTTTTACCTCATCCAGGAGCAATGTGCCAGCCTAAGTTCGTTGTTTATTAATTTACTGCCTAACATGTAATGCCATGCAACCTTTCTCCAGCCCCAAAGCAGAGCCAGCCGCTGTTCTATCCTCTTTCACGATAGATAGCACTACTCCCGCAAAGCCACATATTTGACTGCTTTGTTGAATGGCTTCTGTGGCCTCCTGACAGATTACGGTAGGTTGCGGACCCAAAAATTGCCTTCCCTTCAAGGGTTAAACTATATAATGTAATTATGGCTTCTTCTGAAAAAGCTGCTCTCCCTGAGGTCAGGCAGAACACTGCGCTGCAATCATTAATAAGCCATTTTGTGTTTGCCTCTGTGATCAAAGAATTCTTGTCGAGAGTGCAGTAGCTTGTTTCCTTTGCATTTCAGCTTCAAATTTAGTTTCCAGAGAGAAGAGAGAATAAATCCTGACAATAACAATGGTGAATCTTTAATGGCACTCATTAAAGTCAATGTTTGATTTTTCAACTGTGCTACCTGAAATTCAATTTTTAGACCAAAAATGCATTTAAAAGCTTTGGGGCCTTTTGTAACAAACACCCTTTCACAAGTTATACTGATCTGCTATGTTGGATGGAAGACTATTTTATGTTATTTGTTCCATTAGTTCCTTTAATTTCTTTTATAATAGCTGAACCTTTACAGCAGTTAAAAAAAATCTAATAGCAGCTTTGATCTTCAGATATCAGCTAGAGGGTACTCCACACTTGGATTTTAAATAATGTACTGTAGAAAGCTACCATCCAATGAAAAATCCTCAATTACTTTAAAAGCTACCCTTCACCATGCTTTTACATTTACAGGCCTTTCTCCTTTTTTGAAATTTCAACCTCCATAATACCGAGGTGCTTTAAGCAATTATTTATGATAGCATTACCTCATACTAATTTCCTACTCAGCGCATATACCAAAGTTGCATCTACTTTGTTAGAACAAGGAACGTGATCTAGCTGATACATGTTCTCCCTCCTCTCTGGCATAATCGATGAGAAACGCTCCCCAGAGACAGCCGTGCCTTTTTCTCCTTGCACGGGATACAGCGTTCCTTTAACTATTGTTCACTAAATACAGTAATTACAACAAAACTCCAAAGCGGAACCCTGCATTATAAGATGGTACAGTACATTTATTTTTGTGCCTTTAGGACCAAAAATCTCGTAGATAAAGCCCCGTGTTTCGCATGTTGTGTGAGTTAATGTACCTTGCTGTACGGAACTAATACTGACGCTATTTGATACGTGTACGTTTGGCTATGTACATGCACGCAGAGCTGCACCTACGCTTACTGTGTGCGTGACTGAACAGAGTGCTGCACACAATATACTGTGTGTAAGCAAATGTGCTTTTGCCCTCCAGAGCAGAACAGGCTGGGAAATACTCATTGGGGTTTTTAGAGGAAATTTCAGTTTTGCTGGAAAAAAGGTAATTGGCTTCCAAACGAATCAGGAGGAAGGCTCGCAGGCTGCAAAGCCTGCCTGTTTCGGCTGATCACACGTTATTGAAGGTTGTAGGCGCTGCAATGGGCACCTCCACGTGACGTAAGTGCAGTCACGTGTCGTGCATAACGTGCACGGGAAGCTGGATTAGGTTCAGCATGGGAGCCTCAACAACCAGCTCAGCACCTGCGAAAGGCAAAGGAGAGGTCTCAATGTTGACTAAATGCCTGCTATTCCTTAGGATTGTGAGCCTCCTTCTGTCATTCAGTATCTATATCTACTTATAACCAGAGAAATAGCTTTTGGATTAAATGTGGAGTGATATTAAAGCCCTGATATAGGAGACACAGACTCAGATTCCTGTCCTGCTGGATGAGAAATGAGCCTTGAGTATTGAAACAACCAAACCGCTGGATGGTTTCTCACTCTCTCTCTTGCTGAAACCTTTCTGCCTTGTGTTAATAATTGAACAGGTTTGAAACTGTCTTGCCACAGCCTTGCTATATACAATGCTGTCAGCTAAGCCAGTTCTTCATTCTTCCATCCCTCAAAATATTTAATTTCCAGCATACGGCGCTGCATTCAGTCTCCCCTATCCGAGGTGACTGCTCAAACCCCTTGACTGCTGGATACGCGCACATGTAACTTGTGCTGGCCTCAGAGTCCTGCCTCCCTCCACATTTTAACTCTGCTACCCGTGTGCTAGGGTGCTTCTTGTCCTGATTCCTGAGATCAGAGTACTTCTGAACCTTCCAGTCCTGCTGATCTCTGTTAGGCAATTAAACTAGAGGTATGTCATAGCTGAGAGATGTGTTAAAAGGCGTTTGCTGACACTGCGTATCAGATCCTGAAGCCTGCTTCCAAGAAATGGGAGGCAGGTGATCCAGCCAGCTCTGAAGTTGCCCTTCTCCACTCCATTGCTTAGCGGGGATTCAAGTTCAGCTGAAAGGTGCACCAGGTGAATGGTGACAGGACTCTCACTCTTTTGTTCCACTTCTGAATTACAGTATTGCTAGTTTTCCTGAAAAAAATAGGATTTTTTGCATACTCGGGATTAAAAAAGCATAACAATATTTAAGCAGTTAAACAATAGTTGTAAGAAGAAAAAAAAAAATCCTCATTTTTCTGCCAGCTATGACTATGAGGGTAAAGCCTTTTAACTCTGGGCCCCAAATCTGCAAAATGCTTTAAGAATGTATTTCTAAGGACTAGGTAAATGTAACCGTAATTAATGTTAGAGACATGGGTAGCTTTCATATTATAATTGTAATTTACTGAACATAGGGTTATCCCTGAAGATTGTCTGGAAGACAGAACTGGTGCGGGCACAGCTGTCCATCTGTTTTTCTGCCCTAAACCCAAATATCTGTAAAAAAATAGCTTCACACTGGGGCTGTAAAGCTTATATATCCTGAACTGGGGAGTAGAGGAAATCAGATAACTTAGTCTTTCTTCATGGGAATATTATAAAATCCTTAAAGATCTCCAAAACTCAGACTCACAATAAATCTAATGAAACATATAACAAGCACAGAATGCATCCAAGAAGTCCTTCCCTCTGGTCATTAAAGTATTTTCTGCAAAGTGCTCCTCAAATCCTTGGACTGAAGAAAACAGGGATTTGTACAGTGAGATTTACAATGTGGTCATATGAGATTTGCAATTCCTTCATCAAGTTCTGTGGAACTGACATAGTGCTCAACAGACTTCCTTGCACGCCCCCTGCCCCCCCCTTCAATTTCCACTATACAGTAAATAAAATTACAAAAAGTAAATCAATACAATACATTTCAATTTCTCCTCAAGAGAATTATATTGCTTTATGTTTTGTATTTCTTCCCATCCAGAGAACTAGATTTTACTCCTTTCTGCTTCCTCTGAAATACAGTGAGTAACAGATGCCCACCACTAAAAAAAGAATGGAAAACAAAACGGGTTTGCTCTTGGCACTGTAATTGTTTACATTACCATGCCATCTTGGGGTCAAGTTTGAGATCAAGATCCCACTTTGTTATATTTTGATTATATAGTAGAAAATAATCCTCACTTGAGAGCAGTTATAATCTTGCTGGAAATGACAAATGGAAGGTAGCGGACAGGCACATGACCTGTGGGTACTAGCTCTTGTAGGACAACATTTAGGTACTTTCTACCTAAAGGGCATGAGTATTTTGGTATTGGTACTCTATGAAGGTTAGTAGTAGAGAGAAGAAACCTAAGAGAGAGAAATCAAGTCCAGACTAGCAATGTAAGAATATTATCATATATGCAGGTGATTAATTTTTTTTCTAAATGCAACCAAATTGTACTGGTCTTATGTGCAAAAGCAGGATAATGCATTTGGGGGAATTGCTGCCCATTAAAAAATCATGTCAGGCCAAAATGGTCAGCTCAGTGCCTCTTACCTCTTCCTGTCTTTCTGTTCTGCACACTTATTCCTCCATAATTTGTGTTCATCTGGGATGATAACCGCACATGACCACATTTATTTCTTGTGATGAAAACATCTTTAGGGACCATTTGTATCTGTTGTAGGATGTAGGATGTTTTTTTCATGAGGTGATGGCAGTTCCTGAGAACCCAAATGTTATTAGATTTATTTTAACATATGAGTGTCTTTATACATCTGCAAATCCCCAGCCAGCTGTTAAAAGTGAAGGAATTTTTGTTTTCATTTTTATTTTGAAGAAAATATTGAGGTAATTACAGTTATTTCGTTGTTAGCTTTCTATTATTGAACAGTGTTAAATTCCTGTTTGATATTATCCTCTTTTTTAAAAGATGCTTTAGTATTTTGTTATTGTGTCCCAAAATACCACAAAGCTGGGAGTAGATGGACAATTTGGAAATATGTCCAAATATATACTTCAATGATTACTGCTTAAATATAACAAATCATTGTCTATTGACAGCTATTCCAATATGAATCATCTCCTGCAAAAGCAGGTTTGATATGCACAATCACCCATCTAGCCACCGTGTTTTCTTACCACAGAAAGTGAGAATAATAGTCTATGACAGATAAATACTGCTTTTTTTCAGGCAATGTAAACAAATCTACACATAAGTGAAGGCTGATTTTATTCTACATTGATAAAAGATTACATTTGGCCTGGTCTGTGATCTCTAATCGTATGCTGTTCCTCTTTTCTTCCACAGTTAAAAGAGTTGGTTTGAAAATTTTCCCCATGAACTGTAAACAAGCACTGTTCTTTTATTTTGAATTAGGTTGAGATCTTCCCTATCCCTTCTATTTTTTCCTCAATTTCTTCCTCAGCCTTTTGAATTCCCTGCCACTCTGGTTAACAGCCCACTTAAGGGAACCCAAACCAGTTACATTTAACATAATCACAGATATTCTTTTCTCCGATGTTATTTGAAACTCTGCCTTCTAAAAAAATTATTCTTGATCTATACTTTTACTTGGTAGAGTCCCTTAGAAGTAGTAAGTGCATCATTTGAACTGCCACGTTTCATCTATTTACCTTTTGTTGTCTGTGTCTTCTTCAAGTACTAGTATCACTGGTTTGGGTGTCTTGGTACCTGATGTAGCAGCTTGACATTAATTAATATTAATTTGTGGGGTTTTTTATCATACCCCTTGAATGACATGGTATTTCAGCAGTGCTCACCAGTGCTCCTAGGAAGAATTCCACTGAGCTGATGATGTTCCATTTTTCTCCTATATATGCATCATGTCTTGGTCTCAGCTGCACAGTCCATTATAGTTCTTGCCCTGTTTCCAGAAATTAGGCACAGTTTTAAGTATCTAGTTTGTCACAGGGCTTTGATTCACATTAACCAAGAAAGCAGCCGTGGTGCCCCTCTTTGCAAAAATTTTCAATTTTCATCGTAAATTTAAGAGAAATTATTGTGCTCCTGGACGCTGTGTGCTCCATCTGTTAATCTGATTTATTAAGACAGAGGTTTTGGGGGTTTTTTTTGCTGGCACTAACACATACTTCATTCTATGCTACACGGTTAGAGGCTTCTGGCAAAGTAGGGGATAGGCGTCCGTTCACCGGTTCATACGCTGGCTGTGAGAGCTTCCACTGCCTGCAGCCGCGTCCGCCTGCTGGTTTTGGAGGATCCCTGCCCGCAGAAGAGTCACTACTCCTTTCTGCAGAGGATCTGACCACACATCTCTCTGCTGGGAATATTTTGAATTCTCTAGGTATGAATTCTCCAGGTATGGAAGCAGCCACTCTCTTCAGCTTCACCTAGTGACTTCCATGCTCAACTAGTAGTAATTACTCCAGCACAACTACTTTGGCAACAGTTTCATGCTGCTTTCAAATTGTTTTATTCGCGTTCTTAATCATGGACAAGTGGTTTAAAAGGGAAGAACTTCAATATAGGCTTAGGTAGATTTGCAGACTCCCTGAGTTCTTGTTTCCTTTTCAAACCCTCTGATAAAAATATATATATTTATCAGAAGTTTAATTTTTATTTGGAGTAGAACTCTTCAAATTTCTGTAATACAGTTTCATAGTTAACCTCCTCGGCCCTGAGAAAATTGTTGAAACATCAAAGCTGCAAAGCCACCTATTGTTAGAAACAGCTCCCTGTCTTCCTTTTTGCTAGCACCTATTGCTAAATTGCCTTCCTTTTATTACCTTTTCAGCTGTTGTGGGGTATTTAACTGCTTCATTCTTCAAGGTCTTTGCTTAATTTGCTGCAGTTCTGACTCAATTATCACTCAGAGCCAAGAGGTCTGCTTCTCAGAGTGGGGAATTTTGGCTGGCGGATCTGCAGTCTGGGTCTCTGCCCAGCCGCCGGATCCCGCTGCCTCCGGAGTCAGGTGCGGATCGGAAGAATACCTCTGGACAAAAGCATTGTGCTGGTAGGCAGCTGGGTCCGCAAAGGATGGATGCCTAAGATCAAACGTTATCTTTGCTACCAGGAGGACATTTAAGTACAGTGTTAATCCTGAGTGTCTCCAGAGATCCCTTTGTTTTTTTTGAACTAAGGATCAAGTAACTAATCACACATAACAGAAAAACACTGTACATTTTTATTACTCAGAAAATATTGGTAATTCTATCCGATGATTTTATATAATACACAGGAAAGAAATCAGGGACTAATCGTGCTATGGAAAGCGAGTGGAGGGGAGACACATGTCGAAGAAGCACACGGAAATATCAGAAGAAGGAAATTCAGGGTATTTGTGTCCCTCTATTTTCCAGGAGGTTTTCTGAGTTTAAATTACAGACTTAGCCTTTTCTAAAGATTGATTTGGATGACAGCTCCAACGTAAAAAGTATTTCACCAGTTCAGACTTCCCATGAAAGCCCAATTTCACACTCATTTACACTGAAATCTATTCAACTCAAGCTGGTACTCTTGGAGTTCTTTATATTACTCTTGTTTTTTGCCATCAAGTCCACTATTCCAGTTTTGCCAAAGCAAAAAATTGTAGCAGCCACAGTATAGGCAAACATGGGGAAAAAAACCCCAAACAAACTAAATATAAAAAATTAAGTGCTTTGAATTCCAAGGGGGGGGGGATAAAAATGATTTGTATTAAAGGTTAAATATACCCTAAACTATAATGTTACAAGTTTTATAGGAATGATGTCTCTGTATCCTTGTGCAATGCATCATCAATCCGCAGCCAAATACCACTGACACTGTACATTTTTTATCTCTACAGAACAATATTTGGATACCACTTACCTCTGAGGCAGTTCTTCTGGAAATTATAAATATATTTCTTTCTTGGGATCAAAAGAAAGCACATCAAAATGAATGATGAAGCCAACAAACTGAATTTGCAGCTGTTTTATGTAAACTGGGAGAAAGTGTAAAATTTCTTGTTCTAATTCACTCTACCCAGAGTTTTGATGATAGCAATCTGAAAATGTTACATTTGCAATATTACTTACCTAGCTGTAAGTAATTACCTAGTTCTTACCTAGATGTATAAATGATTGCAAACAATCGTTCTTCCTGGTGTGAGGAAGGATCATGATACTACAAGCTTAAAGTAACTCCACGCAAAACCGTAGAGCTAATTCTAACTGGATTGGTGAAAACAGCAGTTTAAATATCGCATTACTGAAGGAAGAGCTCATCTTTGGTTGCAAATTTGCAGCACTCACTTTATAGCGTATACTAACGGTATTTCATTCCTCCTTCTGGTGATCCTGGACACCAACGCTGGCTAGGAATTACACTGATACAGCCTTAGCACAAGCTTGCATACTACCCCCCTTTTATAACTCTCCGGACTTTGGAAGACATCCATGATCAAGACAACTCCCTACTAGAAGGAGAAGACTATGTGTAGAAATCAATGGTCCAAAATGAATGAAAATATTTTTAAAGCTGAGTATAAACAGATAAGCAATACTAACTGTAATCGATTACAAACTGAATCCAGCAGGTTAGCAAGCAAAGTCAGTATGTAACTGTAACATCTCTTGAATCTTCGTGTAACCAATACATCTTGTAGAGTCAAAGTACAGTTTTATCACTAAACCTACTATAAAATAATTATGATTATTTATTTTTAAAAGATGCGGCTTAATTTATTCCATTCTATCATGTGCACTATTCTTTCATGGTACCGCTAACATGGTATTGTGGAAATGCTGTCATTATGGATATTGTCTGGTTGGAAGGAAAGAAAAAGACAATGGTCTCATATGGCTAATTTGTAGTACTTCTATCATCGTACTATTGTGTGTATATGATGACTGTCAGTTCATTAGAATTTAAATCCGCTTATAAATATTTGATATTAAATTCTTTGTTAAAGAAACTTTAAGCCTCGTCTAGTCTAGTGATGTGTTTATGGTTTAAATTAAGCCTTAATATTTCACTTGCTCTAATTTTTATATGGCAATAGAAATTTTACAAGGGCTTAATAAGAATAGAGTAAGCTTGCTCTACTGTCACAAAAATGTTTTTTTCTTGTGCGCTTTCCAGTCCCTCTCAGTGACTCTGAGATTTAATGGCTCATGTGTTCTCTTAGACATAGTCATCTACTATACTATGCTACTGTGACTATTTCATTATTCTGTTTCTTGACTTCATGCCTATGTCATCAATTCAGCTATTGGTTATTCAGTTTGTTAATGAGGGAAAAGCGCAATGACCATTCAGTCAAATTACAGAATATAGAAAAGGTCAAGGTACTATAGTACATTATTCTAATTCATGCAATATTGTACATAAGACGATATATTTTCCATTCCCTGATACTCCATTTCATAACAAAATTATTACAAGAACATAATATGGCATAAAATTAATCCACACAAAGAACAAAGCCTGCAATTAAAATGCTAAATGGCAGAAGTTGAATCCTTTCTCTTCACAATTACTGGAGTAAGAGTAAGGATTTAATCTCGTACCACATGAAATCTTAATTTTATACTTATCATTTGCCACAAGATACCAAATATATTTTAAATCTACAGCAAGATACAAGTGCCAAAGTGCTGCCTAACCTCTCCCCCTGGAAGTAACTCAGTGCAAATTAAAATCCTGCTTAGTTTCATCTAATCCTAGAAACATGTGAAAACCCAAACGGCAAAGTTTTTGTTCAAGAAAAAGATAGAGATTAAGAATACAGCCAGAATTTTGTAGCCTCACAGTTTCTAAAATGACCCATGATAGTCAAGATCAGGATGAGAGTCCCTTGTCCGGCAACTAAAGCAAATATTCACTGTAAAAACTGCTTTAAAACTGAAACTCTCTTCCTGGAGCAGAAACTAAAATCCCATCTCCAGTCTCATAGATGGTAGTCACAGGACAGGGGAATTCTGGTCATTTTCTCTGGTTTTGTTTGATTAATCTTTAACTGTGTATTGTGCAAAATGGAAAATCTTGGAAAAAGTAGTTTTAGAAATACCTTTCCTCCTACCTTAACCATGGTGAGATTGTTGGGGTACTTCTAGGAGGTTCCAGATACAGTCTTTCATGCAGAGGAGAAATTAATTGAATCTCTTACCTCTCAACAATGACTATTTTAACCACAACAGTTTCAGATAAAAATAAAAGGAAGGGCTAGACTTTAAATCAATGTTCCTTTTTTTTTTTTAATCCTCATCTTCCCTTTCCCGGGTGGTTTCTTTTTGTCAGAAAATGCTTAGGTATGTAATTCAAGAGTCTTCACATCAATGAAGGCAAGAACATCAATCCAGAAAAGA
Source organism: Grus americana (assembly GCF_028858705.1). NCBI lineage: Eukaryota > Metazoa > Chordata > Aves > Gruiformes > Gruidae > Grus > Grus americana. The sequence continues at coordinate 38,648,748 of NC_072855.1, read as the reverse complement.
CGTGTAGTTTAAAATACATTTTCTAATTTCCTAATGGATAACATAAGTTACCTGTATTTTACTTGTAATTGCCAAGTTTGTGAGACAATTTGTGACTCCCTAACTTTATCTTTGATTTAGCTTGGTATACCTTTAAAGTTATATCTGAGTGTGGAATTTCTTATTGGCATTTTTAAAATAATTTTGCTCTTTAAGTTAATCCTGCATGTCTAACTACTTATTCTTCCCATTATCCAGACCTGTTATTATTTTTATTCATACAAATATGTAGTCTCTCATGATAGTCATATGAATTCACATATTTCTGAAGCCTGTAATTTCACTCCTGTTCTCCTTCACTAAATGGAGTTACTGATACTGTGATGAATTGAGCGATTGGACTCCATTCATTAATATGGCAAATTGCAAAGTTTTCAGTTTTGTTATTCTCCAGTATTCTGGAAAGTCAGTTCAGTCTTAATCAATGAAAATTAGAGACTGGTAGCAGATAAACTGAGAAGTTGAGAGTTAAATGGCAGGTTGGGTCAGGCCTCAATCTGCATCTGACCTGTGCTCACAATAAATCTGAATTATGAATCAAGCTGCTTTTAACCATCTAAGGGCTCGTTTCACACTCAGTGCCCACTGTCACAAGTAGAATAGGATTGCTAAAGTGACCCAGTAGCCTTTCTAGATTTCCATTTGACATGCAAACAGCAATCATTTCGGGGCTTTTAGCAGCTTTTCACCTGTTTCCACAGTTCTCTTTTGTCAGTCATTTGGGAACGTGGGTATATTTAGGTAAAAATAATATGCAATTGTCATTTATTTCAGATTGCTTTATTGGAATAAAATTTAGGACCACACTGGTTAATTTATATTTGAAGTTATTACTTCAACCTATTGTAGAGGATTGATAGTTTTGTCTGGCACATATGCTACTGGAACAATAACTGCACCTGAAAAACATCACTTTTTATAGCCAAATCCACTATTACAGACTTGGAAATCTGAAGGACATAATACAGGTATACTTTGGAAGTTGTCAAAGCACGCACATTTCCATTGACACTTTTGTCTGTATTTTTTTCAGTAGGGGATTTAATCATGTTGAACTACCAAAGGAGAAAAAGGTTATGAAGATCTTTATACAGAAAACAGATATAAATATAAGAAAAGACCATTATTTCAATACTGGGAGGCATTTGACTGAGGACTTTCAATATTTCTAGCAACCTTTCACTTCTGCCTTCTCTGACCTCACAATATCCTCTCACCCCATCTTCATGGGTTTTTTTCTGAGTCTTACATCACTCATTTTTTGTCCTTTTTTTGTAAAGAAAATTAATTATGAATCCCAACACTGTTGCCTAAACACTTCAGAATGAAAGTATGATATATATGCATAAATATAAGTATTATCCGAATATATTAATTAAAAGGCTGAAGAGGAGTAGAGGACATGATCTCCAATAAACCAGCGACATTTTAGAGCTGAAAATGCTGCTCTTCCTACCTTTGCTGCTGTGGAAGAAAAGGTTGATGATTCTCTGGAGATTCTGTGATAGCTCAAGACATGTCAATGACTCATCTGTAAATATCTATTCCCCTGAACCTAGCAAGGAAAACTCCACAGAATGTGCTTGATAATATAAACCTCATCATGAAGCGATATACATCTTGTAATTGCCACTTTAAGGGCAAAGGCCAGCTTTCCTGGCAGGTGTGAATTGGCACATCTCTGCTGAAATCACAGAACTGCTGTGTTACATCAGTTTGAGAGTCGGGACCTATTTCCTGAGCTATTTTTGTCATGTCCCTAAAATCGATTCCTTGAAGGCTAAGGTGGTGAAGAAAGGAAATGACTCTCTACTATTGGGATACTGGCTACCACATAGGCTCTTGTCCAGCCTAAGACATTTGGGTTTTACTCTATCATAAATTATAAAATGGAATAAATCTATATAACGTGAAAAATAAAGAAAATAAAAAAGATAAAAATATGAAATAAGACATGACTTCTTCACACTAAAGTTTAATGAATTTTCTTTTTCAGTTTGGACTATTTCAAATAATCTGCAGGTGATAAGATAAAATAAAATTTACGAAGCCAATGTTTTCTTCTTGCTTATTCTAGCATTCACAGTAGGGTTAGAATTAGACGTGTAGGATTACACACCAAGGAACATGTAAATGCTAAAGATTGTTAAATGACCAGACTTTTCTGAATAATCAGAGTTATTTTTGTCATGATATCTTATGGATGTGTTTATAGATCGCCTTTTTATATTTAATAGCACAAATGACCTCATATTTTCCCTCATCTCTGGAAAATCAAAGTAACCAGTTTCATCTTCCATGTTTCCCACCAAACTACTTATTCGACCTCTCATGCAGATATCCTTTCTCCTTATTGTCAGTGGTCTGAACCAGAATGCCAGTTTACTACACCTCATGTGCTCTAAGAGCAGTCAGTTCATCCGGTCAGAATTACACTACTCAAGGATAAGACTTTAGTGTCGCAGTCCTTTACTTGAGGCATGTTCAGTTGGAAGATTTACACAGGTTTATGTGGTTTACTTTGGAAATGGCTTGTTTTCAAGCAGAGAAAAAGCAATTTTTTGCTGAGAACTGTTTGAGTTAAGAACAGATCACTTGCTGAGTCAGTCAGATCAAAGGACTGGAAATCTGTGGGCGTAAACTATGCGTGAGATTTTCAGCTTCACAGAGGGTGTTTTAGCCCAGATCTTTACAAACGTTTTGAGGAAGTTGTAACTCCAGCCTTAGCCAGCAACCTGAAGTAGGTCTGGCTGCTTGAAGGAGTATGTCTACCTGGCACAATGAAGGAAGGGTCTGTAGAGAGAAACTGCAGCCCCCTCCACCCTCCATCCCCTCTGCGCCACTTGGGACAGGGGAGTAGAGGAGTCAGGAGAAAAGGTGTGAAGTTGGGCATGAGAAAGTGGAGAGGAAAGGTGTCGTTTTAATGTGTGTCTTTGTTTTTCACTACCCAAATCTATTTTAATTGGCAATAAATTAAACTCATTTTCCCAAAAATGAGTCTGTGCTGCCCATGACAGTAATTTATAAGCAATCTCCCTCTCTTTATCTTGACTGATGAGTTTTCTCAGTTTTCCCATCCTATCCCATCAAGGAGGGGGAGTGAGTGAGCAGCTGGATGGGCGTTTGGCTCTTAGCCAAGGCAAACCCACCACAGGTTGTTAGAAACAGATTAATTGTGTGTATACAATACTTTGTCTGGGCTGAATTATGATATGTTCACCTGTGTTGAGTTCTGTGCTCCTATACAAATTTTACATCCAGTATCTGTTGCAGGGTTTGTTTGGGTATGCCTGCAAGGCATTGCCATAGGCGTAACTCATGTTCCAGTTTCCTCAAGGGTATCTTTGAGTTGCATGGACTTATTCTTCATAAAATCCTTTGAGATCTATACATGAAACCAGTATATCCGAGCTGAGTTATTAAAATTTTCACTGTATGAGCATAGATCATAAGAGAAGACATCAGAAACTGACATGATGTTTGGGAATTTAATGGGGTATATTTTCTTCTTGATAGGCACATATATTTCCCATTAATGCTAATGGGAGTTATATGCGTGCAACAAGAGAACATACCACTTTGCATGTAAATTTCACATTTTATTTTACAGAGGATATGTAACCCTATTATCACCAGAATCTTAGTACTGGCACGAAAATTTGTCCCAGCTCAGTTGGTTATAATCAAACATTAAAGTGATCTAGCTGAGCCTAATTGTATTTTACCTTCCCACCACTTTTGTAATGAAAGTACTTTAATCCAAAGCATTTTCTGTGTCATGTGGATGAATAAATAGCCTTTTTCTTGAAGTTAAGTTGTTTTTAGGCTCAAGCTAATAAAACAACTTATTTCCATTTCCATCAGGGTTATAAGTACAGTTAAAAAGCTTACATAATTTAGATCTGAAACATTCTTCAGGAAGAGAGAGTGGTTAAAGATTATATCCTTGACTTTTGAAGGCATCTTCTAAAGCTGATAGAAAATGCCAGCTTTTATGAATCCTGTATTTGATCTAGAAAGTGTGTGGATTTTTTGCCATACAGTGATTTTCAAGAACAAGGTATGCAAGTCTACGGCTGTAAATTTTAAATAACATGGAGTCTTACGTAAAGTCCTGTGATACAACTTGTGATGCCCTCTTCCCTGGCACATTCAAAAGGTGACCTCCATATTCAGGACAATTCAAATTCAGGACTCTTGGCTGATTCAGGTACCACTTATCTTTTCACTGAAAATTTAAAAAAAAGAAAAAACAAAACAAAAAAAAAAAAAGAAAAGAAAAGATGGAGTACTTGGAAACAGAAATGTCCTTTTGTTAAAAGTCTGGAAGAGAAAAAAATCATCAAAAGGAAAAATAATTTTTCAAAATTTCCCATAGATAGAACTGGAAAATATAATCTGAATATAGCTGAAATGCTTTGCCTTGCTGAAAGCGTATGAGTCTAAGAAAATGGGCTTTATATCTAGTGTCAGGAATCCCAGGATATCAGATTCATGGCAAGGAGCTAGCTGGAGATTTCTGGCATGACTCAGGACTTTCACTGCTGTCAGGCTCCGTTTTCACAGCAGAAAGCCTCTGAGAATGTTTAAATCAAAACAAACCAGGATTTTGCAATAAGACTTTGGTTCTTGAGTAAATTCCATCCAACTGCAGCCCAAATGAAATCATGCTGGGTAAAAAACAATTAAAAATGATGAGCTATGTCAACTGCTGGCAAGACTCAGTTGTTTTATTTCCTAATCAAGCCAGAGTCATTGTAAAGGTAAAATGGGAAACCGCAACAATTTGGATAATATCTGGAGAAGATCCAAGATCCTTGCTACAGTATAGAAATAAGAACTGATGTTTCAGTTTTCATTTATAGGTGGAAAAATCCATAAAAGTTAATTTAAAATCACTGGAATTGTTTGGGATTTCATTCCCAAATCAGTAACTTGAAGCCAAAGGGAGATTTACCATTGAGAGCATAGGAGCAGGGTAGGTTTTATAATTTGACACAGGTAGATACTTTGTGATTTTTGATTTCCAGTAATTTCTTCTGCTGTCTGACCTTCTTTTTCTCTTGTAATTCCCTCATTCTATTTTCCTCCCTTCTACCTTATACCGATTTTACTTCTGAGCGCTGGGTCAGATCCTCAGAAGTCAGTGTGGCTAGGGTTATTCTAGCAGAGCAGCTGCTTTCGCTATATTATCAAAGTAAAATTACAATTCTTTTTGAATAAGAGCTAAAGCTTTACTGTCCTTTGGAAGTGTATGTATACTTGAGAGTCTTGATACACAGAGTACTGCTACATCTTTTTAATAAGATTTAAAAAATAATAATAATAATAATCAGTATAACTTAATTTTAGCAAGATTTTCTTACCGTTTAGCTTAGATACTTTTCTATATTTACATTTCTTCACTCTGAATTTTGAAAACAGCATATATAAAGTTATTGGTCCTTAGAAACTACAATAGGACTTTGGTTCAAGAATCAATCACCATCACTGTTCCCCCAAAAGCATTTGATTTAAAAAACAACCTGTACATTAGTTATGCTGAAGTATGAAGGTAATAAAGCCGACTGGTAGAAAAAGCCACAACTAGTCAGATTCTAAGCCCTCTCATCTCAAAAAGACATAAAAACTTAGTAAGCCTTTCTGCAGAAATGTTAAACTGTAAAATTTTGTAGTGGGTATTCAATATTAATAAATAATAATTCCATTATCTTTTAAAATAAAAAATGTAGAAAATGTAAAATTCTCTATTAAATTACATAAGCCTTCAAAGATATTCCTATAGGTCTTTGTGCAAAGGTCGATCACATGAAAAAACCTCATTACAAGCATAGGGAAAACACATTTCGTGCAACTAAGGTTATGCACACATTTTGGAATAATCTTGATGCTAGTTTCTGTACGACTTTCCTCCCTAGAAAACCCTTTACAAGCTTCACTCAAATTACTGATCCCAGTATAGAAAAAAAGGTGTTGAACTAATTTCCAAGGGATTCCTGTGTGCTGGATCTTCTGTCTTTTCTCAGAAGCCTACCGTACACTAAATTTCATGAAATTTGCCATGTGGCATTTGGATAGAGACTAGGCTGTCTAACATAGACCGGTGAGGCCTGGTGGGAGTCAGCCAGCACTAATGTTAGGAAGGCATTCTCAATTAATTGAATTCACTGAGGTTTTAAGCTACAGGCAGTAAGGCTGGCCATGGGAAAAACAGCGTCAAAAAGATCTTCATGGAAAGAGACACAGAATGTCCCGCAGGGCTCAGCAAACTTTAGGATTTCAGAGGAAAAAGATAAATCTAAGAACGTAGTAGAAAAGGAAAAAATACATTTATTTTCTATTTTTCTCTGTCAGAAACATTGAACATTTTGCTAAATAAAACCATTCTTTCAGTTTTAACAGAAGACAAAAGTTGATCCAAAATATTGTCAACTTTAGAACAATTCTTACTTCATAAGTATGTTTTAAAGTAACTTTGGCAAATATTGTTTTACTAAAAAAATTCAGTCAAAAGGACCATGGCCTTTGTGTGGACATTTAAGAGGCCAGATAGCTGTTACCCCAAGAAGTAGGGCGATTCTGTCCATATTAATGCTAATTAATATCAGCTGAGATCAAGCCCTTTTTTTGGAAATATTTGTATTTGCTGTGCTGGAGACTGTTTCTTCTAGCTACTGGAGGACTCCCCACATTAAATCCTTGGGACTCACAAGGATTTGCGATCTTTTCAATGCTTATTTTCTTGCGGTTTACAGACGGTGCTTAGGCCTAGTCCTTCTGTCAGGTAAGCATCACTAGAGAAACATTTGAGAATCACAAGTCACATGAGAAGAGGCTCTGCTAAAGCTCCCACCGCTTTAGACTGAGAGTGTATCTCAGTATTCCAGTCCTTCTCCACAGTGAACTTTTAAGTTCTTTAAGATTCATCCAAAATATCTTTTTTTTTCCTCTCTCTTTCTTTTTAATAATAACCTCTAAAATAATCCTAGCACATTTACTGTGACACTAATATACCTCAGGGCCACCTTCTTACTGCACAATTTACCTACAGCATTCGTTAATGGCTGAGAAAAACACACCCTGTCATGGCTTACTGCAACCTAACAGACTTAAATTGCATCCAGAAAGCTGACAGGCCAGTGCATTATTAACTGAGCCACTGAGACCCTTTAAACTGTATTGTATGTAAGTTTATAGCGCAGGGAGTATAGAATTTTAAGCTTGCACATTTTAATGTATTTAATTTGCCGCACTCGGCAGTTTGCTTTGTGAACTGTTAATCTTTTCAACCGATACAGCAAAATGTCACTGTATTCATTTGCGGAGTATAATAGGCTTATATCCTGAAACAATAAAGTTATAATAGCCTGCCCGCTGCCTAGAGAAGTTACACAAATTCAGCATGTACAAGGTGTTGTGTGTCCTACTTACCCTCTAGGTTTTTAAAACTCATCTTCTCATATCAATGCCTTGAAAATCAGTAGTGCACATTACTCTGGTGAGATAAAGCCAAGTAAATGTCATGGATCAAGCTCTGCTGAATTCTCTCTCTCTCTCTGGAATTGCTTTCAGTACCTTTGATACTAATTCGTTCTTGCCATCTCCACCCATGACGAATGCAGGCTGAAGTCACAGACATCCAAATTTGTTCTGCACCCTCAGTACACGTACTGGTCTGGAACTGATGAGCGATTCCTGCAGTGGCAGGAACCAGCAGCCAGGTAATCACAGATCTTAGGGAAGAAAAACTGCTACTAATCTGTCCAGCCTCCAGGAAAGAGATCCTACATACTCCTTCAAACTTTACTGATGTTTCTTGTATTTGCCCTCCATTCTTTCTTCTGACCATTTCTGCAAACATCGTCATCTCTCATCTTCTACAAGTGCTATGAAAAGGACTACGTGATCATGGCCGTGTCACAGTTTTTCCACGGTAATGAGTCATCGTCTGCCACAGAGGATGTGAGGATGAGGATGATAACAGTAATAAAGGGAATACTGACCCTACCAGTGCTAGCATATGGAGACCTGATTACTCTTTGTACGAGTTTTCTATATTTTTCAAATGAATCTCACTGGAGAAGGACTGGATTGGTTATTTCTATCGTAAGATTTCCACTCTGAGAGTAGAAATGTTACATCTTCTCACACTGAATTTCTGTCAGGTTGCTGAATGACACTGCAGTTGTACCTAGGCAACTTTAGGTTCAGCCTGTGAAGTGTTTAGTTGACCTGCAGGGCATATTGCAAAGCCTGTCTTTTTAAAAAAGGGTTATCTTTCTGCCCGAGGGGAGGGTTCGTGGGGGTTCTTTGTCCATACCAGGAATGACATGGGGGTTAGTTGAGCTTGCACACTGAGATACCGTTAAATATTCTTTAGAAAAAAGATCTGAAAACAAACAAACCAAAATGCAATGAAAAAACCCCACTTGTCAAATGAAGTCTATGTTGTCTGGATCATTTCTGCTCATAGTGATTAATTAAAATGTAGCCTGAAGCAGAAGAAGGTCATGCATCTCGGTCCACAACCAAACAAAATCTTTAGGGAAGAATCAATAAAATGATCCCTGGCTGATTCCATTAAAAATATCGCATAAGGCCAAAGAAGATGCTCTAAACTAAACATAATACATTCTTAAAATATTAAAATATAGACACACTGGTGATAGAACATAACTTTCCGGGTATCTTGGGCTTTAGTGGTTCTAAAGAGGAGAGGAGAGCTGAAAGGGAAAGATGACAGTTACAGGAAGGAGATAAGAGAACTACAGTGATTTTTCCTACAAAATAATTTTCCAGAGACTGTACAAACCTGTTTCTTGTATTGAAGCAATCCCTTTAAAATTACAATTCTGCATTTTTCAGTGAAGCCCTATTACTAGTGTCTGCATTGTCTGAAAGCATTAACAAAACAAGCTAACATCTTAATGAAAACTATTACCTTCAGCAAAACCAAACTTTGCTTTTAAAACTATGCCCTGGCTGCAAGGTGAGTTTAACATAGAGAATTAAAAGAAAAATTTAAACTGGAGTTGTTACATAAGGTTGTGATGAGTCTGTCTCTTCCATCTTAATGAAGAAAACAGGTGTATCACAGCAACCGTTCAAGAATTTTCTGTTACTAACAGCATTTATACCAAAGTGCTTTAGACCATTACTCAGGGTTACATCCTGGGCTTTTTTGTTCTCTTTTTTAATAGGTAGAAACCTTACAGATTCTATCCGGTAGCTGGAAATCACGTACAATAATAAGCAACAGCATGGATTTACTTATTTTGACTGTGCTGATTATATAGTCTTTTAAGTTTCTTTATTTCATATAGAGTTTGGAGATTTCTACGGGAAAGTATGATTAATCTGAAGAATTCAATTATGCATCTGCTAATTGCTAGTGAATTAAATATCACCTGGCATTGGATTGTACATGCTCCTTCTTGGCCTAGTGGGCCATAGGCGTGCTGGCTAACAAAATTTCCCAAGCTACTAGTTTTGATTCATAGGAACATGATTATATCCTCAAGATCTTAGATAGTGTAATCTTGGAAACATTAATTATTAGGAAATCATTGCTACATCTTGTATTTTTATGTCTGCTGTAACCTCTTGATTTATTCCTTTGATATTATTTCAGATTCAGCAATCAATGCTGGTTTTGAGGTCCTGATCATCTGAATGAATTTAGCAAACTACAAGACATAAAATTATTGTAAGTAAAATCTTTTCACATTTTTGCTGTGGTCGGGGTCAGGGAGAGTTCTTAAATAAAATATTTAAGAAACATCTGAATATAACCCAATGAGAATGTGGGGAATTTACAGTATTTCTTAGACTATTTTAACATCAAAGGTAGCACTGGAGAGACGGATAGTCATTAAAAGCTGAATTACTGAAAGTGTCTGGATAGTGCACTTAAACACATTTCAGTTGAGTGAAATAATTTAAAATCTGAAGTGTGATCCAGAATCACATATGTCAATTACCATGTTGTCTGTGATATTAAAAATGTATGCAGCTGGAGGCTTAATTATATGAGATCTCTCTGAGTTAGAAACACTTCATCCTTTCCCCTTTTTTTTAAAGTGTGGTCTTTGGATATTGAATGCAAATAATCCACGAAATGAAGGGAAGGGTTGTTCTGTCATTTGATGTTATTGAAAGCCAGGATAACACTAGAGATTTGCAAAAATTAACTTTAAAATATTGTGCTGATGGAATTTGATTACCTGATGATGATGTTGATTGACTGAATGTAATGAATTTTTCAAGTGGAACAAAGACTTTTTCACGAAGAAGTAGTTAAAAGACATGGTGTCTATGCATTTGTATGTCTGCATCACTAACAAAGTAGTAATTTTTCTATTAAAATGACCAGCATAAAATTTTGAATCATCTTCATTTTTCTTTAAAATCGGTGCATTTGTCTTCTTTTCCTATCCTAAATCACAGAAAGAAACCTTGAACCTAAAGCTACTGAAGTTAATTTGCTGTCCACTGCTCTGTTGTCTCAGTTAGTTACCCAACTCCGTATTAACTTTAATAAGGGTAGGACTGATCACTATGAATTATTATTCTTAATAACAAGATACTGTGTCTTTCCTTAAGTCATGACATGAGCTGAGGTCAGAAAAGATGCTTTGGCTACTTGCCCATAAGGGGAGGAATAGCAAAACTGTTTCCTGGGCTTTTGGAGTCCAAGATGCACCAGCTGATTCTGGCAGAATACAGCTCAACCCCAAAACTTAGTTGTTTTGGGAGTAAATACACAAGTATGAAGAGCTGCTGCTTTTTTTTTTTTTTTTTTTTTTTTAATGGGCAATTACTTATATATGGATCTTGGCTTTTAGTTATTTGCTGTAAGACTCTCCAAATGAGACATCAGGGAGTCAGATGAAGCTCCAGGATGTGTGATTTGTATAACAAATTAGAAGAGATTTTCTTACTGGAGAGTCAGCATTTCTGGTGGCAAGCTGCCTGCTCAAAATTTTATCTGCCAGATTCCATTGTGAGGAAAGGTAAAGCTTCATGGAGAGGCATAAAGTGAAGGTTTTGTGATGGTGAAGATGATACAGTGGAAACAATGCAGAAGTACGTATTTGCTGTGATCACAAGGACAACAATAGAATTAAGAAAGCCGAAGTGTCGTATGCTACCAGCGAGACTGAAATTGTTATGGCTGGATTTGATTGTTCAGCTTGCTTCAGGGGCTGAGAGCTGGACTGCCTGAACTCTACAGTACTATGAACCGTCAGCATCAATTTTATAGTAATTTTCACAAATATTAGTTAATGATCTTTCGGTATTCAATATCTGAAATTCACTTTTCAGGATTCCATTATGACCAGCCACTCAAATGATCCAATTATTTTTTTTAATCAGCTGTTTGCTCAAGTATAGCATGATGAAAAATAAAAGTACAGTAAAATAAGAATGTTTTGTTTCAGAAATTAAAGGAAAAGGCTTCTGAAATTGCAGCCTTTCTTTCAGCCAAAGCTCAATATTGCTCATTCTGATCTTTTTTTCTAGTGTTTTATTAACAAAGATCATTTTCTAAGAAAAAAATCACAATGAAGAATACTTTAAGTAGTAACCATCCGGTTAATAGACATAACCAGGAACATTGCTTTCCAGCTGCTTTTGAAAGCAGATGTTTTAAAAGCTTTCAATTCAAGTTAAAAGAAGGCCAGGAGTTCTTGATTTCCTTTAAGTTAAAACCAGCATTTGGACTAGCCAGTCTTCCTGGGCACTCATATTCCCGAGTCGCGTGCTGTGACTTACAGGATTACATTGCCTCAGAGGCTGCTGGAAACCCCTAAGTGGTCAGAGGATTGAAAGTCACCTGAAAAGGAGACCTGCCTTTTATAATCTGACTTGGAGCTTGATGTATTTTAGCTGGCACAAAAAGTCTCTCGAGTGATTAAAAATTACAACAATTAAGAGAATTTAATGAGGGCTTAGAAGGTTTACTCATTTGCTTTAGCCCTTGTATTTTTCAGCAAAGGTCGGAAGGCGTGTCTTGAGCTGAAACTACAGGGCACAGTAATTCAAGCGGAAACTGTAGTTTACGCATCAATATGAATTGTGAATGCGCTTGTTAAAACACTTGCGATAGCTTACATGTGCCGTATTATTACTGTTGTGGTTGCTGTTGTTTTTCTTATTCTTCTAGAAAAGGATGTGTTATCAAAGCTGAACAATCAAACGTGCTTCTGGCTCATTTTACAACAAAACTGCGTGGAAAATCTAATCATATGGTCTTCCTTTCAACTGTTAAGAAAACAATATATTCAGGCCTAAGAAAAGGTTTCATTCAAGACTTTAAGTGCTTCTCCATCCTGCACAAAGATTGAACTTCATCAGCATCTCTCCTAGGTCATAAATCTGCGTAAGGAGAGTTCATATGGAGAATGTGTACTGATTTTTACCTTATTACTGCAAGTCTGTGTATGTTGTATTATTTATGTTTATCTCAGCTAAAGGTTAGCTGAGATAGGTGATGGTTATTTTATTTAAAATTGATATTCTAGGCGGACCAAGAGGCAAACTACTGTGTTAGGCACTTTACAAATAGAAAGCCAATGACAGCTCCTGTCCCAAAGAATTTAAAATTTGCCTGTGATTTGTGACAATTTAGAGAACTGCCTGTAAAATAGCAAAATGAAAGACCAATTAATAATGACAGCACTTTTCCAGCAGAATGCAAAAGCAATTCAAGAAAAATCCTTCAACAACTTTGACCATAAATACAGATTTTTGAGCTCCAGATTGTCAGAACATTCAGGTCTACAAAATGTTAGTCTCCGACCACGTTATTTCGCTGTCCACTGAATTGCATGGTCCACAGCACTTGGCAAAGCACCTTGATGCTACTGATCCGAACTTATTTTGGAACAGACAAGGGCTCTGACACTGTGCAGCTGAAGACAATTGCTGAATCCACAGAGGGCTCTCTTAAAATACTTTCATCTTTCTCTTAGAACCAGCAGTCACTGTTATGATGACAGGTGACCTAAGAAACCTGAATTTCTGCCAGCACATTCTTGAGTCCCATTATAGCACCGTATAGGTATTTTTCACCTGATGTAGGATCTCTGGTATGACCTTCTCTGAAATTTACTGACTTTATTGTAAGTGGTATCTTTCTAATACTGGCAACACCTTCATACATTTTAATGAGCTGCCCTGAAAATAATAGACTTTTGTCATCTGGTTCAAAATATCTCAGCTCTGAAAGGAATATTTTGCATCAGCATCAATTCTTAGAGTCGTATTTCCAGCCTCTCTTCCTTTACATCCTGGAGGAAAAAGACAGCTTGTTCTCATTTTAATGTGGCAAGGGACATTGTTTTGTTGTTGGTCTGTTTATCTTCGACTTCTAATTTATTTGTATATTAAACTAACTCATTCTATTTTTAGTCATTTATTTTGTGCTGCAGCTATAGCCTAGATTACTATGCTCCTGTCTATGGCTCCATTCCAAGTAAGTCTGTTGAGCCAATGTAGCCACATGATAGTCTGATGAAGTGCTAGCACTTACTTAGCAGTAGTTTTCCAGATGTCAGTGGGTTATTTCAAAGAATACAAGCTTTAAAAAACCCTACAACAACAACAAAAACTGGCCCCAACAGCTACTCCTATGCACTGATTACTTTCTCAACATTTGTGTGTATCAAAATGAGACATCTGGTACTCTAAACAGTGGCAAGGAGCTGTATAACAATGCTTAATTAGAGCAATGCCTTGTTGAATGATGTCTTTTATTTTCTCTTTTGAAAAGTACATAACTAATAGCATTACATATTAAAGTATGATAGGCATTAAAAAATAAGTTATGTGATATTTTTATTTTTCTTACCCAAGTTCTACTCAGGCAAGCAGAACTAGTACAATGCATCTTATCATCCTACTGATCCTCAATGAAATGACTAGCACAATTATTTTAAAAAAATTATAATGAACCACAACAACTACCCAAAAAAGACAGGAAATATCAATAATGACAATATGTTATTGGAAAGACAGGAATTATTCTTTTTCAACACAAGATCATTGAATGCATCAACTAATTTCCTTAAACACTGCTAATGTAGCAGCAGAATTATATATTTTACTATATTAAGGGAATACATTTAGAAAAAAATTATGGGTTGTATATGTACAATGATCTTGACTTAGCAAAGCTCTTACCATTAACTTAGAGTTAGCCATGTGGTAAAGTACTCTCAATAACTTCAAATAAACTTCCCATATTCATGAAGTTAGGCATTTATTTAGATGGCCTACTGAACTGAGAAATTAATCATTTGTGGGTTTTGAGACCACACTTAAAAACTTATTGAATTTAGTGGAGAATAAGCTGTTACCAAAAAGAACATTGAAACATCCTCTAGAATACTGCAGTATGAATATATGTTCTATTAAATTGCCTAGGACTTTTCCACAGATGAAAAGTTGAGTTCATATAATCCCATCTGGGAAAAAATAATCCAATAAAGGAGCAAGCCCTCAGCTAGGGGATGCAAAAGTCAATAGCAATGACATTTTGTGAAACTTTACACATGCTGAAGACACAATTCTTTATGGGATTTTAATACAACACTCAATATTACCAGCATTAGACAAAGTGTCTGAGACAGCATTATCAGCACTAGAAAACGTCTCATATGCACATATATTGACATAACTGCATCTTTGAGGGTTTTTTCTCTGTCTTCTGTTTTGAAAATATTTGTCCATGTTTTCACTGACTTTCCCTGAAATATGTAAGGACCATTATGTTTTGGGGGCAAAAAAAAATACCAGCTGAAAAAAGAACTTGGAACCTTTGCCCAGAATATTGTCATGTACATAAGTTTCATCGCGGCAAGAAACGCAGTGTCTTATTTTTAGTTAATATAACTCTTTTTCAACAAGACACACAGAAGCTGCCTCAGTTACATACCAGCTGAACTCAAACGTGCTAAGAGGATCACAACAGTTGCTTTAGTCTTTAGGGCGGTCAACTGAACCAAAAATTCCTGGAAGGAGATTGGACAGACAGAAATGGAAGAGTCTCCTAAGCAGAAACTAAACGGCCACTGTCTTCTCCTGTTCCTCCTGCTGTGTTGTCATGGTGTGGAGTTGCGGTGCAGAAGACAGGCTGCAAGACCCAGCCAGAAATGCCCCTCCGCTGCAACCCTATTCTCAGGGTGCTTTTGCAGTGCAGTGACCCAAACTTTCAGTTCCAGGCATCCAAAATAAATTAAAGATTTTACTTCAAATTCTCTGCTGGTATAAACTAATGCAGCACCACCAGAGACGGTAAAGCTTTGCCTATTTACACCAGTGGAGAAATTAGTCCTCTCTCTATAGAGATCTTGTAGTTCAGCTATCATGGAAGACTGATTTCCTGTCAATAATAAATGTCCTCAGTATCCTACACAAGTCTTCAGTTTATCGCCTCTGGACATTTTTTAATAGCTGCAAGTCTCCAGATGGAAGCAGATTTTTGTGCTTTATTTTGAAGGGTGAGGATTGTTCAGAAAAGATACTTCCTGAGCTGCCCAGGGAAAAGACTATTATAACACTAGCGTGGTTCAACCTATCAGCCTAACTTGCGTAAGAAAAGAAACTTATTTCTTTGTAACTTGTCTTTCATTTTCACATCCATTTGTTCAAAGACATCTGAAAGTCCCTGAGCACTGACCTGAATAAAATGAAGAAGGAGGCTAATAGAGTGTTCACCTACAGTATTGTTTCCTTTCTTGTTATTAGATGGATATGACCCTGTCTTTGATCTTCCTGCAGATGGTACAGCCAAGGGTGCCTGAAATAAAGAGTGCCACACTCCTCCTAGGAGGAAAGAAAGAAAGAGGAGTAGAGCGGGAATATGCACAAGCAAGAAAATGGCCACTGTGGTAATTACAAGTGACAAAGATAAATGAGTAAGAATGTGTGAACATGTTCCTCAGTGGGTCCTTAAATAGGTAGAAAATGTAAAAATGCGGCATGGGAGTCGATGAAGGCAAGGTGAAATGATACTGAAATAAAACCAGGACTTTCTCTTTGATTCAGTAACCTTGTAAGGGAAATGATTAAAGAAATGCAATATTTTTGGTTTGTTTCTATCTCTTGGTGGTTCTTTATGTACCAGCACACTGTATTTTTCAAGGGTATATCTCCTTATTTCTGACTGCTTGTCAAACACTGAACCTATTGCTATTGTCAAATAACAGTGAAACAGTTGCTGTTTAGAGAGAGACATAAGCAAAAATCAGCTAACTGCCTTGCTGTGTAAGGGAGAGCTTTAAGAGAAAGGACATCCTACCTATTTGATTGAATAGAAGACTAAATAGGTTACCTTTTTTCATGTGTTTATCCCAGTGTCTTGTTTGTTCATTGCTCAGGTAGTTAACTTTTAGACTATGCAGTCCAAATTACTGGACAATTCTTTCTGATTACAAGACATGCATTGTTGATTGGAGTCGTGGATGAGTTCATACCATATTGGTACTCAGACTCAATGCATCTATCTCTAAGTATAGATTATATGAATCTATATTAAAAAAAAAAAAAAAGGTTATGCTTGAAAATTTTGTAGATGTGAGTCAAAAGGTAGTACAGAAAGGAAGGGCTGAAATGTTCCCATTTGACATCCTTCTGTGGCTTCCATTATTATCATGTATGAGCACTGAAGAGGTGTATCGCCAAGGTCACTTCATCCCGGTGCTCACACAGCCCTGCTGCCACTGCACTGTTGCTGGTTATTTCTGCACCCACATGCTTGTGACACCAGGCTGTGACTGACACTAGAAGAAGAGAGAACGGTAAAGGTTTCATATATTGTCTTGAGATTTTGTCTAAAATACATTATTAAGCATCGGAATCCCAAACTGGATCCGGGTACTATCCCTAGCTCTGCTACTGAACCAGTTTGCGACATTGGTTGAGTCAATTAATCTCTCTGTACTTGTTTCAAGTGTCATTTAACATCTCTGTTTCAAAACCAAAAGATTAACATTTCTATTCCCCCCCCCCACCATCAGCTGTGTGATGTTCAAAGTTTGCAAAATATTTTGAGGTCTTCAGGTAAAAATGGCTTCCTACAAGATTTAGGAAAGCATTTCCACACACCTTCAAATGCAAATATTTAGGATGGCATTTGCTTTTGCCCTCACTTATAATTTACGCTCTTTCCTTATTGTTTTAAGGTAAATATATCAAAAATCATATGGACCCAAATAAGACCTCTGGTGCAGAATGTGATTAAAAGCTGAAATATGAGCCCATTCACTCATACCATCTGTTTTGTTAACCCTCCAGAAGGGAACAACAGTTCTACATAGTGATTAAAGTGTATGGCAGATAATTTTCTCCTGCACATTTCCTGATTGATTAAAGAGTAGGGAAATATATAATGAAGTAGTTAGGAATTGTGTTTGCTTCTAAAAATAAACTGTCAGGAATATTAGAATTATTTTGGAATGGCACAGCAGAAGTTTTTGAAGCCTGAAATGTCTTGATTATCCCCCAGCATGTTGATTCTTGCACTTGGAGAACATAAAGGTATATATTATAAACGTGCGCCTCTCATAAGAGAATCTTAAAAGCCTATCTTCCATATGGCAGGGACTAAGGGGGAAATGTCAATGCTTTTTCTTTAAGCAACAAATAATTATGGCACTAAATGAAACAAAGGTAACTTAGCAACAGGGTATTCATTTTCTCATCTAGCATTTTCTAAAGAATTCCTACTGAGGCCAACCCATGAGCCTTGTGCTATTTATCTGCTTACTTGCATTTGAAGCATTCCACTTCTTTTTAGCGGTGCTGTCTGTGAAAAGCCGACAAAATATGAACAGTGATTATAAACTTGAAGTGCAAAGGAAAGACCTTGAAATAGTGTTAGCTCCAGTATTTCAGCACTCTTTACAGATACATCTTCTCTAAAGCTGGATGAATCATTTGTAGCAAGTAAGCTTTTTCACTAAATCTAGTCCTCTACATGTTTATGAAGTGTCAGTGAACAGACTGCTTTTTGAAATTAATGTGCACATTATTTTAAAGTGTTTGATAAAGGCCTTATCCAAAGTCCACAGAATCGATGGAAACACTCCTACTGGCTTCTCTTGACAGAGGCCAAATACAGTGTGCAAACATATTTTATTTGATGGATTGTTCACTAGCTGTTTACTGCAAGTATTGTTTAGGAATATAATTAATGCCATTCAATGTGGTTTTATAGCAAATAAGTCTTGTCAAACAAAGCTTTTACAGATTTCCCTCAAAGAGGTAACTATATAGCTGAATTATTACTGAGGCATTTAGCATGTATGAATGAGGCATTAATGTATGAATGTATAATTTTAATATATTTAATAACTAAAACTCTGACAAAAAGATTAATGCTGTGAGATATCAGTGAGAATCATGTAGCTAAATCAAAAATTAATTAACATGCTGATCAAAAAAACAACCCATAAATGGGAAACTGTTATTACATGGGTTTTGCTTAGGGAGTTTCTGCAAGCTTTTGGTATTGAATCCAAAGTTATTCAATACCTTTCTCAATAGCTTCTTGGTAAATTATATATAGACAGATAGGTAGAAATAGTAGAATTTATGGAGGACATAAAGACTAGCAGTATGCTTAAAGGATTAGGATTGGTCTCTCATAAACTGACCAGACAGTTTAAATAGACAATTAAAATAATATAGCCAAAGTTTTGCATATAGAAAAAACAAGTAAGAGAAGTAGATCTATAGAATGGGAAATAACTTTACTGAAAACATAAACTGTAGGGGTCATACATGTTGCTACTGAAAGAGTGACAGAATCAAACCAAGCCAAGCTTTGGCCAAAAGGTTTGTGTGGTCCTTGGCCATGCAGGTGCAGGTAGGTAGGGGGTAGCAGGGAGTTTGCCTGTGTGTTCAGCGCTGGTGAAATCAGCGCTACGTTGCTCTGCACAGATCTGGGGTTCTCCTGAGAAACTGAAGAAGGTACAAAGCAGAGTCACAAACATTGCCTAAGTACTGCACAAAAATGGCTTGTTATGCAAGACTTCAGAAGCGGCATCCGTTTAGACTGTGAGAAGCAGGATTGGAAGCTGACCTGAATAAAGTGTGTTAGCAGTCCCACTGGATACTAATTGGCTTATTTTCACTAGTGGAATAACTCATAACAAGAACCAGTGGCAGGAAACTGAAGCAAGAAGTTAGTCACTTTTTACAATATTTTACTTTTATTTTCAACAATGTAAATAATTAACCACGGGAGCAAAACTATCAATTAAGGTAAGGCGGACACCAGGGTAAGTACTGGCCAAACACAACTGTTGTCCCTAGCATGCAAAAGGAAAGAAAAAAAGCAAACGATGTGGTTTAATTAGGTAGCAGCTTCATTACCTCAGCTGGGATCTATAAGCAACAAATCAAACAATGCAGCTCATGAGTCTTTTTCTCAGTTGTTTCTGCTTGTCAAAGCCTCTGTCTGTGTTTGATGCCCAAGGCAATGCTGGGGCCAGACTGTACTTCTGCCAGAAGAAGGAAGAAGCTGGAGGAAAGAGTGCTGTCTTCTCTCTGCTCTGAACAGTAGGTCTCCCAGAATCCTATTTCTTAGGACACAGAAATAATTCCATCAAATATAGGATCACCTTCATGGGAGGTACTAGCAATCAGTTTGGCTGGCTGGCCCCTGCCTGCAGTTAGTTGCCAAAGAGATAACATTACCATCTTTAGCAGAAGCTGAAGCATTCTCACTCTCTGGCTCCAAGCTCATTACTGGGCTATATAAGTGAGATATAATGACTTGTCATATGCTGGAGATCAGATTAGATGATCTAACGGTTCCTTCTGGCCTTACGTTTTATGAGTCCTTCACAATCCACTTTGTGTGCTGCCTCATTGGTCCCGGGAATCACATGCCAGCGCTCCCATTCCCTGGTTTTTATGACTGTGACCTTTATAAACAGGAGTTCTTGAATAATTTAATGGAAAAGGGGGAAAGTGTGAAAGCAATCTAAAGTGAGGTAAATGAGCAAGAGATAAGAAAGCCTCAGAAATGTTAGGACATTTTAAACCTATTTACAGAGCATAATAGTCTGCCTGCATATAGAGACACCAGATTTAAAACATCTGTTTTCTTTCCTGAAGGAAAGGAGTCAGTGGAATGGTGTCATATCGCTCATAATGCAGCATCTCTTAGGACAAGTTCAATATTTTTACTCTCACTTTGCTACTCTCATTTCCTTAAATTCCAGTCCCACGTATATGATTTCAGATGGCTCTATGAATTCTTAAATTATGTTTAATAGTTAATATCTTTGAATAAACAGTGCCTTTTGGGCTTTATCTGTTATAAGAAGTGATAGTGTATTCTCAGAATATTTCCTAGAGTTCCCCAGTTGTTCTGAAAATAATTTCCTACAGCTCTTTAAAGGGTGTGACATTTTCCCCCAGGTACAATAAAGTAACTCTGCTGGCTGATGTGTGGCTGAGTAGAGTCTCTGTTCTATCTATTTGTTACTTCCAGTGAGTTTACCCCGAATGGGAACATTACTACAGAAATCACTGTACCTGTCTATACGGCAACTAAGTTGTTATGTATTGCTTACGCTGCTGCGCAAATGGAGAGGCCTCCTCTGGTTGTGCTTCGTGTGGCTGCGGAAACGCCAGCTACCAGCTAACCTTTAACTTAACTGGTTTTATGCTGGTTTCTTTTCTTCTTTTTTTTTTTAAAAAATTTTTTTCTTCTCCAAGGAGTGTTAGCATTGGAAAAAATCAGTTTTCTGCAAGATATCTTGATTTTACTTTCCAGAGTTATCAGAGCATTGCCTTTTTTTTTTCCAGTTCTGGCCAGAACATTTTGAGCCAATTCTACCTCTGAATGGCTACACAATCTGGTGAGTCTTTATCTTTTTGGTCAAAGTGAAGCTGAGAGGACTTATTTCCTCTTCCTGGAGAAGCCTTGTGTATCTTAATGACTTTTAAAATCAGTTTCTTTCCCAGATGAGTATACTAATTATATTGTTGTACTTTCTACATTTCAGTCAATTATAGCCACATAGTTTTCTTTTGTGAATGCAGCAACTTTAGGACTGTGGAAAAAAAATGAAATGGCAGCTTCTACAAAGAGTTGCATCACAGGGTAAATGTCTCTATGGTAATAAGTCAAAATAGATGTAAACGCAAATCTTCAGGAAAAAAAACCCAAGTGCTTAACGCTCTTTGATTTCAGTGGCACACAGATGCCTTAATGCTTTTGAAAGTCTGTGTTATCATTACTTTGATTTTCCCCATTAAGCAGAATAACAGATGAAGAATAATTTCTCCTTGTCTGAATAACAGAATGCATGAAAAATTAATCCCTGATAGGTACGCATTGGCTTTCTGATCTATAGACAGCAAGGGTGGTTAAATCTTTCCAATATATTTTGTTAGTTTTGGTTGTAATGTAATAATAATATAACACAACATTTATTTAGATAATAAAGTGGACTTACGAGGCTGTAATTGTTTCCTTTTTTATATCTGCAGTGGAAAGCTATGAAATATGTAAATATAGTTCAGCATCTTAAATTAAAATGGGTAGTTCCTTGTAGCTATACTATGCAAGGGACTAGGTGCACTTTTAACGTAGTTTGGCTTCACAGTATTCCAAATATCTTTGTAAAAAATGTTTATAAGAAGGATGAATATATTTTCATCTCATGTGAGCTTTATGTTGACTTAAGAATGATTCAGTTCCAACCCAAGTTTTTTGACTCTTACTACACCCTGTTTAGCAAGATACACTACAACGATTGTGGCATCCAAAGAGAAATTTCAGTGTTAGCAGTGTTAAAAAATGCTTCACTGTCAATGAAGGTAAAGTGGGTTAGGTGCTGAATCGATATTTGTGCCTCTGCTGTTCTTCCAAACCTTCTGTCTAGTAATTATTTAATTTCTGCATACATGTGATTTCTGTCATGCCAAGATTAGAAAGCAAATGAAATGGAGGGCTGGTGAATCAATGGTATAAAAACCCTCCTTTAACTAGATTTTCAAAAATTAATGTGATTAACATTCAATGTGTAAAACTTGACCAAAATGGCAGATTTTCTTATTCAACGTGAGACATATAATTGGCTCTGTCTGGGTTATTCTATTATGTACCAAAGAATACCTTTTATCGAAAAATAATAATCACCAAGAAATTGGGTTGAACCTTCACCTTCTCCCCTATTACACAGAAAATAGGGAGGCTAGATAAGGAGCTTATAAAATGAAGAGAGAAAATGAATAAGGGGTAAAAAAGGTAAAAAAAAAAAAAAAAAAGAAAGAATTGAAAGAAAGAATCAGGTCCACATGATATTATCCTTGCTGTAGGCGGCAACTAAACAATTAACAACTTTCTGAATTTGTTTTTATCATTTTGATAACAAATTAAGAACCGGATTCTATTTACTTTCTCATACCACAAAGATGATGGGTTTAGTTTCAAAATTAACTGCTATTCATTTTTTTAGAAAAGATGGTAGAATCTAGTCTGAGGTCTGCCTTTGAAAAGTAGAGGATACCGATAAGAAAATCATTACATTAAGGCATAGACCTGCCATTTTAACAGTGTTCTCTAACACACATATTAAGCATCCCGTCAAACCCCATTCTGCTCATCTTTCCATCTGGTGACAAAATGATATTTCTTCCTCTTTCACTTCCACTTTAGTGTTACAGTAAACTGCGCTGTGGCCTCAGACACTAAGATGTCAAACTACAGTATATTAAGCTGGACTGTAAATGAAGATGAATGCATGTCTCAGCAGAAGGGTCAGGCATAGGAGGCAAATTAGAGATTGTTTTTCCTTTTCTTGGCAGCAGATTCTGCCCTCTGTTTTCGCAAAGGACCGTATAGATGGAATTTGGTAACATAAAACTAGAGAAATACGGTAAATCAAGCCCATGGAGTACCATCTTACTTTTCCTCACAAAGAGGGTCACTTGTACGGGGTAACTTTAATGAACTCAGTAAGGAAGGCACGTTCTGGTCTTTAAAATGTATGAATACTTACTGTAGACACAGGAATCCGTGTGTGACATGGACAGGCCGTGTTACGGAGGAGATCAGATTAATGGACAAATGGAACCCCTGTGAGTTTAAAGCTCAATATGCTTGAATAAATTGCAATGGCAAAATAATCTGTACCCTCCGGGGAGGGGGGGAGGGGAATTTGAATATAGATTTTCCTTATTCATCAAACATCACCTTTTTCTCAAAAAGTTTTAGAAACTTCAGAGTAGATTTTAACAATTATCTGCTCATTTCCCAGGAAGATGGAGAATGCAGGAGACAGTAATTATATATTTAGCTTTCTTTCCGCTTAAAAACCCGAGTTTTGTCACTAATGCACCATTTTTACAGAGAACTTCATCTAAGTATATATTTTGAACTTTTTTTTTTTTATAGCAAAATATCTTACTTAATGTTTTAAAAAAGGGGAGGGGGGAAGGATACAAGAGGGAATTTTGCCTTGCTTTTGGTAGGATGAGAGGTATTTTACATTTGGCTAAAGTCAGAAAATTTTACTTTACTCGAGTTAAAGCGTGATTGAAGAACAGACATCTTTGTAAACTATCCCTGAGGCTCCCTCCTCTGATGCTGTTTCATCCCTTGGAAGCCTTTGAGAGTGTTTCCAATTGTGATTTGAAGTTGTGCCATCTATTTTACATAACAAATTTTGGTTTTGTCTCCTTCATTACTGGTGATGGTGTTTAGGTTTTAGAATCAATTCAGAGCAAATATTTAGGAGAAGTTGAGAGATATGATATAAATGCCTGACAGCAAATATTTAAAAATGTATGCCTAGTTTTAATGATCCATGTGTATTCCGTTCCCTCAGACTGTTCTGCTTTGCAGATGAATTTATATGACTTAGTCGATTTCTAAACCCACGTTTCAAAATAGTATTGTTTAATATTTTAAAAGCTATGACACTGTTTTTACTGTCTCCTTCAAAAGCAGGTCTGCAGAAGAACTAAACCGTTATCCTGATAATTATTATTACTAAAAGTAAAATGCTATCAATACATTAAATAAAATAATGCAGAATTATTTTCTATCTTCCTATGCTTTGTCCATTTTAGTAGATATTCTAACCTTCTAATTTAGTGTAACAATTTAATAATGTTCTTTTGTCTGGTTACATACATGAAATATGCACTGCGCTGCTGATGAAGAATTTATCAGTTCTCAGCATTATAATATTTTTTTATAGACTGAATCTGTATGTGTGAAGTGGGAAGATACCTTGTTGTAACCAAGGGAACAAACTTTTTTTTGGTATACCTAGAGAGCACCAGAAAATTAATAGAGATCAATATTCATGTCACAAGAAAAGTATTCACATTGATTAGTACAACTTTCATTTGCTGCCCTGTATTTCTGCACCTGCCTGTTGTCTTAAGGGTTAAGTTGTAAGGACCAGTGACTGCAGTGTCTTGTACGTGGAAAGAAAACAAATTATTTCATGGCTGTATTAGAAATACATTGTTTTATGATGTTCTAGTTTTGAATAAATAATTATTTATACATTAAAATGGTATAATACTTTGTATTTCCTTGGCTGTTGGCCAGATACTAAAACACCAACATTTAGCATCTGGCCTTCATTGCGAGAGATCCTGGTTGGATAAAGTGTTTATGTTTTGATGTGCATGGCCTTTGATAGCTAAACATGGATGAGGTTGAAATAATTAGTATGGTTTGAAGAGTATTTTGTGTGTCATAACCCAAGTTTCTGCATTTATGCTTCTGAGAATTGGATTGATTTATATAAATGTTAGTGATGATTATTTAGAGAACTGACTAGTGAATTAGTTATAGTACCAAGATGTGGGAGTTCTTTTCTCTCTCTCTTTTTTTTTTTTTTTAATGTTGAACAATTGAGAAGGTAACAAAATATGGTTTTAACTCAGAGATTAGGCGAGCTGGACAAGTTTTCTGTTTCGTTTGGTTCATGCAATGCAACATACCTATTTGGTGGTGGCTGGGCAGGCTATTGGGTAGACAAGAAAGTTCCTTAGCTGAAGCCTGTAATAGACTTATAAATCTCTCTACAGAGACAGCCCACCAGGGAGAGGCAGAGACCTGCACCCCATTCACATGGCTCATAAATATATACAGCACAGGTGGAGATCATGAGCTAATCTGAATAGCTGGAAGAAAGTTTTAAAGTTCTAGCATGGCTTGAGAAGTTTTCAAGGACAACACAGCCATGGTTATAACTGACAACATCAAATTGTATGAGGACTACCTGGGAATAACATGCAGATATGAGAAGACAGCCCTGTATATGTAGAATGAAACTGAAACAGAAATTGGGAAAGATAGAAAAAAAGATTTCAAAGTAGCTAGTTTTTATTTAAGAAAGACAAAACAAAACAAAAAATGGGTCATATTGTGGTAGAGAATAGGTAGATCATTCTCGTTTTCATTTTAGGTCTAAAACTGGAAGATGCCTCATTGGTTATGACCAGAAGAAGAGATTTGAGACATGGACTGAATAAAATCTCATGTAGTAACAAAATAGAAACCATCCATGCTTTCTGTTTCAGTGCTGGTGTGCCAGTTCACCATGTAGTTTAGATAGTGTAATTTACAGCGGTGGTGTCATAGAAAGGGGTCTAAAATATTTTCCTTTTTTTTTTTTTTTTCTTTTCTCCCCCTCCCCCCTTCCCCCCGCCACCCCAGTGAGATTGCCCTTTTTGCCTGGTTATATGCTTTTGACATAAGCGATGTCTCCTGGGCAATTCCATTTTCTACTTGCGGTGAAGTGATGGACAAGGTACACTTGGAAGAATTCTGCTGCACAGAAGAGAAATATGCAGTTAAATATAATAATATTGCAAAATAAATGCATAATTATAATTTTTCACAGAGTAAGGGATCAACCTGGACATGGAACGTAGGCAGCTAGTTAACATCCTCTTCAGTTTGTATCATTCCACTACAGTGGGAGTCTGGATTGGCATCGCACACCTGTGATCACCTAAATAGCCACTGGATGTCACTGATGATCCACACATATTCAACTTAACCCTTTGAGCACTTTCTTGTAATGCATAGAAGAGTCAGCAAAAAGGGCACTCCCATGACCTTGGGGATTTGAATTGTCAGCCACCAACATCTTCAATAACAGATAAATAAGAAACTTTCAAAAGAAATAAGGATATGAGCAACAGCAAAGCATAGAATAAATAGAGATACTTCAAAGTGTCATTTGACTGTGAGATGATGGCTGTTTATGACTCTCTTAAAAACATCATATCAAGCCTTCCCGTATGTTCCAATACATGACCACCTAGGTGGAAAGACATCCCTCTTTAATATTGTTCTGTGTTCTTTTTACAATCTGTGCAAGCTGGCTGGAAATTTGGTGACTCTTATTTAAAGGTTTCAACAACTCCAGGATCTTTCTGGAAGGACTGCAAGAATTCCTCCCCTTCTCTGGGGATTCTAAATTACCTTAGCTGTTTAATGAGAAATAAATCATTTTCCAGCATGTTCTTGCTACCTGAAAGGCAAAATTCCCAATGGCAATCCATAGGAGAGAAGTAGATTACTGCCTACCATAGCAAGAAGAGTAGTGGAATGAGAACATCAGAAACAAAGCATCTGTATTCACCAACAAGAGTTTCTTCTTATAATTGGCAAATTCACAATAGTGATGAACCAGTTCTTTCCACCCTTTACTGGTGAGTATATTAAGAGGAGAGCAGTGAGAAGTGCACTTGCCTATTGTAGAAATGAGGCTAAAAAGAAGGTTTTTCAATCTTTTGGTGCCATTGCACTTTATGGGGACTTAAATGGCTTTCAGGTTTTTTTCTTCATGACAGAAGATTTTTTGCTTCTTCAAGCAGAAGCCTTCTCCTTGAGAAATCCATGAATCAATCAGTTAGGTTTTTTTCCTCTAACATTTCAACTTAATACTTTACTTGTTGCCTTATGCCAATGTCTCCTTTTGTTCATGGATGGTATAGTGATCAGAGCTTTTAAAGACTCCTTTACAGATAGAATAAGACACAACACAATGAGTTCTTTTCACTGATACAGTTTTAGATAGCTCATTAGCTATATGCTGTGAAGCCAATTGAGTCTTTAAAGAAAACTGTAATATACTCTCCAGTTAAAAGAGTACTTAGCTGCTCTGTTGCAACTGAAAAATGATGTAAAATGTTACAAGTTGATAGTAATTTGTCTGTATTAGCAACTCAGAAGCTAACAGAAAATGGTCTAGGAAATGGAATGTTGTTGGGAGGCAAGTAAAAAATAATAAAAATTTAAATCTTAGCTTTTTCACACTGTATTTCTCAGTCAGCTTCATCATCCTATCTCTGACTTTAGACAACAGCTATGGAAAAAGATAACCCAGCCTCCAACCTGTGCTCCAGTATAAAGAGTAACACCAAGCCCATGAGGCATGTTTCAGTCCATGCTGAAGTATTCTGGCCTCCATGGAGATAAATTATTTCTCAAAGTATATGATTTGACAATATTAATATTAATTAATTAGCAAACTAAATTCCTACTACTGATTATAAAATTAGCTTGCCTTAAAAAAAAAAAAAAATCTTCAGCACTCCTTCTAGCAGGTGCTCTCCTTGCAGTGTATTCTGCCAGATAACTACCTGCAGTCTACTGAGAAGTGAAACTTCTATCTACCTTGAGATGAATAATTGAATTGTTTGTTCATGAGTGAAATAGTGTAGAGTCATCTGCTTTGAGAGGACTTTCATTTGTCAAATCTTGTATCTAAATACCACTTTTCCATCTAAAGCTGTAAAACCCGATATAGGTTGAGTGGCACCTGAAAATGATGGGAGATACTCTTACCTCCCCAAGTCTTCTGTATTTGAGGTAGCTGCCTAAGCTGGCTCATTCATTTTTGTTCAGAGGAGAAAGAAGGGCTCTCCCAGAGGACATTGAGATTCATAAAGCTATGTCGCTCTATAAAGTACTGCTGCATAGTAAGGATGTTAAAAGAGTTAGTGGTCCTGTCCTGGCATCCGCACTGTATGTTTCACATAGTGGGCTTTTGTTTCAGCGGGCTTCTGTTTCACACCTGCTCTAGTTTTTGGTCCCACTGACTGAATGCCCATTAGCAACTGGAGCACACAAGGTATTTACTCTTGAGTACATCCCATAGCTTGACTTCCTCTGACAGGAATCAAATTCATGTGCTTAGAGGTAGCTCCATGATGCAAATCAAAGCACAGAAAATTAAGGTTTTTCAGGCTCCTAAACAGAACTAAAATGTTAATGTGAACCCACTGTAAAGAGTACTATAAACCTCTAAAGAGATTGTCCAGTTAGAGTAGCTGATGTATATGCTTCCTTATCTCTATTTAAATTTATCAATGGTAAATAGTGTTATATACATTTAGAATACAGTTCAAAAGAAATATTCTATCTTGCTGCTTGCTTTTTTTTTTTTTTCCCCCCCTGAATTCAGTAGCTAGATCCACAGATAAAGGAGTTAGGAACTCATTTACTTCCTGCCACTGACTTATTTAATGACGGCAGGTAAGAAATTTATAAAAGCAGAAACTGGAAATGAGAATTTTATTTTGTCTTCCAGGAAGCACTCCAAGAAGGCAAATCCTTTTCCCTGGTACCCTGCTTTGTAGGCTTTGATGTTGCCCAGATACAGTCAAACCTATGATATTATATTGAAAAACAAATAGGATTTTGAAAAACTGTGAAACAGATTCCTATACATGCTTAAAGAAAACAAAAACAAGAACAAACCAACCTCAGCTTCTGAAACAGAAATTATTCATCATTTTTTCCCAGAGCAAATATTTATAGATTAACTGCCAATGTGTGTGTGTCAAGAGATTACTATACATATGTGAAAAAGAATATGAATGGAGAAAATGAAACTACAGAAATAGAATGAGCACTTATGAACTGTGGTGACAGATTTATTAAACTGAGACCAGAGAAAGAAAAATGAGTCAGAGGACTTTTAAAAACATCTGTGCAATTGGTGATGCTTTTCAGAGGCTGTTTAGTAAAGAACAGACAATATACAAAACTAGAAAATGTAAATGCAGCAGGAAGTATAACTTGGGACTCTCTTTCTCAGGGAGGCTTTTTTGCAGAGGTGCTTGCTCAGTGCTCATATACCCCCAGCCCACTCCCCCTACCAGGGAAATTTGTGTGTTGTTCCAAATTGAGTCAAAATTATTTGAAAGCATCTCCTTCATGCCAGGATAGCCTGTGCAGTGATTTTCTTTTGAGGTGGGTTCTGAGTCTTCTCAGGCAGTGGAAGACTCTGAATTTAGTAGTCCCTGAGTCCACCTGCGACCCACTGAGCTATTGCGTACCAGGGAAGGATGGTGAAAGCTCCATTGTCACCACCTTGTTGGAAGAAAGGATCACTTCGTCTAGGCTTCGGTACTAACCTCCAGGAGAAGACGCAAGGCTGTGTGGCGAGTGCTTGTAATAAAGGAAGTAAGCCTCAGAGATGAGCTGGGTTTAAGACATACCCTTTCATCTGAGTGTCCTTCTTTTCAGCTTAGATCTCTCAACACAACCATGCTGGCTGTGGTGGATTTAATTTTGAGGGGCCTAGCTCCCTCCACGCAATGTCTGGGGAACTCGGCTCTCTAAACCAGCGTAGTGAGTTCTATTACTACTGGTCAACCATCTTACCCGTTGTGTAGGCTTAGTCTGTTACATTAAATGTAGAAACTAAGGGCTAAACAGTAGTTTATTTGGAAAAGAAAAATGCATTTTTCTGTCAGTTCTGCTTTTGGCTCTATTCATATTTGATGACTGCTGTTCAAAATGCAGCCTTTTATAGAGTACTTAATTTTGCATGTAATGAACTCCACTAGAGTTAACAGTGGGGTTTGAATCCAATATATTAAGAGGCTAAAGCTCAGAATTTGCAAAAGTTATCTGCCTTGACTTTAGTAGTAAAATTTCTACTGACTTCGCCTATTGCGGAATTAGGAGAATACTGAGCCCCTTTGAAAATTGCACCCTGAAGGTGAGACAAGGCTCTGCAGTCTTTAGTACTGAACAGTCCACTGTTGGATCGTCCAGCATTAGAAATTTGAATCAGCACAGGAATGAGCTTGCAATTGTTTTGTCAGATTAGTCAAAGGACATGAAATGCAGCATATGCCGTTTTTATGCTTTTATATCCGATTTATGCTTGCTATGGGAAGGCAGAAGTCTTGTGATCCAGTAAAAAGCCTGCCAGTATGTACCCAAATGTTTTGAACAAATATGAGGTGACAAAGTGAGTTTGTACTCACATAGCTGACAGAGTGAGGAAGAAGCATTTTCTGTCATGCAGCTGCAGCATTTTTGATCTAGTACCAGCTACCTTAAAGATGAGCTGGCTACATCACTCAATCACAGCCCGAGTCTCTCAGGCTTTGCCAACATGATGTTTAGTAGGTGGATACAGGCTTTGTCTGTGTGAGCTCTGTGGGGGTAGGATGGGATCCAGCTGTCATCTTGCAGTTGTACAGCTCCTGCTGGCCTGGTGTTGGTCGTGAACTCTCAGATCCTGTTATGTTGTTTTAGGCTCAGGCCCATGCTAGCAGTCTGCATGTGGTCTGACCAGATTATAATATCACGGAGTGAGCTTATCTTTATTTGGAGAGGAAAAAAAAAAAAAAGAAAAGAGCACGCTTGCATGTTACTGCAATACACTGCCCAGATACAACCTTAGACAAAACCTGTAGCATACTCAAAAATATCTTTTGTGGGTGACCTGTTACAGAGAAGGGCAAAACCCCAGAGTACCTTGCATTGCCCTGTGTAAGTTTTGAGCATTGTCATCTGCTTGCACCAGTGATAAAATATATACATGTGCCAAAGCCCGTCTGGGTGACGGAAACCTTGTTTATCTATCTGTTTGCATGTGACCTTTTGTACTTGCACACAAAGGAAAACAGGACTGAGTTCTTTTTGAAACAGTACCTCTTTGTGGTAACTGGGGCAGATACACAAACCGGGGCTAAAATGAGTGCTAAAGTGAATGTCAATCAATAACCCTAGTATGTTAAATTACGAATGCAACAAAGGTGGCTTTCCTCGAGTTACAGTCTCTATTGTAGACTACTGTTTCCCCTGCTTATTCCAGCTCTATTCACAGCTCCGCTACGCATACACCTGACAGAGATCAACCTCCTCGTGACAGTGCCCAATCCAAAAGTGAGGGCTTTAAAGATGAGATGCTGAGAATGGAATACTGAAAAGAATAGCAGTATCAGGATTTCTCCTTCAAATGATGTTTACTAGTTTGTTTAAGCTGGAATTTTTGAAGGTGTTCGAGGTTGTTGAACTGTCCTAGGCTTACTGAGAGTCAGCTGCCTTAGGGAGCCTTCGAAAGTCCTACCTTTAGCAAAAGTGTCACTCTCTACATTTATTTGTATCTCAGCACAGTCAATCTGTGCATGTAACTAGCCAGTGTGGCTTCATATAGCACTTTAAGCTTCTGCTTCCCCTGTATTATTAATTACATTCAGTTATTGTCCCATTTTCTCATAATTTAGAACAGTGTTTTCCAATAAATGGTTCTAGTAAAGCCATAGCTTCCTCTCTCAAAAATACTCTTGCCAGGAAAAGATACACCGTTTTTCTGAGCAAAGCATATCTCTACTGCTAGACTTCTTCCATCAGGTGTTGCCAGTTGTAAACAGAAATAAAGCCTACTGCTAGCTGGCATTTGCCTCTAAGCCTTACACTTGTCTTGGATGCTGACCAATACATACATGCCTCTGGACCTGCGTGCAGTCTCACGGACTTTAGTGTGAAGCTCTTCAGCTCAGAGAACTGGCGTGTAAAACCCATTGACTGTATAAGTGGGGTCTGCTGAGTGCTCTCTCATCCCCGGAGAGAGAGCGAGCAAGCGTAGCTTCGCTAGGCTGTGATTCCTAATTTATCCATGTAATTAAGTTCATTAGGCTGAAGTTAAACTCTGTGAATGTCTTCCATATCTCTCCATGTATTTTTAACTGTGTCTAACTTAACTATCCTGATCATAATGAAGGTTTCTGAAATTCTGAAAGGAATAGTGAAGAATGAATAATATGTCTGTTTATCAGTCAGAAGGTATCTTCCTTTACAAAACAAGCTTGTTGCTATTAGGGAAAGCACCACCTTGGAGGTGAAGTCATTCACTGTCATCCAGTAGGTCTCTCTCTGTATTCTTCTATCTCACCTCAAGTTATCTTTTTATATTTAACAGCTCAGAAAGCACATGTATCTCAGCTCAGGGTTTTTTGGTGTCACTCTTCGTAAGGTTTCTGCATCCTTCTCTGTGTGGTGCACAGATGCAAGGAGCTCTTGATGAGCATGGTGAGCACCTGACGTGCAGATGAAAGAACAACAGCTTTACAGAATACATTTAAATTATAAGTTGCAACCGTCTTCAACTGCATAGGGGGGCATTCAAAAGCCCAGGCATTTTAAGATGATCTGTGGTAATTACACACACTTGCCATATGATCAAACTTAATGAAACACTTCAGAGAGACCCTCTAAAGTCTCCCTGGGTGGAGGGATGTAACTATAGGAACCATTAGGCATGGGACCTTTGTCCTCCAGAATTTGGGGTCCTTCTTTTCATGAACAAAAGTTTGTGGTGATTTGGGTAATAGTTTTGACAACATTTAGAAAAAAAATCAAAAATATTTGAACTTTAGCATTTAAAAAATAAAATGTTCTGAGGGCAATTCTGTATAATATAAATGAAGAAAAAGGAGGTGAAATATTGGGGATGACACAAAATGATTTTATTCTATGTTCATTTTTCTTGCCAGGAAAACAACAATATTTCTGTTTTTCTAAACAATTTTCATTTTTGGTTTACTGACAAAATGTGCATTTGTGACCAGGAAAACTGAAAATTAGTTATTCTCATGTGGTGGGTTGACCCTGGCTGGAGGCCAGGTGCCCACCAGAGCCGCTCTGTCACTCCCCTCATTCACTAAACAAGGTAGAAAAGGCATAACGAAATGCTTGTAGGTCGAGATAAGGACAGGGAGAGATCATTCACTAATTATCATCACGAGCAAAACAGACCGAACTTAGAGAGGGAATTAATCTAATTTATTACTAAGCAAAACAGAGTAGAGGAATGAGAAATAAAATCAAATCTTAAAACACCTCCCCCCACTCCTCCCATCTTCCCGGGCTCAACTTCACTCCTGGCTTCAACCTTCCCCCCCTCAGTGGCACAGGGGGACGGGGAGTGGGGGTTACGGTCAGTTCAGCACACGGTGTTTCTGCCGCTTCTTCATCCTCAGGGGGAGGACTCCTCTCATCGTTCCCCTGCTCCAGCATGGAGTCCCTCTCATGGGAGACAGTCCTTCACGAACTTCTCCAACGTGAGTCTCTCCCATGGGGTGCAGACCTTCAGGAGCAGACTGCTCCAGCGTGGGGTCCCCCATGGGGTCACAAGTCCTGCCAGCAAACCTGCCCTGGCGTGGGCTCCTCTCTCCACAGGGCCGCAGGTCCTGCCAGGAGCTTGCTCCAGTGTGGGCTTCCCACGGGCCACAGCCTCCTTCGGGTGCCTTCACCTGCTCCAGCGTGGGGTCCTCCACGGGCTGCAGGTGGAATCGCTACACCCCCTCATCCTTCCTCCATGGGCTGCAGGGGGACAGCCTGCTTCACCATGGCCTTCACCACGGGCTGCAGGGGGATCTCTGCTCCGGCGCCTGGAGCACCTCCTGCCCCTCCTTCTGCACTGACCTTGGTGTCTGCAGAGTTTCTTACATCTTCTCACTCCTCTCTCCGGCTGCAAAAGCTCTCTCTAACTGTTTTTCTTCCCTTCTTAAATATGTTATCACAGAGGCGCCGATTGGCTTGGCCTCGGCCAGCGGCGGGCCCGTCTTGGAGCCGGTTGGCATTGGCTCTATCAGACACAGGGGGAGCTTCTAGCAGCTTCTCACAGAAGCCACCCCTGTAGACGCCCCCCCCCCCCAACTACCAAAACCTTGCCACGTAAACCTGACACATGTCAGAGTTATAGTCTTAGTCCTCCCATTTAACTTCGTGCAATTACCACTACCAAGACCATTTTCACAGCATAAGTAATTTACTTACTATACCTTTGTCATTAATAAGCACAGATGGACCATAAACTGATCCATAATATGTCCCCATCCATCACAGCTTTGAACTGTAATGGTTTCAGACTAGGCAGGCTAATCTGGCCTACCTGAGCGGGCCATTGCACAAGTAAGAACTGGTAGACCTACATCTGATCTTACTTTTTTTATGCTTTCTGTAATCATAAGTGATTAGTTGTGAACCCATCGTGTAACTCGGTGGTAGAACTAATTTGGAAGTTTTACAGTTTCACAGTCCTAAGAGATGCTGAATCTTTCACGCTGTGCAGTTGCAAGGAAGACTTCGAGCATCACCGTATCTCTAATAAGAAGAGGACAGCACCTTGGAAATACAATGGGAAGGTTCCCTAATGCTTGTCTGCCTTTTTCAAGCAAGATTTTTTTTTTCTTGTTGGTTATTATTTCAGGTGATCTTGTCTATAGGCAGTCCATGCCTGAATGCCTCCTGAACTGCATAAATAATTCCAATAATTGTAAAAGATTGTTTGACTGGGAAAGTAGATAGCTCTCAGACATTCTACTGGATTAACCTGGATATACTATTCTAAATCTTCTGCTGACTTTTATAGGTGTTTCTTTTTTTATCTGATAACTTTTACATCTAAATTTTACACTTTTTTATACCTTCTACTCTCCTTTTTTAGGCTTCTTCTAACAATAACAGTCCTAGACATTACTCTTGATGATTTCTCTTTCTTGAAAACTCTTGCTCCCTGCATATTTGTAACTTTTAATTTCACATTATGTTCACTGCTACACTTGATTTATACCAGGACAAGGCAGCTTTGCTTCTCTTGTTTCTTTTATGTTTACAAAATACTCTCTGGGTAAAATATTCTGCAAGGAAATCTTAGTCACATATATGATTCAAAAATAAATAAGCTCAATTCAGGGAAAGTGCAGGAAAGGTGCCAAGCTGACAGCCCTGCAGACTCCAGCCCTGTCTTTATTTACAGGATAATAACAGTAATGGAAACTTCCCCTCTCTAATTCCTTGAAAACTCTGTCTTATCCTAGTCTCAGGGTAAACTCCCCAACATTCATTAAATCTTTGGCATCTCAGCTAGTGTTTGCAACAGAGTTGTTACTGGTGGTGGAAACTTGAACACCAGCAACTTGACTGGCATCAACTTGTTGGCACAGCACCCCTATATTTTTATCAATTTGTGTGCATTATGTTTTCCTCCAGAGTCAAGAGGAAACTTACAGGCCTTGTAGTGGCTTTAACTCCATGAACACTGTGCTGTAAATAACAGAATGGTAATAAAATTATTATGGCAAAATATCACAGGCTGTGTAAAACACTAAGGTAGGAAATATTATCATGGAACAGTGTTTCACTGCTGAAACAAAAACTCTCTGCATTTGTCACACTCAGTAAAGGAGTTGCTATCCAAACTTATCTTAAATTTTCAGACTTCAGGAATATACCCACACCTCCCGTAATCACAACAGAATAATAATATAATAAATCAGTTTTATGAGTCCTGTCTCTATTAAATCATGTGAATAGTAATTAAATTGTGCAATGAAGGAGCCACTGAATTCAATTTCAGCAAAAATCATCTTCCTGTCCTCTTTCAGGAAAAAGATTAGGTTTAGAGGTGAGAAGTAAATGGAGTGAGATAAAAAGGAAGGGTGTTCCTCACGCTGTTTTCCAACTATGTTTTTCACTGTTTGGCATAGCAGGATATTTACAGTGCTAGAAGCAGAGAATGTATGTGTAACTGAAAATTAGTTTTTGTAATCTAGAACCTGAAAAAAATAGAAATCTAAGCTTTGGTAATTAGCTGTAGGGTAGTAACAGCCATGACAGGTGATTATTGTAGAAACCCATATGGGTCAACACTAGCTGAGGGGCTCACATTTAAAAGGAGGCACTCTCATTCCATTCAGCTTATCTCTCTATCCTTATTAAACACATTTCTTCCACCTCATCTCCCAGCCTGCTAGAGAGGTGTGCAAGTCACATGAAAGCACTGCCACGCAGGCACTAATTGGTGCCTCGACTGACAATCTCAGAAGACAGGCCAAGGAAGGAGACCAAAATACTTTCCAGGTCAGCTCAAAGGCACTTTGGGGCAAATGTGAAAAGCTCACAGTGCTCCTGCCTCTGTTTACATTTTTTCCAGCACAGTCAGGCCAATGCTTTTAATAAGCACCAATTATTCCCTTCTGAATAATTATTTTAACAAAGAGTACCAAGTTTCTTCTCCATTTGAGCTGTGGATGTCACTGAAACTAGTCCCTTTTATAGACATGTATATGTATACATGTATCCACTGCCCTATCTTGTGTTTAGTATTATGTCAAAAAGTAGGCCTTTACAGGATTAGAAAATAAACTTAACTCCAAAAAGTGTTTGTCAGCAAACCTGAGCCTATATGAACATTGATCCTACTACCTGTGAAAGTTTGAAAAGAAGAAATCTTAATTCTTTAGAGGTGGCATTTCAGTTCCAAGTACAATTATTTTTTTTTCACACACAGACATTTCGAATGACTGTTGCCTAAGGGCTTTTGTTTCATTTGATGGGTATATGTTCTTTATTATTTTATTGCCACTTCTTCACCTATACCTACATGATTAGTTCATTTCAGCACAGAGACACTGAGCAGAAGTCTGACCTGTTATTCAGTGGAAAGCAGGGATTTCCTTTAGTCTGAAGACAACAAACGATAGTTCTCTTGACCTCAAGCCAGAGGTCTATAGGTCAGTTTGCATTTGCTTCTGAAATGAGTTTTACTCATTTTTCAGTCTGACTTCTGACATTCCTAGTGTTCTGTATAAACAACAGAGAATAACTGTTTACATAAGGAAAGATTTTAATACCTTATCCTCCTGATCCGGTTTCATTAAATTGACTTTAAAAAAAAAAGTCTCAAGTGTTATTTAACTGTAGCTCTATCACAAAAACTAGTTATTCTGGAGTGCTTTTTTTTATTATTTGTGTGGGGTTTTTGGTTTTGGTTTTTTTTTTACCCCCTCACTATATTTTTTTTTTCCAATATTAGAATTGTTTGGCACCAAATGATCCTTCCTGGATCAGCTAGTCCATTTTCAGTAAGGTGCTTCTTTTCTATTTAACTGGTTGGTTCAGAAACATCTCCTTGCTTTCAGGACCAAGGGTATATCCTGGTACATCGCAGCTCTTCCTGGGGGGTGGCCAGGGTGTGTACCATCTCCTCTCCATTTCCTCCTCACAATTTAAACGTATTGCTTGCACAGAAGCTTCAGCACACTCCAGTCTCTGAGATGAACAATGTATGTCTTTCACTTTGATGCATCTCTGCATAGGGCATCCAGTTGACTTTATTCTAATGAAGTACATAAGAATTCCTTATATGCTAAAAGTCATGCACGTGCTGAAAGGCTTTGTCAAGTCATCTTACAAATCCTACATTATGTCATATTTAATGTCTGGTTTAAAATCAAAACAGAAATGTCCAAGTGGCTTTGTAACCTTATCATCATTTTACCGGTGCTTTGTGTCCCAAGTTGCTTTGATATTTTCACTGGCATACTGAAATTGAATTTATCAGCTGTTATAGGTTTCCCCAAAGTTTGTATTAATAAACACAGGCTCTAAGGCTCTATCTCATTGCAGTGGGAGTACCAAAGGACAGGCACTTGGTAGGGGTTCATAAACAGGTGTCAACTCCTCCTTTTTCAAGTGTGCAAATGGGAAGCTGCCTAGTTTGAGTTACAAATGCTACAGTAGCTGAGTGTTCATATATTTAAAAAAATAGTGAAAAGCACTGTTTGTATATATTTCTGCAGATCCTTAAATATCGGCATTTATGAGCGAGAGGTACAGAATTACATTTGAGATCCACCTCAGAATACTCTTGCTTCTAAGACAATGCTCCAGATTAAAGGATTGCTACTTCAGCTAGCATGTATGAGAAGATGAGACCAATACAAGCTCAGCTTTAGAAGTGATGCTCCCAACTGGAAGTAAGTCCTGAGCTCAGGATGTGAACTGAGAGGAAGATTGCATTAGTAAAGAAACTGGAAACTTCACGCTGTAACAGAAGAGAAAGTCCAATTTTATTTTGATAACAACAAACACTTTTGGAAATCACCATGTTTTCTTACCACACTGTAGAACAGAGTCTGAAGTGAAGACTTCCCTTAGCAGCTTCCTCTTTTTTTTTTTTTTCTTCCCCAGGGCTGGAATGTAGAGAGTGCACTGATGATATTGCAGCATTATTTAAGTGGAAAACATACTGCAAATATGTGATCAAAGAATTAAAGCTATCGTCTTAAATATTGTGAAAAAAGCTATCAGTAGATATTTTCTCCAACAGAATGTTGAACTTACATTGCTATTAGCAGAGGATAGCACTGTATGATTGTGGAGGTTTTGTTCTAGCTTAGACAGTCTGGATAGTTCCACTTCTTCCTATTCAAAGCTGCTGAACCAAAGCCACTTTATTAGGTAGCCTTTCGCTGAGGTGGGCAATTTCTTGTTTGTCACTTGAACCCTCTGTATAGATGTTCTTAAGGAAACTGTGCTTATCAGAAATGCTGCTATGCATCATGGATTCCAAAAATACTTTGACCACTTTCAAAAGCTAACAGCAAAAAAAAAAAAAAGAAGACAAGAAGTAATAACAATGAGTCCTCTAAAGTGAAGAGTAGAGGTAGTCATTGGTACCTTCCAAGTACTCTGTACTGATATAATTTTTGAAGGCCTTATGTCAGTGTCTACCACAAAAGTACAACTGTTGTGAAGTAGACTGTGTCATTACCCCATAAAGGTTCTATAAATAAAGCTATTATATACAAGTACAGAATGGAGGAAAATTGTATCTCTTCAGTATAGCTTCCTCTGCTATTGATAAAATTACAAGCCCTTTGGGTACAATTTAATC
This sequence comes from Grus americana, assembly GCF_028858705.1. Lineage (NCBI taxonomy): Eukaryota > Metazoa > Chordata > Aves > Gruiformes > Gruidae > Grus > Grus americana. The sequence goes on along the minus strand of NC_072855.1, from coordinate 38,609,725 downwards.
TTGAAATGGCTTTCTTAGAAAAGAAAAAAAAGAAAGAGGAATTTTTAATGTTTGGAGTCATCGCTAATCTATTTTTGTTGGAAATCTTTTTGGTGCCTTTTTGTTTTACAAATAACAAATGCACGATAACTTGTAAGATGTGTTAGTAGAAAGAGCCAATTTGAGGTTTAAGCTTTTAGTTTACTGTTTTGAGTTTCCAGTTCTACTTAATGATTTTTTCCAACAGAAGAGAAAAAAAAGCTTATATTCGCTATAATAAAGGCAGTAGAGCTATTCAAATATTCTTTTTTCAGTACGCTTGTCATCAGTGCAGTAATAAGGGGCTTTTTTAATTCCAATAGGGGTAAGGAATGAGAATGAATCTTCCTTTCTTCCCAATGCTTCAGTAATACAGGGTAAAGCTCTTTCTCTGTTTCCTCTGGTTCCAGATTTCCAGCTTTTCACTTAAAATGTATGACCAAGGGAGAAAGAGAATAGAACAGATTGTTAGCCATGGTAATTATGGGACTCATTCATTCCTGATTACTTCAGTTCTGTCTCTCATTTATCCCAAGTGTTGGGCACAGTCTTCCTCATCACTTGTCTTTCAGCAATTGATGTAAAGTAGGTCTCAATCTCTGCTTTGTTGTATGGGCTACCCCCCCCCCCCCCCCTCCTTTCTGGTTTAGGACTTACTTTGAACATGCCAATTTCCACCTCCAGTTTAGGGTGAGTGACAAAACAGAAGTGCTTTATTTACTTGACACCTTTGTTATTCTTCTGCTTCAAACCTTCTAATTCCTCATGCATTGAGAAGAAACAATACATTTGACAAGTCACATAATACACATAAGAAACAGTGAATGATGAACGGCAAATAAAGGTAGCACTTTTTTGTCATTTACCTTAAGGCCTGTTTGCACCAGTCTGGCATTACAAAAGAATCTCAAAGTCAGAGACAGCACCTATTTTAAGGTTTCTTTCAGCTGACAGATGGGTGGAAGGGAACTCATTATAAATAAGTGTAAACTGTAGTAAACAAACAAATAACCTCAAAAGAAAAATCATTCAAACCATTTACAAGTATGTATGAATAATATCTGAGTGACTTGAGCCCACTTTTGTAAAACAGATTAAACAATTGTATTACATGTCACATTTGTCACTAGTAATTTCTCCCACACTTACAAAACGATCTAATTTAAGACAAAGTTCGAAGGCAAAAAAGACCAGACTTATTGTGAAATGAATGAAGCTGCACATCATTTGGAGATGGCACTTCTATAATTACTATGGACACTGATATCTGTGAAGTGTTTTGATGGGGATTGTATGCATAGAAAAGAGACAATCTGTTACATCCTTTATACTGACTCGGAGGTCAGAGACCATGATGTGCCAAGTTTCTCTTTAGTCAGAGACAGTGAAGGTGCAGGTCCAAAGGAATTATTGAGGACTTGTTACAGATCTAGGCTTTGGTAACAGAGTTGGATGCTTCCTTAATCTGGGATCATTGAAAATGAACCCCAAGAACTACCTCTCAGCTGAAAACTGCCACAGCATGGGCGGGCTGTACTCATGGCTTCGGCCTCACCTATTTGAGAAAACAGAAATCACAGTCAACTGTCCTTCTTGTAAGGTTGTGGGAGAGCAAGGTCTGTTCCCCATCCTCAAAACTGAATCACTGTCACTACCTAGAAATATTTCATGACCCATTTTCTAATAAAACCCAGGCAATACATCTGACAGCTTAGTTGCTTCATGTGCTCTGGGTCACCCAGTCCACAAGCCTTATCTTCAAAGCCCCCTGCTCCCCTTCCCAATTGCTTTGCTATTCCAACCTGTTTTATGGAAAAGCCAGCAAAGGTGTAAAAAAGATCCTATCCTTCTGAGTCAAGGGCCACTTCCAAACCGACTTGTTCAAAATGCGTGTGAGCATTTGCTTTAATCATTAACTTTCTGTATAAGTTGATAGTCATAAAGTGTTAAAAACGACTTCTTCAAGCTTAGTACATTTCCATTAGGCACTAACAAAAATGGAAAAGGAGTGAGATCCCTACTTTTGTCCTGTCAGAGCAGGGCTACCCAACTTTTATCTCTACCCAACAGAGGGGAAGGAGGAGGAAAGAGTGGAGTTGAGTGCAGGAACAGCACGGCGCTGGGCTGTGGACTGGGGGTAGGAAGGGAATGAATCATCTCTACTGTCCCGTCACCCACTCAACAGAACTGTCTGGCCAACAGACTAACACACGCAAAAATACCCGTGGCAAATGAAATCTTTTTGCGGCTTCCATCAGGAAGCAACAGGGAGACACTTCTTGGGAGCTAGGTTTGGAAACAGAAAACAAGAGATGCCCTTTTCCTCTGGCTTTAATATAACAGAAATGACAGCTCTAATATTCCCTAACCCAGAGTAACAAGTTTGAATTTTTTTTTACTTTTTGAAATATAAACACTCAAAACACTTCATCTCATGAGTCATATTCCATCCTGGTGACCATGTTAGCAGTTAGCTCAGTGATAAGAAGGGAGATATATTACTGCATAACGCACAGTTACAACCGTAAAGGTTGAATTACACTTTGAAGATGGAATCTATCCATTAATAAGTCAGATCAGGTTTTTCTCCTAAAGCTAAATCAATGAATTCTATTAAACGATTTTTTTTTTTTGTGGTTCATACTTTTTATTCCAAAAAGGACATTATTTGAAATTTCTATTATTATGCACCTGTCATTAACAGTTTTGGGAAAGATAATGAGGTCCTAGCAAGCCATAGTGAGCAGTTATTCATATGAACTGAACCACTGTCTCCACTGGGCACAGAGTTCAGTCTAGCCCTAAACCAACAGAGCACAGGGAAAAGTCTCTGGTCTCACTTGAAGAATCCACCATAGGACTGTGCCACCAGTGCGGAGCACTTGATGAGAAAACTACCACACTGTTGCAATGACCCGGTGGTTTTTAATGACTCCTGCAGTAAGAGTGGTAATCCTGAAATAGTGATATTTCCTTACACATGCCATAGATATAAGTGGAATAATATCTAGCATAAGAATGTAACAGCATTATGAGATGTTTCTGATGTTTTATCTTTCAATTCACTCTTTGTGTTTTCTGGATGAAGTTGTGAAGGAAAATGGTAATAAGAGTTCTGGTTGAGCAGTTTAATTACTTTTTAGACGAGTCCCCTGTAGCGATAACACCCCAGTTTCTTCCATCTTTGACACAAGACTCATCTGGGGACTGAAGGATGCTGGGGGAGGGGGAAAAGAGGAAAATGAATCCTCCCAAGTAATCCTAAACACAGAAAAGACTGGCAATGTGTCTGCTTTCTCTCCCAGTTTGTGTCACAGAAAACTTGCCTTTGTTTTGGGAGTGAAACATGCCGATTCAAATTGGTACTTATCGTCTCTCTTGGCAAGCTAAACATCATCAGTGGTAATGTTTTTAATTGAAACTGATTCATACGGTGCCAGCAGAGTTCCTGTGGAAGTCAGTTTTGCACAAGGGAGCGAGAGGGATGAGCTCAATGAAACAGGGAACAAACCAATTACAGAGGTCAAACTGAACAATAAACCCATTTTAAATTAAATTCTTCTGAGTTAAATCATTTGGCGCTCAGTCCCTGTCAGTACAAGATGTTCTGCTTCTCATATTCACCTGCTGCTGGCCAATGCCAGGGACACTGCTGTGGGCTTTTGTTCTGACCCAGTATCGCAGCTCTTGTGTTCTTAAATACTGACCACTAGCGGAGCCGTATTGTCCTAATATCCTAAGTCAGACATGACTAAATTAGTTCTTTGCTACTTTTATAAAGTTCTCTTTACTTTGTTTTGTAGTGCTGTGAAGCAAAAGCATCAAAACTATCGCTTAAAAAAAAATCAAACGAGACCTGCAGCTGAGGCAAGGACAAATTATTTCAATAGGCGAGGGATTGTTTGAGTCTGTATTTCTGTTTTGAAATCTCAGTCCTTTTGCTTTAGATCTTGACATGCAGCCACACTATTTTCCAAAGGATTTGAACAGTCGTACAATTATGCACACAGCCTGCATGTGTGCACACATCAGCCCCCCAGTGGTGATTTTCAGTTGGATATTTTATTCTTTGTACTTGTATTTTTGAGTGTGAATTAAAACAAATTCTTATTTTGTGCTTTGTTTTCAAAAGCTTGCCTACAGTTTTCCTTGGCTTTTGTCTTCTCCTTTTATCATTTGAGCAATGGGACATGAAATGAAGAAAAGAAAGATCAAGAAAATGATAGAAGGTTTGGAAAGTAAGATCTGTGAGGGGAGAAAAAGGTTAATAAGATAAGTGGGATGTTCAATCTAAAGAAAAGAAGACTTAGGAAAAGCATGATAGCTCTCTGCAGATATGTAAAGGGACAAGGGAAATTATTCTCATTAGTCACCCAAGACAGAGTAATATGCTTGAGCTGTTGCAAGGAAAATGTAGGTTAAATATTATTAAAAACTTTGAAACTATAAAAACAGATAGACAATGAAACACACTGCCAAAGGATGTTAGGGAGTCACTGTCTGCAGAGGTATTCAAGGTGAAATAGCTACTCATCTGTTAGAGATGGTTTTGGACAAAACAAATTAAAAGAAGTAACACGACACAGGAGGGATGAAATGGATAGATGACCCAGCAAAGGTCCTTTCAGACTCAAACAATTCTGAGGACGAAAGACAATGTTTGAAGGAATGTTAAACACAGTAAGACATGAAGAAGAGTGCATAAAAAGTGGCAAAAAGGGAAAAATGGATAGAGGGCTTTTATAAAGTTATAGTGTTTAATAGCAAAAGAAATTAAAGGCGTAAGGTTTTAATATTAAAAAAAGTAAAAGAACTACCTCATCACCACCATTAAGCCTAAATCTTGCCAATAGCTTCAAATATTTGCAAACATACGTATCTGAGTAATCTTTTTGCACTCAATTGTCTATGGAAGCAAGTGCAAGCACACCGAAGGTAAACCAGAGCTTGTATAACCTTCCATCTCCCTATTTTGATATATCCAACTGAGCAGAGCTTTGTTGATTGATGGGTAGAGTGTTACTGGATTATTGTAAGAAGTACCATGATTATTGTCCAAAAATCAAAATGAAATATTTTTTAGGCTTCTTCATTTTGAGCCATAACTTGTTCTCCATATAGCAATATTAATTTCAGTAGAACTACTTGAAAGTAAAGATACCATGCATTATGAGGAAGAATGGTGCAATCTGGCCTCCTATCATGTGTAATAACTATAACTATTTATTAAACATGAGGATCATTTATGACTTCATATTTTCCATTCCACTGAGAGAAAAGATTAACATATATTTCCTATACACTTTGGCTTGATAGCGCAATTCCAGGGTCTAAATTCATTATGAATAGTGACATTCGTCCAATGAGAAATATCAGATAAGGACACATTGCTCACACTTGGTAATACACTTTCATTTAGGTAGAAAGCATCGGTTTGGCTGTATTTGGGGACACATGCAACATTACTGCACCCCACTTTCATGCTGACCAGGATGAAGAGTGAGAGAGGTGACTGATTGCCTTTACGTGGACTCGAGTGTGCTGGAATCCCTCCAAATTTGGTGTGGCAGGTCTGCGGCCTTTGCTTGAGCTCATGCGTTGAGAAAGCAAAGGGGCGTTGCGTTGTAGCACCACAAGTCAGGTGGAGATGATTTTCATCAGGATATGTATTTGAACAAGAAGTAGTCCCGATTTTCAGGCTTCTCGTATGATGACCACGCTGCAAAGCTACAGTCCTGTGTCCAGGCTAGTGATTTTATGCACATTTAAGACCCGAGGAGTTTTGGGGTTTGCTTCCTCCTTAAATAATTTTTCAATCATTCCACCACTGTTTCTGTGGATTTATGGGAACTTATTCTCTGGTTTTCAGCCTGTCACTACATCTTTTTCCAGAGGACAGTGGGAGGACATAGGCATTGTGCTGGGCATGAACAGTGACAAGGCACTGGTGGACTGTGAGCAGTCCAGTAGATACGGCTGTACCCCACAAAAACCATCTACCACCAACCTGGGCTTTACCCAATACTGTGGTGACCCAGTTTAGTCATAATATCCCATGTAACTCTCAGCTGAACAAGTTTATACTGTTATCTATCATTTCTGTTTAGCCAAATACAGCCAGCTAAGCATCAATTCAGAAATTAGGTGGTTTCTATGGGTAATTCTTTATGGGTAATCTCTGCTTGATTAGTCAGATATCTTTCCATACATGCGAGGACAGAAGAAGGTGCCTATAAACCATGGCTGCTCAAAGTACCATGACAACCTCACACTATCTTTTGCCTGAACTGTTCTATGTTTCTATTAAAGTGGAATTAAATAATCTAGAAATAACTTTCTGTTGATGTGACATTGTGCAAAGTTTTGATTTCTTTTCTGTTGCTTGATTAATACTTCCATGATTTGTAGGTGTCTTAAAATTTGAGAATAAATAAAACTAACGGCTTTTCCAAGAGTCTGAAGACAAAATTGAGCACCTGTTAGAAAATGCAGATTTTTATGTTATCTGAGGTTGTTATGTAGAAAGTTAACACACATTGTTAAGAATATTTATTGTTATCTCTCAAGGATGAGATTTTTTTTGTCCTTCCTCTTTGGTCTGGCTTTTGTTCAGTCAGTTTTCACAAAATCTAGTTTCAACACAGATTTTTCTGCAACAAGGTCAGTGATGCAGTACTATTAGTTGATACCCAAAGGAGATCATTCATTAATTTCTGACTGTCAGTTTTTCTTATTATTAATAAAGGTAATTATAAACATTTTTTTTCTAGACAAACATAATTGAAATATCTAATGTACTTTATACCTTTGAAACTTAATCTTGTAAAAAAGTACAGCCAATTCCCACTTCTCACTAAAGTAATGAAAATAACACTTGAGGAGGACCCTGTCACGAGACCAGGTAGGCATTCTTTTTAGCCAAGCATATTTAAGACCAAATATGTTTTTATATGGACATATGGGGGGTTTATATGTTAACCTAGTTCTTAATACTTTTGCTCTGGGGCTTCTGAGTACATCTATTACCACAAGAGGAGTTCACATTGGGAAAATCCAATTATTTGTGCAAAGGGTTAACTGAATACATAGTAAAACCTTTCTTTTCTTTTCCTGTTTATATAAACTGCTGGTCTAGACTCTAAAAAAACCATACTTATTTTTTAGATTTAATTGCAAAGCTAATTTAATAACTGTTTAATAACTCTCTTGAGTTTTGTTTTATGTAATCCTGTATATCTGAAAATATACATAGCAGTTGTCTCAAAGAGTGAAGGTGATACAAGACCCCAAAGACATATGTAACGAACCAAGGACCTCCTAGACCTCAATTTAGATAGGCAAATCCTTTCCTCTCAACCTTAAGTCCTTAAAACACAATTTATTTAATCCCTGCTATAGTCAAACACACTGAGCGTGTGTAACAATACATCAAAATCATTAGCACAAAACCTTAAAATAGTGTATTGAATTTGTATAAAACAGCCAAATCCTTTGAGATCTTGGGTGTCACATCTAGACTTTCTGAAGGAAACACTGTTTCAAAAGCGGGTACCACAATGATATTGCTGGTTCTTATGTCCAAGTCCTATAACATAATGTGCTTCCAGCAATAATTTTTCAATATCAAAAAGGGGAGACTAGACAATTCCCAGAGGTGATACTGGAGTATATTGCTTTTCTTCTCTAAGGAATTGGCCACACTGTAGTTCTAGATGTGAATTATGCTTTTATAGTATATTCAAGCTAATTCTAAACTATCACAATTGCAGGTTACGTTGTAGCTGCAAGTCCAGCACTGCACAGGGTCTGGTGTGGTTTACTGCACCTCTCCGGACCTATTAAAATACTAGGTTTATCTCTGGGAAACCACAGGTACTCTACTGTTTTTAACTGGTGGAATTCAGCTTGTGTATGAATGCTTAAGCTGCAGTGCAGAAATAGTGAAGGTCACTAGCTCAAATTTAGCCCAAAGGTCTGTTGATTGTTTAATTGCCTGAGCAAAAGGAGTGAAATGAAATGGAATTAAATGCTCCAAGTCGAAACCTTGAGGAAGGTATGTCCATCTACTAAACCCCACAGCCACATGCATCACTCGGTGGTGGAGTGAGATAATACACGTGCATTGTAAACTGATTCTTGAATCTAATCTATTAGTGCTACAAGTCAGGAGCTCCTGCTCTGTTATTGGACCTATGCTCTGAATTTCTGTCTCCAGAACAGTAATTTTTTGTCCTAGGGTAAAATTTTCCAGAAACTTTACTTTCACTGTCAGATAATGCATCAGCACATAAAAGCCTAAATCCCAAAGGCTCTTGAATTGTTTGTTTCATCTTTGAAAATGGATATGGAAGCCTAATTTTTTTCTGAGATCCTTTGGTAGATGTTTCTCCTGAGCTCTATCAGGTTTGTTCACCTGGAATAATGCATTTTTAAAGTTACCTGTGACATTAACAATCTGGCCAAAAAAAGGATGTGAGAGTATTTTTGTTGCAGTAGTTACTGTAATTCAGCTTTAGTGAAAGGGGTACCATGCGGTAAGTGCCTGTACTCCATAATGATTCAGTAACCACGAATCTGCATCTAACTGGATTGGTGATCCAGGCAATCTAAAGAAAGATTTTTTGGAGGGGTTTTGCATGGTGGGAAGATTTGCAGCTTGTTTCTTTACATAAACTTATTTTTGCTGAACGCTGGGGCTGATTCATCATTGTGTTATTCTAATTTTATGCTGGCATAAGCCCATTTTCTGTAATAGAATTTCTCTGGTATAAAGCAGGAGTGATACAGTAGTGAAGCAAAGGCTACTTTTTTAAAATGGCACAGTCAAAAACACCAAGCCTGATATATATATTTTTGGTGGTAAATTGTAGCTACTAATTCCAGGCAAGAGGAGCTACGTGCTAGCCTTGGGGAGACAAAAAATAGGGTAGACTTCATAACTCTCTCTTCCCTTTTTTTTAAATACATTTCCTGTTGGCACAATGCACTTCCCACAGCACCTGTCTTCTTCCTCGTGAGTAGTTTAACCTACAGCTTGGAGAGTGAGGAGATTGAAATCGCTGCTTCTCAGCAGCGTCCTCTAAGCAGCAGGTTAGCACTTAGGAGATAGGCAAAACTGTAATGATTTTAAACGAATCGGTGCCAAATCGGAGCACTTCTTCAGATTAAAAATTGTAAGTGCTAAGAAGTCTTTCATATCGGTTAAGAACATGCCCCATGAATTTAAGTGGTTCCTGAAGTTGGTGGATCACAACTTTTGACTTTGCGACCTCAAGACAGCCCAAGCTCTTACTTCAGAGTCTGGTTCTGACTATGCACTTTCTGTATGACAGCTGGAGGTGGTTAGCAGTCTAACTCTGTGAGAAAGCATTTATTGCTCACAGATTTGTCTTTTGTCTGTTTGCAAATTTCTGGAGAAAAAGGAAAAGTGTGAGTTTAACAGAGGTCAAAGGTGGTCTGACTAGCTTTTAGCAAGTGTAGTGACCAAGACGTTTTTCATCATTTTCCCATCTCTGAAAATAATTAAATGACAAACACAGAGATACCACTTCACAGCTCAGGTTATTGATGCTGAGACAGAAACAAGTAAAATTCTCCTGGTTACTGAAAAGTTTATAAACCTTTGCATCTTGCATCATATGGACTAATTAGAAAATGATATGTGCAGGTACTGTTCAGATTGACTGGCATTCCCTCATTTACATGGAAAGGCAAGTAAATTCTGCTTTTAAGAAAACACAGTGTTTTCCTAGTTTCATGTGGCAGCCACTCAACTTACTTCATTTCTTTGCAAAATAGGAACTTCAGCATTTCATTTTTTATCTTTTATCATTAGACTCCTACAGCTTTAAAATGATTTTCTCCCTAGAAAATGCAAATCTATTCCTTTGTAGTGAAAACCATATTATACATGCAGCATGTAACTTTCAAAACTTTAGTTAGAAGCAGCAAAGCAAGCTGTCAGACATTTCAGTAATTGAATTTCCTTGAGAACTGCCTTGGTTTGTCAGCTCTGACTTTGCTGTCAAAAGAAAAGAAAATAGCCAGGGAATTAATCTAAGATAACACAGGGGGTATTTTGATAATGCCAAGCCACAAACATTAAGAGTTTTCTCTGGAGATGTTTTGAGGTAGGGTTCCCCACCCCAAACCAGGCGGGTTCATTTTAGCCTTGAGTCATTATTATCTTGCGCAGAGTTCTGAGAATTAACTAATGACCTATCAAACTGCAGTACAAAGGATCCTTTCTTCCTGTATTAAGATGCACAATATCATTGCTTAAAAGGCCCAATATACCCTTTGTCAATTACTTCATAAGTGCAATTCATCTTTTACTGCTTCCGCACTTGGATTGCTTGTAAAATGTTTAGCGGTTAATTAGCCTGGAAGGAAGTCCAACTTATGAAAAACCAAGCAGTGGGAAAAAAATAGCCATAAAATTAATGGCTTACTCTCTGGTCCTTATTTTATAGGATAATGTTAATCAAACTCTGTTGGAACTGTACCTTTGACTACACTCAGCCTCCTTTATAATCAGCTTCAGAAGCATTCCTTTCTGGGTTTTCCCCTTTGGCCTGTGCTTCCCTCCAAAGGACTTGAATGTATTAGGAAGAGATTGACAGCTCTCCTAACAATTGCAGCCAGTCATCTAGCTAAAGGGAAGCATGGGGCTAGTCACTTTTACTCCTTTGGAACCCACCTGGAGTTACATTTAAGGTATAAAACTCTTATCCAAAAAATGAAACTAATAAAATACGTACTGCTGTAGATAAAAGAAAACAGGCAATATTTGAGCTGTGAGACCGTCATTAGACAGTGGATAAGACTGGAAAAGGAGAGAATTGTTTAGGGAGTAAATTATTGCATTTACAGCTAGCTCTTTATACCTGCAGAGAAGATTCCAAAATAATCAGGTCCCAGGGACAACTTAGCCACCAAACACACGTTCCGTTTTGGGTCGGTCATAAGGATGCTTAGGGAAAAAAAAATGTTAAGCCCTCTTGCTGGTGAAATGGATAAAATCTCGTTTATGCAAATCCTCCACATATTTTGGCAATCGCTGTATTTTCAATTCTTGGATTGAAAAAAAAAAAATAGGGGTTTGGTTTCTTTTTTCTTTTTGCAAGCAATTTGCCCTTCATTTTAGAAAGGATCACAAGCAGAGCATCTTTTTTTAATATGTTGTAAATACTATATATCACTGCAGTGTTGGTTAACTCTATGTGTTGGGTCTTACACAAAACTGCAAGTAATTAGACCTAGTATTTTAGTGTTCTATCTTCATTTAATGAAAAGCTTAATAAAAAACTAACAGGAAAAATGCCAGCTATTATATTAAGCCCATCTAAACCCACTCTTTTTTTCTCCAGAAAGCTGGAGTGGCAATGTTTTTCCTTTCAGAAAATAAGTATGATCATATAACTTTCCACATATAGTTGTCTCGTAATCATAACTCTGGTTGGTTTTCCTTGAGTATATGACAGAAAAAGAGTTCATTCTGAACACCACTGCATCTCTCTGATAAAATATATAGGTGCTCATGAGCCTCATGCAGCAATACCCTGTAACAGCTCACAGACGTTTCAGTTTCTCTTAGAAAAGATACTGCATCTGGCTGAGAATGCCATCAGCTGTATATTTGGTAAACTTCCAGTGCTCTCGGTGCTTGTAAAAGTCCTTTGAAACAGAAATTCCTCTTTAAGGCTTTGCTCCTCATTAGGTTGACTATGTAAGGACATCCAACTCCATCAGCGATACCCTAGGGCATGATGACATCTGGCCTCCAGCTGCCATTCCAGAAGGACATGCGTCTCATCTAAGTCCCGCGTCATATCAGTCACACTGATCTTGCGTAAACCAGGGCATCTTAAGTGACACTAGACTAAATACGGGGTTCAGGAGACTGATGTTATGTGTCAGAGGAACTCAGCCCAATGTCATGGCCTTTAATAGCTCATTTTCCCTGCCAATACAAGATACAATACTTAAGCCAACATTAACATACCACACAATTTATTGCACTCATAAGCAGTCCAACAGCTCAGCCTGCAACTGATGGTCATTTAGTTCTTGAAGGATTTCTTCCTGGACCTGCAGAGGTCTCCTGACGTACCTTGTTAAACTGAATCAGCATCCCATACTTCCCACCCTTCTCACTCATTGCTCTGCAATAAGTCTATATAGGGTGACAAATTCATAAAAGGACTTGTGACATGACTGCTGTTTATGGCCATCATTTCTCATCTAATGACTTCAACACCATTTCCTTATAGTGGTAGCAGCTCTCACAAAATTACACCTTTGCCTACCTTATGGTATTTTAGGAAGATCCAAGTGATCCTGACATCAATTTCTAATCTTGTCAGAATTCTCGTTTCCATTTTTCCATTTATTAAAATACTGGCAGATACAAAATCATGTTCAGCTGATGCTTTTCTGGAATTTAACAGCAATAGAGGTGTATCAGACACAGGTCATCCACGTCTTTCTTGTAGGGACAATACTATTTTTACACTGTTTTCCAAGCTGTTGAACAGGGATGATGGGAACTAGCTGCACCGTGTCTTAACTGTAAATGACTTAAGCTCATCCCCTAACGTAGGACCTACTGTCATCTATTACTCTGTAAATTATAATGTCTAGTAAAAACAGGACACATACATCACCTATTTAGTTCTTATCTGTTCCTGTAAAAACTGTCTGCAGAAAGTGAAAAATAGGATGTTACTTTGAAGAAAAAAAGTCTAAATTAAACTACGCTTTCAAATAGTGCTTTTTACTGTGATATCAGCAGGATGCCTGCCTTGATGTGGCCTATATGTTTGCATATGTGACAAGCCCTAAAATCTTTCCCTATGTCACTGTTCATTCAGGGCAACATAACGCATAAGTGAATTTTACCTTAGATTTCCTTTACAGTCCCTAAAAGCCCCTCGCATACCTTTTTTCTTAACTCATCACACCAGCATACATAAAGAATCATCCTGGTTTTTTATAGCTGATTTCATACTGAATTTTCCTCATGTCATTACCAGAGGTAGAGAATACAGTGTCAGAGACACCTGTGCATAATTACTGTCTGCAGGGTCTCAATTTCAGCAATAGTGCTTTTTTTTTTTCCCCAACTCCAAGCAGAATTATTAGGTTTATTAGGGTTCGTTGTTGGTTTGTTTTTTTTTTTTTTTTCCCCTCTTTGAGGGGTGGGGCAGTATTTTTTTTAAAGTGAATACATATATATCAGGATGGACTTGGTTTTTCTATGTTTTTTGTTTAACATATTAGATATCAGTGTTTGTAAATTCAGTCTCTCTATTTGGAGATCAAATATTTTTTGCTAAAAAAAATCGCACTTTACTGCTCGCAGAGTATTTGACAGTCCCCTTTTGAAAATGATACTAAATGGTTTACACTCAGGTTTATCTATTGCTGACCTATAAATAAAGACATGACTTTTTTTACTTTTTCACGCCTTAAAGGTTTGTATTACATTAACATTGTTAGCATCATACACTCAAATTTGAGGAGAAACCAATGCAAAATGGTTCAGAGCTGCCCACTCTCAAAAATTGTTCTCTTCCTAGCGCCCCATTCTCTCAGCCATGCAACGAAATGCTGTTTGAACTTCCACGAGTTATCTTCCAGGACTGTGAAGATCCTATCTCGGGTGGAGCTTTCAACTCCTCATTTTCTCCTAAGGCATCATCTTAGAAGGTGTTTAAACTACAGCTCAGGTAGACGTACCTCGTCGGCTGCTACTGCTGGCAAGGCAGCTGCCACAGCGCGGAGCTCAGCGTGGGCTAGCTGCCAGGGTATCTACTGAGCTCCTCGGAATAAGCCGAGTTGTATTTAGATTTCACACAGCACCATATCACCAAGAGTGAAAATGTTAGCTGACAGCCCTTGCCATAATTAATGGAAATTCCGATTCATCATTGGAATAATATTGCCTGACCAGAAATAAGGAAACACCACCTTGAAGTTAGCGGTGTGCATAAATGAATCTTCAATGAATAAATAGCATTTAATTATTATGTCCATGCACAAAACTTTCCATGACGTCCTACTGAGTTCCTCTGTAGTTGACTGCGGTATTTGCTTTGAAAGATGAAAACTTGCATATATTCCAGTATATTCTAATATCCCAGTATAGCGGTGGAATAAAACAGCCTACATTTCATTACTTCTGTGTCTCTGTTATTGTGTACTTTTATGTCTGAGACTAACCAGTTTTGCAGATTGTCACAAAAATTTCAAAACACAAGGTAAATTTTAGTCTGTGGTTAGTATATTTAATATTGTAAAGGATTTTAAAAAATAAAATAATTTTCATTACATCCCTTTACCATTAGTAAGAAAATGTCTACAATATTCATGTGACAAAGTGGCATTGTCAACAAGAGTTTTACAAGTCTGTTGAACAGAACGTCTAGACAGCTAGGTCTTGGAAACTGTTGCATACATAAGTTAAAAAAAACTTAACACAACAAACCCAGAAAATATTCACTTCCCTCCTTTCTAACTGTAATAATTCTTTAGTGCATATTTTGCTTGCACCACAACATAACAGGCTATCAAAAACTTGGTTTGCTTTTCTTTGTTGCAGTTCGTCATCTCAGTACTCTATGCAGTTTGTATTACTACCTTGAGAAAATTTTGCTGGGCATCATATGCCTGCAATAAAATTTCGAAAGCTTCTATATTATTTCTCAGAGGGATCTCTAATAGTAAGGCTTGTAGGTCTAGTCCTTGTTAGAGAACAGCCTCTAATTTTACATAGCAATGTATAAGTATGATATACTTCTATAATTAAGATTGGTTTCTGTTTTTACAAAAAATATAACCTTCCTGTGAATTTATATTGTCAGACCACTTGTCAGAATAATTATGTGATGCAGTATACTTTTTCACTATGCTGATATTCTTTTCCTTCATGTTTTCCTGTCTCAGAGAAACAGACAGGAAAGAATTAAAACTTAATTTACTTTAATGGAGGGGAAACATTGTTTTTCATGCTCATGGTTTGGGGTTTGTTTTTTTTTTTTTCAGTTCTACTTGCTAATTTATAAAATTTAGCAATCTGCAATGTGACTCTTAATGAATAGCACAAATTACAGAGCCTTTGAAGTGTTCAGGCCTGCAAAGAAGTGCATTTTTTTTTTCCTGGAATTCCCAGATTCATCCTTAGAATCTTTCTTGACAAAGCTCAGAGTACTAAGCCAGTTTTTATTTCAGTTCTATCTCAGGATGAGTTTAAGGCATGTGTATATTACTAGGATGGCTACTCCATCCTCCAGCTTCCACTGAGCTCTCAGATGAACACAATCTGGTCCTTTTGATTGATTTCAATTGTATTTCTGAAGTTGTTCCATCAACTCTTTTTGATCCCTTTATCTCTGTAGTGGTTTTACTCTCGTTACCTGTAAAGACTAATCTGAGGATAGTACCGTCCTCTTTGGTACAGACCCATGCCAATAAATCATTTACTTTCCCTGCAGACTTTTGATCCTGTTTGATTGCACCCTGGTGGTCTAAAGGATCCACACTCTTGCTTGTGGGATTCTTTTGATATATTTGAAGAGTTTTTGATATGTTTGGTCTGTTTGTTCTTAAATCTTCCCTAGCTTTTTAAACTCACCTGTCAAAAGCTATGTTTCAGAGACAGCATAAAAGAAAGGATAAAATATACGGGTAACATATTACCTAGTAATAAGGCAGCTCCTCTCCCCTTTTTTACATTTCAGTATTTACTTCAAATCTCTCTGTTTCCATTTTCTTTTATCTTTGTACCCCTAGGAACAGATGTACATGTACAACTGTTTCAGATGACAGGAGAAATTCTTGTTTCCTTAGTACTGTGGAAATTGTTTAGAAAGAAGGAAAGTCTCACCTGAGGAAAACTCTAGAACACTTACTTAGGTAAAACACTATGACTTTTGTGATGGGAAAATATCTCTTGTACTGAAATTGCAACAGGAATGCCTGCAGATGAATATGGACTTGTTCCTTCTTAGGTGTATTTTCCTGGGAAAGATATAATATTCTATTTCAAATGCAGTCTTTTCAGTTCAAGTAAACATAGGAAATGAAGAAAACCCTTTGGGGGCAAAAATTTTCCAAGTATTGTCTATTACTCTATCAGGGTAGATACAGGGAGCGAAAGGGAGATGTTACTGTTTAATCACAGATTACAGTGGGGGGCTGAGGAGGCAGCATTTTTGCCCTACATCCTCGTTTCCAGAATAAGGTGGAAGAAATCATTGTGTGAGGGCAGAATAAAATAGCCACTCCATGCTACGAAAAAGTGAACCTGATGAGGAAAAGCGGTTCTGAATCACGTTCCCCATCAGTAGGAAACCCACACAGAAGGTTTGAAGCAAAAAACTTAGTCTAACCTATGTCCTAAAACATTCATTGGCTGCTATGTAGTAATGAGTAAGGGAAATAGCGTTTGATCATTGTGTCAATTGCTTTATTCTCTCATAAAAAATAACAAACCGGTCTTCTTCTTCTTCTTGTTTGGTTTTTAAGAAAAGCAGAGAACCGAATGAGTCTCATTTAGTATAAACACTGGGGAGAAAATGGTGCAGGTCTCCATTCTGAAGAAATTACTTTTGTATTATTATGGCTTTTAACCAGAGATTTTAGTTTGGAATTGATATAACAGTGTTATTCACATATCTATCAGGAACACAAAATATTTTTAATTTAGAATAGATGTAATTGTATGTGATAAATGAGTCCGTGCAATTAGAGCCAAAACCCTTGGGGAATAATTATCTATTAGTGGCACCTGCAAAGGAATTGTAAACAGCTGAAGAATTTTGAACAAAATTACAAAGAAATACCCTAACTTGAAGGTACATATTAAGAAGTGAGAAGGAAAAGAATGATAAGTAGAATGGGTACAGGAGTTAAAAAAAACCCCAGCAACCAAACCTCAAATCTGCAACACTGCTATGGTATAGTAAAAGTGGATATAATGATTTTATTCTGTTGACCTGTGGACCCTCATATGAGGTAAATTACCATAGCTCAGGTGTTTTCAATGAAACTATGTCCATTTCTACCAGATGAAGCTTGGTCTCACAGGCATGCAAAAATAATTTCTGGGAAAATGGAATTTAAAGGAATATTTTAAATAATGACATCTTTATTTCTGATGTGATTAAGCATGCTTTTCAATTGCTATTATTGTTGAATACTTCATGATAGAGATGGTAAAATTAATCCACTTTTTTGTAATAATAATTTGGTAAATATTAAGGTGATCTAAATCCCCCACAAATCCATTGCTTTTCAAAATTTAGTAAATGTTCCAATTGTTTTAACTCTTTCCACAGTTCACAAAGACAACTTTATTCTCTCTTCCCATAAACTAATTGAAGAAAAGCTCTCTTGATTTTGGTAATAATTTTGGTCTTCAACTCCAAGAGTATTTTATCTAGAATTGGTTTTCAGTAAATATTTAACTTTTCTTTTAGCAAAAATATTATTTAAGAAGGTATTTTCATTTGAATACTGCCATTTCCAATCAAACAGATATGATGAACTTTATTCCACTGATGGACCTGCTACTGGCCAAGGCTCAGCCTGTCAGCAACAGTGGTAGCACCTCTGGGATATCATAGTTAAAAAGGAGGGAGGGGGGAAGAAGAACACCACCCAAAACTGCGCAACACCGACAGCAGTCAGAAGAAAGGGGTGAGAATATGTGAGAGGAACAGCCCATGGAGGATGATGGTGGAGCAGATATCCACCTGCAGCCCGTGGAGGACCCCACACCAGAGCAGGTGGAGGCACCTGAAGGAGGCTGTGACCCCGTGGGAAGCCCACACTGGAGCAAGCTCCTGGCCGGACCGGTGGCCCTGTGGAGACAGGAGCCCACGCCAGAGCAGGTTTTCTGGCAGGACTTGTGACCCCATGGGGGACCCATGTTGGAGCAGTCTGCTCCTGAAGGTCTGCAGCCCATGGAAGGGACCCACACTGGAGCAGGTCATGAAGAACTGCAGCCTGTGGGAAGGACTCATGTTGGAGAAGTTGGTGGAGGACTGTCTCCCGTGAGAGGGACCCAATGCTGGAGCAGGGGCAGAGTGTGAGGAGTCCTCCCCCTGAGGAGGAAGGAGCGGCAGAGACAACGTGTGATGAACTGAACACGACCCCCATTCCCTGTCCCCTGTGCCGCTGAGGGGGAGGAGGTAGAGAAATCGGGAGTGAAGTTGAACCCAGGAAGAAGGGAGGGGTGGAGGGAAGGTTTTTATTTTCTCATTATCCTACTCTGACTTGATTTCCCCATGTCAAGTCTGTTTTGCCCGTGACAGTAATTGGTGAGTGATCTCTCCCTGCCCTTATCTCGATCCATTTTATTCTCTCTCCCCTGTCAGCTGAGGAGGGGGTGACAGAATAGTTTTAGTGGGCACCTGACATCCAGACAGGTTCAACCCACCACACTTGTTTCAAATTTTCCTAAAAAAAATATAATTAGTATATTTTCAAAATCTTTAATCAGGTTGAGTAGCCATTACTGTCACTTTTAAAGCTTCAGGATTTGGATATCTTTCATCCCCTCATGCCAAACACATTTCTTACATGCTCAGGTTATGTACGTCTTGTGTGTGTTTACAGCAACAGGGAGGAATTACGATTTGCTCCTTTTTGTTGGGTACCTCATCTGACCTCAGCCGAATATTAGGAAACAGTGGTTGGGTTTTGTAGCTTCAGAAATATACTTGACAGCAAAAGGAACCCTGTCTTGGGGAATGAGATTAATATGTTATACAGTGTGCTCTCAGCTCAGGTGCTGGCAAAAGGAAATTTCTGGCCATGCTGCACGTTTGGTCTGTGTCACTCAATATATGCTTTGAGGACACGGAGGTAATATTATTACTTTGTGTCCAGATGTCTTGATGCCTACTTTTTGTATGGAGCAGCTGAACCTAAGTAACCTTTTACTTCTGGCTTCTGGGCCAGAGTTGTTGTTGGGCTACCTATTGTATTTTTGCAATACTGTTATACATCCATCAGCAAATTGCTCAGCTGATGTATGTAGTCAAAATTACATTGATTAATGCAGTTTTCCCCACATATAACAACAACAGAAAAAAGTTCTGTAATTATAAGATTGCATACTCTTTTGTAAAAAAAATAGATCGCATTTTCTACAGTTGTAGATAGAGGCATAATACATTTGTGATAATGGGAAGTAATCTACATCTACCAGTGAAGCAGATAACATTACAGTCATTTGTGTGAGAAGCATTTTGTAAACTGTACTGTTGTAATGTCTCACAGATAATATACAATGTTGGAATTGTTAATTTCCCATCACCAAGTGGTAATAACTAGCAATCCTCACAAAATTTCACAGGGACAAAATGTGAAACAAATGTGCAAGACGCTGTGTTTGAACTTGCTGGAGTGCATTTTGATGCATAGCTTCATAAAGAGTACCTGGGCTTAAGAAGAGAATGGAAAAAATGGAAACCAAATGCATGATCAATAAATAATATCATGAAAAGGATTTAGCTAAATCTAAACACTGCTTTCACAAACTCTGTATTTGTTCTTTAAAGTCAACCCAGATTAGTGATTGAATAACTGTATTTTCTTTGTCCAGTTAGTCTTTTATAACATAGAACATAAGGTGGAATATTTCAAAAGACCAAAACAATGATTTCTCAGGAGTATACTCATTCTACACAGATTTCAGTGGAGATGCTTAAGTCATATGGGACCTCAGTGAAGAGCAACTATTCACGGCTTAACCTAACCAGATTCAAGATTTTTCATTTTTCACATTACTGGTAAGAAAACCTCAGCCAAAATAATAGACACTCAACTGCTATGCTCCAAATAAATCACAAGCAGCGGTGTACTTTGTTCTTCATAGTCTATACCTCAAGGATAAGGAAAACAATTTTTTCCATTTTAATGTAGTTGCAATGATGTATTGCATTTTTAGATTTTTGTCTTTACGTTTGACATAGGCTGGCTAGGTGGACAATTGTCAACTGTTCCAATCATCAGCTTCATTTGGTCATTCCTCTTAAAAAACTATTTAGACACATGCTTCTGAAACAGGTACCTTTGCTTTTTGTTTCTCAAGAGAATTTTTTGTCAAGGGAAGCTGAGGATAAGGACGCAGAGAAAGAAATCAGGGCTGTTTATGTTATAAAGTGTGTGTACATCTCTAATTGGCTATCCAAGTAGAAAACGCGTTGCCTAAACTGAGATATTTAATAGTAAAGCTGAATGTGCCTCATTTGGTCCAGTTATTGGGCCTTACTTCTTATACAGGGTACAAAATTTTCATTTTTTTTATAGGAAGAGAAAGATCCCAAGCCCACAGAGACTGGTAGAAAAATCCCATTGTCTTCTATGAATCTTGGATCAGGTCCTAAGTAGGTAGTTCTGATAGCTCCAGAGAGAAGCTTGTTTTCACATGACTTGTTGCAACATTTTCTGAAGCAATGTGCACAAATATTTTGGAAAAATTCTGCCATTCTTGACTGACTCCTGAATAATACGTGGAAGTACAATCTGTTACAAGAGCTTCTGCTCTGCCTTAGCATAAAAATGGAGTGAACAATATAAAAATAATTATTGATTCAATGGTATTTGTGACTTTTAAAAAATGTAACTACAAAAATTGTTTTATGGAAAAAATCAACTTTTAGGAAGAACTTGACTAATGAGAAAAATAGGTGAATGGAATAACCCACACATTAAAAACTACAAGGTGCTTTGTGTGAGGTTTAAATGAATAGCCTATCCAGACAGCATAAAGGAAAGAAAAACTATCAGTTCAATACAGAAAATACAAGGTGATATTTTATGGCTTTGATTAACAGGAAATGAGTCTAGGTGATTTAAATAGCCATATCTACCTTTAAAATCTATGATTTATGAAAACCTTGTTTCTGTGAAAGCATCATATTCAAAATGAGATGTTCAGTGGGGCACACAGGAAAAAATGTAAAAGAGGTTTCTAATTTCAAGTTAACGGATGTAACTCTGATCACCTGCAAGAATTACATCTTTTTATTCCAGTTTTCACTGACGTAGGACTTGATCTTGTTTCTCATTAGGACTGAGGAGTCAATTGTTTGTGCATTCTTAGAGTTAGTAAGAAAGGGATGTTTTCTTTCCTCTGAATTGCAGCCAGATCCTGCACTATGAGGTTCATGAGATTTTCTGTTTATGAATGGCACGCTAGTGACACATTAAGGAGCAGCTGCTGAAGCAAGGGTAGATGTAATATACCCTTCTGACTGAGGCATAGCTGAGAAAACAGTTGAACCAGTAAATCCTACAGAATCCAAGCACAGAAGAGTGACTCTATCCAATTTCCCCTTTTACTATTTTATCTTTTGAATTATATGTGAGACCAGAGTTTGTCACAGACTACCGGTATGTTGCAGAGAATTCAGGACTTGAGAACTCAGCGGAATATAGACCAAATACAGGAACAATGAATAGAGCCAAGGACAGCAGTGACCCCAGACAAATGGTTTACTCTTGATTAATTGACTATCCTTTAAAAAATCGGCAGAGAATGTTGCAAACTGTGAGATCCACGTCTGCTGTTGATGTGGTGAAATCTGTCATTACCTGAAGGACTGAATTTTTCACTCACTTAATGAAATGGCTTCCCACTTAACCATTTTATGAAAGAACTAAATGTTTCAGGGACTTTGTAAAAGATTAAAAATATCACCTATGCTTTAAAACAGATATCTAATTAAGAGAGCTCAAAAAGGACAACAGGTAAAAGTATCTTTCTTTTATATTTTTCCCAAAGATAGAAACTGTATGTCACTTCACCGAAACTGACATTACCAATGTCATTTGGTAAAATAATTGGATGATAATAATACCAATAACAAGAAGATCCTTGAAATATATTCTCTATTTGAGTTTTGTTTTGTGTGAAGACAGGG
Source organism: Grus americana (assembly GCF_028858705.1). Taxonomy (NCBI): domain Eukaryota; kingdom Metazoa; phylum Chordata; class Aves; order Gruiformes; family Gruidae; genus Grus; species Grus americana. The sequence continues at coordinate 38,587,772 of NC_072855.1, read as the reverse complement.
ACTCTTAAAACTCTGAGGGTAAAGGTGTGGCTGCGAGGACAGAAATATGACTATTGTTCTTAGAGTCACTCTCTCATACACTCAGGTCCATTGTGGTTCGCTCTAGAATAATAAAAGTAGTGGGTGACGTATGAATCATCAAATATATTTAGAAGCTCAGTTCCTGTATTTGTCCTCGCAGCCTAGATCCAAAATTGTTTCCATCACATACCCAGGGATAAAGAACTAACAAATTAGAACATATGGTGATCTTGAGGTGAAAGATCTACCAATTGCTGGTGGTTTACCTCCGGGATGAAGGGAAGACTTTAAATACCAGGCACTTTAGAAAAGAGTCCCTGCATAGATAGACAAATGATAGGGTTTCAGTCAAGAAAAAAATAACTACTGTATATCAACATGATATAAATGAAAAGGAGAGATTGTGGAAGGCTTTATTGGAGGTAGATAAGAGGAGCTGAATTACCTGTGGCATTTACACTCCAATATGACCAATATCTCAAGTGAAAGAAGAGGGATTAAACTGCACACACTTAGGCAATTACCAATAAACCCAAAAAATTTATATTCTCATGCTCATATTCTTACAGTATTAAAAGAACCGTAGAAGAAACGTGCATATGGACAAGCTTTCAAAGAATTAGCACTTATTTCCATAATTGAAAATGTTGTTTCTTTCATTGTTTTGCATTATTGAATGCATTCATTTTCTTTTCTAAATCTTTCCTCTTCAGCTGTATTCATGTGTGGCTGAATTCCACAAGTAAGACACTTGATAATAATATCCTGCAGTGACATAAACTTATTTCTCGTAATATCCCAGTCAATAAGAAGTTGCTGGGGACACAAGTCAGAGTGATTAATAGCACACTACCCATAAAGGTTTCAACTGTTTGTAGCAGCTATGTAATGGAATACTCATAATGCCAGGTTTTGTGGCATGATTGTAACCATCACAGCAGTCATTTCATGACCTTCTTGAAACCTTTTCTCATTTGAGAATGAATGATTGCATGACTAGCATATACTTTCTTAAAAAATGTAATATTCACCTACAAACACATTCTTCTGAGGATCTTATAAGTCATTGAAATAAGTTGGAGCTGTTGCTCTGCTATAAGAAAATATATGGTCAGAATTTAAACAGGAATTTTATCTAAGCTGAATTCTATTTATGACCAAGATTGTATGGACATAGCTGCTTACTATACCAGAAAATACACACAATAGTTTTGTATGCTGTCAGTTTGGGATTATTCATTGGTTTAAACAAATACATGAGAAGTCACTTAAAATGGGACTGAAATCCAAGGCCAAGTCAAACATAAGACTTTTTAACTTCAAACTACATCTGAGTTATCCGTAGTGAAAAATTGGAAAAATAATTGTATTGTTTGCAAAACTTCTTTTTCATAGTATTTTCCTCATACAGATTCTTTTTCACTCCTGGAAAATCAGTTTAGTAGAAACTTTGGGATAAGGTCCTGATGCTTCGGGCAAACCTTCAACAATCATTCAAAATTCTTTACAATAAAAAACTGTTGAACTTTTCTTGAAGTTTTTAACAAGCTGTCAACATCTGCAGAGCTGTATTTATGTTCCTTTTCACTCTGAACCATATCAGTGGTATTCCTTGCTTCACAGTGAAAGACAAATTGTAATACAGTCCACAGAGGGCAAAAGAATCATAAAGACCTCATATGAGAAAGGGAATGATTTCTGAGATGAAAAAAGGTACACGAAAACTTTTGGTAACATATTTTGCTACCTGAAGTTCTTATATAGGTGGTCCAGATACCTCTGTACAATGATAGATATTGCTGTGCTGTAACACCACCACAATATCTACCATATGTAACTTACGGATGAAGTGTGAAAGGCTGAAGTACTTTTTAAATTTTACAGTTCTTTTGATGGTCAGGACTGTAAATCAAGTATCAAGATTTTTACTCAATTTGTGGCATGTGAATCCAATAGAGTCAAATAAGTACACCTTTTTTTTTTTTTTTTTCTCTCCCTCCTACTTAATTCTGGTTAGCTAGATGACTCAAGTAAGAATTCATTCTGCAATTTCAGATGTATTCTTAAGATTTTCTGAAGCTACTATATATTACTGAAGAGCGTATGACAACTCTGTCTTTCATGGACATGGTTAAAATAGTCTTGTATCAGTAATGAGAAGTGTCTGATCTTCTCTTTTGGGATTTTGCTTTGTTTTTCACATACGAGAATCATTATGGTCAGAATGAAATTGGCATATGGGAATTATTAGCAGAAAACCTATTTTAAAATGATAACTAAAGCTTTAATGCGCAGTACTAAAATTTACTGCTGGATCTCAGTATGCTTAAAAACTGTTTCTTCTCTGACACCTTTCATTATGCGCACATCAAAGATGTTGTACCTTTATCTTCTCTTCCAATTTTAGAAAGGCAGTATAATATGAATACAATAGTCAGATGATGCACAGTGACTGGTTTCCTAGGGCTACCTCAGCCAGATAGCAAATGTAATATAAATTTAAGACCATTTCACATCCTTGACAATCCCTAAAGAAACATACCTGACAACGATGCCCACATTCTACGTGTGCCAGTTTTACCTTACCTCCCCAACCCCCCACGCCCATCCAAGTTTGAATTTAATTTAATGTGGATTGTATTTTAATTTTTTTATACAATCCACATAAGTCATAAAAGTCAGTTTTATCATTCTTCTGTTCAAAACCCGCTCTGGGTGCTATACCAGGGAATTAATTTTACAAAAAATCTCAAGGCATAATCTCTTCCTTCCTCATAAAAAGGCATCACCTTTATACTCTGTTGCTACTAATTCTCATGGAAATTTGTATCTCTTGATACTAGCAAGCTGTATGTAATATGTGATTAGGATATATGTAGGAAGTCTAATAGTAAGAGACAAGCTATGATTTGGACTGATAGGTCCCTGTTTATTGTTCCTTACCTTTCACTTCATGCCAATATTTTTCACAGTCTTATAGTACATACCCATGTGCTCTTTCATCTCCTATACCGTACATATGGGGTGAAACATAGACCTTTTTTATTATAACCTACTATAAATTATTATTAACTGTATTACAGATTCCAGAAATGTTGCATGTATATTAAGTGGGTAACGTAACAGATTTCTTTCAGAATTCACCAGAACATTCTCAGTGAATATTACATATATATGGACTTTATATGAGTGCATTTCAAAGCTTTTCTTCCTGGTTGTCAATTCAGATATTACAAGGTTAGAAGTGACTTTAAAATGCTATGGAACATTTGGTTTTGGTTGCCTGCGTGAAGCAGATTTGTGTAGCAGCCCTGCTTATGTTAGAAAGGAGATCATAGATCATATTGAGTGCAACTGGCACTAATTGGCAAACTTGGCAGTTTGATCAGAAAGGCTAAAAACTAAATGGGCAAAGGGATTGACCTCCTTTTCTAAGTTAACACCAAAACACTCTGCTGAGATAGTGCACAGAAATCTGTTGACCCTATCCCTTTTCTATGGAGGGTTTTCTCCTCTGGGGCTGTCAATCCAGCCTTTTTCAGTAGCACTAAAACTACTAATAAATAACAGTGTAGAAATACATAGCAAAAGACTTGAAATATCCACATTCCCAGAAGTATTTAAAGGTCAGACTCTAAATATATACATCCGAAATGTATATGATAAAAAAGTGTTGTGTGGTGATACACTGGGTCTGTCATATATCTTCAGTGAGCCTTCATTCACTGAAGCCTGTCCTGTGAGATATATTTGGGAAGGGCGAGATGGAGATGAGAGTTTTTTTCTTCAAAATTTCCCGTCGGTTTTGTGGGGGAACATCAGAGAGCATACTAAAAGTTGGAAAATAATGAGTCAGTGTCTTGGTTTTGCTAAGCCTCCACTAGGCTTTTTAAACCTCGCAGGTAGGAAATATATTACATTAATACTTTATTACTCCACCTTACTTGGAAAAAGACAGCTTCTGCCTCACAAAAGCTCTGTATCCACAGCAGCCCTTTCCTAGCTATGTCACAGACATATCTCAGTAGAAAACTTTCAAAGGTGTGTATGCTATATCTTAGTAACTAAGTTTGTGTCTCGTATCTTAGTAACTAGGTTTAGGGCTGATATTTTTATTTGGCATTTGGTTTGCAGATTTAGTTATCCTTGAATATTTCCGGATCACGGTCTTTCTAGCCCGTTATATTTATTCAATGGCTTTGTAGCACCTCTGCTGAAAAGATGTAAATACATTTGTATTCCTAAATATTGTAATACTTCATCTGTTCTTATTTATTCTCCATAGACATTATTAGCCCTGCAATTGCTATGCTTTGCTGTTTGGGAAATCACCCTGGGAAGGCAAACACTGCAGACGAATGACAGGCCTTTATCACCTTCACTACCCCCTACCATCCAGCAGGCTGCTTAAGGGACTCCAGAATTTCTGCTTCAATGGATGGCAAATACCTTTGCAGCACTTGCGCTAGGCCCTTGCTTACAGAAGAAATACAGGTGAAATTTGAAGATGTGGCTCTAATGCATTTACTGTCCTAATATGTTACTAATGTATGTTTTCTTTCAGCACTGAATGAAAAGAGGAAAAAAAAGAAATTCTGTCAGTTTTTACTTTGTGGAAGGCAGACCCTAAATTTAAGAAAATATCATATGCAAATTGGGGAGATGCAAGCCAAGTGCTTTCTGGCTCTGCAAAGACAATCAGCAAAAATTCTTAAACAGTCAGAAGAGAATGGATGCAAAAACCATATGTGGTTTATCAGGCAATGTGCTGTTCATAGCCTTTTGACCAGCCATGATAGGCATTCCTTTTTAAAGTTCATTGATTATTCATTCAGTTTTATCCAGGAAAATGTTTTATTCTAGAAATGCAAGTGAGCGATTTTAGTTCATGATTTGCTAATTTATTTATTCAGATTTATACACAGACTGTAAGCATTTTGTAGGCCTTTGCTTGGGCCAGTGGTTTATGATATTTCCTATTCTTTTTCATTTACATAATGTTTACTGCTAATGACTTGTAGAGCAGAACAACAAACTGCCTTACCTCAGTATAGATTGGAATTCTATTAGTTTGCAACAGGTAGGAATCTGGTCCAGGAATTTAATGTCAAACAGTATAATGTGGATTCTTTCTTGGGCTAAAGGTACTAAATATTTTTAGAAGAAAAGGTAGGATTTTCTACACTAACGCTCCCTGTTAGTGTATTACATTTCCTGAATAATTCTTTGAGCTTCACTGAATTTTGCGGTCCCAGTAAACTTTAGGTCATCGACTTCAAAGCTACAAGGGAAGATTACTTTATTAGAAATTGCTAATTAAGCCACTATAAATCAATATTAACCCACATATCCTATACTATCATATCATCATGTCTGAAATATGTAGGAAAAGTCTTCTATACACAAACCACTTTTGTTGGGCTGCAAGAAGTTACAAGCATAATGCAAAAGGAGGTGGTTGGTGACGGCCAACATGGCTTCACTAAGGGCAATTCGTGCCTGGCGAATTTGGTGGCCTTCTACGATGGGGTTACAGCGTTAGTGGTTAAGGGAAGGGCAACTGATATAGTTTACCTGTACTTGTGCAAAGCATTTGACACTGTCCTGCTTGACATCCTTGTCTTCAAATGAGAGACATGGATTTGATGGATGGACCCACTCGGTGGATAAGGAATTGGCTGGATGGTCGCACTCAGGCAATGGCTTGATGTCCAATTGGAGGCCAGTGATGAGTGGCATTCCTCAGGAGTCGGTACTGGGACCAGCGCTGTTTAACATCTTTGTCAGCCACATGGACAATGGGATCGAGTGCACCCTCAGCAGGTTTGCCAGTGACACCAAGCTGTGTGGTGCAGTTGACACATCAGAGGGAAGGGATGCCATACAGAGAGACCTTGATATGCTTGAGAGTTGGGCTTATGGGAACCACGTGAAATTCAACAAGGCCAAGTGCAAGATCCTGCACATGGGTTGGGGTGATCCCAAGCACAACTACAGGCTGGACAGGGAATGGAGGAGAAGGACTTGGGGGTGTTCGTGGATGAGAAGCTCAACATGAGCCGGTGATGTGCTCTTGCAGCCTGGAAAGCCAACCGTATCCGGGGCTGCATCAAAAGAAGTGTGACCAGATGGCCGAGGGACGTGATCCTCCACTCTTGTGAGACCCCACCTTGAGTACTAAGTCCAGCTCTGAGGTCCCCAGTATAACAAAGGCATGGAGCTGTTGGAACAAGCCCAGAGGAAAGCCACGAAGATGATCAGAGGGCTGGGGCACCTCTCCTATGGAGACAAGCGGAGAGAGTTGGGGTTGTTCAGCCTGGAGAAGAGAAGGCTCCAGGGAGACCTTATAGCAGCCTTCCAGTACCTAAAGGCGACCTACAGGAAATCTGGAGAGGGACTTTTTACAAGGGCATGTAGTGATAGGACAAGGGGAAATGGCTTTAAGCTGAAGAAAGGTAGATTTAGATTAGATATGAGAAAGATATTCTTCACTATGAGGGTGGTGAGGCACTGGAACAGGTTGCCCAGAGAAGTTGTGGATGCCCCCTCCCTGGAAGTGTTCAAGGCCAAGTTGGATGGGGCTTTGAGCAAACTGGTCTAGTGGAGGGTGTCCCTGCCCATGGCAGGGGGTTTGGAACTAGATGATCTTTAAGGTCCCTTCCAACCCAAACCACTCTGTGATTCTATGAAACCACAGAGCAAGCCAGGCCATATTCCAAAATACTGATACAACCTTCCCCTCTTTCCCCTGACACATGACTTTACAGGGAGCATGCTGGTCGCAACTTCAAGGAGCTGTGTCTGTCCATAGGAAGTGTATAATATTGGAACTGTAACTGTTGTCTCATCTGTCTCATTTGGGATTTTTATTTGCCTTAAGGCATCTGTTGGCCTTTTGCAACATTTTCTTTTTATTGATGTCCCTAATCGAATGCAAGTGCATATTGAAAAGATAGTTTTATTGCATCAACTTTGCCTCCTTTATTTAGAGCAGTTAATTTCTATATTTAATCTGTCACTCTCATCTTTTTTGCTGCTCTGCAGAGTCTCATATTCTGACTTTCTGTATCTCTTGCTGGCTATAAAAACTTTCTTTGCACATCCTGATGAACATCATACTAAACTTTTTGATAGGTAATTAGTGATCAAAACTATGATTAGCTTTTAAGTCTTCATAGACAGCTTAAACAGTTTTGAACTTGGAATGAAATAAAGAAAGGAAGAAAGAAAAACAACACAGCAGACTGTAAGATGGAGGGGGAAATAAAAAAAGATCCTTTAACTGTATAAAGTTAAGAATGTGTGTGTTTATATATGTACCGTCACTAATGGACTTCCATCCTCCTCAGCCAGAGTGGGCTGTTGGTGCTGTTTGTGTTCATGTGAGTGCTCTGTGTGTCTGTCTGTGATCTGTGTGACCAGGTATGTATACATTTAGTGTATATATGTGGTGTGTATGGGTGTTCTGTGTGTACGTGCATGCTGGGAACACACACTCACTACTGGTTGAACCTGCGGACTTGGAGCTGCAGCAGCTTCACCTCTCTTGAGCTGTTGAGTCCAGGATGATACATTTTCTTCTAACTGTGTTGATGATGATGATGATGATGATGATGACGACGACGACGACAACAACAACAACAACAATAATTAGTAATAATAAACGTAGTAGAAGATATGCTATTTCTTGGCAAACATGTTCCAGTTTAAGGCCATGACAAAACCTTTGAAGGTGGAAATGGTGACTCAGCCATTTTCAGAGGTACAACATGGAAGACATTAGAGAAAATCAGAAGAGGGGACAGGTTTCTGATTGTTCACCTGAAATTATGATAAATGCATCAGTTCCGATATTTGAAAAGTCCTTGTGAGATGGAACCAGAGAAAGACAAGTAGTGTGTGGCCTATGCCTTGGCATACTCTAATGTCTATACATCCAGCTGCCCTGCTGGAGCCTTGTCTATGGTGCGGTGAGTGCTCAGCACATGTAGATACACCTAGCAGTCACTCCAATGACGTTTCATGCGAACCATCCTGAAGTCCTCTGAGTGTAGGAAGTATGATGAAAGTCCATGCTGTTCTTTTGCTAATATGAGCACCAGTCAAAGCTAGCTTGATTAAAGGTACCCCAGCTGCGTCTGTGAGAAAACTAGGCAACCGCTTCTAAGAGCAGTAGTAATACCTTAACTGTGGTAGCCTCAGGGATATAAGCGAAGCACAATTTTCAAGAAGTAATAGCGTTTATTAGGTATAGTTGGAATATGTGAGCAATCCTTTGGACATGCTTTTGCTCTCTTGTCAAGCTGCAGCTTAGCAAATTTATCCAGGTTTATACTTCTTGACGGAACAGATTCAGCAGTGAGGTAGGGTACCTTTGGGCAACATCTATACTGTCAAAGAGCTGAGATCTCTTGGAGATCTCTCACCCTTCTGCTACCTGCCTAGCTCTGCAGTAGCACAGGGCTGTGCAAAAGAATTAAAGCTGTGTGGAGGACCTGAGATATTTTTCTTGTGGCACCTTTGAAGGCTCAGAATTCAGAGGTCTTGTCACTATTTGCTTCTGCTCAATGTTGATGTACTCCATTTACTGTTGGCATACTCTTTTCTAGCATAAAATAGGGACAGGAAATGGAACACCCTTCCAAAAAGCTCTACAAGAATCATTTCATGTTCTATGTGTGAATGTAAATGTTATAGACGTAGGACTAAATAGCTCACTGGAGACTTTTATTTAGATATTTTAAAAAAAATGCAGTCATCACAATCCTAACTGAACTTTAAGCAGGGTATTGTAATTTGTCTTTAAAATTCTAGATATTTTATATACTATTTGAATTTTCTTAAAGGAATGCTTTCCTTTCAGCTGCTTCCTCCAAATGTAGAATATAGTACTAATTAACAATTTTCACACAAAAATTGTAGAAGGTTTTACTCTCCTCATTACTTTTAAAATACCACTTAATTTACTTCTCATCCTTGACACACTTCTCTGGACAGATCAAGCCAGTTTTTAAGAGACCTGTTAGATTCAAAATTGTTGGTCATAAAATATTGTGGTGAAGGCTGATTAGTGTATAAATCCAGTGCCAAATGATCTGTATAGTTGAAAAGATGTAATGATAATATGTTGTAAACTCTTATGGTCTACCAAATGCAGTACTGTTTACAGAAGAGTTAGTCTGAGATACCTAGAATTCCTTCCTTTTCTCTTTGAAGCTTCTGAATTATACTTATTTGTCTGTTTGCCTACTTGCCTATCAAAAATGTTTATTATAAAATTAAAACTGTTTCTGTTTGTCCTCCTGCCTATTTTCCCTGATTAGCCTGAAGGTTTTACTGAGAAGTAATACAATTAGTAATATTTAAAATCATTCTGATGCATATTTCCGCTGATTTTTATTTTGTTAATCATAAATGAAAAACATACTGATTCCTGCATTTTTGGGGGTATGAAGTGAAAAATATACAGTCTGAATGCTTCTTAATCTTCTCATGCTTAGATTATACTACATACTAAATAAAAGAGTGTGGCTTTATAGGTTGAGCATGCTGTAAGCTTCGAGTGCACTGTTATCTGACATTAGTGAATTAATTAATCAAGAGAGGGTAGCAGTGTGGCAAATGAGGTATGAGAAGGAACTCCAACAGGATTTGATCTACAGGGAGCTCTGTCTATCCTGTCTAATCAGAAGGGGAAGCTATAAGTCAGCTTTGAATGTGCTAGGAGACGTACAGGATTAGACAATGATAAAGGAGCCTTCAGGTTCATGAAGTCAGGATGTAGTTATCCAAATTTTCCATTATATACTTATATATATTGTCCCATTATACAGTTAACTGAATTTTCCATTAGCAAGTCGCTTCTATCCCATAGCAGAAATTAAAATGGTAAATGAAGTATGGTAAACCTGAGGCCTTGCAATCCATCTGTGGGTTGCTGGTGTGAATGTTGTTCCCCTATCTTGCCTTCACGTGTGTTTCCTGAACTCAGCTGGGTAACGTGATCTTTATGTAGAGAAGCATAGAATTCACTAAAATGAGTAAGATAAATAGACATTATCACTTCTCCAGATAGATAAATCTTTTTTGAGGCAACTTCAGACTAGAAGAGTGTATTGAGTTTTGCTATATTCAATGTAGCAAAATAAAACAGCTGATTGCAATATTGCTATCAAAATTCTACTAATAAGAATGCAAGTATATATGCATTGTGTTAAAATAAGGGGTTTGTTCTATGTTCTTGCAGGATATCTTAATGACTTTAGCTAAATGAAACTGGCAGCAGTCAAGGCATATTCCCTGTATACCTAAGTAGATTGTATTTATTTGCAAGGTGTGGTATTGCAGTATGTCCTACGGACATAGTAATGTTCCTGTGGAATTTTAATGAAGGCTATGCTACTGTTCTTCTGAATTCTTTATTTATCTATTTTGAGGAAATGTTAAGAAAGTCAAGCTTAGCATCTTACCTTGCCTGTTCTGATTGAAATTTCTTACTGAATTTGATCTTTTGCATTTCTAATAGAATCATGATGGTCATTAATAACTTCACATTTTTCAAAACTGTCACTACACAGAGAGGTTAATTACCTTTGGTGAAAATGAAAAGGTATGAAAAGAACAAGATTGCCAACAAAGCTGAATCTACAAAACACTGACAAGCCAGCTTTGTTGAAACTTCACAAGTCCACAATGTATGTTTCTATAAAATTTTAATGTTAATAGATCTACTTTAGATAGTGATTTAAATGTAATCCAATGAAGAATCTTTACGACATGCATATCAGATGCTCAGCAGAATGCAAGAGGCTACGAATTAATGACACTAACTGGATTCAAGGGCAGGTGAAGGTACATTTTATTTTCACCTCCCCTGACTTTGTCTTCAAACAATATTGGGTGAGGTTAAGTGTCAATTGAAAAAGGATTCTGGGCAGAGCTTTCTCAATGATTCATACATCTTTTATACTGCAGAATCTAACCAACATCATGAATGCAGTCCACAGAATCATCTGCTCTTATTAAGAACATCTCATGTTGCTTCCTTTTTTTTTTTTTCCCTTAAGAAAAAAAAATAATAATTAGAAAATCGCTTACAAGCTGAACATAGCAAAATGGTGTTCATTCATGAAAGCTGGAAGTTCTGAAGCAGTGTGCTCCTCGTTACTGACCACAGCTGTACCCTGCCAGGTTCTCCTCTTGTCCTCCTAAGACGGTGAACTGTTCAAAATATGTATGTCTATTTCCCAGCCTAGCAAACACTTTTCCTTGTACGTTGGTGTAATATTAGTAGCACAGGAACACAGAACTGGAAGGTATCGCTTTGGCCAATTAATTTAGTCCTTGTCACTTACAGAAACTATATCTTCTATTCCCATTAATACCTAAGAAAGCTCCATCAGTTGAGCTTTTTGGCCATCTTATCCAGTTTGTGTGCTGCTTCAGAATTTACCTGTTGTGATGTTTAGCAAACTCTCCCTAATCCACTGTGGAAATATATTCAGAATCAGTTCGTAGTCACTTCCTGATGTAGCACTTCATTTAAATAATTGAATTTCTTCTCTCTGATGTATTTCTAGTCTCTTCCTCTCCCTGACTTCCCTTCTGTCTTAACTTCTCTGTGACAGGCTTTCCAGTTACTCCTCTATTTCACTTATATAATATTGGTTCTCTTTTTCTTGTGGTGCTAGTATCTCATACCTCTACTCTTGCCAGTTTCAGCCATTATGCTCAGGTCTTTTTTCTTTTTTAAATACTGTTAATTGTCCTGTTCTTCATTATCCAGTCCTATGTGTCATCCATTTCTTTCTGCATGATAACCTTTTCTCTTGTGTACTGACAGGATCTCTTAACTTGGTCATCAGAGTTCCTCTATTTTGTGTCAGCATCTCCAATGGAAGTAACAAACACAATCACCCCAGCTTATCCTTCAAAAATTCCGCTATTAATGTTTCTCCAGCTTTGCACTTTCCCTAATCACAATAACCATTACCAGTTTCTCCTTCCTGAAGATGTCACACATCTTGTTGAATTCCTTTCTTATCTCTTTGGATTGTAACTAACAGAATCATGCATATACTATACATATATATGTAAAGTCTGGGCAGACAAAGACTTTCAATCAACCCAATTAATTCTACAAATTTACTAAACAATACTGCATTTAAACAATGTAATGTTTGGGGTTTTTTTAACATGTGTGCTTAGATGAAGAACATCTTTCAAACAATACACAATAAATTCCTTCCCTAATGTTAGAACCTCAGGGTTTATATTATTTTCAATCATGGGAGCTAGAGATTTGGGCTGAAGCCCTGATTTTATTGTAATTATTATCAACATTTCCAGTAATGTCAGTACAAACAGATTGTTACCCTTATTCTTAGTTTATTTCAGGTGAAACCTGAATTTTTCATCTTATTTTTGGTACAAGGAGCTCAGTTATTTTAAATACTATATGCCAGGAAGCTCATGAGAGAGGGATAGGATGTAGGATATTAGCATCACCACGGATCTGCACTTTTTTTCAAAGTCTTAAGTTTATTGATTCAAAGTATACAAGGCCAGAAGGCATCATTACATCATCTAGTCTGTTGTGTTGTATATCACAGGCCATTACATTTCAGATAACCTCCACTGAGCTTGATAATCTGGATTTGACTAAGTATCATCGGCTGGTATTTGTCTTCCAGGAAATATAATCTTCACTAAAAGACACCAGAAGACACAGAATCTATCATTTTCTTTGTTGCTTGTTACCAAGGTTAATAATCTCACTATTAAAATAAACTGTGCTTTACTTCTAATTTGAATTTTTCTGACTTCAGCATCTAGGGATTGATTCTTGTTATGCCTTCCTGTTCTAGATAAGAGACCCCTATAATACCTATAATTTTCACTATGAAAATCAGGAACTGGCTTGTTTTCTTTAGGTATTCTCTGTCTTCATGCTGCCGTCATGCTGAATGCATGTCTGCCAAAATTAGATCAAAATACTGTTGTACAAAACTACTTTTCTTTTTTTTTCAGCAGAGATTTGGTTTACAGTGGATTTCTGAAATGCCTGCAACACTATTTCTTGCATCTTTTAAGTTGTATGTTAGCTTGTAATAGGACCATGCTGAGAAAGCCATATTCCAATCTCTTTTTTTCCCTCAACAATTCGACATGTTAACTCCTCATTCTGCCATCCCACAGTCGTCTTCTGAGCTGTTCTCACAGATTTCTATAAATTTCCTTTACAAAGGGAGCAGCAGAATGATTTCTTGGTAAGAACATGTCTTGGTTTTGAAAGTGAATATGGTATATCATTAAAGTCTCTTGAGCCAGTAATGTTAGTGCCTCAAAATAAGCCAAATAAATAATGAATCAAAGAAGGAATGTACAAGCTCATTCAGCAGGTACTCACATAGGAATAAACTGCTAAAGGTTTTTACCTGAAAGTCTGATTATATCAGTTTTAGCGATAGGAAAGTTCCACAACACAACATTTACAACACTTTACTGTAGAGGACAGGTGCACGAATCTGGAAACAAAAAAAGCTATCCCTAGCCATCAACCAATATTCATGCACAACTTTTGTTATAATTTTACTCAATATGTTCCATTGTACGTGATTTTCAGGTTTTTGATATCTGCAAAGATCAGAAGCTGAAGAATCAAAATAAACAAGTAAGACTTGTAAGACTAACATCCATGGGAAGAAAAAAAAAAAAAAGATTTTGCAGTAAAAGATTCTGCTTGCCTGATATTTTTCTGTTCAGTTATAATTTTATAGAATCATAGAATAGAATGGTTTGAGTTAGAAGGGACCTCAAAGATCATCTAGTTCCAACCCCCCTGCCATAAGCAGGGACAGTGCATCTGTATTGCCATATTAGCTCAAACACATACTGGGGCCTCAGGTCCACCTGAGGGGTCAGACCTGAGGTCCATACCCCATGCGTGTTGTCTCCTCATGTGGCTTCTTAGCCATAGCATTCTCTGTGCTGGAGAGATACAGCTAGTTTTCTTCACAGGGAAATTCATGTTCACATTCAGCAGCTACAGATAGTTTGGCTAAACTAAGCTGCCCAGCTTTGATAACTTGAGGTTGAACTCAAGCATCTGTAGTCCTAAGGGCAGTAAAGATGTAACTAAGAGACAAACCAAGAAACAGAACTGCTGAACTTTTGGGACTGGTAGATACTATCACATTTATAGAAATTGTCTGAACTGAGGGGTATTGAACGTTGGATATGTTTTACTGGGAAGCTTTAAAACTCATTTAAGAGTTTACCTTAAATAACAGGCCAATTAATACTGAAAGTCAATTGTTGGCTAAAGCCTTTGTACACCAGAGCCTCAGATATTCTGTGTACTCCAGATGTTGCTAGTCTGGAAACACTGGTAGAAATATTTATCAGTTATGAGTTATCCTTTTATAATAATTTCACTTGAAATTTGAATTTATTTAGTTATTATCAGACCAACAAAAAATGGCATGGAGGAAAAAGAAATTATAAAAAGAGAGCCAAATTCACTATTTCATAGTTGCTATATAATTACATTGATTCAAAATCAGTGAAACAGGGTAGGCAAAGTTATCAATACATTGTGGAACTGTTTAACAATTACTGTTCTGTATAGTCAATCTTTAAGAGTCCAAATCTGACATTGTGCCACACAGCTGACAACTGTGTATTCGGTTTTTCTCTACCAATTAATGTTTTTCTCCAGTCAGTTTGCCCACACGCAATTCAAGTATCATTACCTCAAGTACAAGCCCTGTGGAAAGTAATTTTAAATTACAGGGTATGAAGCTAGAGACTTCTTGCATGTGCTAACTTTCTCAAGATATATCCTGACATTTTGTCACAAACTGCAGCATAAAACTGGTTTTATCAAGAATTCTCAATAATTTTTAGGCTAAAGCATATGGGATTTTTTTTTCAGATTTTTTCAATTTATTTTCTCTTCATGATTCCATTACCTGAGTGTGACGACAGACTCAATTGCTCACACTGAGAAGTCTTGCTGAAAAAAATGTTTAATGCCTTAAATGATAGTATAGCAAACAGTTATGTGGAGAGTCAGCTTGATGTAATGGTCCAGGTCTCCATGAGCCTTAAGAGTTCTTTGGGTTTCATTAGGAAAAAGGTGACACAGCAACAAAGTGGCTGGGAAGGGATCTACCTTGCAAGTTCAGCATCACATTCTGAAGTTTGGAGCTAGTGTAGTAGCCCCTTTGCTCTAGATTGTATTCATGGTACTGGAGTAAGGCTTCTCAGGATTTTAGATCTTTTTCCAATTCCACTCCTTGTAGTGCCTTCCATCACTGCCACTGTTCTGTTTGCTGCCCTACTAACTGCACAGCTGGAGCTCTGATTGGAATGAAGAATTTTATTTGAATCTTTTGCACGAGATCTGTTTTCACATCTTTAGTTTTAACACAAAATAAAAACAAATGTTACAGCTTGATTTACTGGGGAAATACATGCTGCAGGAGAGATGAGGAAATTAAAATATTCAGAACTACTATTTCACATGCTGATATAAAATGACAAAAATGTTTAATCTACCCATCAAACATGGGTAGATTAAAAATGCCTCATCAAGACAGAATATGGCTCATTGACCTCAAAATACTTTTCAAAACTAAGAACAATTGGCAGTAGAAAAATAGAATCGTTTTGGTTGGAAAAGACCTTTAAGATCATGAAGTCCAACCATTAACCTAGCACTCCTAAGTCCAAATGTGTGCACCATATCTGAAATCTGAAGAATGCACATGTACTACCAGAAAAGTAAACTTTGATTGTGGCAGCTGTTTTGAGAGCCAGGGCTAAATTAAGAGGCATTCAAATTTGACAAAATGAATGGAGAACATAGAGGTACAGAAGAACTGCATAATTTCCTTTGACTAAATATTTGTTACTAACAGAATACTTACCAACAAACCTCATTAATCAAGACTAATGTAGTATCCCACAAAAGGAACAATGGTCAATATGTTCAAATGTCGCAGTACAGTTACCTTTGCACATTCTAAAACTGTCCATTTTTCTTTTCATTCAGTAGTCAGGCAAAGTCAGATACTGGATGTGCTCAGAAGCACAATATTTTTCTTTGATGTTGGACTTCAGCATGCATGCTGCGGCTCTGCAGATGTCTTTATTCAAAACTGTTTGCATTTCAGTGTTGTTTGCTCTTATAATACTGCTTCTCCCTTTCAGACCTCTTTATTGCTTTGAACTTTCCTTTGAGTTTTCATTTCCCGAATGATATTTCAGCTTATCCATCACTCATTTTCTATGAAGTATCGTAGCTCAACTAAAAGTAACATAAGTTGAGACCTGAAAAAACAAAAAAAATTTTTTTTAAAAAAGATTCTGTCTCAGCAATCACTGACTGCATGATGTTAAAAGTACGATAAATGTTATTCCACCAGAGTACAGAAATCATAAAAAGTGATCACACTGCAATGACACTGCCGGGGTGATGAGTTGTACATGTTTTTTCTCAGGTTAGTTGGAAGTGGATCAACCTTATATCCCTAACAAACATGTTATAAATCATAGTATTCCATTAGATATGCATTTATTTATTTATTTATTTTCATAAATAAAATGCCATTTAAAATAACTGTCATGTTATTTTCTCACTGTCTGGAATTTTAGCACAGTTATGCTAATTCACTGCTATGACAGTTGCCTATAGCAAATACAATTCATATCTATGTGCTCATGCAGCACACCTAGACACTAAAGAATGCTCCAAATGCTGTGAGTTTTGTGAGTAGATGTTTGCAAGAAACTTGCTGATCAAAAGCAATCAGAGTAGGTTGATTTATTCATCTCTATTTTTAACCCATCATACTAAATTTACTTAGACTGAAAACATGGCTATCTTTCTATGATAAGTTTGTTTCACTATAAACCACTGAGCACTTCCTTTAAAAGTGTTTTTCCAGTATATGAGTTATGTCTTCATTTGGAAATCATTCGTGAATTAGAAGCATGTAAAAACAAATCTGTTCCTTTTTATTTCTTGTTGCATAATATGACTATTGTCTATTTCTGTGAGATTTCTACAGAATATCACAAGTTATTCTGCAGTGCATGATACGGTTAGGATGATGCAGGGGGTTTTAATTTTGCTTAATTTTTAACTTTCTGATAGATCGGTAAGAGATTTTTAAATGTATTTTTCTCTTTCAAGATACAGGACTGAAACAATAAAATATGACCCTAATACACTTCTGTGTGACAATCTGGAGAAAATGGGGCAATAAGGAGAGAACATATGGCAATGTTCTTCCTTTAGAATTTTTTGTCTCTTATTTATTTTATATTGAAAGATTTCTGAAAGGAAAATGAGATCTGAACTGCAAGGATTTTTCTAGGATCTGTACATATGTAAAGGGAGATAAATAGAATTTGTGTGTGCTTTCGCAAAAACTTTGAGCCTTTTATGTTTGGGTCCAAATTATTAACAATGTATGTTCAGCAAAGCCACTGCGAACATGGCATCATTTTTAATATACTGAAAAATTATTCTAGACTGATATATAAGCTATTTGAAACAGCCATACCTCCAGCCAGTACCTGGAGAGCCTATTTCCTAGAGTAGAGCAACTCTTGTTTGTGTTCTAAGGAAGTGGTCTGACATTCTACGAACAGCCGATATCTTAATCTAGAAAAATTGACATTTTAATTAAGAGTTGAACATGTAAAAGAGAACATAAACCCCAGCAACACATTTAAGCTGTTCATTTTGTCATTTAGTAGTAGTAGTAAGTGCTGTATACTGCTATTGCTAAAATCATAAAATGTAGAACTAATAAAATAAATATAATAAAGAACGCAAAAAAAAGAAAAAAATTCCAAAATAAAGTACCATGTAGAATAAACAGCTACTTGAACTTTTTGTGAAAAGTTTAATTTAGGAAATGCTGGCATCTGAAATTCATCTCAGTTGGCATAATCTCACATACACTAACAGTGTGATTGAAACAACACTTTCCCATGAAAATGACTCTAACATAGTTTTCAGCAACTGTAATCATTTTTTGTCACCACTTTTTTCCTACAATCTGTTATACTCACTTGTAGTTTTGTGATTTAAATTGAACTGTAAACTTTTCATTGCAGAGACTGTGTCTACCAGTCTGTGCAAAGCACTTCTGAGGTTCACTCCTAATTGGAATCCCTGCAAGGCTGTGTCATACTGATATTGATAATATTAACTTTACACAACTCACATGTAGCTCATGTATTTTTATAAAGAGGCTGTGAGATTATGATTGAAATGTTACTATTATGGTTAAAAGGCTGAAATTAAAGCAAGCTACTCGTTGGAAAAAGCCCGCTTGTTCCAAGTGCCAGTGTCTCATTCAGCCTGGAATTTTCCCTCTGTCTGAGAATTTGCATGATAAAAGCAAATGATGAATGGACATGGGACTGAAATGTTTGGGAGAGGAGCCTGTGACAGTTCCTTTGAAGCTTTAAGAGTTTATAATGTAAATAAGTATTTAGGGGATTATTAACATTCACATATTTTACCCCAAAGGCTTTCTGTAAGGTCAACATTTAAGCAGTCGAAGTATGCAGAAAGAATTGTAAAATGTATGCGTGAACATGTTCAAAGGCTTTAGAGAGTCTGGGCTGCAGAATGTTTTTATTTGACTTTTAATACGATAAAATATATGCCAAATTAGTGTATGTAATTAATTGCCATCAGATATATAAGATATATATAACATAACCCATCAGAGTTCTGGAATTTAAGGAATTCTGAACATTTTTTTAATATAAAATCATTTCGGTTCCAGAACACCACAAAAGAAGAACAGGCAAGACTAAAAAAAAGATCTTTCAAGTGAGCTTTAAAAACAAACATGACGCTATTTTATTATAGCCACCAGAAAAAGTGACTTATTCCTCAGAAGTATAGCTAAAAGTTCAGTGACCGAACTAGCATGTTGACTCCAACGCAAATTAAAGTGTTAAGCTAATACCGAAATGAAGACGGCTTCATACGGCTGTTATTTATCTAAAGCATGTCTGAAAACCCGTCTACTTCAGATGTCTAAACGCATTTAAGATGTCTTGAAGCACACATTTTTAAAGTCACAAGCTGAGGAAAATGACCAGTGGAACTCTTAATTTCGACTTAAATTATTAATACTATGATATAATGGCCTCACTATGTATAATAGCTCTGTGAGGCTTACTGACTTTTTGATTTGTCACATGTATTATTAAAATGTTGAAAAAAGCCTCTTGTTTTTTCTCAGCATTCTAAACATTATCTTTTAGGCAGAAATTAATGATACCTTTTTTTTGTGTACATCCATGTTGACCTGGATTTTCATTTCATAGCAAATAAGTAGATCTATTAAAAATATTTGTGTGGGTGTACTGGATTCCAGCTCTTTCTGTGATACTCCGTCACTAAATTTTCATGAATGATGATGTAACCATTGCTTATATTCACTATTATAACTTCAGTCAGAATTTTGACTATTTGGCAAGCAGCCCTAACAAATGAATTTTATGTCCATTCATATATTGCTGAATTACTCATACAGTATGGTGAAGCTACAGAAAGCTGTCAAAAGGTGCTTGTCATCTGTAATCATCTTTTGTTATATCCCCTAGAAATCTAATTCAATTACACCTGTCAAGAATAAATCAAGAATAACTTCTGCAAAATGAATATTCCTTTGTTTCACTCACTGTTCCTTGAGGAATCTTTATCTCCCTTTTGTCTATATTTCAACAATTTACTTCATAAGGAGGAAGTGGCAAAGGGCATAGCAGGAAAGGGAAAGAAAAAAAACTCCTGGATAGCACTCCTTCTTGAGATAAGTTAGTTCAAAAAGCTGAATTATTCATACACCAATAAAGTCACACCTAGGGAAGTGCAGAGTTGCTTATCACAAGGAGAAAGAAGGAAATAATTCGATCTGTTTACTAACATGTATAATGCAGCCATTCACTTAATTCTGCAAACACTTTCTTATCAAATTGCTTCTTAGAAAATGAGAAATGAATTGCTTGACTGTATTTATACATTGCTTATATAGCAATTTTCCTTTAGTATTTGTCAAACACTCCAAATAGCCATAAATGCACTCTATCTGTCTTGGTTAAGTTGGGAAACAACAGCGCCACAGTAATGCCAAAGTCATATGGCTCCTCAGAGTTTTTAAATAATAAGGTTAGAAGTACAAGTTGGCATTTTTGGGCTAATCTGCTGGATAGTCTCATCCAATTAAAATGCAAACATGGAGATATGAAGAAAATTCTGAATTTGAAATGCCAAAATTATAATATGAAAAAAAATCCTATTGACATATAATAAGAAAAGACAGTTTTCATTATCTGAAAAAGTAACCTCTCCAGGAAGCTGAAATTAGAAATTAATCTTGAACTGCTCCTTCTAAGACTCTGCTACATTACTCGTGAACTTTTATTTGAAAATGCAAGTATATAAATAACTTTTGCAAGTATACATCAATTAAGCCAAAAACCCACAGTCAAGATGCACAATTTTCTTCCACTGAAAACATGTTGGGATTTTTTTTCAGAAACTAGGAAAATGTGCTGATCACAACAGTGGAAACAACACCTTGAGTTCAAGGATAGAATATCAGTCATATATTTTTCTAAGAAGTATTCATTCAAGGAGTTGATAATTATATAGAAATTATTATAATTGCTCCATAGAAATATATTTATATATAAATTTATGCCAATACAAATTTAAACTAAGAAAAACTAGTGTTCTTTCTGTTTCAAAAGTGTTTGAAATGCTTTTAAATGGAGGAAAAACACAGCAGAAAAAGCAGAGCTTCTCCTGTTTCTGGCTGCATGATTAAAAGCATCATTCCAGTTTTCATTCATCTACAGTTAAGAACATAGATTTACAAACACTTCTGAGTAAGAGATAGGTTAGAGCAGCTCAGATGGCACTGGACATCTGTCTTCAGGCAACTGAAACAAGCATCAGTTGTTTATGGTAGCTGAAAGCTCTCTATGCTTCCCTGACTCTTTTTTTTCTAGGGGCTTGACTGAGTTACCCCCACCTAGGTAGATGATGCCATTTGAGAAATGTTGAGACATCACACATCTCCTGTAAATCCCATGCCAGACCTGTGTGGATGTCTGGGATATTCTGAAGACTTAGAGACCATTGACATCAGCCTGTTGTGCTGTTTTGGGTGGTACACAGCTATATATTTAGCACAGAGGTAGAAAGCAAGCTACATGCATGCACCTAAATATACTGGCAGTCAGGAACTGAATTTTAATTATATATATATATATAATATATAGCCTATATAAAAAATATTTTCCTTGGCATTAAAGCTAGAAACCTGACTTTATAAACTTGGCAAGTAAAGTTATAATCATGAAGGTTAAAGTTCATCTGAGTCAACTTCATATTACTGAAAGGGGGAAGAACTGAGTAGGCAGAAAGAAAAGGAGAGCACTTTTGAAAAGTACCCTTTACAACTCAGAAGCAACAACCTTAAATGAATTTAGTCAATTAATTTGGAAACTGATGATTAACTGACATAGATCATCAAATTGCTCTGGTGAAGAGGACGACCGGCTCTGTAACTGCTAATTTAAAGTACTTGGGGGAAGACCTCATCTTGTGAAAGGGGAATTCAGTGCAGCTTTCAAATACAGTGGATAGCAGAAAGATCAAACTAAAATATTCATTGAAACTTGAAAAATTATAAATTACAACTTCCTTACTCAAAAAATGTTAATTTGACACAGGAGAAAATATTAGATCTTATCTTCATATGATCATAGAATCATAGGATGGTTGAGGTTGGAAGGAACCTCCAGAGGTCACCTTGTCCAACCCTCTTGCTCAAGTAGGGTCACGAAGAACCGGTTGCCCAGGACCATGTCCAGGTGATTTTTTAGTATCTCCAAGGATGGAGACTCCACATCATCTCTGGACAACCTGGTGCCAGTGCTCCATCATTCAGTGAAAAAGTGTTTCCAGATGTCCAGACGGAACCTCCTGAAACCTGTGTTTCAGTTTATGCCCATGGCTTCTCATGCTGTCTCTGAGCACTACTGAAAAGGGCCTGGCTCTGTCCTCTTTGCACCTTCCCTTCAGGTATTTATATACACTGATGAGATCCTCCCTGAGCCGTCTCTTCTCCAGGCTGAACAGTCCCAGCTCTCTCAGCCTTTCCTCTTATGAGAGATGCTCCAGTCCCTTGCTCATCTTTGTGGCCCTTTGTTGATCCCTCTCTGGTGTGTCCATGTCTCTCTTGTACAGGGGAGCCCAGAACTGGACCCAGCACTCCAGGTGTGGCCTCCCCAGTGCTGAGTAGAGGGGGAGGATCACCCTCCTCGACCTGCTGGCAACGCTTCTGCTAATGCTGGATCCCAGCACATACTGCTAACCGCCTCTGCTGCCAGGGTGCATTGCTGGTTCATGTTAAGAAAAAGAAAGCAGTGAAATTGATCACAAAGTACAAATAGTAATGTCTAAAAAATTAGTGGTCACTGGGCAAATGATTATTTTCTTATTAAGCAGGAATGAAGTAATGTGCAATCTAACAATATTTGTACTTTAAAAAGACCTGAAGAGCTGAAGGCAATTATGAGCAAAATGTAGTGGACAAGATATTTTTTTGCAGAAACACATAAATAATAAGGCAAGCGTTGAAAGTATTTTAGCACATGACAAAAATTCATAATCCCAAATCAAGAAATGCTCTGCCACAGTAAAAAAAAAAACAAAACAATGCTCTAATTTGAGTTAGAGAGGAAATGAAAGCAGCTAAATAGTTAATTACAACACCTGTATATTACAAATGGAAGAATACAAATCAGAAATTAGGAATTTCAGAAAAGTAATGAGAAAACCAGAAGTACACATGGAGAAATGTAGCCAAGCTAAGGTTAAAAAGCAGAAGTTTGTGTGTGTGTCAGGAACAAGAGAAATTCTAAGAGTAAAATTTGTCCATTAATGATCACATTTACGTATATCTGTTCTACATTTATGAAAATATCAGAAGATGTATTTAGATTATTTAAAAACCAGGAAATTCTTTACTCCTCGAAAATTGGGTTAATGTTGCACAGCATGTGCTAAAGTTTGGCATTGTTTAATCAAAGGGTCTACATAATTTTTTTAAAAATATCTGACCAATGAGCATTCTGCACTATCAACATTGATTTTCTGTAAGGCGCAGAACACTGGGGCAGTTCTCCAGAGACTGAAAGAAAGATGATGTTGTGATAATATTCAGGAAGGGTGAGTTGAATGACCTGGGTGATGTTAGGCCTGTCAGTCTGACATTGATCTCAGGGAAAGTAATGGAAAGAAGCTGATAGAACACTTGATTAATAAAGAAGCAAAGGAGGTAAATATAATTAATGCCAATCAAAACAGGCTTATGGAAAATAAATCTCATCAAATTGACTTGTTAATTTTTTCAACAACACTACTAGTTTGGTTGATAATTAAAATGGGATTGATGAAATACACCCATTGCATCACAAGCTTTTGTCTTGCTATTGCACCACACTTTGTCTAATGAAGAAGGAAGATACAAAATCAGTGTCAAATACAATAAATAGATGAAAGCTGTCTAAGTGGAAGGTTTCAAAATTAACTGAGAGTTGAAAACCATCATCTAGCAGATAAGTTTCTAGCAGAACTGTTGGATTTGATATTTTTTGTGTTTTACTGGTTGTTATTTATGTCTAGAAGGAAAGCATTACTCTTCATTGATTATGCTGATAAGAGAATGGCTGAAATAATTGAATAAGACCATTTACTGATATTATAAAGTCTGATTTTTTTTAAATAAACTTGGGTCACCTTAAAGAAAAATGTTAAATACAGCTAAGTATATGGGCATAAATCTATGAATAAAAAATTAGGCTGTATTTGCAGCAGGGTGGACACTATCCTGTGAAGCAGTGGGCTGAGAAAAATTAAGAGAGTAACTTGAATAATTAGTTGACAATAAACTTTCACTGTGATGCTGTAACTCATAGGAATAATAGAATCTGTGGATCCATAAATAAAACAATTGTAATCTAAAGTGTTTGGAAAATCTCCATACTTTCTTAGCTCATTTCTTAGACTGGTGTAATTTTAAATCAGCTAGTTTTGGAGTTCACATTAGACATGGCTTAAATGGAACAGGTTAAAAGAAGAACAGCAGAAACAGAGAAAAGATTGGAGAACTTTTCTTATAAGAAAATAATCTAAGGATCCTCCCAAAATTTAGAATATAACTTATGTTGTTAGGAATTAAGATTTATAATTAAAGAGGACAGATGATTGGCAAGTAAAGTTTCTTCAGTCTATCAGAAAAAATGCATAAAAAACACCTCATGGCTTGTAGTTGCAGCTAGATATATTCAAATTATAAGTAAGATAAATTTAAGAGTAGCATAAGACACATTTTGAACAAGTGATCAGCATTTGCTGTTCTTAAATTCTTAAATGCAGGTTGGCTCCCCCATGCTACTCTAACTCAAGGAGAAATTAATTTGAAGTCTTACATTACACAAAAAACCCATGCTGGATGATTGAATGGCCTTTTCTGGCTGCAGTCCATGAATCTATAGCAACAGGGAGAGCTGACTCCTTTGCTTCACTTGCCAATAAACTGAATTAAGCCTGATCTGTATAGAAAATGTTCACTAGCAGAATAATAATTGGATGGTATGTGATTTTTTTGATTAAATAATTATACTGATAAAATCTCTAGTGTAAATTCACCTATACACAGGGCAACTTAGTCTGTTTTTTAAACCAAATAAACATACTGGTTTATACTGGAATTACTGGACTTTCACGTAGAGACTTTAAGCAAGTTTAAAATGAAAGAACTTTTACATTTACACTGCGCTTAAAATTTATAATAAATGATGGGCTAACTTAAACGTGATGAGAGATGTTGACCAAGATGATGTATTGACCAAGCTTAGAAATAAGTTTTGACCAGCTTTATCAGAAAATATTCTATGCCAGGTTGTTCCTTATACCCAAACTATCCTGTGTATCAGCACAGGAAAAAGTCTTCAGCAGTTAAAATGCATTTCTTCTTTAAATGGTGTTTCTAATTTCCATACAGAAGAATAAGGGTTCTAAGTTAGACCTGGTCCCATACTCAAATGGCACGACCACTGTTAGAGCAACATGGAGAACAGACAGATTGAGAAGATGGTATTGCAGCCAAAGCAGAGGCCTGGGAAACCTGCTAATTAAAACTGCACTAATCAGGATAATATTAATTACGGCTTGCCTTGAATGCAAATATAAACCTACCAAAACAGTGTAACCAACAGTAGTATCTAAAACTGGTGGTATGCCAGACACAATATGTAAGCATTTTATCTAAGTCTGAGAGCAATGTGACCAGAAAAGGTGCAAGCAAAACCACGTGCAGTTGCATGTAGGAGCCATACAAATGACAGAAATTGTAATCCCAAGATAAAGAACAATGAACATGATAAACACAAGGGACTACAGGTAGGTAGAGCACCCTGCCTAACGTACAAGGATGACCATCAAAACCAAAACCAACATAAGCAGCATCTGGAACAGCATCTGAGATGCCATTTGGGTGGAGGTGGCAAGAGGCATAAAACGTTTATGATGAACTTAAAAAAGAAGACAAGCTCACTTTGGTTCTCATTTCTCTCATCAAAGAGCTCTCAGGCTTGATCACCTACAGAATCCCTACAGACCACAGAGATCGTACACTAACCATACAGCATCAGCTTCAAGGTATTATACGCTCCCAGCTAATTCAGGGTATTGTTTTTAGTGACAATCAGCTTGCTACATGCAGTGATAATGATTAAGAATATCTAAAAAGCAACAATCAGCTAAAATGGTTTTGTTAATGAATTAATTTAGTAAATTTTTATTTTAAAGTTTAAAGAATGGCCTAATCTGACAGCGTCTCAAATATTCCCATCACAGTAACCTCAAATTACCTGATACACATACACACAAACATAGATGTATAAATATGTACGTATAAAGATACATTCAGTTCAAAAGTTTACCTCCCACCCACTGTTGCATGAGTACTTTCTGCAGGAGAGCGTACTTAGACACCAAAATAAAAGGCAAGGTAAAGCTATTTACCTTCTTGCAAGGTCAAACAGCTGCTCCAGTTTGCCCCTGAACTGGGCAAATTGCCTGTTTATGGAAAATAAGTACATCATTTAAGGCTACTTTGCTCCTCCTGTGTGCACTTTCACTCACACTTATTGCACTCTTTGAACCACTAAAACAGAAGTAGTAGTCAGGGACATTCTTTTCAATGCAATATGAAGACCTTCAAGAGAAATGTTTATTATTCTCTAGTAAGAAAAATGTTTTATTTTCAGTGTAGATTTAATAAAACTACCATTGTCCACCCATGTCTTCTATTATTAGCTTTTAATTACAACATATGAGGGGAAAAGGAAAGGAAATTAGTCTGAAGCCATATGTACAAATTATTTATTTGACATTTTTAATTTCAGATTCCTGTTACCAGTGATCCTCAACTAGCTTTGTGTTGTCCCTGAGAAGTCACTAGAATTTAGCAGGAGGTTATAATTTAATTAATGTGTTCCTGTTTAATGATTACAGTGTACATATTTTTATGTATTACTTCTCCAATGTACAAGTAGCAGCGGTCCAGATATGGGAAAGTAACACAGAATGCTAGCACGTAGACAGACAATGTTTGGCAAGCCTTTGAATCTTGCTTACAAATAGCGGGCTTGAAGGTGAGAATCTGGGATTGGGCTTACTGTAAACCATAATTTAACAATTTGTCATAGATAACTTAAACTCAGTCTCGGTTCTCATCCAGGGCTCTAACCACACAGGTAAATCAAATATGGAGACAACATCTTTACACTTAAGCTTTTTTTAATTTAACAAATTACATGTCCCAGGTCTTACCCAGAAAGCACCCCACAACCACAACAGGGTAGTTGGGTGAGAAAGAGCTTTGTCCTTTGTATATGAAACTAGTTGTGAAAATTCTTGTCCATGAGCCTGGTGATAGAAGTTGTAAGACAAAAAATAAAATTATGTATCTACTATACCCCAGAATAGTATCTGCATCATGAAATGTAGTCTGCATATACATGCACACACATTTATACATCTGTATGGAAGAGCATGGATCAGGAAATCCTCACTTGTATTTCTCCATCCAGGCATGAAGAACAGATACGAAATAATGATCTAGCTTTGAGAGGAGAAGGAAAGCAAATCTGGAATGCATTAACACTCGGGATAATACACAAAAATGGGCACAGTCATTTCCTTTCTTTCAGATATCTTTTCAAAGAAAATTAGGAAAGAAGCATTTTGGAACACAAGTAAAGGAAGAAACTTCAACAAGAGACACATAATTCAGGCTGCTACTTTGCAGCAAAAGTTCAGGAGACAGAAAGGTGTTAGGTAACTCCTCCGTTAGACTAATATTACTTATTTGAGGCACCTTATTCCAAGTATACAGCGTGACAAGAATTCTGTTCTGAGATACTTAACTTTGGCCTTTTGTTAAATAGGGAATTTAAGCATTGGTCTCATACTTTTTTTGTTCAATGATTTTGTTCCCTTATGCTGTGCAACCTGCTCTAGGTGATCCTGCTTTAGTGGGGGGGTTGGACTAGATGATCTCCAGAGGTCCCTTCCAACTCCTATCATTCCGTGATTCTGTGATGAGCGATATGGTTCTGATTGGGGGTTTTGTTTGGTTGGTTGGGGGGTTTTTTTGTTTTGTTTTGTTTTTTAATAGTGGAATATTTTGTATGTCTTTTTGACAATTTAGATACAATTTATGATCCTGATTCAAAACTGGTCCTAATATTAGTAAAAGATACACCAGGAAAAGATTATCTGCCTGGAATCCCAAAGCCTAAGAACTATTCTTGCATCTACCTTCATCACTTTAGTAATCAGATTCAATACTGGTGTTACTTGCACAGAAACCTGTTAGACTGATGAGGAATGGTAGTATATTGCTCTGTAAGTCAACAGTTAACTTTCAGAAGAACACACGCAAAATAAAAATTTGCAATGTAACTAAAGGTCTGGCAAGCAAAGTGATTCACTGGTAGGTAGATCTTTCTTAGTCTATTATTCTGTCTAGAAGACTCAGAGGCACTAATTACCCAAATGATTGCTGGTTCATTTTTTCACACTATATATAGCTACAGATAGAGACAGAAGGGCCAGAAAGAAAAGAGATAACATCCTGGAAAAACAGCACTCACTGAACAGCTATATCAACAGAGAAATGGAGCAGAGGATTATGACACTACCCAGGAGACAGGCTTATAAGTTTAAGGAACTGAAAACATGTGGCCAGGTGACTCTGAGATTGCTCTGCATGAATTTGCCTGACATGAGATGTGTCTACCTGAATGAAATTTGGCACAGACTCAGGTGAACTATTGTACTATGCTAATTGCAGCAGATCAGTTTTTGTCAACCAGGTAGACATTTGTGTTGGATCTGCACTCTCAAATCAGCCTTGTTGACTTTCTAAATTGTTTTAAGTACGGCAGCTGTTATCAGCATTTGTTTTATAGACATTATTTCTCCTAGACCCAGTATAGTCCAGTGAACATGTCAAATATTTAGATCTGGAATCCCAATTGCCAAAATCTACAAATGGCGATGTAGATGGTGGTACTGCATGTGCGTGTAAGTTGAACTGCCCCCTCTCCCTCCCTTCACCACAGCAATGTTTCCATAGATAAGAGAATTTCTGCTTTTTAAAACTTGGCAACAGGATATAGATTCTTTAGGTTTTTAACAGTTCCCATCCTTTACATGCATATTTCTCTCTGGATAATAGTAATGGGAATAGCTGTGTAAAACAAAAATGTTTGCAGCCACCAGTGTTATCCATACTGAAATTCCTCTTAGCAAAAAGAATTAAAATATAAAAAGTGGTAGAGCTCTGTTCAGTGCTGACTCTAGAGTGATGAGTGGAAGAGGAGAAAAAGAAATAAGGTTTAGGAAGAGCTGGTTGTATTACCGTGACCTCAAGAGGGAGAATGAGCAGTCAGACTTTTTCCAGGTAAATCCAAACTTCACAGCACGTAACTCTGGCCTCTTGATATGATCAATGAAGATCTCTCTTCTATAGCTTTGCCTGCCCTTTTCATTCCATGTTATTAATGAAATCCTGATTCCTGTCAGAAAAATGAACATGCAGGGCTTCACAGAGAAAAAATATTAAAGATATAAAAAGTCTGCTGTGAGGCAAAAATTAAATGATTGTGATTATTTCAATTAGATCCTGTATAAGTAATAGAAACTATAAGCATACAATAAGGGCTAAGAAAAAGTACTACTTAACATCTCAGCTTAAAAAAGCCCAGTTAAACAGAAAGGAAATGAAGTTTAAACAGTCTAAGATACTTCCTAACAACACATCAAAAATCCTTGGAACTCATTGCTACACATGCAACTGAGAAGCTGTGTGTTAGATATATTTTCTAAATTATGAAAAATTTTGGAAAATGAGCACATATGATTCCTTTGCAACTAAGCGCACTCCCCCCACACCCGCCCCGTGCTGGTTTCAGCTGGAATAGAGTTAATTTCCTTCATAGTAGCCAGTATGAGGCTGTGTTTGGGATTTGTGCTGAAAACAGTGTTGATAATGCAGAGATGTTTTCGTTACTGCTCAGCAGTGCTGACACAGAGCCAAGGGCTTTGCTGCTGCTCACACCACCCCACCAGTGAGTAGGCTGGGGGTGCACAAGGAGCTGGGAGGGGACACAGCTGGGACAGCTGACCCCAACTGACCAAAGGGATATTCCATACCATATGGCGTCATGCTCAGCATATAAAGCTGGGGGAAGAAGGCAGCAGGGGGACACATTTGGAGTGATGCTGTTTCTCTTTGGGAAGAGACAGAGCCCTCCGTTCCTGGGGATGGCTGAACACCTGCCTGCCCATGGGAAGTGGTAAATGAATTCCTTGGTTTGCTTTGCTTGTGTGTGCAGCTTTTGTTTTACTTATTAAACTGTCTGCATCTCAACCCATGAGTTTTCTCACTTTCACCCTTCTGATTCTCTCCCCCACCCTGCCAAGGTGGGGAGTGAACAAGTGGCTGCATGGTGCTTAGTTGCCAGCTGGGGTTAAACCATGACAGTCCTTTTTCGTGCCCAACGTGGGGCCTGAATCCATGACCCAAGACAAAATATGCATTTCTTGTAGAAAAATGTATGCACTTTTTGATGTAACTTCATGAACTTGCAAGAAGAAATCACTTCTTAATCCATGTCTCACATTAATACCCAGGAGTTAGGAATGCTATTCTTTCTAATACATCGAAGGGATCAATAAGAGTGGGAATTGGTAAGAGGGAACCTTAGCATTCTCAGAAGTAATTTACTAGGTGCAAATGACATAAAAAAATATATTCCTTTATCTGTGCATGGATATCTGCTAACCCTTGAATATTTTTTTCTCTGTTAAAGCAAATAAGAAGCCCAAGTATAATTTCATGTAGTGCATATGAAAAGTTGCACAAAATTGCCAGCTCAGTTGCCATACTGTTCTCTTATCTGTAGCAAAAAAAAAAGAATAAATATGTAAGAGGCTTTTGAAAAAGTGCCACAGTGTTTTTGACATTTTAGCAATGATAGGAAAACATTGTTTTTAAAAAGTATATATATTTTGTCCTATCACAAACAGAACAATGTGTCCGCTCCTAGTCATTTCTGTCATCTCAGCTTACATTTCCATGGACAGCCATCAAAATTTATATTATTGTTAATGTGTCTTCACGGTTAATTAGCATCCTTCCACTTTGTGACTACAGGTTAGTGAAAAAAAATATAAGCATGAACAATCACCCTTATTTTTGCCTTTTATATCCCTAACCCCCAAATATGGGCTTTTTAATTTCATCACCCGTATTGACATCTATTTCCGAACCAAGTTATCCAGCAAGACTCAGCTTGAACACTACAGTAAGAAGAAAATAGCTTTAAAATTTCCAAGATAGCCAAAGGGATGATGTTAACTGATAGCTGTCAAACTAAATGCTTTTTGAGTAAGTATATGCATGTCTTGTATGAAATCTTAATTGCTCGTTTGTGAACAGTTTACAGGGAAAAAAAATCAGCATTTAATTTGGACTGGTTATGTGGCATTGCTTTCCTCTCATGGCAAATTATGTTTAGATATTTTTGGTGGCAGATGAAATCTTGAACTAATTTTTGCTGATTCTTTTCATTTTAGCTTATTCCTCTCTAGAGCATGATGTACTTCGTTGTTCTGTGAGATGCTTGCTTTTCTAAATATTAAACTTAAGGCATTTATTCACCACTGGCATCTTCAGGGCTGTTCATGAAAAATCTCTGCGAAAAATACCATGTAATTGGTGCATAATTCTTTGGCAAATATGTATCTGGAGGCTACAGATGCAACATATATTGTATATGCTGATTGCTTAACTTAGTATGCTTATTGGATAACATCTGCAAAAGACAGTAAGCCCTTGATAGGTTAATTTAAAAATAAATATCTCAAAATACATACCTAAAAAATCAGTGAGTTTCAAAGACTGCAAGAGTCCAAGATGTAGTCCCAGTAATTCACATGGAAGTAATATGAGGCTTTATCCTAGCAGTTCAAGACATGCTATTTGATAGACTATTATCATAGCATCCAGGTCCTTACGTAAACCATTGTAAATAACAAATAATAATGAAATTGGAATCATCTGGATACATTAGTCATGTATTACTGAAACTGATTAGTTTTGAAAAGATAGTCAAGCAAAAAGCTTAAATTAAATATCCACAATTTTTGTCATGAAAGGATGAAAAGTGTAATAACTAAATACATGATGGTTTCAGATTGAAATAAGCATAATTTGTGTGAAAAAAACCCACAATCTAATGTGCAGTAATGATAAAGGTAGAAATTATAACTTGCCTGATCTGTTACAAAATATATAAATTTCAGTTATTTCTACTAGGTGTTTCAAACCGATATAGCTTCTTCAATGAAAATGTAATTGAATCTAGCTGTTCTTTTTAATCACAGCCACATTATTCTTTGAGCTGTACTTTGAGATTACTGTATCTTGAAACACACAAAGATCCCCATCTGTGCTGACTTTGATAAATGTGCTTGAGTTTAGGTTCGTGTTCTCTGAGCCAAAGTTTGTGTCAGTAGGAGCTCTGCTCCAGACCGCGAGGTACATGTGACTCCTTCTGATCACACCCACACCGTACCTCAGCAGGGAAGAACTTGGACTTGCCAAGCATTCCCAAATCCTTTGCCTTCTCACACTAATTAGTAGGTACGACCTTACTCATTAAGCCTACTAGATAAACCTCTGGCATGTTATATGTGAGGAAAAGCCTTTTTTTCTCTGAGGATCCACACAGAAATGATGTCTGCTGTAGCTGGTGGGACAGGCGAGACCAAAGAAAGGATGCTTTAGTCAATGTTTTCTGTAACTGGAGGCAGAACTTCCATCCTAATATCAGCCGAAATGCCTAACACCTGCACTACTAGGAGCTCGTACTTCTTTTGCTGATGCAGTCTACAAAGTCTTTCTAGTATTAAGAAGATACCAGGGTGCAAACATGTATTACACATTGTACCTCACATTTTTTCTTCCTTTTCCTCATACATCTCAGTCTAAAGGACAGTGCACCTCAAAAGCTAGTTATGAGACTATTTCAGGACAATCATGAGTTCAGAGGGTTAAATCTCATACAGGATTTTGTACAATTAACTGGAAGTAAGGAGTTCATTTCAGTGTGCTGATGTGTTTACTAACTTCAGTGAGGACACCAGAAAGCTGCTCCACTGGGACAAGGAATTTTGGATGTCACTTGTCACGGAAATATTTCAGCAGGCGGAACTTAAAGTGAAAGGGCTGCCTCTAATTTGCAATCACATGTGCCAACTTGTCAAACTCCATCATGCACTAAATTGCTATACCTAGGAGCTATGGGTAGGAACACTGTTCCCTTCAATAAATCTGTAATTTGCTCCGACCTTCTCTACATACAAAGCGGATCATGTCCCCTTTTCAGTTCTTTCAAAGAGTGGTCTCTCTGACTCCCTTCCCTGACCCATCTTGCCCAGCTTCAGCCTGTGGGCAAACATCAAGCCAGGTCATGCAATGTCATAAATCTTGGAGTCCAGGTTATTAATCAGTGCTCTTTGGCTGCCTCTCAAAATCATGTTTCACACTCATAATAGCCCTCCCATGTGCTCTCCCTCCTTCTTGGCACAGAAGATGTCCCTCGCATCCTGGAATGTCACTTATGTCGCCTATAAAATCTCTCCATTCTGGACTTCCCCTTACAGGAAGCTGCAGTAGACTGTCAGCCAGGGGAAATGAAAACATGAAGGCTCTCAGAAAAGTTTGAATAGTAAGAGATCTTCAAAAGACCAAACACATCTGTTTTTCCATAAGCATTTGAACATATGTCTAGCATTAAGCAATAAGGAAACATATGCCAACAAGTGCATTACATGCCAGAATGAAATTGAAAAAGCAGCAATATAAAGCCACTTTACTCCTTCAGGGGTCGCTGAAATAAATGTTCCAGGGTCACTTTTATGCCAACATGCGGCCTTCTGTAGTCAAACAATTAAATAATGTTTGTCTAATTGAGGGGAGCCATTCAGGCTTTGAAAAGACTGTACTTCAATAATAAATAAGCGAGGGTTTCTTGTGTTGAAATAGACTACTTTCAAAAAAAAAAAAAAAGTTCCTCTCTGCCCTGCTGGATACAGTGTTGTCGTCTGATTGTCTACCAAAGTCTAAACAAGCTGACGTGATGCGCTCTTTTGCATTCAATACATTCATGAACAAATACTGGTGGGAAAAATAGTGACATCAGTCATCCTATTTACACATTTGTCCAAAAACTCTCCTCCCCAGCAGATGTTTTCTTCTGCCTTTTTGGCTTTGTCTGCCGCCCTGAAATGATTCAGGTAAGTCAACAGCAGAAGTTCGTTTCTATATGCTGACTCTACCTTAAGGCCTGGTTTTGTCCCCCCTTTGCTTCTCTGGAAAAGCAGGGAAGAAATACAGAGGAAACATGCCTGCCTGAGACATCAGGAACAGGAATGAGTTTGATAAGTGATGGTTGTTGCTTATCCATCGACTGGGGCCTGGGGCCGAGAGTCCCTCATAGGACCTATATGTCTGGCTTGATGTTCTCCTTCAGATGTGTCAGCAGAGAAAAAAAGAAAGGAAGATATATTAGCGTTTCCCAGAATCTGAAGGTACAAAGTGTGATTCACTTCTAGCCAGCTGCAGCCTGCTGGTGCCCTAACCCACGGCCACGTTTGTACCTTGCTATCTGTATGCTCTGGCAGATTCATCCCTTTGCAGGCTCTTACTCAGGAAGATTGGTGAATAGCTCTGGACAGAGTGGCAAAGCACTCCAGTTGAAACGTTGGAAATCTCCTAGCGATCTCATGAAGATGAAGGTATTAAAGATTAGCACTGTGGCTCTTCACAGACCTCTCCTGAGGTCTTGAAGATGCAGCTTCAGGGTTCAGGGCCACGTCCCCCTGCTAATGAGTCATGAGACAGGGGCAAAACCCTGCAAAACAGTGTATGATGGAAGTACCTTGTTTTCACGCGAGTAGAAAATTCTTCCCACTCAGTTTTTACACAGAAATAACATTTAACTGTTAAATATCACTTTTACATTATGCATTATGCGTATGACTGTGTTTCAAGGCTTTGCTCAGTCTCTGCGATCTATCTGAGCAAAGGTCTTTGAAAGAATTATAATACCTCACCAAAGCATACTGTAGAACAAATACACATTACCTTTAACAAAATGTTTTAAGAAGGCAAAGCTTTTGCTTTCACAAAGTTTTCTTCAATTGTATAAAGTTTACTTGTTGTAGACTATTATCATAAATTTCCTGAGCAGCAGGAAAGATTAAAGTTAGTAGATGAATGTGAAATAAACACTTGTGAGTATTTCTGCTATGACTTTAAGAAAAGTCTTTTTGTAATTACACAGTGATTAACAACTGTATTTGTATTTTGTTATCTTGGTGTCATAAACATCTCCCTTTTTGAAGCTGGAATTAATATGAGCTTTGAAAAAGAATACTGATAGCTCTTTTGAATGTTAAACAATATTTTCTTTGAGGATTATGCAAATTAGTTTTAAAGTCTCATTAAATGATAATTTTTAAACCGATTCTAAAACCAAACTCAAAAAATTCTTAGCTAAAATTCAGATCAGTGGAGCATGAAGTTGGTAGGTAACACCTTGCTAGATATCTTGCTCATACTGCTACATTCTATAAATATTTTATTTGCATTTCATATTTTCAATGTACTAATTGTCTAATATGTCCTTCAATTATTTTTACAATATATTTATCAACCAATTTACATATTCTCAATATTAAATATAATTTTAACTTCTTTTAGGCAAATTAGACCGTGTGCTAAGGATCTTTAGTCTGATAGCCAGATACTGACAGGAATAGAAGTAATTGGTTTTTAAGATAATGTAGCAGTGTTTAAAATATAATTAACTATAAGTTGAGTTTTTTAATCATCTAATCACTGCTTGCAATCCAAGTCCTGCAATAAGAACACTATGTTTTTCATACAGAGCAAAGTTTAAACAGTTCATAAGCTTCTTTTCTTATCATGAAATGTGTTAAACACGTGTGACAATTGACTATGTCAAAATGTGTGTCAAATTAGACAGCCACTAAACAGATTTATTGTAAAACCATTTAAAATATCTTTTAAAGGAGCCAGGAGGGAACCGTGGAAATCCTTGATAAATCATAGTAATATTAAAGAATGTCAGAAGTAAGCTTGTGGGGATTTGAGCTTGGGTGTCTACTCACTTATTATCAAACCACATGAAATTTCCTGCCACATCTGAGAGGGAGAGAAATTGCACTAGTCAATGCATGTATTAAAGGAAATAAGAAAGCAGCAGCCCCCAAAAGGCAAATAAAGCTGAGAAAGAAGTTGGGAGATGAAGATAACACACTATTCCCACATGAATCTTGCAATATTTGTTTTCCATTCATTCTTATTTACTGAGAATTGGGTTCCTTCATAAATATAAAAACAAAATTACAAATAAAGGAAGAAAAAAATATAAATAACCTTGGACACTTTGTAGATTGTTTACAACAATCTGTTTCAACGGAGTACTAAATCAAAAGCTGCTTTGTTTAATGTCAACATATTTCAGGTTCTGAACTTGTGCTTCAGCCTAGAATTTATTAACTGTGTACATATCGCTAATTGTAAATGTATTATTAAGTAGAAACACTAGATAAAGCTTCCTATGTTCACATTTCATTCTTCTTTGAAGATCTATATATTGTTTGTCAGGAATTACTTTTCTTCTTCGGAACATTTCAGTGATGAGCGACCCTTTCAAAGAGAACACCAGTGCTTTGATTTATTTCGAAGGCATTCTCATTAAGCTGTGTACTGCTATATTGAAATACATGATTACTCTAAAAGTGCTGACACAAATATTTTTTTCATATTACTCTTTAAGTTGGTTGATTTTCTGTGAATGTTAAATCAAGGACATGAACATACACTTCTTCATCTGCATAGAGATGAAGATGCTTCATATATTCATTATTTCTTCCTCTGCTGTCAGTTTTATGTATATAGATTTTCTGAAGAAAATGTACTAAGCAAGTGTTTAATAAAACTACTAGTTTTATAACTCATGCAGCACTGTAATTTCTGTAAGTTCAATTATAGGAATAAACATATCTATTAGTAATAACCATACTAATACACCTTTCTATAAATATTTCAGCACAATTGAATAAACTAATACTAACATTTATTTGTTTGCATTTTTCTAGCCTTGCCGTGACTAAGTTACAGTTATAGTTGAGGAGTTGTTCTAATTTAGCACCTGCTTAAGGCATTTATAATTTTCTACAAAACAGTTGGAATGAAGTTTTTTAGGCTTTTTCTCAATACAAATGACTACTTACTTTTTTCTTTTTAATGGCCTATTATTGCTTTTCAGAAGGATTTGAACTTTACAAAGGACTCTGTATTTTGAACATTGCCTGTAAACAAGTTTAGAGTCTTAGAAGCACGCAGACTAATTTTAAATACATTTTAACAGAAGTTTATTGAGACATTTGTAAAGCCAGGTACTGTCTGTAATATCTGATTACACTTAGATCTGCTAGTATTTACTAAATAACATTTGTTGAAATACCACATCCTGAGTATGTGAATGAGGTTGGACTTTATGATGAATATTCTGTTCAATGTGCCTGTTTCTAAGCATTTATATATATGAGATTTGTTCATGACATGTAGAAAGAAAAAGATGACTATTTCCACAAAGTGTCATGTGATTATTTAAGATTTTTCTTTAAATAAATCTGTAACCAAAAAAAAAAAAATCAGTAAATGTTTTTGGTGAAAAATTTAAATACCCCGTAAAAATTACATTCAGTAATATGATTTCTCCAGTATCTTTGGACTTCTTCACAAGCTGCAGAACTTATAAGCAGAAAATTTGTTCAAAACTTACTCTGTTTTTGACCCCTGAGTCATCCATGCTGTCATACTGTCATGAAAATTGAGGCATTTTTTCAGAGTCTCTAAATTTGTTTCATGTCCCTCAGCAATATCATAAATGTAATTATCCAATTACTTGTTAGCAGTCATTTAAAACAGAGTGTTTTGCTTTGTTGTGTTTTGTTTTAAAGTAAGCCTACTTGCTTTTCTTTCTTCACCTATCACTACTGCTTGAAGCAGATCTAACGTGCTGGGAGGGAAATTAGCGTACGCCTCTGGACATTATCAATGCAGATCGTGTCAGAGAGCACCAAATTGGCTTTCTTATTAACTAGTATCATGCATTAGTTACATATGCTCATTAACATCTTTACTTTTACTGAAAAGAAAATGTCATCCTGTTCATCTTGTAAAGACAGTTTAATCCTTTTCCAGGCACACAAGATTTCACAGCACCACTGGTGACTATTTCCAGCACATGTACCCACAAATAAGACTCATCTTCCTTCTGACGACTCGCACAAATATTTTTTGAAATATATGAAAATGACAGTACGAACTGTCAAGTGTGTACATTAGATTTCCTTAAATTATTTGAAGATTTTTCTTCATTATTTTCTTTGCAGAAACCGGGACCTTTACTTCTTGAATAATATAGCTTTGAAGAAAGAAGTAATCTCTCCTTTAACAAACAGGAGATCTCATAAGTTCTGCAGCTGCAAGCAGCAATAATTCCTGCACCAACAATCTGCATACAATTTGTACCTCCATTCACATGAACCTTTTTAGATTCTAGATGAAGACATCTGAGATTTAAAGGCTAGTAAAGTGGAGATTTGTAGATTGCCATGAGAAGAAAGAAAGAAAGAAAGAAAGAAAGAAAGAAAGAAAGAAAGAAAGAAAGAAAGAAAGGAGGAAGGAAGGAAGGAAGGAAGGAAGGAAGGAAGGAAGGAAGGAAGGAAAAGGGAGAGAGGGAGAAGGAGAAAGAAAGAAAGAAAGAAAGAAAGAGAAAGAAAGAAAGAAAGAAAGAAAGAAAAGAAAGAAAGAGAAAGAAGGAAAGAGAAAGAGGCAGAGACAAACAGGATTATGCAGTGCAGGATTATGCAGTACAGGATCGTCTTTGAACATAGGGCAGAACAAAAGCATCTGATTTATCAACTGGAATATCTTTCTTTAAACACAGAAAATAGCTGGATGCTCTGAGACTACTTACTGGGGTTTGGTTGAAGTTTATGATGTTTGTCCTGATCACTAATCCTCAAGTGACATTGGTTCTGTCTGCGTGAGAGACTCTTCTTAGCATAACACTCCTACAGGTTTTATGTGTGTTTAACAGCTTTCAAGGTAATGAATTTTATTTTGGAATGAAAACAAAACTTTTTGTGAGTTTGAGTAAAAGAGAATCAGATTATTCGATCCTCAGGTTTCAAGTCAGTCCTTCTGGTCAGAAGCAATCTGGCAAAATGTCAAAAATCTCATTACAGAAATCTTCATAAAAATCAATAAAACACTGCAGAATGTCTTTGCTTTGAAAAAGAGTGTATTTTGACAGATTACATGTTGTCAAAAATATTTTGACCATTTTAACTTGTCAGTTTAACATTTTCTGTGGGGTTGTGAAACTCAGTCCTCCCTTTAGACTCTAACATGCCAGATCTGTTGCCCATCATTTCAAAGTGTGATGGGAAACGGCTTCTTGTCATGGATTTTGTGGCAAACACTAAATAATTTCACATGGTTGGTTTCTAGAAGGGACGTGTGGAAACATCTCTTCACTTTTATTTAGTTTGTCTGGTTCGTTTTTGTATATTTTCAACTGGCTAGTGGATTTGGCTTTGCTTGTGATTTACAAACATGTTGAGGCAGACCTGAAAGAAATCCAGGCTCCATAAAGCCTGAAAAGCCATGGTGCTTAACTTGGCTAGGATCCAGAACCCTACGGAGAGAGTTCACAACATACCCAGTTTTATGACTAAAACGGCAGAAGTTCTGAGTGGCAAGCCTGAGCATCCAATAATAAATACACCCCAAACCAGCCTTCTTTATCTTCCTTACCCGGTACTACATGAAATACTTTTGCTCTCGCTCCAGTCATTGTGTATGTACATTTTCTGATGACTTCTTTCTGAATTAAACATATACAGTTCTTGCAGGGTGGATGAGAAGTCAGGTTCTCCCTTCTTCACAGCTGACTTAAAAAAATACCGAAGAGTTTGAGTAAATCGGGAATGCTTTTGCACAGTGGAACACAACTAGCAGGAAATAGTGAAGATTGCCTATAACTACAGGATAAAATATTTCAATGGGAGATATGGGTTTAAATCTGGAAGAAGCTAAACTTGTACCTAGATTTTCCATACTCCGGATGACTGTTGAAATGATGGATCCATCTTATGAAGAGAGAGGAAGGGGAAGAGGTATTGTACAAGAAAGAAAGAAATTTTATGAAGAATGCTCTCATTTCAAGTGAAGTTTCTCAGATGGAAAGGGTTGGGGGGAAAAAAAAAAAAAAGTCTAGCTTCTGCATCTTGACTGTGTTTGCATATGAGTTGGGTTAACTCTTAAAAACTTCCAGGTCAGCACATAACCAGAGCTCTAAAAGCCTAAATTAAAGACTAAAAGCCAAAGCAAACCAACCTGTTTGGTGTATACAGTTTCAGTATCTCCAGAAACAAATGATCTGTAAGCACTTGAACTGAGACCTCAGTTCTGAACACAGATATCTACATTTTAGTCTTCTGTAACCTTAGAAGGTCTTAGATAACAGGTCTTTGTGACTGGATCCTGAAGAGAAAATGACAAGAAAAGTTTTGTGAGGTGATAAATATAGGGGGAAACAAACAAAAAAAACCCCAACCCAACACAAAGAAAAGAGAAACATTCAGAAAATGATTACCTTTATTGAAATACTGCCCTGAAAGATTTAAAGAGTTTTCATCTAGTAGTTCTCTTCTAGCCCACTTTGTTCAAATACATTGGAATAAAATGTAGACAACAGATATCTTTGAACGTAATACACAGGAATACTGGGTCTCTACCTTGCCTAAAATCTTTATGCAAAGAGGGGTAAAATGCATAGATACACACACACACAGACATTTTTATACATGCATGTATATATGTGTGTGTGCGCTTTTACGATTTTCAGTGAATTTTGGTTTTATTAAACTGTGGAGCTAATAATAATAGATTGATATCATATGATACTGACAGATATTGCAGAAGGTTTCTTGATTATCACCAGTCTATATACTTTAACTGGCAGATAATGAAACAAATATTTTACGCAGGGAGTTTTGATGGACAGCACAGTCTCTTTCAGTGTAACTTAGCACTCAGACAAGTTAGAACTTATATTGTGGGACCAGTAATAGATTTCTGTGCTGAATGTATTTTTCATATGAATTTAAGTTTGCAATTCTTATGTCTAGTATTCAAATGCTGAAAAAATATTATAAACCTCAACGCAGTGTATAGATGATTTACTAAATTGCCTGTGAATAACTATTTATAGCACATATACCCAAATATATTAGATGGACTATAACAAAATTTGCCAGTGTAATATACATACGTGCACATTTATTTTTCTACTGAATGCCAAAATCATGTCCAGAAATGTAGAAGGCACAGAATATATTGTTCTTTCCTCCAGGCTCTCATAATTTAAATATCAAATTGAATTTATATATGCATACTTCTTAGCAGTAAAAACCCCATAATTTTTGCATGATATATGTATATCCAGAAAAAAACCCTCTGTAGCATATTGCAACTTTTTCTTTAGCTTTCTGTATTGGCTTTATGGACATTTTCTTGATTCATTTTTCAAGATGAGAAATGAATCCTCTGGGTTGATTACATAGAAGATTATAGAGGTTAGAAAGCCACCAATGGTGTTCATACAAAAAAGATGTCAATTAATGTTGCAAATATTTAAGATCAATTGCTATTTAATGGTATGCAATAATCTCATTAAAATAATTTTAAGAATGCACTGGAGTCTTAACATTATGGACATGAAACAAACACAAAAGTACACGTGAACCATCAGCTGTGATAAGACACAAGAAATATCTTTCTCTTTACCTATAAACAAGTAGATTGGACTTCACTTCTATTAATACTTATCACATGAAGTCACCCACAAAATCAGTCAGTTTACATCAGTATAAAACTAAACTCAGGTCATAATGAGGCATGAAAGGCTCTGTTGTCACTTTCTAAAACACATAAAAATAGAGACACATCTCTAAAAACCTTCTATATTCCTTTGAATGCTTTATCACTAAACCTCAGAAAAATCCAGTGAATAGACTTCTCTTATGCTGACTCCATATAAGTTATTGATTTCTTATTTGGTGGCAACTGAAGCAAGTGAAATGTTATCCAAAGGGCTGTGTTTCTTTTATGCTTCTAGAATAGAGAACAAACAGCCCTTTTTTGTATATGATTGCTTACAAAAATATTTTAGATATTAATTTTTAATATAAACACACTACTATTTAAATAAATGATATTTGATAAATATAAAATACACATTGGTTGTAGCTTTAGGAGATATATAATTTATTAATAATTTATTGATTTTTTTTTTTAAATTCAGATTTACACCTCATACTCTTTTTTTGCAGGGGGGAAAGGGGAAAAAAAAAGCTGAAAGGATATAAGAGAATTGCTCTTGGATTACTCAGTAAAATAGTGAAAAGTCCCAAACTAGGACTGACAAAGAACAAGGATTTCCTTGGACTCAGCACAGGAGTATGTTGAAGAAGTAGCTGTTTGTTAGCAGTCTTTTACCTTACCTTCTGTAAGATTCTTCCCCTTGACATTAACATTCTTTGACAGGTTAAGGTCCAAAGTAGAACTCACCAAACCTTGATCTTTAGATGATGCCTTCTAACTGCAGAGGCACCCTGGGAAAGAATACAAAATGTCTTATGTTTGGGGTTTTTGTGGTTTTTTTTTTTTTAAATTTAATTTTGTTTTCCTAGAGGTAAAACCCACGTCATTAATAAATATTATTTCAAAATATAAAATTTATGCATCTAAGATACAGAAATTATAACTATATCTAATCCAAATGCAAAGAAACTCTTTTTGCTACTTTTATGGAATTAGGTAGTGTATGATATACCTAATGTCTTTGGGGCATCATTTTATATCAGGAGAATGTGTTTCCAAGGGGATCTGGTTTTAAAGAATTTCTCTTACTTCTCTTTCAAGGTCCATGTAGAAGTCTGTTGTATGAGAATATTAGTTTGTCCAACACAAAAAAATGGCTTTGGTACATAAATTTATCTTTTTTTGCAGCCATCTTTGCCTTAGGAAGCCCCAAGGCCATGCAACTCAAATAATATCTGAAAGCATCACTTTAGTTCTTTAAGTTTCAGCTGACAAGGTGCCCTTGGTGCAAAAAAGCTTAGGGCATCAGACTAACATACAATTTTAGAAAAACTATGTCTTTGAGAAGACAGAAAGAAGGGATTTATTTAGAAAAACTCTGAGGTCATCAGACTTGAACTCCCATATTAAATCAGGTAATTATATCAAACCCCTCAGTTACAGCCAAAGGAATGAGCACTTCAGGATGTTAATCCATGCCAAATAAAAATACAACTAAATGAACAAACAAACAAGCAAGCAAACTTCCCCAAAGATGCCTTAGGGCATCAGCTTTGTTCAGGTAGTTTTTTGCTAGGATACCCCAATGGCATAAATGAATAATAAAATGCAGTAGACAGACCATATCCCAGGTAGACCACACACACATGAAGTGAAGCCCTATTTTCACTTTTTTTTTTTTTTGTAAGGTAAGAAAAATGTGAATTGAAAAGGAAAGAAGAAATGGACGTTAATAAATAAAGGCAACTTGAAATGGCAATGGAGATGGCAGAAGGCACAGCGGAGGATGAGGATGAGAGAGAAGATAGAGGAAGAAGTGGTCAAAAAGAGAGGAGGAAGGAAGGCAGATGGTTCAGCAGGGAATGACATCAGGTTCTATACATGTTATAGTATTATATACTATAGTAGCATTGTATTATTGTTATATGCTATATTATGTGTTATAGTAGCACTTTTACAGGCAAACTTTTGATATAGGCAGGACTAGATATTTTGAAACAGAAAGTAAAAGAGGTTTAATCTTTAAAACATTATAGTTTTACTGAGACATAACAAGAGTATGCAATTATAGATCAGCCAGAACAGAAGAGTAGTAGATAGGAAAATGTCCAAGTGGAGAACGGTGACGAGTGGTGCTCCTCAGGGGTCGGTACTGGGACCGGCAGTGTTCAACATCTTTGTTGGCGACATGGACAGTGGGATCGAGTGCACCCTCAGCAAGTTTGCCGACGACACCAAACTGTGTGGTGTGGCTGACACGCTGGAGGGAAGGGATGCCATCCAGAGGGACCTTGACAGGCTGGAGAAGTGGGCCCGTGTGAACTGCATGAAGTTCAACAAGGCCAAGTGCAAGGTCCTGCACATGGGTCGGGGCAATGCCAAGCACAACTATAGGCTGGGCAGAGAATGGATTGAAAGCAGCCCCGAGGAGAAGGACTTGGGGGTATTGATTGATGAGA
This sequence comes from Grus americana, assembly GCF_028858705.1. Taxonomy (NCBI): domain Eukaryota; kingdom Metazoa; phylum Chordata; class Aves; order Gruiformes; family Gruidae; genus Grus; species Grus americana. The sequence continues at coordinate 38,543,617 of NC_072855.1, read as the reverse complement.
AGCTCAGCATGAGCCGGCAGTGTGCGCTTGAAGCCCAGAAAGCCAACTGTGTCCTGGGCTGCATCAAAAGAGGTGTGACCAGCAGGTCGAGGGAGGGGATCCTGCCCCTCTACTCCGCTCTTGTGAGACCCCACCTGGAGTACTGCGTCCAGCTCTGGGGGCCTCAGTACAAGAAAGACATGGAGCTGTTGGAGTGAGTCCAGAGGAGGGCCACGAAGCTGATCAGAGGGCTGGAGCACCTCTCCTATGAGGACAGGCTGAGAGAGTTGGTATTGTTCAGCCTGGAGAAAAGAAGGCTCCGGGGAGACCTTATAGCAGCCTTCCAGTGCCTGAAGGGGCCTACAGGAAAGATGGTGAGGGACTGTTTATCAGGGAGTGTAGTGACAGGACAAGGGGTAATGGGTTTAAGCTGAAGGAGGGTCAATTTACATTAGATGTTAGAAAGAAATTCTTTACTGTTAGAGTGGTGAGGCACTGGAACAGGTTGCCCAGAGAGGTTGTGGCTGCCCCATCCCTGGAAGTGTTCAAGGCCAGGCTGGATGAGGCTTTGGGCAATGTCGTCTAGTGGAGGGTGTCCCTGCCCACAGCAGGGGGGTTGGAACTAGATGATCTTTAAGGTTCCTCCCAACCCAAACCATTCTATGATTCTATGAAAAAACAAGGAACAAAAGTAGCTTGCATTCAGCCAGGTCATATGTACAAAATGAATATACAAAATACCTTCAGAAGAGATTCTCATCTTTTACATTTGTTGATTCTTGTAGGAGTCATGGCAGACGTCTGTACTGAGAGTTGTGACAGACAGATGAAAGTAGAATAGAAGGAAGAAAAAGGAAAGAGGCAAGAAGAAAGAGGAAAAAACTTACTAAGACAATAAAGGCATTAAATCACTGTCTCTAGTCTCCATCTTTAAAATACTGACAGTAAACTTTCCCTCCTCCTTTTTGTATTAAACAAAGTATTGATTCTGCAATGATTTATTTCAGTTTAAGCTATGAATGGCTGTTAACATCCCAAGGATGCTGTAAACATTTTGCTGCAGGTATAGTCCGTTTCTGCATGTCTAACCCATGTGATTTTATTTATTTAATTTTTCCGAAGAGATGAATGAGGAAGACACCAGGTTTTCATGCCTAATATTCTGTCTCTGTTTTTATACAAAATACAAGGTAGAGCAGTTCAGTTCAGGAACATTCAGAAATAGTTTTGTAGTGAGCATGGAATTTGCTTTTTGAAACACGTTACATATTATTTAAGCTGTATAGGAGAGGGTTTTTGTATACAAGCAGTAAATATATTTATCCCACAGATATTTACCACCTCAAAGCAATGCCATGAGAGCTTGAGCAGGAAGGATGAAGGGCAGCTCTGCACAATCTGCAGGACCAAGCAAGCTGTTAAGCTTGTTAAGGCTGGGTTAAGCACTTGTGACACATAGGATATGGGAATATGTTATCAGTCTTACTGATTTTAATCATCTTTATTGATTAAGGAAATGCTCCATATAAAAAATCTTGTTCCACAATGATGTACTTAAAAGTTTTATGGAGAAGAGCTGGGATTACCTCAAGTGGCCCATGGCTTGCAGAATTTTTATTTAGCTACAAGCTAGTTGTTTTAAATTAGAATTTGGCCTCTGTTAAGGAGAGATCAAAGCAGACAGGAAGAAAGAAGGGTATATAAATTCTTAATTGACTTTGCTGAACTGATGAGAAAATTATGTCTTTTGAAGTGAGAACCTCAGAAAAATCCAGAGAACAGACTTCTCATATGCTGACTCCATATAAGCTATTGATTTCTTATTTGGTGGTAAATGAAACAACTTAAATGATATCCAAAGGGCTGGATTTCTGCTAGCTGCCAAAAACCTTGGGCGGTTAGTTTGGTGAAAGAGTTCTGAAATGTTTAGAGAAGGAGTGATATGCCGTCATTCTTCTCAAAAGCATCCATGTGATGTATGCTACATAATACTGTTTCAGTATGAATACAAAAAGGCACTCTGAAGGAATTCATGTGTGTCTCACAGTAAATCTGCCATCCTTGTCAAATTGCTAAAGCTAAAACCATGCATTTAAAAACATTAAAGAGATACAGGTGGAGAAATCTATATGAAGAACATTAGAGTATTTGTAGAGTATAAAGAACATTTGTATGCTATAAAGTACACATAGAGCATAAAGAACATTACAGTATTTACTGATTTATAATATATTTTTTTAAGAATATTCATAGAATTCAAAACATTTTTATAAACATTTCATACCAGTTTCAGTGTTTTGGGTGTACATTAAATATTGAGTATCAACATAAATGGAGATATTAAAATTTGAGATTATTAGAATGATTATTTCTTATATATACTTTCCACACATTTTTATAAATACAGGAGCATTCAGTTCAACTTTTAGGTTATTTTCAGCCATTAACTTTTAATGACACAAACATTTTCAGAGGTCTATACTTGAGTACTAGAGGAAAAATACTGACCATTTCTATGTATCTACAGGGAAAACAGAAAATTCTAAGTAAATTATTTAACTGTCATTTAACACTTCTAAATCTGTAATGACTTAAAGGATCACAGAGAACTCAGAAAAAATGCAGAGACCATTATGTTAAAATTGTTTATGCAGGGAAAATCTATAGTCTTTCTGAAATTATGCATTATTCTATTTTAAAAAAAAATCTCTGATGCTCAAATTCCTTCACAAAATATTCCTGCCAGACAGATAATCAATCCATCTCCTTTTATGATGATGTTACTTATTTCTCTAACTCTTGGTCAGCATCTAGAAGCATGAAGTACAATTTTTCCTTTAGTGTTACCAAAACTCTCCAAATTATGCTGAAGGAAAAATAGGAAGAGGAAGAGGTGATGATATTAAGGCAATTAGGTGAAGCCTCTGTATTCAGAGCTGTGAAGAGAATTTAAATCCTGGCACCATCTGCATAAAAGTGACATCTGAGTGAGACTGAGAAAGGAAGTGTTGAAAGACTATTAGATACATGAGGGATTAAGAGCAGGATTAATCCCTGGAAGACAGATGGCATGAAAATTCAAGTACATGGTGCAGGTGAGACACCCTGCAAAGTTGTCACTCAGTGGGAAAGGGTTAGCGCCAACAGATAATCGCCAGTCACAAGACAGAGTAATTGGACAGACAAGGACTGATAGCTGGACAGAAAGTGTCACAACACTAGTGATGTAACATTGAACCTGGTTTCAAATGTTTTATAAAAAAAATTGTGAAATACTATGTTCTCTTTCTTACCTTTTACATACCACAGCAACAGCTCCAGGTGTTCCTTTTCCAGTGAAAAGTTTACTACTAAACTCAGAGGCAGAATTCAATTCTTCCTAGCTTTTCTTCTGGGTTCCTTCCGGGCTAGATTCATTGGAGACATGAAGCCAAGGTTATGCTTCATGGTTCCGTGCAAGAGGTGGACATGAAGTAGAAGGGAAATACATTGCACCTCACAGTGCCAAACTAACCCACTGCAGTGGCTGTGGGTGGCGGGTTGGGGTAGCACTTTGGGGACATACAAAGGAGAGCTCAAGAGATGAGGGAGCTGGAGGGACATTCAGGGACCTTGGACCAGCCCGGGCTGTCTGTACTCCCTCCCGGATGGTGCCATTCACCCGTGGGTGGGCAGTGTGTGCTGGCAGCTGCCACACTCAGCCACCCACCCTATTGCCAGGGAGGTGCCATCTGCCCCGCAGAGCAGGGAAGCTGGGTACAATTGTGCATGGGTGTGGGCGGTTCAAGCATTGTGGTATCTGTTGTGGTTTAAGCCCAGCCAGCAGCTAAGCACCATGCGGCCACTCGCTCATTCCCCCCGCCCCAGGCAGAATGGGAGAGAGAATCAGAAGAGAGAAAGTAAGAAAATTCATGAGTTGAGATAAAGACATTTTAATAGGTAAAACAAAAGCCACGTGCACAAGCAAAGCAAGACAAGGAATTCCCATCACTTCCCACCGGCAGGCAGGTGTTCAACAATCCCCAGGAAAGCAGGGCTCCATCATGCGTAACGAGTACTTGTGAAGACAAATGGCATCACTCTAAATGCCACCTCCCCCTTCCTTCCTCTTCCGCCAGCCCCTTATATGCTGAGCATGACGTCATATGGTATAGAATATCCTTATGGTCAGTTGGGGTCAGCTGTCCTGTCTCTATTTTCACTCAAAACTGAGTTGAATCACAACAGACTGTGGATGCAACATTCCACAGAACTCTAGAAAGAAAAAAGCGTGGATGAACCTCTGCAGAGAACAGTTGTCTAAACTGAAAAATCTCACCTTCAGCATTTTAAGAGAACATCATGGACTCTCAACGCTGCTGTGCAAAAAAGCACATACACACACACAGTATACAACCTGGTTTGGCAGGAGTGTGATTACCGTACTGCTTAATAATATGATTATTAATTATTACTCTATATTGGTACCACATAAATTAATATCAGTTTTTTAGAAACAAACTGTTGGGAATAGAGCCATAAAAAGGCAAAGCTCTCTTTAGATATTCTGAGGCCTACAGATTTACTGAGAGAGAAATAAAAATTAGTCTCGGATCTAGAGATCCTTGGCAATAGAATATCATATAAACTACCAAGCACACAGTATTTCTTTCCTTATTTTCGCTCTCAATCTATTGGTAACTCATACCTTAGAAAAGGATATTTGTTGTGTTTAATAACACTCTAAGCAGTCAGATACAGTTTTATAATAACTTTTTCCTCCTGTTTATTTTGCTTTGATTACATAGTACTTTCTCAAGTACTACTTCTGTCCACCAATTATGCTTTGTAAGATATTGGTCATAGCATGACTGCTGTTAGAATAACTTGTTATTTGAACATGGCTGGTTGCTATTAAATGGCTTGATGGTTCCTGAAACCATAAAATAACAGCTGAGACATAATTTTTACAGTAAATGTAGATGTCCCCAAGTAGTCATTACAGACACCACTTGTTTATTTGATGGAGGTAGCTTATTATTGGTGGCTGAAGTGTCTGGGCAAGCACACTTAACATTATTTGAGAGCTATTATGAAAGTATTCAAATGTTATGAACCATATTTCTCCCTATAGATGAAGATGATTTCCTTAGCAGAGCACAGCAGCTTTTTGCTTTGTGTTACATAAAACGGCACTTAACATATATAAAATGAAAAATATAATTGGAAATCTATTAGAGATGTTGAACTTTGTAATATATTGTGGTTTCCATTTGGTAAAGGTTTGCGAGGGGATGGTTTAAAAAATCATGGCAATAAAATTTTAAGGAGAACATGAACACAAAGGCAACTTTGTGTATTTTTGTCATATTTCATTGATATTTAACTCGAGCACTACAGATGTACACAATCTGATTACTTATAGACAACAATACATAAGTGTAATCCTGCAAACATTTATGCATGTGCTTACTCAGGTCAATGAGACTACTTATGAATTACAGCCAATAGGTCTTTTTTTATAAGCGCTTACTGCCTGGCATTATGCCTACTACGCAAAGGGTAATGGATTATTCATGGCAACAAGCACATAACCTGCTAATAAACGTTTGCAGGACGGGCCTTAAGAACATTTGCAGGATTCATGTTGTCCGATACTAAATTCTATCTGAAAATAAAATGAAGTTTGTAATAAGAAATGAGTTGTATAGATGTAGAGTAATCAATGTTTTTTTGTAGCTTATCATTTTAACATCGCATTAGCCTCTGTGGAAGCCTGGGCTTCATTCCTAAGCAGTGCCTAAGGCACTTTTGAAACTAGAAATGTGGTTTTTTTTCAAGTGCTATCAGCAAAATAAAGTTAAGCAAAAGTTGAAAGAAGAGTTGAGTTAACATCATTGTCACGTTTAAATCAATTCACTTTGTGTTTTTTCAATTTTCCACACACACCATAGTGAATAGGTCTGTTGTCAGAACAGACTCTCATTAGAACATTAAAAAAATGAAGTAAAATGATGGGAAATGGTTGCAATTCACCAGACTACAGATATTCTGGCTGGTTGGTATCATGCCGTGAACATCTGGTCAACAGGAAAATAAAACAAAGTATTTACCTTGTTTTGGTAGCAGTAGTATTGTAGTTACAGCTCTGGTGGTCAGAGTGTCCTTAAATGAGGCAAGGTTTGTAGAAAAAGTTTAAGCTAATTTTTGTTAGACCAATTGTTTATTAGACCAATTGAGAGAGCTTGAAAAAGATGAGGTAGGCTTTTCAGTAAGACTTTCTTCAGACTTGTAAGCCAAATCTTTTGCTAATTTTCTATTTTGCTAGACCGGCTATTAGGTGTTATTACCTAGCCTTTCAAACCACACTTCATGCATTTGCTTCACTATGGCTATGCAAAGGATTTGGAGCTGGTAAATCTGATCCAAGCTCATTTGTACCTGGAAATATAAATCCAGTTGCACGTTCCATCATCATACAGCAATGTATCAACTGGATCCACGCAGAATTTTTGAATCCTGACAAGCCACTGCAGTCTTTTCATCAACAATGTACAGAAAAGAATCTCTATTTCTGCATATAAAAAGAAAAGAATTATTCAGTAAGTTCACAGTTCATTTCTGAAAAGAGAAAAAAGGTAAAAAATATTCTGGTAGGTTATTTGTTCAAAATTATTTTCACGGTCCATGAGAAAGCAGCTGCTGTCAACAAGATTGTTAGTGGAAAGAAAATCCGTGCCTCTCAGAAAAGTGTGTGCAGTAATGCAAGTTGCTTTCTAGCACCTAAATTAATATCCACTTGAGCACCATCATTCAAAACCAGAAGCCTGTAGAATGTACACAACTGCAGGTTTATCCCCTGCAATTCATTAAAATCTCTTCTAGAGGTACAGGCATTCTTCTTTTGTTCAGGATAATAAGGATATATACAAAGTCCTAAAGAGCAGTCAAGAGACTCATGGCTCTAGGTCCCAAATTCAGAAGCAGTTTAATCTTTTTTGACTGAAGTGAAGCACATTCCTACATTTTACCTTGTCCGACTCCAAGTTTTACCGAGCTGACTGAAATGCTGGTATTGAAGAAGATAAACAGTATTACAGAGTTACGGCATTATTCAGTGGGAAAAATGGAGGGTATGAAAGCAGAGAGAACCATCAAAAGAAAGAAGCTGCTAAGGATGCATCAAGCTGTGGGTGAGGAAACTAACGGAGCTCCCAAACACAAACATCCTCTCTTACCAGGAAGTTTCCAGGTGTACTGCGGCAATCAGAGAGATGCAGCCTAAAGGCACAGGGACTGCTGGTGATACCTAATCAAAGAGAGGAGCAGGTGCTGTGCTAGAATCCCCCTCAGGCTCTAGACAGTGGAGCTAGAAATCATTGCAGCCATAGTGTACCTTCAGCCCACAGGGAGGGATTCATTCCAAATGTGTGTTTTGGGTAAGAGAGTGACGCTAATTTTCTTTATAATTCCTTTTTTTTTTTTTCCCTACATACACGTAAGTAAATTACTAGCTATGTCAAGACATGGTGCTGGCAAAATGAAAGTCACATGAGAATATATTTGTAGGATGTGAGTTTATTCATACCTTCAGCTAGGGAGACATGAATTATCCCTTTCTGATGCAGCTCCAGACTTAGTTCTACGTATTCAGTTTTGAACGTTGCTCATCAAGATCTTCTGAAAAGTCAATAGAAGTATCTAACAGAATTTCTAAAGATGAAGCATAATTTCCTAACATCTTCTATGATGCATCCACTAGATAAATTGCATACATGTAAATACACATCTGGGTTCTTGAAAGCTTTAGGAACGTGTTCCACAGAGTTCTCTTTGCAAAACTATCGTTATGTTTCCTCTCACTTTAAATTCAAACACTTTCTGATGAAAGGTGTTTGTAATTAACAAAAATGGATAAGGAACTAAATGAAAGCTAACTTTATATGAGCCAAGGGAACAACATTAAAAGTGCAAAGGCAGTAGCAGTAGCAGAAATATACTACAGCACCCACAAAACCTGCTTTAGTTTTATAAAAATACTTACCAGTGCCCTGATGTTTACAAAATGTTTGAAAGCACAGTGCCAGCACCGGCATTACAGAAATGTACACAGTTGCGTGCCGAAAGCTGGGGTGAATGCCATAAAAATACAAATCAGGACATACTCAGCAGCAACACTGTAACATTGCGTTTCAGATCTTTCACAAGTCAGCATGAACATTACACAAATTCATATCAGAGTATGTTCAAAGTCATATCTTGGACTCTTACAGCTGTAGCTACCCCTTTCCTTTCATGCCTCCTACCTTTCTTCATAATCTTTTTCAATGTGTTACATTCTTTGTTCCCATAAAACAGAAACTGGTCCTCATAACTGATGTGTAAAGCCAGGTTATCCTATGGTGAAATCCAGATCATAACAGATGTTCATATAATAATGCACACAAAATGTATGTGAAACCCATATGAAAAACTTGTATTTACCAGAACTCTAGCTACCCTGAAAATGTGTATTTATAATAACCTTCTTCATAAGAACTTTAAACACTCAACAACTTGTTATGAACTTTTGGTAGTGAGGCTTCAAAATAACTGCTGTTCTTCTTGCTATTGCAGCTTAATGGAAAAGCATATACGTATGAAAAATTAGACTAAACAGAGATTTCATTTTCTTTCAGGGTTTCTGAAGTGAATATCTTAGTGTACTAACATTTCTGTGTTAGGGGAATTTGCAGCAACTTTATCCATGTGTGGTTTAAAACTTGAGTTTCTCAATGCTATTAAGCAGTTTTACTTTTTTTTTTTTTTTTTTTCCAGTGGTGTTGGAGAAGTTGTGGATCTTGCACTGAAAGATTCTGATCCCTAGACAGGACAAGGTTTGGGATGGTACACACAGCTAGCGCATTGTTGGCACTGATGGGAACAAAACCCACATAAACCCAAACTCTCTTAATAATAGAATTTTTCCAATAGCATTTTGGCTAGGGGTAAGCCTCATATAAACATATCTCACATAAAGAAGTGATGCTCTGCACTTAGGTTGGATGCTTCAGAATAGGGAAACAGTTCAGGAGGAGAGCGTATCTTTCTGGTTATGTGCTCTTATGTCACACAGAGTTATGTGTCTTAATAAAATTGCACCATCTGTAACAAATCTGTCAGTTGCATGCAGACCCTGACAACAATCAGCCGGGGCGTCAGGTTGTGGCCTCAGCTCCTGGTAGAGACTTCTTCTCAGCAATACTGCAGAAAATATGAAGGTCAGGTAAGGAGGTGGATTTAAGTCTACTTGAGACTTCATTGCTTCAGAGGGGTTTCTTTGAGACATACAACTGGTTTCCATGATCCTTGTATTGCCTGTATAGTCCAAAGGAAGAGAATTATTTTAGGAGGCCTGATGCTTTGGGCTGTATATAAACAAGGAAAATTTCCAATCCAATGTTGGTTTGAACTGAATTAACTCAGTCAGTATCACTGTAGAGTCTCACATCACGTATCTCAGGGTGCAGCAAGTTTTTTAAATTAAGCCATTTATTTCATGGTTACAAATGGCTGGTGGATTTGAGAGACGGTAGTGTCTAGAAGATCATAGCCTCTTCCTGTCTTTGCTGAGGAGAGCTACCTGGAAGGCTGGAGTGCTGTCACAAATTGATAGAAGTTTGGGAGACAGACTGAGAGTATGCTCGTGGTTCTTATGGGTTCTCTTATGGGATGAACATCTTTGTCCTTTGCTTATTTTCTCTTCTGCCTCTTCTAGGCATTTGAACCTAAGATGACAGGATGATATTTCTACTCTTAAAAGGACTTTTGCAAAAGAGGTTCTGGGAAACTCTGATCAAGATTGTTGCTTCTTGTCAGAATATAAGACATTTAGGTGCTCCAATTCAATACCAAAGAACACTCAAAAAGCCCTCAGTATCTACATATGCAAAAAATGGAGATATCCATCTGACTACGCAAATAAGAAATGGCTCTAGCGCAATTCTGTGGGTGGGTTAGAATTTTTGATTCACACTGATATGTAAAATGTTTCTCCAGCAGGCACAGCTCCTTGTAAAACCTGAGTCATGTAATGCTGTCTCAGAACAACTGGTGCTCAGCTGAGAAGCATTAATGTTATATACTTGCTAACATTTTTTTGTTGAATAGTTCAGAAATAAATAACAGTGAGGCTTGTTATAAAATCTGAAACTCAGATATTGCTTTTTCGAATTATTTGCTTTCTCAAGCAAGCAGCAATAGTAGCACTGCTCACCTCTCCTAATGCTTTTCAGTCAGACATAGCTGCAGAAGGTAGAGTATATACTAACTGCAGTGGCTTGTTATACATTTTGAGATACAAATGCCAAGAACTGAAAAACTGTTGGGCTTGTCAAATTCTTGCCTAAATGATCTATATGTATCAGAAGACAAAAAAGAAAAAAAGAAAAAAAGCAGCATTAAATGGCACAGGACTGGAAAACAGAGAAAGTCAGATATGTGACAGGGTTAAACAGTACCTGCAAATAAAAAAAGTGTTATGTCCAACTGTTCATGCCATACAAATATTTTATTCAGTTCAGAAGAAAACCTGCATTTTATATTACTTATATGGCTGGTCACTCAACTTGACAGGCATATACTAAACTTTTTTTTTCAATGGCAGAAATGGAAATAGAAATAAAAAGCCCACGAACTACCAAGAGGATAATTGATTCCAAATAAAAAAAAAAAAATCTGCCCTTAGTGCTGTCTGTTGACTGATAAATCATAGATCAAAATCCATCGTATAAAATATTGAAGCAAGTCTTATACTCCTCAGGCATAGATTGGCACTTTAATGATTTGCACATACTAAAGACCATTTGAATCCAAAATAAATTCAGAATGCTGTACTGGTGTCTGATTGAATCTCAATTTTATAGCCATCTGCTTATGACAACTCCAATCGTAATGTTTCTGAAAAGGAGATGGACATTCACTAACTGTGTATTTAAATATGCAAACCATGGGCATATTCGCTTTAACAGGATGGTTAGTTTTCTCCCTTATAGACCTCCAGATCTAGGCCAACATCTAATGGACATGGTCAGCAGCTCATAGGTCTAACTTTTTCAGCATACAAATTGTCTTTAATCTTCAATGAATTCTTTTTTTATAGTTTGTTTTCTGGAAGGAGACATTTGGCTATTATTTTTCAGATAGCAAGAAATTTCTTCTCTAAACAGAGTTTCTTCTCCTCTCATGACAAGTGACATGCCTCATTTTTCCTAACAAAAAATGTACAAACTAATGCAGGTAGAACATATCAAGCAGATAATAAATTGCTGTCAGGATTGGCTTGCCAATGATAAGAACTATAACTAAGGTTATTACAAATTGTGTCCCCAAATACAATGTCAAGACATAGGGCTTTTTATATAGGTGACATCTGCAAAATATTTAGTTGTCCTCTAGTCTTTCAGTGAATTCTCTTTGGCCTCAGAAGATACACATACTTTTTCATTCTTTGTTCACTTGATTAAAAGACAAAAACCATCAACGCAATTAAACTACAATCAGGCTTTGAACTAAGCCATGTGTTCCTTTTTCCTTAATACATAAAAGAATTTGCAGGCCATTAGGTACCAAACCTTTGCCCTTATACATACTTGTACACTTTTAGGAGACTGACTGTTTTGATATAGCCAGAACTGTGTATGAAAATCCTGTGAAATGCAATGGCGCTTGATATTGATAACACTTTAAAAAGTTTGACAGCCATATTCAAACTGTTTTGAAGCAATGGCCCTAAGGGAAGGATTTTTCATAGTTTAAATTGATAAGTTTTGTCCTGCACAAGAAGATTTTGGTATAAAAAAATCTCTGATTTTATGTAGTACAGCAGAATGAGGCAATAAATTGTTTTAATTTAATTTGAGTCCCAAAATATAGAAATACTTTATTAAAAATTCTACAATGATTGTACAGCAAAATTAGCATTGTTCGCATGTCATAACTGCATGTCTTACAATAATTTGTTTTAAGTTTAATCTTAAATCCAGCTGTCCTGTGTTCACAATATTTGATTTCAGGATAATGGCAACATCTTCACAGCTTATTTATTCTCAGGTAAGGGATGGATAATTTCAGCCATAACATACTTTTAATGAGATTTTTGTCATGGAGTAAATTTGGGGCAATGTTCTCTGCTGGGATAAATTTTTCCAGTGCCAGCTTCAGACAATCTGTATTCAAAAGTTATGATAATACCAGAGAGAATACATTTTGTATCTTGGCAGGTAAACCTTCATAAGAATTTTTCAAGGCTGAGCTATATGAAGCAGGACTTGCTAGAAAGAGCCATTGCGAGCTGCCAAGACATTAAAGAATATGCATTGGCAAAGAGAACAGTGGTATCCTGGAATTATCCATCAAGCACTGGTGCATTCCTAGCTTCATCTGAATCCTTGTGGAGCTTGCAAGGTAAGTCTGACAAGTTCAAAGAATTGCTGGCTTCCCCGCAGGGACATCTCTCCATCTGAATCACTGTTTTCCTCCTGCTGTGCTCTTTGAAGAGCAGTGTTATATGCCCAGTACTTGGATCGTGGCCATTCTGAATGTAGTTGTGTCAATTAGTCCTTTCTTTTACCATTGTTTTTTCCTTTTTCTGTCAGAAGTAAATAATTCTGTCCTTAAATCTGCGGTCAGTTATACAGCCTGAATACTGGATATTTTTTCATATATGTTTAGTTCTCCTTATTCCTCCCAGTCACTCTTACTGTAATACACGCTTAAACCTTATCAGCTTTGTTGTTTCAATTTTTTTTTTTTTTCCAGCAAATAGATTAATTGGTTTCTTTGGCTAATGCCATCATCCCTCCCTCAGAATCATCAAACAACCTGAGGATGTCACATCATAATGACCAAGTCGTTATTAGTGTTCTCTCTGTCAGTACTGATAGATGTATGGCTGATGGTTTTAGCTACTGATTGTAAATATCTGGTCCAAAGATGCTGTTTGTTCACTATCTCTTGAGTTTTGGAATTAGGCATTTCTCTATATAAGACAACTTCATAAAAGATTTTCTTCTGTAAGGCATTTCTGCATATCCAACTTTCTTTCATGCCTTTTTTTGGGTATTTTTCAAATCTTTCTACTCACAGCTGGCAACTATATGCTGCATTCAGCAAGTGGGGGGAAAGACCTTGTCATGGTTCCACAGCTTACGATTCCCAGGACTGTGCTAATGCTTTCCTTCTTCATATTGCTGAAAAGGTTATTTATTGCTAATGCTGACATGAGCACTAAACCCAGACTTTACATCTTAGATGAATATTGCTATTCTTCACGCAGAGTCAGGTTCCAGACTATTTCTGTTTCCAGCACCATTTGTAGATGCTTACACACAAAAAAAATGAGTATGGTCAGACACAAAAGAAACACTTGTAAATTTAATGTGCTTTTTCCTCTTTTCCCACCCCCACAGCACTCAGGGATATCTGACCCATCCTAGAACAGCTAAAGCAGTATGTGTGGGTGTGCCACTATATCCACTAATGACATTTTACATATTTCAAGGGGAAGCATTAATATGAATTAGTAGACCTGTCATGATTTTAATTTCTCAAACATGACATGACTTGGAAGTGCTTCTGATGAGGAAATTAGGTAAATACTATGAAGCCTGAAGAGGCCTAAAGGCACTTAAGATAGTTTCAGGTCTCATCACTATTCCTTCACCTAAGGTAATCCTTGCTACTATGGTACTAGTATGCTTTACAGCCTTTAGCTTCACAACAAACTGTTGTGATGCCAGCAACTCTTGCAAGGCTGCAGTCTCAGGATTGGAGGCATCAAGCTCACAACTACTGAGGGCCAGATCCACTGACAGACTGAGATACCTCATGTGATATTAGACTTTTAAATGCAAAAAGCCTCAAAACTCTCATTCAGCCGCCATCCCACTGTAAGGATTTAATGTCCAAAGACATGTCTATGTTACACCTTCAGGTGCTTCGTGTCCTACAGTTCTATTTTAGGAGAAGCCCTGAAGTGCCTAAGGCTTAACATAATTGAACAGTTCAATATTGAGCACATGTCTAAATTTCACTAGGATTCACAATTTGGGTGTTTCTGTGCCAGAGAAGGAGCCTGTTCCACCTGGTATTTTCAGAGCATGTCTGCCCTGAGAGAACCGTCAGATAAGCAGATCCCTTCCTTTTCTTAAAACACAACTGCCGAAGGAAAGAATAATGGTCACAGTAGTGTCCCACTTCTATAAAGGCAAGAGTAAAGCAGCCTGGCAGGATGTGAAACATCAGGATCAGCTCTATTCACCACCTTTCCTCCTCACTTGAAAGAAACACAGGCCATATCACCCACCTTACAAATGAAGGCTCTTCTAAGGCATGCGGGGCATCTCAAAATCTTCACACTGAAGTGCTTCTGCTTTCCACGGAATATCTGAAGAGTCATGTGAGGTGAGAAGATGTCATAAGAATCAGAGTCTTGTCTCTTGGGAAGGGCATCCTCATGCCAGTTCCAGCTCCTAAACATATGAACAAATTCTACTGCTCATGTAATGATCACAGTTTTTAACATCCTATGTACGATATTATTGCATGCTATTCTGTCATATTTCTCACAAGATGAATTGCAAATCAGACTTGTTATTCTAACCTTTTAAACTATGTTTTTCATGTTATAAAAGCAAAATACAAAATTTAAAATATAAAATATAAAACCAGAAAACCTGTTTTAAAAAATGCTATATCTTCATCATCAGTGTATCCTTACGCCTTATTCAGATTAAGTAGCACTAGTCCAAAAGAAAGGGTGTCAGAGCATGCTGGATGAGCATTGCCAGATTGAAGTTCGAGCCAACATAATAACCCAGTGTGATGGGAACCATTTTTTAAAAAACGTTAGATGTTTGAGATTGTTCAGTGTCTTAAAGATGAATTAATAAGCAACTATATGAGGAAAATTGTTATCTTCCTGTCTTAAAACTTGATGGACAGACATGAAGTCAAGGTCTGATACTAGTTCACTTTGGCAGAGAATTTGGCTCAGTGTTCCTTAAAGACGTTTTTACGGTGCAGTGGGGAACCGGCTGTACAGGAAGACAGTAATTTGCACAATTCCTAAGTGGACATGAACTCCAACACTGCTTAAAGCCTACTGACATTAAAATGGCTGAATGAGAAATGATATTGAATGCCTCTGAGCTCTAAACTTTGGCCTTACAGTAATAAAACTTTCAGTTTTTGAGACACAAACATCTTTGCTGTATGTCTTTTTATTTGATCCCCGTACCGGTGCTTTCGTATCTGACTATTCAGCATTCTATCTGTACTTGTACCTGCTGGTAGCACGGTAGCTGCTGGATTGCAGTGAAACTGTAAGATGCTCCAGTTCAGAGCCTTGCTAATGCTGACAATTGATTTAGCATTGTAAGCTACCTCAACAGTGCTGGGCTGTTTTTTGTTCAGAGATTTCAGTAGGGAGTTATTTTAAGAGATATATTTCCTTTGTTGGGGTAAAAAAGCACAGTTTGTCTTAATTATCCCTGACGTTTCAAACCTCATACCAGGCGCTTCCTCCAGGGACAGAAACAAACCAGTCTCCTCCAGAAACCAAGTGTGAAATGAATAAATAGGGCTCTGGTTGCTCTAATGGCATAGTGCGGTTACTATTTTTACTGTGGGGGGAGGATACTGTCTAGATTGTTTCTTTTTATCTCTGAGGAAATTCAGGGTATTGATAGGTGAAATATTGTGGACAATTAAGAAAGGAAAAAAGCTGGTCTAAAAAAGCAATATTTGGTAGGTACTTCGTTGCCTGGTATATTCATTCTGAGAGCTAAGTTTTTCTCAGAGGAAAGGGAAGGAACAGAGCAGCTATGCATCATGAGCAGAGGCTGCTGTTCTTTCCATCTGCAGTCTGTTGACGGTATTAGTAATTAGAAGCTTCTCTGCATCACTTTATACCTTTTTCAGTGTAGCTTTTAATGCAATTTTTGTTTATATTTCATATATATTTTAAATGAATGTCGTGGTTTAACTCCAGCTGGTAACTAAGCACCATGCAGCCACTCACTCACCCCTTCCCCCGCAAGGGGATGGGAGGAGAATGGAAAAAAACAAAGACAGTTTAATAGGTTAAAAAAAGGAGAATAATAATAACAATAATAACAATAATAACAATAATGATAGTACAAGTGGTACACAAATGAATTTGCTCACCTCATGCAGAAAAAAACCCCAATGCCCAGTCTGTTTCCGAGCAGCGATCCCGCCTCCCGGCTCACTTCCCCAGTTATATCCAGAATATGACATCATATGGCAGGGAATATCCCTTTGGCCAGTCTGGGCCAGCTGTCCTGGCTGTGCTCTCCCAGCTTCTTCTGCACCTGGTGGGGTGTGAGAAGCTGAAAAATCCTTGACTTAGTGTAAGCACTACAACTACCTAGCAACAACTAAAAACATCAGTGTGTTATCCACATTATTCTCATACTAAATCCAAAACACAGCACTACACCAGCTACTGGAAAGAAAATCAACTCTATCTCAGCCAAAACGAGGACAGTAACCACTCCTTATTCCATACCATCTATGTCATACCCATGTCCTATACTTCCCAATACATTCCAATGAATTACCATCGCTTTTCCTGTCTTTTGATATATACACACAGATATCATTCCCTTTGTCTATGGCCATCCCTCTAAAATGTCTGTTAAGTTCATTTAGTCTATGACTTTGCACTCCATCTGTCATAACTGTCTCTCAGGGCAGGGGAGACGGTGTGTGCTGTTGGATTGTTGCATGCTGCATCCAGAGCTTGCAGCTGGTGTATCTGGCAGTCCATGCTCATAGTCTGTGGGTTGAAGATGTCAGTCTCGAGAAAGTTGCTGGGCACTCGTTGCTGAAGCCAGTTCTGGTTTCATCACTGCTGCACCTTGCTCGGTTTCATCAAAGTTCATTCTAGTCTGGGTGATTCTCACTATAATACTGTTGATATGGCATGTAGCAACCATAGTAGTGATGACATGCAATATTATGTAGCAAGCAACATCATACAATTTAATTTATTGGCTATTCTCACACAAAATAAAATCCCCTTGACGTACACATTGGACTTGCCCATTCTGCTGCATCATCCACCAAGTGCACCCAGATCCTTGAGTGAAAGAAGTCCCACAGGTGGGTTTGTCTTGGCCCAAAGCAGGAATAACCCAGACTGTCTTCCCTAGCATACTCTTTATGTGCACTACAGGAACTTTATCGCCTTCTACAGTACCTAAAAGTTTTGATTGGGCAGGCCCAGCTCAATTGGTAGATCCCCTAGTGTTGACTAACCTCCTTGACTTTGACCACAATTGCATCTTATGTCCGAGAACTGTCATAGTCAACAGGTTGGCCTTTTTTCAGGGTTTTGATGCTTGAGTAGCCATTGACAGTCTGGCATCTTTCATTTACTCAGAGTCTCAAACTGCTTGTGGCATCTGTGGGAAAGCAATACCTGTTTGTGAATAATCAGAGCAGTTATGTAAATTATTACTATTCATAAAATCTATTTTAGAGCATTTCATGGCCACAAAACAAACTTGACAGTGGCCAGCTGAAGATTCAAGTGGTGGTTGTGGATTGCTCTTACACAAAGACAATCTTCCAGCATGAAAAGCTGAAATGAGCAGCTCTGCCTAGACTTCATGCAATTTATGACAAAGCGTGTGGTACAATCTGCCAAAGGAAATTGGTGAGGGCGGAGTGCTGCTACGCTTCATAGATCTGTAATTGTTGAAGAAGCTGGGACCATCCTCTACTGAGGGCAAACCTTAAGCTAATGTCAACTCGAGAAAATACCAAGTATGGAAGAGAGAGGGTTCAAGGCTTTCAGTGTGTTTTCTGCCATGATCATTAAATTCAGTTAGTTCCTTATAGATCCACAGTTTGCTACTGTTAGTGCGTAATGAGGGTGTCATATTTGCTGGTAAAGATTTGCAAGAGGAAGTAAGAAAGTGTCATGCAGAAAATCCATACCTTGCTCTGAACCTGTCTAACACACTGAAATTCATACAAACACCCTGAGGGGATTGTATGTAAACTTTATACCAAAACTCATGCATGCACATCTGAATTCTAAATTTATGGTAGTATTCAAGCACTCCTAACCCCAAATAATAGAAAAGATTATCAGATGCATTTGGTGTGAAATGAATAAAATGCAAAACAGCTTTGAAAGGTGCTTGCCTGAAGACACAATTCTAAGAACAGGTATTCATTTGCTATTGGGATACATATGAGCTTAAGTTCTCTAAATACCAAATATTTTCAGGGTAATTCAAAAAAATCTTATCTTTTTTGCAACATTGTCAATAATGTATGACTAGCAAAAAGACAGAAGAGGTTTTAAGGACTGTAGAGACACTTCTGCTTAGTGTTTCACATGCAATATCTTGTAAATCTTAATTTATAAATATAGTTCTGTCATATCTTGTCACCAGGATTATTCTTATCCTGTTGGTACAGAAATCTTGTGTTTATAAGCTTTTTCCACACCTGTCGAAAACCTGGATTCAATAAGACTCAGTTGAATGCATCCGTTTTCATTTTGCTAATTTCATAACGATTTTAATTCCCATATGGTGTTAGGTATACAGCAGAAGTGAAAAATAATTTATTGGTCACCAGCTAGTCTCAATCAGAAACCAGAATAAAATTGAGCCCAGTGGTCAATGTTTTAACATTTTTACCATGACCTCTATAAAAATGTTGTCTACTAAAGTTAGACAATCATGCTTTACAGCTGTGGTGTGCTCATTTAATTCCACAAAAGATGCATTACATATCAGCCTATGTTAATATCACAGTCTATAAAAATATCACAAAATGATAATGTTACTATGTTCTAAGAGATTATTAAAGGATATTATGGAATTCTATAGAATATAAAAATACAACAATTAAACTAACAGGACAAGTACTTTGCTTCCATTCACAGTGAGGTCAATTAAATTTTGTATTTGTTTGTTATTTTCATCTTACTCATTACAGACAATGGAATAGATTAAAGGAAAATAGAAAATGCATTTCAAATTATGAAATAACACGATTCTGGAGTGTGAAGTGGTATGGAACTTAAAGTAAACATTAGCCTTAAGCTACATTAGCTAAAATTATGTTAGATAAAAAATATAACCAACTATGTTCATTTTATAGTAAGGCCTAATCAGAGAAAATCTCTGAGAAGTCTATGTTTCTTTCATC
This sequence comes from Grus americana, assembly GCF_028858705.1. Lineage (NCBI taxonomy): Eukaryota > Metazoa > Chordata > Aves > Gruiformes > Gruidae > Grus > Grus americana. The sequence continues at coordinate 38,524,426 of NC_072855.1, read as the reverse complement.
TCATTTTTATAATTGACCTGTGGCATCAAACAAGCCCAGCTGTATTTCTTCGTCATACATTCCAAGGTGTTTGGGGTTTTGTTTGTTGTTTTTTATTGTGTTGTGGGTTTTTTGTTGGTTTTGGCTTTTTGTTTTGTTTTGTTCTTTTAAATAAATGTTTAGGGATTTCTTTCCTTTTCTAATTTTCAGACTATCTTTAATGACATATTATTAGTGACTTCACATTATGAAGGAGTTTCTCCTGTTATGGCGTTTCTGCATTAACAAATTTCAGTATTTGCACATGTGCATGCATGTGTGTGCACATATGTATGCATGTGTAATGCTAAGGAACATCAGTCTTTCAGAGTTTCCAACAATCCTATCTAATAATATTTAGGTAATAATAGTGATAAATTAGCACAATTCCAAAGTATACAAGTTCATGACACAAATTTTAGGAACATTTGGAATCTCCTTTTACTTTGTCAAGGCTTGAGTCAAAGCCTTTTGAAGCTAATGTGGAGTGTTGTGTTTATTTCAACCAGAACGCAGAAAAGGTCTTAAGTTGATAATTTTTCACAAGTTCAGAAAAATAAACAATAATGATAGCATGTGATATTCCATAAAAAATAATGTTGACTGAAAACAATGCAAAATTCATTTGAAGCTCTTCAAAATTTGCATGTTTTTATCCTTGAATAACCATATATTTTTTTTATATATATATAAGCTATATAGAATTTAAAATCTTTCACTATCAAGTGTGTTCAAATGGTTATAAGGGCATGGTTTCAATTTTTTTACATGAAACACTACATAAGAATTGTGTTATACACTGCTAATCGATGCTGACTCTCCTAGACATATTGAAGTTTTTCAAACTGAATATATATTTTTTTTGTTTTTCAGCAAAATACTTTGCTCCTAAGAGGCAGAAAATACATATTTTTACTGTGGTCACTAAGCCTACACTCTATCTAGGCTCTATCTCTGTTAACTCTGCTCTCATACCTGTTTGATTTTAGGAAACATACCGTAGCATGCTTGTTGATTTCTTCCTGATCATTATTTACTAAGCTACAATACACAAAAAGTTACAACTGAAAGGCAGATTAATAATTCATACCTCTATTATAAAAATCCGTAAATTGTATTCCAAGCAATGAGCTGCATCTGTTACCTAAAAATAAGAAGACAGGCACAGCATGGTAACAATTTAGAATATGGAGCATTGCACGGCAGGAAAGTTCCCATTGAGATGACTTTGGCTTAGATGAAAGTCCTAGCTGTCTACCACCTTTGATTGAACAGTTTCATTTTTTAAAGTAAACACTACTGTATATTCTGTGAATATTGCCAGTCTCCAAGAATGTCAATAATTCTTTCCGACAAAGCCAAGCTGAAAAGAAGAGGTTAGGGCGAGGGTACTGCACATATCGTCTTACAAAAATTAAGGGAAATTTCTTCAGGAAACTGTCCGTTTCTGATACATAAGAAATGTTTGCCTAGAGACTAGACTTATTTGTAATGTATTCTGTGCTGGAAAAAGTAATAATTTGTATCAACTTCAGTTTAAAAAAAAAAAATTAATTGACTTAGACATTCATGCTTACTTTAAAGACTGAAGCTGTTACTCACAATACAATCTTAAGTCTTCCTGCAATGTGGATGAAGGGGGATGGTATGCCACATTAATAACTGATGAAATCTAAAGGAATTTTGCTAAATTTCAGTGAGAACTTTGTCACAGGAAAATAGTGGCAATCTCACAGCCAGTCTACCCTGCATTTAAAAAAGCTCTACGTCTCATGATGTTTTATATACAGATCTAGAGATGTCATCCTGGGAGAAATCAATGACATTTTGTCTTTGTTGATATTGAGGGCAAAGTTCCCAATAATTTTGCTGGGAAGTCAAATGCAACATGCTTCAACTTTTTCCTCAAACCAGATTTTCAAAAACTAAATTGAAACTTTAACTGAGGAGTACCTTGCCTTTACGATGCTGGGTACAATGACATGATAATGACATACTTTTTCACAGCATTTGTGTATTCTTCATTAAGTGCCCAACATAACTCTTGATACAGGAGAGCTTAACCATACTGAAGAATCTGGCTACTTATATCATAAACCAAATACTCCAAATTAGTGAAATGGGGTTTGTTTGTTTGTTTGTGTGGTTTGTTGCTTGCTTCCTTTTTACTTTTTTTTTTAATTAGCCTGAGTTAACCTTCTGTGAAAACAAGATAGCAATGGCATCTCTACACAGAATTTTTAGAAAAATAAATCAATTAATACCTGTTACATACTGTGATGATGTAGTGTAACATAGTATCTGGTGGCTTTTTACAATAATGACAGGAAGTTCCCAGGGGCAGGTATCAGAACACAGATCATTCAGTTAAAAACTATGGTCCTGCTTGCACGTACTGTCTGTACCCAAAATCTCTTTTCTGTACAGTGGAACTAGGTTCACTTGAACCACTGAGAATGTAATGTTCCAATTTTCCATTTCACCCCTAGTCTGAGCTGCAGAGAGCCAAGTATTTTTGGGAAATCTCAAATGCAGATTTATTTTGAACTCTGCCTGGATAAAAGCAGATAGAATGCAAACTGATGTTCTGCTCAGACAACTTTCCTATTAAATAAGCATAAATATGCAATGCTTCTCCTTTCTTTCTGGGAGAAAAGAAAATAACCTGGTGCCACTGAATGTTGTATTCTAGAGAGGCTGGATCCTACGAGGAATGAGGGCTAAAAGTATGTTGGGGTTGAACTTCCCAAGAAAGTTAACAGGAAAAAAGTGGTGTTCTTGGAGCCTGCTGGATGATAAGAGTGCACAAAGTTACAAGGCTTCTATCCCAGATTCCCAAAACTACTGCAGTTTTAATGCAGACATCATCTGCAAAATTTTCATTCAACCACTGGGAAAAAAAAAAAAAGTTTATTTAGATTAAAGTGAATCATTACATTTTTATTTTCTTGATGAAAAATTATGTTGGTTTGAAGTTTTTACTGAAATGAAGATGCTAAATAAAAATTAATCTTCTACAAAGCTGTACTAATCAGTCATTGTCAGATCTAATAAACAGGTATCTATTAAATTTCGATAGTGTGATTCATTTGTATGAGACCATTTGTATTGTTCCTGGCCTTTTTGTAGAGATTTCCTTGTAAAGCCATTTTCTTCTGATTTATTGTCCAGTAAGCCAAAACACAGTCCAAAGAACTATCCACGTGGCCAGGATGGGTAGGTACAATGCACTTTGTGTCAGTATCACACCGAGTGTCTCAGTTACAAGAAAGATTACACTTTAGACCTGAAACATTTTTCAAGTTACTTGTTCAGTAAGGCGAGTTAGCCAAGCCAATTCTATGGATAACTTAAAGGAAATGATGGGAGGTAAAGTAGCTCTTTCTGCTTCAGTTACTGTGAGCATATTGTATAGTACTGTGAACTTCTTCAAAACACCTCTTTTGTACGTGTAGCACCTGGTCACGGAGGTGTTGTGTGGTGTTAATTTACAGTAATTGTTTATATTTTCTGCGAAAATGCATGAAATGCTACTACTTAGAGCTTTGCCAAAGGCTATACAGTAATTAAGAAAATAGTTAGGCTATAGTGTTTTCTTCTGCTGGGAATGAAAATAGTGGTGGAGTTACAGATGCACCTTCAGGATTAGAAGGACATAGACTGTAAGATAAGAAGAAAGGGCAAAGTCTGCACTGGTTTGTAGAGTGCAAGTCCTGCCCGTCTTTTGCCTGATATATGTTGAAAACTGGCACCGACGAAGTGAGGGGAAGGCTATTCCTACAGACTGCCCCTCTTAGTCAGTGGATTGTCCTGGCTCCAAAGTCCGGGGATGTAGGTGGGGAAGAGAAAAAGTGATCAAAACTAAGATGCTCTCAGCTTCATTTTCTCATTCCCTTGTAGAGTGGGATCTGCAGAACAGTAACAGCACTATTAGCAGACAAAAGCCAAATAGTCCCTCTGGAACCCTTAGAGTGGTCTCTCCTACAATTAACTCATAAAGCCAGTTCTGGATGGCTTCAGCCAACTTCTTTTCTAATATGTTCTCTTCAAAAGAGATTAAGTAATTAGTCCTTGTTGTGTATTAATCATATATGATAAAATTAAATTAAAAAATAAGCTTGAAGGAAAATAATAGCAGAACCTAGATAAAGAAACCACAATTTATTATGCTTTACCATAAAGAAGAAACCCATTGAAAGCAGCATTGAGAGCAATGCTGTCTCCTAAAAAGACAGAAAGCTTATGTTCTGTATTTCAGCTTGAAAAACATCTTTAAATTGGGTAGCAAATTTCTGAAAATCTGGTTTTGTTCCATAAGGAGAATATATTTGGAATACACTAACTTTGTGGTTCTAAGGAAGAAAGGTCCTGTCCTACACCTTATTGCTCATGTAAGTACTTACGTGTTTAAACAAACCTATGAGTTACTGGGCTTACTTGCTTAAGAACGTGTAACACACATCCACCTCAGGGCTGTAACTAGGGTGAAACACGTAATGTTGGTTGTCCCCCAAATGACTTTTCTTGCTTTATAGCAGACTACATTTTCAGACATAAAAAAAACCCCCAAACAAACAACAAAAAAAACAACCCCAAAAAACCCCACAAACAAACAAACAAAACCCAAATCCAAACCCAAACCCAACAAAACCCAAAACCCAGAAACCATCCAAAACAAGAATGGTAACTTTATAACCTTTAGATCTTTCTGTGCATTATTTATTATGCTGATACTAAAAGAAGATATTTTCTTTTGACTTCCTAATATAATCTGACATCTTGTTGAAAATGAATGCTATTTGGCATCATTCCAAAGAATTTTTATCCACAAAGTGGTAAATTGGAATACACAAATTTTTGAATTAGAAGTAACTGTAGTGGAGTTTGCACTATGAAAAGCCTTGGTTCTTTTGCATTTCTATCCTCTGTGTAGGGAATACAGTAAGCAATCTATATTTTTACTCATAAGTACTTCATTCAGAAGAATGTTACCTTCAGGTCAATCTCACAGAAGGCTGTTTCATACGTTCGTCTTTCAGCAGACATCTGTGTTTTATTCACATTCTTTCTAACCGGATTCATAGCCTCTGCTTACAAAATTATCTAAATTTCAACAATAAATAAACAGACTGAAAGCAATTTTGTGATCTAGTCTATAGGAATGAATAGTTTCTCCGCAGCCCTTTTATACCCCTGGATGGGAGAAGCTGCAAGAAAACTGTAGAGAATTTCCAGTAAATTCTGCAGCACAGAAGGGGCAAAGTCAGCCCACCTTCACTTCGGAGCCATGCCTAGCTATCTCTGTGGGAAGAAGCGGCAGCATTTTTTTTTGCAAAGGTGATATATGTGATTTTGCAGTCTTTTGGAAGAGTGAATAAGCTCACTCATAGAATGAATGAATCAGGCATAGCTCTCCCTTGCTAATATCTCTAGTTTCTTCCCCTGTTTGTAAGATGTCAGTCTTACGAGGCACATAGATTTGATGGAAGGTAAGGCCTCTTAATTCCCTATGTTTTTTAAATTGAGGAGTGCCAAAAGCAAACATTCTGCAAACATATCTGTTCAGATATAATCTTGAATGAAACTGTAAATTATTCTACAGGTAGTAGAGTTTGACCAATGGTTAGACTGGAGTGTAAAATTACTATTACTTTCCCTTTTCCCTTTTCCCTTTTCTTTCCCTTCCTTTTCCAGAAGTCCAAAAGCTGCTTAATAATAATTAGTAGTGGTTTAATGTGTTTCCCCCCTACCTAAAATTAGCATTAGCAAAATAAAATTGTTCATGCAGCAAATATTAGCACATCCAGATAGAGCACAAATACATTGTCACAAACCAGGAGGCAGGTGGGAGGGTTTAAAAAATAGCTGATGTTCTTCATGTTTGGAAATTAGATTTATTTTTTTCTTTATATATTTTTCAGCAGCTTACTTTTGGCATCATTCAGATCTCTGTAGATTAATACAATGTATCTCAGAATCGTGATTTAACAACTTCTTAGTTTTATTATTATCATTCCAACAGTAAAATGTTTTAAATACTGTAATTGGTCTCAATATTGCTTTGCATTTGCTTTGAAACACATTTATACTTAAAGGTATCCAACAAACTAAGCTAGACTTTGCTGCATAAGTAATAAAAATATTGTAGAAGTTAGTTTTTAATTAAAATAAACCAATCTTAAATATTTCTATTTCAATATCTATCACTGCAAAAGGACATGAAAATGAAAAATTTCTGAACTATTGCTTCATTGAAATGACTGGGAAAATAATTAGAGTTTTATAGTAAAGAAGGAAACACATTAATTATTTGCAGAAAATGATTTGTTTGTGGAATCAAGGCCAATTTTATTTTCTTGTACACAAACTGAGCATAATTTTCATTCATTTGTCCATTTTTTAAAAAAAGACATGCTGATATTTCAACATACGGATTACTTGTTAAAAGGCCAACTGTCTGTGTTTCCATGGAAATTTTTATGCAGCTTATCACAGGGCATTCTCAAAATCTGAGCTGGGTTGGTTGGCATTTTCTCATATATGACTTATAACTCACATTGCATTGGTTTTAGCTTTAATTTCAGCGTTGTTTTACTGAGCCCACTGCACCAACAAAGAGTCTTGGTCATTAAACAACACAAATCTTAAACACTTTTACAAACGGAATTAAAACAAAATGGCAAACTCAGAGAACATTGGAAATAAACTATTTCTGCTAGCGTTACCTGCTGCTGCACATTTTTTCTTCGCGCTCCACATCCTAAAGGAAAACTACTCCATACATTCTTATTATGTTGTTCCTCTGCCAGTAACATACACTTCAGTAGGAGGTGCAGGTGCCCAGCGACACTGAAAATCAGGCAATTAGTGTCTCTGTTATGATACTGAGGCCTGATTAGCCTCTGCCTTGTGTATACCCCCTTTGACCTGTGAGAATTATTTTCATGCAGTTTATTGCTGTAGTTTAATTCCCAGTTTCAGCTGGGGAACTGTTTGGAGCTGCTGCTTTCTTTTTCCAGTAGGTGAGTTGATATTTTAAATAAGCCCTACATGTATTATTAATATGAGATAATATTATAAAGGGAACACAGACCCTGAGAAATACAGAGGTCTTTTTCTGCTCACTTGTAGTAAAAAAGGCAACTCTTCTAAACTGAAGTAAGGCAGGAACAGTAGCTACCAGCAGCAGGTGGGTTTGACTCCACGGCACAGGAAGAAGGAAGAGGGAAAGAAGGAGGAGAAACAGCAGCAGCAGACCTAATTTCTTTAGGAAAAAGAACAAGGAGTGCAACTGGCCAAAGAGAGCATGGAGCAGAGACTTCTCCGTAGCTCCTTGTCCAGACAGTTTCTACAGACGAGCATGTTTTTGCCTGTTTAGTACTGCCTAAGCAGCTACAGAGATTTCTAGAAGAGCTAGAGAAAAGGATAAGAGCTCTGGGTGTAGACTCACTAAATTATTTTCAGTTTGTCATAGGGGACAGAACAGCAAATAGAGTTTATTGACTAAAGCAGTGCCTCTCTTGTGAGCGTGTATTTCTATACAACCACTGCCATCCTCGGTGTTTATTGTAGAATGCTGGTACAGATCTCGATGCCTACATGCGGTTTTACTAGCGCATCCCTTCTCTGACAAGCTTTACAGCTTTACAACCACACTGGCAACAGTAATAGTGCTTGTTTTCGCTGGTATTCTAATTTTTACTTACAACTACGTGAGGAAGAAAATGACATCATTGTTTTAAGACACGGAGCAGCTGTCAGGTGGGTAAAAAACATGGACTGCGTTCATGGCTTTTCATGCGGTGAGGATTCAGTCCTACTTATATGAACACTTTGACTTCACCTGTGCTAGTTCACCCCCTGAGAGCAGTATTTTTATCAGCCCTAAGCACAAGCCTAATTTATACAGTAATTCTGCAAGTGAGAATGGGTTTGCGTTGTCATGTGGCTGTGCCTCATCTGTTAAGTACAGCACCTTAGCTACCGCTGTAGTCCTCAGCCTAGCCTTCGCGTGCTTCTGCTGAAGTCTGCAGAAACACTCCTGTTTCCTTTAGTGGGAGGAGAGTTTTGTCAGCACTTTGTGAAAACCATATGCTGAGTGCACAACTAGCCATTAGCTTGAATTCGAAAGTATAAATTCTGGTGAAAAAAATTTCCTAGCACTGCAGCAGCACCCACTAAAATATGGCGTTTGGCACACACAGTTGCCATAAGCAGCACGTAACTTTTTTTTCTGGAAATACATTAAAAGGCAAAATGGGTGACTCTCCAGGAAGTAATCTGAGCCTTGATTATAAAATAAATATGACTTATTGCAATTCACATGCAGTTTCTGAACGCAAGTAAGGAAATTAAAATTCCAAAGATACAACATATGACAGAAATCAAGAAAGCTCATGCAACCATGCTCTTAAACACCAAAGTCAAATCTGGTGTCTTTGGATCACCACATCTCAGACTGCAAAGCTTTGTTTTCTTGAAATTTCTGATGCTTTTAATAGTAAATAAAGCATGTCTCTTCATCTTTGATTTTTTCTGTCAGTGTGCACTGTTACAATCTAATAGCAGTCTTTGTAGCAACTATACCTCAAACCAAATTATAGTGGTACAGTATCTTGAGTGTTTTTGCAGCATAAATTTCAATCCTTAAATTCGAGATTATGAGGACCCTATTGCTACTGTATACTGAAACCTGCATGGAAAAGCATTTGATCAATTACAGCCCGTACTTTCCCAGCCTTTCAGTAAGTCCCATCCTTGCTAAGGTCATGAGCAGAAAAACTCTTGTTGAGGACTGCCAACTACCTTGATGAAGCTGGAGGATGAAAATCCGTGATCCTACACATACACATTCCAAAATGCAATCTATTTTATCTAGTTTATTAAAAGCTTTTCTAGAAACTAAACGGATGAACTCTATCAAACATCATGTATCACAATAAAACCACATAATCAATAAACAATAGAGACACCCAGCGACAACTAGAAGAACATTTTTCACAAACAATGCTTTATCTTTGACCTCTCAGTCCAGGTTGTCTCAAGGGAGATCTACAGAGTAAATTCAAAAGACAAGCCTGGGAAATAAAATTCATAACTCACTGTGCATTAAAAATCATAGACTTCAGTGGAAATATCAGTTTTATAACATGCTATAATTTTTCCCAATCGAGAGAAAAATCTCTCCAGCTTGCACAAGAGCTAGCTGTTTTATCGCTTCTTCCTACCAGTCCACCAGTACTTTATTTTCAGATTAGCTCTGATTAACATGATAAAGTTTAATTCACATCTTCTGTTCTCAAATTTTATTTATAAGATTTGCTGCTATTTAGAAGTTGGATATTTCTATTCTAAAACTGAAGGACTAGTATGCACTGAAATCTTCTGATTTTTCACCAAATATATCAGCCCTGTAATAAAATATATTATCTTTTCCTACAAGCGTTACTACAAAGTGCAGCAGGCTGACCAGTTTCAAGTTCAAGTTGAGCAACATTAATCACTGGTCACATATCTGGCTGAACTCTAGTTTGGTAAGAGGGCATATTGCCTCCTTTAGGACTTGGAGAAACAATCAGCTCGCTACACCCAGGACCTGGTTCCTGCTGACAGACCTAAATAATATAATTCCATTCAAAAAGGCTGGAGTGGATATTTTTTCACTTAAGACCCACCCCTTGTCCTTTCTGTCTTTCTCTTTTGAGGGACGGGGAAAACATGAGAGAAGAAATTCCTCAAAATGTACATCTGAACTTTGGGTACTGCTGTCTTCAGAAAGATTGAATGGTACTGTTACTCAACATAAAAGACAGGAGAGAGGGGGTTTTCCTGTTCACTTTTGTGCTAAGTTCTCCATTCCTTTTGTATGAGTTTGAGACAAGGACTGGTCAATTGACTTCTCCTGAGGGGGCTGTGGGCATAGAGCATCTTCACCTGGTGGGAGGTAAAACCAGTCTGTACGGATGCTCCGTGACTGAGAGCGCTGCTTGCAACGCCGTGAGCTGCAGGCTTCGGAAGGGCTTCACTTGTTGTCGTCTCTGACACACTTCCTAGTCACGGACGCTCTCTCTGTTACCTCTTCAGTGGAGATGTAACCCCCAGCCGCCAGAAACAATGCTGACCATTAATTAATCCTGGTATATATTTCAGCAGCTTTCCAAACCCAGGCCTAACACTAGGTTTTAAGGAGTATGTGAGAGGAACAGTGTATAATATAAGCATAAACATAACAGCAAATTTTAAATCTTCATTTTTTACATGGTAGTATGAGAACTACTGTCTTCTGCAGCTTTCTCTTAATTCTGGCTCCAGGGTTGAGTCCTGGGTTACTTTCATTTACACAAGAATCTTCTCCTGCATTTTCTATTGTACATATTTTGAATAACTCTTAATTTACTTTTTCTGATCTTGGATGGTACTCATCTCCATTGCTAGGAAAGTCTCTCTGTATTTTTCTTGTTTTCTTCCCAAACCTTCATCTGTGCCTTTCTGACCCTTCTCTAATGCCCTCTTTCTAATATCTGACTTAAGTAATTTTACATTATTCTCATCTCCTTTACTGCAGGCATAAGGGAAAAAACAGCCTTCAGCTATTATTTTCTCCTACTATATTCCCTCAGTAACAGAAAATGAGATCTTGCATCATTCTATTACACTTAAGACATTTTTATTAGATTGACATTAACATAAAAACCCCCCCGTTTCATAAAAATAACTCTATAACATCAAACAGAATTCTCTGGGTTATCAAGCAACAGAGTTCACAACCATTCAGTCAGCATCTTGAAACACAGACAAGACAGAAATTCAGTGGGGCAAGATAGGAAAAGGAGGGAGGAAACACCAACTATATTGATGTTCCCTTTAACTAATTTTCTTTGCTGCGCATTGAGTACATTTGCATCTAAAAAGGTTTTGGAATAGTAGTGCAAGAGCCCAGAAATCATCAAGCAAGGGCAAAGCCACCCCTTCTTATGACTTTGCCCTCTTTAAGTAAATATTAAGAAGACATTATGGTTTTCTTGTTGTTATAACACAAACAACAGCAGGATCAGGTAATAAACAGACGTCTCCTGCAGAACAATGTCACAGAGGTACAGCTTCGTACTTCAACACTTGTGACTGTCAACATTCTCAGCAAACGCAGTCACAAAGTTTTACTTTCTGAAACAGGTATGAGAGAAATAATGAAGTCAAATATCAAATATCTTTTCCTTCTACTCTTCTAAAAAGTCCCAAACAAAACATCATGTTTTGCCTGGTTTCCCTATGGGTTCTTGAGTAGGGAGAAGATATGAAGCTTTACTTATTTCCTTTTTTCATAGATCACATTATCTCATTCCTGTTACTTCCAATATCTAGAAATAGATACCCTGATTTTTTTAGGGCAGTTCAAAACATAACCAGTAAGTTACAAGTGCTGTATAACAGATGTACAGATGATAGATATTCAACAGATGAATTGCTCTTTGCAATATTTTATGTCTTTTCATTGATAATGCAAACAATTAAGTCAACTAAAACAAACTACATGCATGACTTTAAGGCAATTAATGTTGAGATATCTGAGTCCACTTTACATATTTATCACTCTGTGGCATTTTGTATGTGTGATTCAGGAAATGAACATGTTTTTCTGAAGAACAAATCAAGATGTCATGCATCACTTTTTCAAATGTAGAGATTTAGCTAAAGAATTTGGTCCTATGTGTTCAAGAGAGCTTATTCTTAGGAGAGTAAGGAGGAAATGCAAACATTCAGACGATTATTATCATTTCCCTGAAACAGAGAAACAAATGGAATATGAGGAATGTTATCTCCATCTCATGCGTTTTAAGGAGCAAGACCATACAATGATACACAAAAGCTTTATTAAAAATTCATTAGACTGTAAAGTCTCTCATTTTGTAATCAGAATTAAGTAGTTTTCTAATGTCATTAGCTGAAAGTCAATTTAAACCAGTATCACCAGTTGCAACACACTCCAAAATGCTAAATTAAATACAACAAATGTTTTCCACTTATTTTTTATTAGAAATATTAACATTTCATATTATGAATCAAAACCACATTGCAGTGATTTCTCTAACAAATAAATTTCCCATGAATTTATTTACTAGTTATATTTACATTGGTCACAAAAAGCAAAGGAGTTTCAGAAACAGAAATCCAGTGATCATGTTTAATTTCTGAGCCAGTAGAATATTGATGGATGGAAAAGCTCACAAGGAGTGTGGTTTTCTCTTATTAGGTGGGCAGTTCCCTGGATAGTAACAGCAAAATGCAGTAAGCTAAAGCAAGAAGATCCTAGAATAAAGAAAAAGTAACTTAAAAAAAAAAAAAAAGCACAAAAACTTTTCGATATGAAAGTATTGTATTAGTTAGGAAGATGGTTGACACTGGTAGAAGCTATGGCTTCTCATATAAGTTGTCTTTGGTTTGCTTCTGTAGTAAGGCAGTAGCTGTGATCTCAAATACTTTTTATTCTAGTAAATATATATTTCTGTCTTCAAAAAATATTCTTATACCTAAATATCACTAGATTGATAAAATACATAAGGAAAAATAGATTTGTAATATAAACTTTTTAGTTTGAGAAATAATTGGCTTATTTTAACTTAGGTTCTTCAATAAGGGTCTAGTTTTCTGGGAAAAAAGAAATAGATACTTTCCTATAAAGAGATTAATATTTCTTAAGGAGCTCAGGCAAGGTATCAAAAATTACTAGCAATATTTAAAAAAACATTTAGCTGATTGTGCAGCATACATCTTAGTGGTATTAAACAAGCTCATATGCCAGGTATAAGTCAATATTTTTTTTTAACCCTTGAATAACTGCATATGTCATATAAGATACCATCTCCCCTCCATATGTTATGTTTTAACATATTCAAAATGTATAAGAGAATACATTTTCTGGAGTCATGAGTGCAGTACTAGAAATGGGCCCCACAGTGTAGCTGGCCACCTATATCTAAAAACTTTATGTTAGGTTCTCCTCTATACCATTCATTGCCTCCTCTCAGACTCTGGCTTTGACAATTTTTCTGCACATTTACTCTAAAATGGCTTCCTGCAGGTGTAGTCTCCACTCTGTATTGTTGACTGGTCCTTCCAAAGTGATGAAAACCATTACATTTAAAAAGTATTCAGTCTTTTTTGCCTGAAAGATAGTGAAGTCTCCAAGGAAGCTACTATTGGCTTTTATATACTGTGTTTACTTGCCGTTCAGAGACAAAAAAATCAAAAAAATCTAAAAAAGTCCTGCTCAAGCTGGAAATGGATCAGTTTGTTTTGGAGACAAATGGGTTTTTTTCTTCTTTCAAGTAAGCAACAGATATCACATCGGCTTCCATTTGATTTCAGCTAGAGCAGTATTTCTCTTGAACACCAGCAACAAAGTGTCACAGAGGACTTGGCATCAGATGTAATGTTTGAGAACAAATATTTAAGATGTGTGTAATAAAGGAGACCTTTGCATAAAAGGGCTCTTGTCTGCCCTAGTCATCTGTTGTACTAAAACCATTTCCAAAACCAACAGTTCTGGAAGGGCTACATTTAGAGATTAAACCATTCCGCAATCAACACTTCATGACTGTCATCAGCCAAGTGCCTGGAATAGGTTTGCAAAGGAATGATCAGACCAAACTGACTTTAAAGGCTCACTAAACAGGCTCTGCTGGCATGTGCTGCAAACCGTAGGGGGAGCGGGGAAATGAGGAAGAGAAAAGGGCGGAAAAACAGAAGCAGATTTACTGCAGCACAGCCCTGGGCTGCCACCAGCCTGTCGTCTGTTGCACCCCGTGACATGGCCAAAACCTCAGCAGATCTCCGCTTGGCCTGGATCAGCAGGGGAGGAGGGAAATTCACTGCCAGTTCTCCAACAGCTGGCAGCGCTCCTACAGCTGTGTCTGGGCAATGACCAGGCTCAGGTTATGGCCTTCCTGCGAAAGCAGTCCGTTTTCCCCCTCCTTAGCTAAAATTTGCCTCCTCAAAGCCCAGATTAGGGGCTTGGGAGGCTATGAAGTTCGCTGCCAAATCTTTTGCCGTGTGCCCATACGACTCTTCACGCCAGCATAGAAAAGTCAGTGCTAGGATCACCAGTCAGCTACAGAGTTTGAAACGGGATCTGAAAAATCACTCATAATGGTCTCGAATTAACAGGTACCTTGGGCAGATCATCTTGAAGAATTTCATCCCACCTCTAACGCGTCTGGTGTGGTCAAACAGACTCTGTGAGGAGCTGAGGGAGGCTATTCAATGCCAGTTTCACTCCCTCGTGTGTTTTCTACAGGAGTAACAGTCTTGTTTCTGCCCTCCATCCCTGCCATTCTCCTTTTTCTTTGCGTGCTCTAATTTTTCAAATGAAAAAATACCAGAGAAGATGCACTTCTGACCTCTGATTTCACTGATGGCTCTATATCAAGGCACTCATTTCAAAGATGGGCTCTAGAGCAGTAATCGATATTTAGCCTTACAATTGTTCTAAAGATGCTAGCACATAATGCTGAGTTTATGTAAGCCTTTGAAAGATTGCACTTCTGGGCTGAAAATGCTTCACATCAAGCCAAGTAACACTTCCTTACAGTGTGTTAGTGACAGATAATGTGCTGCTTTAGAAAGTCCACGCGTTGTGGTAATGCATCTCTTATCATAAGGTGCAATATGACCCTAAACACTCCTTCTCTTGTGCTCTGTTTTAAGAAAACACAAAAAATTTTAATCCATTTGCACTACTTCATTATTTTTTTATGGGATTATCTCGCCTACCTCCTTGCTAATCTTATGGTGATAGCATTTATCTGACTCAGTGAAACTAATGATTACAAATTTCTCTTTGCATTTCTGACATTTAAATTGTATTCCTGTGCAGTTTGCTAAGTAAAAGGCTGCAGCAAAACCAACAAGTAACTTTTTTTGTCTTTAAAAAGTCATATTTTAAATAACTAAATCATGACAAAATAAATATTTTTTATCTGACTGGTGAAGTTTGGTGTCTATTGTAAGACAGATGCATCTCAAAGCCTATTAAAGAAGAGAACGGCCTATTTTTGTTCCCTCTTGATGGAATTATCCAGCCATAAAAGATGAATTTCTGTGGTTTACCATTTCATTCCACTGATTATTACCAGCACAGTGAAGTGGTAAATACAAATGCTAATTTCAACATACTTTGAAAGCAAATTTTTAAAGTTTGATAGGCTCTCGTAGTATTTTAAATTAAAATGCAAGGTACTGTAAAATCCATTTTGTTTACAAACAAAAAATTACAATACAAATGCAAAAGATACTGAAATGTAAAGATTATCAAACTACACTAAGAATAAAAACCTGATGGGAAAGAAAGTTAATACAGAGATAATACCAACCTAAAGTAGTGGTGGGGAAGTGGGAAAGGAATACGGGAATCACAAATCTCACTAGCATTATGGGCCATAGAAAACATCTTTTGAAACAATCCGTAATAATCACATTCAATTTGCAAGGCTATGTTATAAGATAGAGAAAAAACAAAATATACCAAAATATTAGCTATTAGAGTTTTATGTCTTCTTGTTTTAACTGCTAACTTATTTTCTCACTCTTCAATGTTTCCTTGGGTTATAATTCAATCTAAAAATATTTTTCTATTACTGAGAGTTAGACAAAGATTGTGTATTTGTAGAAAATAAAAAATTGAAAAGTTCTATAAAACCTACTACCTTTATTAATTGATGTTTTGAGCTTCTTTTATTTATATACAATTTTCTGCTTTTACAGTCAGTTTTGTGCTCTCCTTTGCCATTTGTTTGCCATGGGTTTTGCATGTATTGGTACGAAGGGGAAATAATTTTTTATATATATGTGTGTGTATATATATAACCTCATACAACATACATAGCTTGTAAAGCTATTAAAAAATAAATTCTCAACTCATTTTAGTTGAATGCACTTATTCAGTGAAATACACTTGCTCTTTTGGAAAATATCCTCAAATGATGAGGATATCAAGATCAGGAGTCTTTTGATTTCTTCCCAGTATCAAAAAATGAACAGACAGAAGTGTGGTCAGTTTCCATAAAACATAGGAACCAAATACTCAACTTTATAATATTCATTAG
Organism: Grus americana; assembly: GCF_028858705.1. Classification (NCBI taxonomy): domain Eukaryota; kingdom Metazoa; phylum Chordata; class Aves; order Gruiformes; family Gruidae; genus Grus; species Grus americana. The sequence goes on along the minus strand of NC_072855.1, from coordinate 38,508,308 downwards.
TGTAAATCGCGAATTGTTTGCCTTTTGGTGTTTATTGCATGGTATAGCATAAGGATACTCCTGAAAAAACAGCCTTTTGCCATTATGATAGATCTGATGATAGACAAAATCGGAGGTTGCAAGCCATTTCTATCTGTTGTCTTGCGGAAAGTTTTCTTTCCCCCTGGAAGGTTTGCTGTAGAGCTGGAGACATAAACATATAGGAAATACGGGCAATTCAGGAGAGCTGTCCTTTGAGAAATACCTACCATCTTTTGCTCACTTTCTGCTTTCTGAAGGTGTTTTTGTACAATTGTTTCTGGGCAGCTCTCTAACTCAGGTTAAAGATTTTTTGTTGCTTTTTGCTTTTGTATTTTTTGAAGTATATACTTACTGGTCAATGCAAAGGTTTCCTCTACAGGGAAATAGTCTAGTACCACTGAGCACATGCAATATATGAAAGAATCTTTCCTTTCATGAGGAATCTTCCACCTCAATTTTTTTTTCCCTACATCTCATGTCTCCTCTTCCTCACACAGTCCATTAACATGACGGGTATCCTCAGCTGCAGCCACTTAAGTAAGCAGCATATGAAGAAAGGGTTGGGAAACAAAGAGAGCTTAAAGGTCCCTTTTGCAGCCGTGTGATGCTGGCAGCGTTTAGGCTACGTTGAGATCTGCCTGTTTGCCTGTTGCTCAGAGGAGAGAAGCTAGTATCCAGGAATCAGAGGCACATAGCAACAGCCGAGAGAATGGGGGGGTGGGGTGTGTTACACATTCTTTATTCCAGAGGAATAGCCAGCAAAGCTCAAAGGATTTCCAGCTGTGCTCTGTCTAGGATAACAGAGAGTTTGAGCTTAACAAAGCTCATTTGATTTTGCTCATTGATTTTCATGTGTATTTTAGCATAATAAAGTTCACAAACTCCAGTGTTTGCAAAAAGTGAAAATGAAAAGGTTGTGAAAATAGTGATGTCATTCTTGAATCTGAATGAATTCTCCCCATTTTTTTTCCTGACAGGGCACAAACACCTGTGCACAGCAACCCATGCACTACTTAAATCCCATTTAGTTTAAGCCCTCGGTGAATTTCACTGGTACATAAACTTAAGACCAGTCATTCCATTTTCCCTGGGCAGCAAAGTTGACTTATGCAGCTTTTTCTCTCCTTGCCAATGATTTCCGCTCCTGTGACTTCCCATCATCTGCACTGATAATAACACTGCAAAAATAAAGAAGGTGCTTTAAAGAATATAAATTCACCAGGCACTTCTGAAGGGAGAATGAGTGGCAAGATAGTGGAGCCTCTTGCATCAGCCTTGCTGACAGGGGAAATAGTCCTGTGCTGATGGGGTGCGAAAAGCAGATCTCAACACATGGTAGTATTTTGAAAGACGCTTTGAAAAATGCAGAGCTAACCGCCTATCTTCTTTAGATTTGGCCTTTCACCTGTGTGGAAGATACTCAGGCCTAAGTGCAACAGGCAGCTCAAGTGGAAAAATAAATGACATAGGTAGCTAAATTAAGGAGTTTGAAGGATTATCGTTTAAATTATTCACTTACAAAAAACTGGCATACTGTGAACATAGTGGACTAATACATCTGTAACACCCTGATCATTAGTAAAGATACTACAGTGATAATGGTATATCAGAACAGATATGCAAACTGAATCACCCAAGTCTCATGATAAACCAGTCTTTCAATCAGGTACAGTCAACGTTAGCAGAAGCCGGCACTCTTTATATATTGAATAAACTTATAATTTTTAATTTCTAGTGGCATTAATCTGGCAGTTGTCACTAGGGGTAAAATGAAAGCAAAAATGATGTAAGCAAATGCCTTTGAAAAGTACAAGATTTTTCTTCTCTCTCTGTATGTATTCCCTGTGACATAAGCCTCAGCTTATTCCCTTCAACCTTGTCAGTTTTCATCACTGTTAAATCTCAGCAGAAACTATGGGTTTAATCAAAACCAAACAATCTCCTGAGTTGAAAAAAGTGCTTTTTTCAGGAGGTCTTTGTTTTTAAAGAGTTTGCAAACCTTTAAAAAATACAACGTGTAATACCTTCTTAAATAACACTTCAATACGGTGTTACAAATCAATGTGGAGTTCCAGAAGCACTCACATTAGTGCAAAATGAGTTCATCATAATTACCATTATTACCATAAATACCAAAGGAATTAATAATGATTAGGGCGATATTTTAAAGCGTTCTGCATTATCTTGTGTATTGTTTGTAAAATTCCAGGATGACGATAATTACTGTAAAGCTTCTCTCTGGGCAAGGTTCTCTTTCCAATGGAGGGATAGCCCAAAGCTAAATGTTCCTGACGTCCCTCTGAAATCTTCAAAAATGGGGTTAGGACACTTTGTACATGCATGAGCTTGGAGATTGCTTTCCCCATAGGGTAAATTTCAACAGTAGGCCTGATATTAGTAAAAAACCCCAAGAAATAAGCATTCAAGACAAACCATTTTTCCTGACTCTCTGGATGGTAGCTAGAATAGTTCTTTTGTGCATATTGTTGCTAGGTTTGTGATAGGTGAAGAAAGCTCAAGCATGCCTTAGTGAATTCTGTGTAAGTATGTTTACTTGTTCAGTAATTAAAAAAAAGTCAAACCGTATAGCAGAGAATCCTTTCAGCTGAAAACCCATTGGAATTTTTAATTTTTCATAAGAATGAGGTGTATAACACTATCATGCTTAACCTTCTTCAGGGGAACACTTATGAAATGCATAAAAAAAATAAAATTATGGCTCTTCAGTATGTTAATGTTGGCAGCATGGGCTGCTTTTCAGCTACTTTTATCACCATATGCATCACCTTTGATTTTAGACATGCATTGCTTAGGAAAGACAAGGATTTTGCAGGGCTGAAGTGGCTTACAGATGTTATTCCTGATTTTTGCTCCCACAGTGAATTTCAACTGTACAAGGTAAAAAAATCATATAATAGATATGGAGAAGAAAGATTTATGAACATAATGTACATCAAGATGAATCTTCTGATTCTTTGGACTGTCCAAATCTTTCAATTTTTAGGATAGGCAACTTTGCAGAGGTGCAGACTAGAAAAAGAAGCCAGTTGTGAAATTTTAGTCTGAATTTCAGTAGTTTTCCACTTCTTTCCCTGAGCTATCTTATTTTCAGTGCATAAAAGGGGAGGCCAGGGCAGTTCCACACTCCTCGTCCTGTCATGGATCCATTCCCATGTCCTGAATGAGCTGACACAGCTTAAAACTGATCAAACAGAAAAAAAGAAGCAATCAAAGATCAACTCCCAGTACATCAGCTCCCTGCTTGACCAAACGATACAACCATTGGAGCTCAAGGGCTGGCATAAGGCAATGGGTGGGAACGTGTGGCTGGGGAGAGGGGGGAACTAAGGACTCACCGGGCTTCCCTGTAGCAATTTGCTCAGAACATAAAACAATCACAAGCAAAGCAAAAGATATCGAAAGTATCAATCCATATCAGTCCATTCCCATGGAAAATAAGACTCTTAAACCAGAACTTTTTTTGACATAACCATCTTTATAGAAGGTTTAAAAGCCTCAACTCAGTTCAGTGCTCACTTTTACTTCCCTTTTTTTTCCTTTCATTTTTACATTTTATTTTTAGCACCAAATAGTTGAAAACCCTGGACTTAAAATTTCCAAAGTATCTAAATCATAAATGCTCAAGTCATTGCTGAAAATAAAATTTAGTTTCCAATCTACGTAGGAGGTTTTAGAAATTTTATGCTGGATGGTATGCTAACATTTAATGTGTAGATGAAATTTGCTTAGTACAGAGTTCATGCACAACTGTTATAAGCTTAAAGGTAATTTATAATTTTGTTAGAATAAATTTCTGGTGGGAAATACCGGGGGTTTTTTTCTAAGAAAGCATTTTTTCTGGTGGAAAGAGTGAAGATGATGGGTCCCTTGTTGCTCACCTAGAAGACTGCTATCAGTTTCAGTTTTTACATGAATGGTCCAAGTTCCTGGACCATTTGCTGCTTTCAGCAGGGACAGGCAGACTAAGCATCCGTGGCTCTTTGGCAGTGAGGCTGAAAGGATGAAAGACTCCTATCAATTTCTCTTTGTCTTCAGGGAGAAAGTAAAGCTCACAAGAGCCTTCACTCTGGTACTCGGAACGATGAAAAATTCCTTTTCTTTTCCTCTGAAATCAATTTTTTTCCTGGATATTCTATCACATTTTTAAAACTTTTTGATTGAATAAGCTTAAACGTAGGACTCTAAGGCCTCTTAGCTGCTGGTGATCCCCACTTGAGGGCAGGTACACAGGCAAAGTATACTTCCAGTTCTAACCTGCTGCGGTGCCAGGCTTGGAGCTGGTATTGTTGGGCATCATCACAGTTTACACAGATGGGGAATTTGACTTGGAAAGATTTTACTGAGGGTTATAAAGTTCTGGTGAGAACAGGCCTCCCTCACTTTCCCAAGGATAGAGCTGCTTCTGTTCACAGGTAAGGATATTTCTGTAAGTCCAAGGCAGACTTCTTTACAATGCTTTAGGCCCCGAGTTCTGACAGCAATAGTAAAGCTTCATGTTGATTTTCTGCATGGAGTAGAAGACGACAGACTATAATAGATTTAAACAGAAAACCTGACCCCATAAGGTCTTTGAAACTGGTAAATAAAAGTATTCTTTAAAACATTGTGTTTTTCTATGATAAAATCAATATGAACATTCAATTAGTACTTAGAATTCAATGTGTGCTAGTTTGTTTTAAGTGCTTATTTCATAAATGTAAACATAAATTCCCCGAGCCCAGAGCTGTTGAGAGGCAATAGTGATATAAGGATCCTTTCCTCATTATGATCTATTTCTGCTATTGGAATTTTTCATAGAATCATAGAATCTTTAAAGTTGGAAAAGACCTCTAAGATCATGAAGTCCAACCGTCAACCCAACACCACCATGTCTACTAAACCACGTCCCAAAGTGCCACGTCTACACTTTTTTTGAACACCGCCAGGGATGGTGACTCCACCACCTCTCTGGGCAGCCTATTCCAATGCCTGACCACTCTTTGGGTGAAGAAATTTTTCCTAATCTCCAATCTAAATCTCCCCTGACACAACTTGAGACCATTTCCTCTTGTCCTTTCACTTGTTACTTGGGAGAAGAGACCAACACCCACCTCATTACAACCTTGTTTGAGGGATTTGTAGAGAGCAATAAGGTCTCCCCTCAGCCTCCTCTTCTCCAGGCTAAACAACCCCAGTTCCCTCAGTCGCTCCTCATAAGACTTGTGCTCCAGTCCCTTCACCAGCTTCGTTGCCCTTCTCTGAACATGCTCCAGCACCTCAGTGTCCTTCTTGTACTGAGGGACCCAAAACTGAACCCAGCACTTGAGGTGCGGCCTCACCGGTGCCGAGTACAGGGGCACAATCACTTCCCTAGTCCTGCTGGCCACGCTATTCCTGATACAAGCCAGGATGCTGTTGGCCTTCTTGGCCACCTGGGCACACTGCTGGCTCATGTTTTCGGCTTTTTTGGCTTTATTTGCCATCTCCCAGAAAGGGGGGGGGGGGGGTGAGTGACAATAAAATTTTAATTACTTAGTAGGGCAGTAATAAACGCAAGAATTTAGGAAGAAAGATAAACCAATAGAAAAATGCCAGACAGGGATGTTTAAAAAGTCTTTTCAGCACAAATAAGGGGAAGAGGTGTAAAGGTCTGGATATTCCCTCATGTTACTGTGACTGGTGCAAGGTAAATTTATGGCACATTGAGAGGTCACATATGATTATATTTTCGCAACTTCCATTAAACTAATACTTCTTGGTAAGTCATTAAGAATTAGGTGCATTGCAAAATGCCTCTGTTTTTCAAGCTGACATAAATATTGCATTAATTAAATCTATTAAGAACATTGAAATGAGATTTCATTAACTAATATCCCCTATTAGGATAATTATGACTAATTATAGTTATTAGACTAATGGCCTTAATCCTCAAGCACAATGTGTTACAGAAGGTTAAGAGGCCCATGACAAATTGAAAATCAAAAGTATGATCAAACTCTTTTTAATATTTTACACAGCCACCATCACATGATGGTAGCTATGACAGCAATAGTTTCATTTTTTTGCAACTCACCTCACGCTGGAGAAGAAGATAATTTTTTATGACTTGCTAGTGATTTTAGGTGCCCCAAAAGAACTGTTATAAAGGTCCTGATTTTTAGACCATAGGTGCTCATCAGTACGAAAAATTAGCCTTGAATACATCCTACTAAAAGAAAAGCTCTTAATTTCATCAAAGTTTTCTGCAGAGAAGAGTGACATTTTCAAAAGCTGATGTTCCACTCATATTAAAAGGTTGTGTTTTGTATGTAGCTGCACTATATCACAGAAATAGTTTTAGGATGTATTTGCTGATGTGTCCCATAGAGTTTGAAAACTCATGTTTTATCTCAATATCCAGTAGCACAAGCATAACTAAATAAGGTGCAAAGCATAACCCTTGAATCCTACTTTGGGAGAAAACTAAAACCTTACCAGGCAATTAAAAAAACAACTGTGTTTTACACAACAGAGACTTTTTCTTCTTTTTGCATCTAGAGAAATGGGTTAAGTTTCTTGGGCTTTGAGCTGCAAAAGTCAACAAGATTTTACATGAAGTGAAACTGTCACATAACTAGAATGTGATTGGGATTACCAGCTACATTTTAAGAAAACACACACAAAAATTAGTCTTATTCAGCTCTCAAATGGATAGTCAAAAGGGACTGTATATTCAGAAGATTTATCAATTTCAGATCTTGAGTAAGAAGAGATGACCAGGCATCAGAAAAAAGAGAGAATACAAATAATATCTGACCTGCAGAACTCTAGAGGCAAGAATCTCATAGCTTTCATAGTTAGAATTTTGCATCTAAAAGTTAGTACTATATATTTTAGTATATATATCTCCTCCGGAGAGGAATCCAAAACAGGTTTGGATATCTAAACAGTGTAAGACAGTCCTTAGAACTAGGTGCTGTAAAGGAGGATCCATCTCCCCTTCCGTGCCCATGCAGATCAGCAAAACAGTGAGCAGATGGGGATATCTGCCTACTGTGTCCTTCAAACTAGGCTATTGTATCTTGTAGAAAATTATATGGCTGACTGTTTAAAAATGCTAAAACATTTGCATGCCAGAGACAGCATTGCCATGTTGATCACTGTTTCTGAAGATTTGAACATAGTCAGTAAGCAATAACACTAGTTTGGGCAGTAACTTAACTACAGGCAAATATATTTTTAAAACTTACCAGTGACATTTTCAAGTGCAGATGACAATGGTTTTATTTTTATAATGTTGTTGTCATGTTGCAAGATAAAGTCTTCATTATGTTCTCATGCCAAAAGTAGAGAGTAAAATATTTTAGATATTTGAGTTAAAGAGCTAGTTTCTTATAATAACTGACCTTACTTCTCTGGAGGTTGGCTCTGGAACATCTTTATTGATATTTCTCTGTACAGTTGATTCAATAAACTCAGTTCTTCATTTGTTTGCTTGCTTGCTTTTTTATATTGTGACATCTGGGTTTCTTCATTTACCTTGTTATCTCCTAAATATAACTTCTATAATTGTACAGACTATTTCTTTCAATAGATTCTGTGATAATGCTCCAGTTCTCCCGAAGTTTTCACATCTCGTTCCTGTGTAGTCTCCTAATACACAGTGTGTGTTTCTCATATCATAACAACTATACATAGCTGCCAAATCCTCTGCTTAGAGGGCTGGAAGGGAAATTGCATGTGTTATTAATCAAGAGCTGGCATGCTCTTTCATGGCTGGTTTCCTTTAAGACACAGCTATTAGAGTTCAGAGTTTCCTTATCACTAGGTAATAAAGCAGGGTTTCTGCCTTGGGTACATGGCACAGAGACAGGGAACACAGAGGCTGACATGCTGAATCAGACTAATGGTCTATCTAGCGTGATATTCTGGTGGTGATACTGAACGGTACCGTATGAAAGGGTTCAGAGCTGGATATGAGATGCCTGTAATGAAAGGGACATCTCTTCCTAACCCCAGGCAATCGCTGTGAGGACTTGTGTTGTGAAGCATGAAGAATGACAACTCAAGCATGTTTTTTAATCCTTGGCAAGGTAATTGTGATTCCTATTGTTTGTACACCATTTCTTACTCTTTTCTGAATCCTACGGTTCTTTGTCTCAACCATATTTCATGACAGCTGCTTTGGCAGTAATGATGGGTTTATAAAAATTGCACAAGCACGATATTAAGGATGCCCAATACTAGAAATTAAGAAGTATCAGAAGGAAGTTGCTGATACAATTTGCACTTTCTGCTCTTTCCTATCACACATTTTAACTGTTTATGTTCAGTGGTTTATAGTGTATTTTAATGGCACATTTTTCATAGGTCTTCCATCTCACTCAGTACTTAGGATGAAACCTACCCTGGAGAGAACGTGCCTTGGCTATTTTCTGGAGGATCACTCTTTGCTGCAGAAATAGGCAGAAACTTAATGAGTGGGCAGAGGGTGGCTAGTTTTCAAGTCCTTGCTACAAAAAAAGAGAAATTCAGGAACATCTCAAAGAAAGTACATAAATGTTAACCTGTGGAGGAAAAATAGTTTATTTTTCCTTAGTCTTAATTTAAAAAATGCATTAATTCTCCTGTAATTTCAGGCTGTCCTTAAACACCCCTGTTGACTAGTAAGTAAAAACTTGGGACAGATGGGAAAGTGCAGAGCTTGTAAAACAAAATTCCCAGCTATACTTCAGAACAACCTTAAGGGTTTAGTTTGGGTATTTTTTGTTTTTTTGTTTGTTTTAACTTAAAGCAAGAATCTGGCATATTATACTAATCAGGCACTCACTTTTAACTTCCATCCATGTTGCAGTTATTTAATTTTTCTTCACACCCCTCCACCCCCCACTAGTTTCTAATCCACTGTAGAACTTCACTCTACAACCTACAAGGTTAATAGCCTGAATAAGTGTCTAAAATGTTTTGGGTTTTTTTGTTTTTTTTTTTTTTTTAAAGACAAAAACAATGTGACATACAAAAATTCTACCCCAAAAATTGTATTTGCCATTTTTTAATGTTTCAAAGGGCTTCAGTTAACTGAAGCAGCATGATTACCTTGCAAAGAATAAATGAGGATTTAACATTATTTATCATGTTCATCTGTGTAAGAACTTGTATATTTTTTTTTCAATTAATTTACCTTATGTTGGCCTGAACATCAATGGTTAGCAGTTCACAGCCTCACCTCTTGTAAAGATATGCAAAACTGGTTAACTTTCCAGGTGTCCAACAAAGATCGACTTTGGTTTTGGGTTTTTTTGTTTGTTTGTTTGGGGTTTTTTTAAGCAATTCAGTGTTTTCATTCATTTTAATTCTACTATCCAGTTCTGGCAAATTATTGTGATTTAAATTGTCACTTTGTTCTGGCATCCCCTCTTTTCTCATCTTGATCTTTGACAGTGCCTCATCTTTATTACTTGCAAAGAATAGCTTTAGGGCAGGTGTATATCTGCCAAGTGTGGTAAAGCATGATGGAAAGAACTCATTTGCTTTTTCTGCAGTATTGAGGAGGAAAGACTGGTCTTCTTACTCCCTGGCAATCTAGTTTAAAATTGGTTCTTTAATTAAAAGCTGGTCAAGAAAGACTGTAGAGATAACTCCACATGCTCAGATCTTTCCCTCCCTGTTTTCAACATGCCAAAAATCCAGTTTCATTGCTGCCCACAAAAGCAATCTGAATCTGACCAGATGCTTCTCTTCAAATTAATCATCAGTGAGTGAGTCTTCATCAGCATTGTACTCCAGATGAAGGGTGCATTTTTGAAATAAATCTCCCAATAGCCTCCATTTTCTGCTCTTTGACTTGCTTCACTAACCTGTAAGAAAGCACAAAAAATGGTTACCTTTCAGATGCAACTGAACTAGGAAATATGGTCTGGGTATCTAGGTATCCAATAGATTTCACCTTGTAACAGGCATTCTGTCCCCAGGAGCAGAGTAGAACTAGTCTGGTCCATACCCCCCCGCCCCCTGAAACATATGTAATGTAGTTGCCAGTCCAGTTGCTGTGCTCCTTGCTAATCTAAGCAGAACTAATTCCAGTGCATCTGTTTGCTAAAGTCACAGTGCTTGTCCCTTCTGCAGCCCACCGAGCAGGCAGGCAGACATCCCTCAGTGGATGGCTTAGTGGGCTACGTAGGAACTGGTAACGGTAATTCGTCTATAGCTTCTTGGCCCTTCCCTGAGATATTAAGAGCTAGGATTATGAGCTCTTTAACAACATCTGGCACCTGAGAAGTCAGGTGTTTGTCCAAGTAACGTAACTGTCTGGGACCTTGAATTTGTATGGCAGGGTGGATTGTATTCAGCAAAACATGGCAATCGATGCGAAAAAGCTGCCCACCAGCTAAGCCGTAGGAAGTAACCACATGATATGGAAGAAAACCAGAAACCTGGGATTCACTGCAAATTTCTAGCCATAAGCTTGCTTCTATGACATATTAATTTGAATCAGCTGGAAAAATGATGAATATAAAGTAGTTGGCTTTTTTTTTTTCTAACTAGATCTTTCCCTTTGTATCTGTGAGACTATTTTCCTACTCTCTCTGTAAGGTTTCAGCATTTGCACTTCAGATTGCCTTTGAAGTCTCTTAATTTATGTTTTATCTAACATAATTTTATTTTCCTCTCTGCTTCACCAAGACTGGGTTTCAGTTTCTTCCTGGCTTGAATGATCTTTTTGATTTGTCAGTTAATCATGTTATTTTTATTTTCTTTTCTGCTTCATTTTTAAACACACAACAGTTTATAACTGCTAAGTCTCATAATAGTTTATCATCCACATACATCATATGCACATCTTCCTCTGCTTTTACTGTCTGAAACACACAGGCTCAACTCCCTTGGCTAATTCTAATGTTTTGTTGATTACAGCGTTGAGACTAGTAGGAAACAGGGCTACAGACACTGGAGAAGCTGAAAGGATTTTCTGACATCATGTTCCTATCTGAAAGACCCATATGACATCCAGCAGTACTAATGAGGAGGCTGTTGCACTCTCAGACCTTATTCCCAGCAGATCTGCTGTTGGAAAATTAAATATTTGGGCATGTACTAGAAGAAAATAGCTATACTCAGCGAAATAGATAATAATTTCAGCTGAAACTTTTATTTCTCCCTTAGACTTTCATGAAAAGAGATATTACAGTATCCTACTTTGTTGAACACTGTTCTCAAAGAAAGAAATTGGTTTTTAAATCAATAACATTTAGCCAATCTCAATGATAATCTAGGGCCAAATTAATTAATTGAAGTATCTCTTCTGTTGTTAGCCACCTTAGATAGATCATTGTTTTCTTTAAGTAAACTTTAAATATTATTTGATTTTGAATTTCCCCTTCATCACGTAAGACAATCATTTTACTGCATTATTGGCAGACAAATACTTGAACCAGTATTTGAATATCACTGCTATTCATCCAAAATCTTTTGGGTAAACTTTCAGAAGTGTATTGGGATTCTGGACCGTTATTTGCTACTGAACTACTAAGCCTTAAAGTGGTTTTCTGAATCCAGTAACAGCCCATTTCAGGTTTCAAGTAAATCATCACTTGCTCTGGTGGCCTTCAGAAAGTCTGAAGAATGATACTTTCATATTTCCATTTATGTAAATCTGTAGATGGTAATTTATTTGGTGGCTCACATTTCTAACACAGCTCTTGAAAGCTGTGGGTGTTATTTTCATCTGCAGTGGGTTCATTCATAATATTGTCCATTAAGAAGTCTAGCTGCCTGAGAGCACCCACAAATCAAGTAATTTAGCTTCTCAAGCTTCAGTCCCTCAGACACATACGTGCGTAGTTTTTTGTACATGGAATTGTCCCACTGATTTTAATAGGACTATTTGGTTGTCAAGGCAGGGACCTAAGCAGACAGTAATGGTTTCTAAAACTACTAGCTAGAAGAAAGTTTTCCTCCATATTATGAATGACAAAAGTCAGAGATTTTGCATCTGTCCTGGTTTCGGCTGGGATAAAGTTAATTTTCTTCCTAGTAACAGGTATAGTGCTGCGTTTTGGATTTAGTGTGAGAATAATGTTGATAACACATTGATTTTTTTTTTAGTTGTTGCTAAGTAGTGCCTATACTAAGTCAAGGACTGTTCAGCTTCAAGGAAGTGCACAAGATGCTGGGAGGGATCATAACCAGGACAGCTGACCCAAACTGGCCAAAGGGATATTCCATATCATATGGCGTCATGCTCAGAATATAAATTGAGGTGGAGTTGGCCAGGGCAGGATTGCTGCTTAGGGACGGAGTGGGCATTGGCTGGCGGGTGGTCAGCAATTGCACTGTGCATCACTCATTTTGTATATTCTATTATTATTATTATTAATGATTAATAATAATAATTTTATCTTCCTTTGCTGTCCTATTAAACTGTCTGTATCTCAACCCACAAGTTTTACTGTTCGTTTTTTTTCCTTCCTCTTTTCTGATTCTCCTGCCATCCTACTCACGCGGGGGTGGAGAAGTTGAGCAACCAGCTGCATGGTGCTCACTTACTGGCTGGAGTTAAACCATGATAGCATCCCATCATTTATAATATAATCTGAATAGTTATTATCTGATTCCATGCTATATCTTCAGATGAGGACAAGAAGTAGTTTTTTATGTTCTTTGCATTTTAGCTCACCATGGCTAATCAGTACTCACTTTAGAGCTTTCAGTCTTCAGGGGTACCCAGGGTGTGAGTCTCACTCACTGTTCTGAACGAGGTATCTCCCCAGGATTGTTAGTCTTTAAATATATATATATACTTGTATATTTGTTTATATATTTTTTAATATATATATATTCTACTTCATCTTTGCAGCCTCCATTGTGCATTGCTAGGTATAACAAGTATTCCAGTTGTCATGGAAAAAAAAAAATATTTTCTCATTATTTGCACAACTACCCTCTTCTCAGTTTCTCTCTTCTGAGGTATTTGAAAAGAGAGATAATTTTGGTACTTACATAATCCAATGACAAGTGCTTTTTTCTTCCAATGCCATCATTTCTTCACATTGCTTTGATTTTTAAAAGCACCAACATCAACAAAGGGAATATGTTTCTCAAGTGAAAACTTCCCTTTGCTTATGGCAACAACAAAAGTAGTTGATAAAGAGCAATTAAGGCACCTTAGACTCTTCTACTGCTTTACATATTCTGTTATTTATATCAGTGCAAAGTAAGTGCTAAATAGCTGTCAAATACTTTTCCTGGTTAAAAGTGTTCGACTGTCACCTAACACTCACATTGCTCAGGTGTGAATGACTCTGTACTGTAAAGCAGTGGAAAAATCAGTGTCAGATAGTAAGTTGATAAGTCTTATAACAAAGGCTGATAATAAAGGCTTATGGACTTTTGGCACCACCTAAGGAGGATAAAATGTTTGCTCTGTGAGAAAGGTTAGATGGTTACAGGTCAGTGTCATCTTATAAACCAAGAGTAAGAGCTGAAGCTTGCTAAAGCTGGGAATAAAAGTGATGAGACAGGACAGGCTCTTTCCACATAACTTACAGCAATGTGTAACATTGACTGTTACATTGATATAAAATTGAATAATTTGAATAAATATGAGCATTCATGAGTAGATTCCTGAGCGTATTATCTGGCTCTACTATTAAACCAATGATGTTAAGCAATATCTGGTTTCAAGTAGGCTGTTGCTCATCTCAAGCAAGGTCATGGGAATCAGTTACTCTCAAAATTCACTCTACAGAGAGATTAGCATGAATGCAAATAAAAGTACTTATTTTCAGCATACAAACTAGACAAATGTTTATAAAGGATGTGAGTAAAATGTTTATAAAAGACGCAAGTAAAGAAATAAAATAAAAAACTTGTGCTGAGTTTTAAAAAGAAAGGTCTCTATCCAGCTGTAGAAGGTCACCATTTGTCAAGGACTCTCTCACTGCCTGCATTTGCATTATGTTGCATCCTTTAGATAAAAGATCTTCCTAAAGGAACAAGTTAGCCTTTCAGTTATCATCTCCCAGAGTTTTTCAATGGGTCTAGAGCAGAGTTTGTGTCTGGTAAAGGACAGCACAGACATTTGGCATGAGAAGTATCCAGAGATACGTAACACTGGGATATACCCCTTCCAGCCAAGAATCTCTGCGTCCCTGGTCCATCAAGTTCTTGAGTGATCTCCTACATGAAGGTAACAGGTAATCACAATTCATACAAAGCTTTTTGGCTGTGGTCTGATCTGTAGTCATAGCTCAGGATCTAGGAGCCTGTTTTCATACCTTTTACCTCTGAGAGCTAGGCTTTAAAGATCTAGCTCCAGTGGGTCCACCAAACAGAAATTGTTTTAGTTTTTAGTTATATTAGGTGTGCTTTTTCTACCTGCTGGTGCTATGAAGAAAGCATCAACTTGAGCAGTACGTGGACAATTCTCTTGCTCCCTCAAAAATTTCTTCTTCATTTCTTGGGTGTATGAATTGCCAAGGGTCCTCTGTAGCATGAGCCACTCCTTCTCAACTGTCCTTGTCACCAGAGGATTAGTATTTGTCTGCCTCCCATGGTTCTACAGGGAAAATAAATGAGCCCAAGTTTACAAAGACATTTCCCCTTACTGTGTTGCCGAAACCTTTTCTCCATCAGAAGATGCAGAGGAACGGTTGATAATTCACTGAGAACAGCTTTACAGACATGCAGACATCTAGGATGTATACACATATTACTGAGACAAGACACAGTCGTTATCAACTGGGGATATAGAAAGTTTTAGGGTGACTTACTGTATCTTTGTTGTAGGAATAAAATCAAGTCTCCTTTACTGTGGTCAGGTTCTAAGTGGCTTCTCATTTTGTATGCTCATGTGAAGCTTCTAAGTTTCAGAGAAACAAATTCGATCTCTTCCACTTAATCAAAAACCTTTAGTAATGGTACATTTATGATACAGCACAACTTTGTGAAATAATCTCCCACTGTATTTTCCAAACAAGATTTCTGCTGAAGCATTCAATTCTCATATGACACTTACCTTTTTTAACAGTGCATTTAATTCTTAGCTAATTGCCATCAATATTTATGCTGTTGAACTTTTATCCTGCTACATATTGTATAATTGCTACCATTAGATCATCTCCCAAAGGTTTTCTTTTCAGATTCATATAAAGTATCCATGTCATTCATTTGCAAAGCACAGATTTTTATAATATTGTTAAACTGTCTAATACTCAGTCTATACTTTGAGACATAACTGAAGTTGATTGTGTCTAACAAATTTAGTAACTTCACATTCACTTTTTAACGTAAAAAGGAATAATGCACCAGTAGTGCTGTTGTCCACTATTTTCTTTTGATTTCTAAAGTCAAGGTCTCTTGACAATAGGTAACTTAGTATCCTGAAAGCAAAATGCATGGGGAGGTGCAAGTTGAATTTTCTAGGTATTTTGCATGTACAGTCACAAAAACCCTAAAGTAAGCTACCCTATGGAATTAAAGTACTTTCACTTCCAGATAAATGTGACACAGAAAGAAATGCCAGTCACCTCCTCATCCAGAAGAACAGGACATCCTGTAAAACCCTTGTACTGACTACTGGTTCTCCGTGGGAGCCATGGCCCTCCTGCTGTGTCTGTACTGGTAAACAGGACAGGGCCAGGTACACACTGAGGTCACCCATACTGTTTAACTGTAGGTCCAGTCGCTTGCATGTTATTTTGCCTATGTAAATGAGCACTTTCCCATACAGATAAGCCCAGATAAGGTTTGGCAGAGTAGCATGTTCCAGTAACTATTCCCAGTAAGGACGAAGACACATAATTTTGTGGAGTTTGGCATGCAAACTATGCCATGCAACTTGGCCTTAGAGCCAGAAAGCAATAGCTGGTTTGTTTTGTTCAAAAGTAAGGACCGAGTCTTTGAGCACATCTGAGTTTAGAGTTCTGAGAACAAGGAAGAAAATTCAGCTATAAACCAGCTAGCCAAATGTGAAAATTTTCTGTGTCTAAAATGTTAAGAACTATTGTGAAGAGACAACTGAACATAATTTTCACTCACGCGTGTTGTATGAGATTTGTCAATAAACTTTATGCAAAACTGTCCTGTTTCATAACATTTTTCAGACTGCATTTGTTTCTGTTCTTAACATGGTGCAAATGTCAAATACAGCTGAGAGAGAGCCAATAACTAGGATTATCAATACTCTCTTGCTATTCTGTCCAAACATATGAGAAGGATTCATGTGGGTTAACTAATCCAGAAGAGGGATTTCTGTGTTTGCCATGTTTCAGGTAAGGACTACAGGAGCAGAACTCAGTGACAAAAAATTTCAGTGATTTCATGGGGATAATCAGCTAAACATGTAATTTTAACTTATCACTAGGTTTAGAACAGTTAAGCAGAGCTTTGGAATCATGCACTGAAAATCTCAAAGAAAATAAAAGACCATTGTCTTTTGTCTTGGGTGTATCTGTAACCCTACAGAATATGGACGCTGATTCTGGTATCCACGCATCAATACACTTCAGATCTTCAGTGTGCTACGGGAACAGTTACAACCATGAAAAAAGGCCAAAGATATAAGAAGCTAGAAATGTTTATTTTATCATGTTCTAGAAGAATTCATAGTACCTAGAAAAGAGTTTATTCACAGAATTCTTCAACACACAGTGGAAATATGAAATTAAATGACTGGCAGTTATAATTTTACAGCTGGGTCTATCAGTTGGCTAATATTGTTCCCATAATGTTATCTCTGTGCTGCAAAGTTCATCGTTGTTGTAGTAGAAGATTTAAGACAACCCATAAAGCCATATGCACTGTCTGATGTGTGTGCAAAGAATGGGACATTTGGCTCGTTTATTCAGTTGTGGGCTTTGTCTTGATTAAAGGATGTTCCATCAAGATAAACTGAGTTTAAATTAAGATAATCAAAAGATAGTTTGCAATAAGGAACTTCCAATTATGCACATTTGGGGGGTGGAAGGAGCCTTGAAAGTGCATACATTTTTTTTAAAGAGTCTAATTCTTTTGCATTAGGCAGACATTTTATGGTGGTCTCCCCAGTAGCAAAGAGAAGTATAAAAGAATGGAAATATGACTGGATGTTGTAGAGAAGATTACAAAATCCTATACTATGCACATAACGAAAGTCTATTTCAATGTAACACCTTGCCTTGGATTTCAACACTCACAAATCTCTGAAAAGAGACACAGAGGAGCAGACAGTGTTCCATTAAGGCTTTTTCTACTCAATGGGGAAATGGAGATGTCAGTGACACCAAGTTTATTATTCAGACGTCTTAGCAACACACTAATTTCCTTTATTTGCAAGCAAGTAATTCTCTTACACTGATTTACAGAAGTGCAGATTAGTGCTGATAACAGCTGTGGGAACCAAAATATCCTCAGTTGTGGTTTTCCTTGATTGTAAGAATCTCACTGTAAACCAGGGTCATATCTCTTTTGACCGATTATTCCTTCATCTCACATTAAGCTTATGCTGAACTTTCTCTCATGGGGAAATTTAAATTCTTTTGCCACTTGCTCCTTTTAGGCAACCTATGAATCAACTGGATTTCTTTTCCACATGGCTGGAGGAGGGGTGAGTACCTTTACGACTTTTACTCTATTGCTAATTATTTAATAGTGTCTCCCCAATCCTGAGTTTTTGCTCATTTATATTTGTTTCTCCTCTTTGCTCAGTGACCCATAATAGAACTCGTTAATAGCCAGATGCCTTTAGGGAACAACCTCTTTGAACATGTTACACTGTATAACAGTAATTAAGAATAAATTTGGAAGCTGTTACATGCTTAATCCTGATATTTACGATAGTTTCTAAAATCAGCTAGATATTAAACTCATTTTGCAACAGGTTTTCTCATGGCTGGCTCTGAACACCTCACGAGCAGGTTGTGTACCAGCACGTTTCTTATGTAGGTAGAAATAGAAAGCCTGAAGTACTCCGGCAGGAATTTCCATTCCCGTACACCACTGAGTGGTATGCCTGGTGACATGTGATGGTCACAAAATCATCCAAACCCAGAGCCCAGTTTTAGACCCGGGCCACAAAACACTGCTGTAAAATAATTTTCAGGGTGCTTTTCAGCAGCTGTAGCTATGGCAAGAAGGCCTCTGCTAGATATCAAACCATTGGGATGGATATATTATCACTTTAAACAAGCTGAAAAGAGCTGTCTTAAAATTTCCAGCAACTGAAACTCTGCCACTACTCAGACCCAGAGATTTAATAGTCCCAACAACTCTCTCCAGACTTTTATGGTGGCACTAAGGTCACAAATGCACTTTTCACAGTAAGCGTAAAAATACATGGTGGCTGGTAAGTGGTTCATGTATATCTCACTGTTCTGGAGAAGGCTTTGCATTTGGAATTGCACAGGTACATGAGCTTATGTTTAAGAAGAATCAGGTGGGTATTAAACTAAGAAACCTCTGAATAAAAGAACTTTTCAGGTAAGATGCACACATGTGAAGACCAGTTTCAAAAGCCAGAGAGAGCATCTCACATGGCATTGAATCATTGCTGAAAATCCTCACATGTGAGAGGATTATGAGCTGCCATTGCATTATTCAAGTACAGAAACATGAATAATATGTCCCACTTGATGTCCAGGAGAGTCAAGCATATCTTCTTGGTAACAGATAAGCAAATATGCTTCAATAAGTAGCTGATGCAATCCAATAGGAAAAAAATATCCCAACAATAAGCTACAGGCGAAACAAAATTTAATAAATAAATATATGTATGTTTTTAAAGACAGCTCTTTAAAAATACAAAATAGTGAACTGTTGAAAAAAACAAGTCTTTTCCAGTAAACAAACAAAAAACTGTCATAATAAGGTAAAATGTGCTATTTTATCCTTCACATGTTAATAGAAACATGATATTTTAGCTATAAATCCTACTCACACAATTAGTGTTATTGAAGTTGAAAAGAAATCTGTAGGTAATTATTGAAAAAATGATGTACAGCAGCAGCAGGAGGGCAGTGTTCTCAGTTTCACTCAGTGAATCACGCTGGAACATTTGTTTGATTTCTTTAAACAGTTTTTGATTACCATCTGTTAGTGATGAAACAGCAACAGTTATCATGCTCATCTATCTATTGAAAAAAAAAAAAAAAAGAGAAAGTGGGAGCAAATACAGAATTGAGCCAGACTGAAATTCTATTAAAAATGTGTCTAAGAAAAATGATGGCAACCAGGAGATTAATTCATGATTTCTGAAAGAGCCCGTGCCACTACCTCCAGCAGTTCAGTGGGTACTGTGAGTTTGACAAGTGCCTGTCATTTTACAGACTTAAGAAACTTTGACACCAACATGGTGACAAAAAGGCAGGGTGTGGTGAGAGAAGTTTATTGATTAAAGAGAGTATGGCAAGAGCAAGAGCCTGTTAAGAGTCTAAGCCCCTGTCCCCACTTTGCTGCACAGGGGGTGTGTGGGGTCAGAAGTTTCAAAGGCCTGGTGCTCCCTCTGCCCTAGAAAGGTAATAAAACTTTGATTTAACGGCTTCTTGTGTGGTTACTGTCCCAACATGATGGTGAATAATACGTGTTTAAAGTGCAGAAGAAGACAGAGAGGAAAATGTCAAAGTTTCCAGTCTTGCCCTTGTCCATTCCTGGAGAGCTCCAGTTACGCTGTATTGTTCTTTATAGCGATGACTCCGCCTTGCCACTTTAGCAGATGCTTAGGGCAGTGTCATAAAGGTGAAGTTTTTGAAGGGGAGAAGGGATGCTCAGAGAAATTTAGTCAGATTATAATAACACGCTCACATTTGTGCACAACTGCTAAAATGCTGATTTATAAACTTTCCAAGGAAGACTTGAGGATGTAAAATCCTTCCTTCTCCTTCTATTTCTTCTTGCTGAGATGATCAAGGTAGAGGTGGAAATACTTTGAAGTTCAGCCTAACTGGATAAGGATCATTTATAAATGCTTCACTGGAAAGACAATACAGTATTTACTACCTCTAGCCTAATGAGTCTTTGTTTGATATAGGTACATTTGCTTCCTCTAGCCTGCCCTTACAGCTCATAAAGAGTTTTGCTCCTTGATGATGAACAGAGGTGAGGAAACAAAACCCAAACACAGAGACACTGTATTTCCATATGTTCTTTATTTAGAACTCCAGATGAATAGCCGCCACAGAGGAAAGAAGTCCTTTGCTCCTGTCCATTGATGAACAAAGAATACTTTAGACACAGAGGAATTATCTGCCTAATGGTCTTTCGGCAAAATTTTGGGAGTCATTATAATTGTCTAGAAACTTGAATTTTTCACCTAACAGATTTGTAGAACAACAAGAAAATGTTTCGACTTGGAAAAGACTTGCAAACCCTATTATGAGTCCTATTCTCATCCATATAGATCCCAAATTATTGAGAAGAGCATATTGCTTGGTAGAAAACGATACAAAGATGTTTCACCTTGGATATTTTTGTAGTTGTTGTTGCTGGTGGTTTTTTTTTTTCTATGGGCTGTCATGGAGAAAGAAGCCTCTGCTGACTCACAGAATGAACCAGCTGAGCCTCATGGTCCCTGAGGCTCTTCTTACCTAGCTAGTAAATAAATCTGAAATTGCCAATTCTCATTACATGATAGATCCTGAGCACAGGAATAGGAAACACGTCCTAAGGGATGAAAGACAGCCTTGCCTGAGGACAGCTTAGCATTTGCTGGAAACAGGATGAATGTAGCTTTGTAGGTGGGGGGAAAGAACTTTCATGACGATGATACCATGCTAAACAGCTACTACCAAAATTATGTTTAAGTTGTGTTTACCATTTATTTATAGTTAAATCAAAGTTGTAGTTTCCATAGTTGCAGCTGTGGTCCTTATGCCCTTAATCTAGTTTTTCAGGTTTCAAACACAACCTTAGCACATTAGAACAACACAGGAAACATTTTGTGGTTACAATGCAAAATAATTAGTGATCTAAGAAAATCTGTATGGGGTTGCAGAAAAAAAAAAAATTTTTTTAGTTTAATAGGGAGCCTGGACGTTTGCTGCTGGAATACTTGGCAGAAGGAGTAACATTTGGAGGACACATCTCTGGAATATCTAACTTAAATCATAAGCAACCTTATAAGAAATCTTGCGGGTCTGTGCTGCTATGACTGAAAAACTGTTCTGCCAGAAATATGTAGGTGCATGTTAAGTATATTGTTCTTTGTTTTACTCTGCTTCGAAGCCAGATTTTTTGCAACGTGAACACAGTCAGCAAACCGGAAGTTTTGAAAGTGTGGCGTGAAAAAAGACTACGAATTGCACTGATGATATTCCTCGGCTTCACCATCTGCCCACACTGTATTGCATTCAGTGTTTCCAATAAAATCCCAGTGAAACAGAGATGAGATGTGTATCTCTAGCAGAGCGGGCAAATCAGCTACTCTAGCTGAACAGAAAAAACAGTTAAAGTTCACATTTGGTACAAGAGCCTTCTCCCATGCAGCACACAGGTTTTAGTTTCCCTCTGTATCTATTACTTTGTTGCCTTGGCAAATGTTAAGCATGTAGACAATCCTCCAAACAAAATAAATAAGTGTAGGTCTCTATTTTAAACAAGCACTTTTCTCCTACTGCTGCTTTTAAGCACAAATCCGGGAGAAAAAAGACCCCACTGTGGCAGCTCTGACCACCCTCCATGACAGGTCAGCAGATGGTGTCTTTAAGTGATGAATCTGACAACTTTTGGGGGTCAGTTGATTGAAAATGAAATATTGTAACGGGAAAATGTGCAGTGTTTTTCAACTACAGTTTCTTAGTGCTATCCAACAATAGCATAAATGAGGATTCAGTGCTGGTCAAAGAAAATCATTTGCTAACATGTGATTCGTGGGCCATTAATCTTGGTTGCCTATCCTCCAGTTTCAGTCTAAAAAACATTTTAGCTCAGCAGGTGATGTTGTCAGTGACAAATGAACAAGATTAAAATAAAGTGATGTGGACAAAGCAAACTGTCTCAAAATGAATCTTCCTGTATTCGGAAACTATGATGATTCTTGTGTTACTGGAAACAGTTCTAGTGGCTTTGTGAACTTAATCTAAGAGAATTAAGAAATAGTTTTCTGCAATAGTGAACTTTAAAAAAAAAAAAAAAAAGAAAAAGAAAAGCTTCATGAGAAGAAACTGGCATTATGTTCCTTATAGGATTCAGCTGAATCTTTCAGGCTTTGCCTTATCTCAGGGGAGGTTGTTTATACAGATTGTAAAATGCATTGCACCTAAAACTAAGAGTGTTATTACTGGCTATGAAATTTCAGTACTGAATAGGGGTCACACATAAGTCAGATGGCACGATGCAGTGTGCCCAGTGGTCCAGAAACATTCCAACTGTGGGAGCATGAGGCAGTGTGAAGGAGAGGAATGCACGTGCATAGCACAGCATTTGCACCGAGTGAGAATATTGAAGATGGTGGAAAAAAAATCAGCTGTGGGAACACCAGCCTACGGAGGGAGATAGTGTACCCCACAGGAAATGCATAGAAGATGGTGAAAGGACAAGTCATAGAAGTAGGAGGGGACCAAGACATTGCTCCTGCTTGTACCCACATTGGCTTATTGAACGCATGGTGGATTCTGTTGTGGGGATATGTGCTTAGAGTACAGCTAATGGTTGTGCGCCCGCTGATGCTTGAGGAACAGTTGTGCTTCTCTCAGAAAGATACTCTTACCTAAGAGTTGGTGGTCTTCACTCCCCCCTTTGTTATATAACAACCAGCTAGTGCTTTGGATCCTTCTCACACAAGATGTGACACAATATAATTTTTAAATGCGGATGTCTGGGTATGTGTCTGTGATTTAATAAGTTTCTAAGTTTTGACAGAGATATAGGAACTTCCAGACCAAATGTTTTCAAAATCAGCAGTTGGTGTAAGATGGATTTATACTTGTATAGTGAAAAAAATTAGAAGAAAATGCATGAGGATAACAAACTTTTTGTTCTATTCCCATGTAGCCTTTGTTGCATTAGATAAACTTTAGACTTAAATTTTTGAACTTGGGACAAAAAGATTTGTTGGCTTGTTTAACCCTGGAGAAGGAAAGCTGGAGGAGGTTATAATGGATAAATAAGTAAATATCAGGAACAATTACCAATGCAAATGATGCAAGAGGAGGTAGGAAAACTTAAGAGCTGCAATTCCTGGGGTACTGGAGATGGCTGATGATCCTGACATGAATATTAGTTTTCAGACAACACAGTGTCTTTGTCAGATGACATCAAATCCATGGTGTGGTGTATGGCTATCTGATATCAATTTCCACTTTGCTAACATCTGCTTCGGCTTCCTGGAATCAATGCAGGTTGTAGATGATATGAAACCCAGTCTCAATTTCAGTTTCAATTGGATAAAATTCTGTGTCACTTAATAACTTGCACCTACATAGCAACCCAAAGGCAGCAGAAACGGGTCTCAATGCCCAGGTTTCCACAGGTGCCATGACTCTTCTGACCATCTGTTGCAGACTCTGAACATGGAACATGTACCACCTCAGTTCCTGATTCCTCTTGTGTCCCCAAAAGAGGAGGAGTTCTTGTCCACAAGAGGAGTTTAGTCAGGCCTATGTCAAGGATTGCTCTGTTCAGTGCCTTTTTATCACAAAACTGTGAAGGGGTGAAGTCCTTTGGGAGTCAACAACGTTGTTATGCCAGGGTTAGTGTTGAAAAATGTATGTCTAGAAGAAACAGGTGAGGGATTGAGACGAACAGTTGCATGTCCAGTAGATGGAAACAAATATAAGTAAGAAAGAAGAGAAGGAGAACGAGAATGCCATCAGAGACACTGAGAGCAGCAGCTTAATTGAAGTAGCAAGGACTCACTTTTTAAAGCTGACTCTGGGAATCCACCTGGAAAGGGAAGATACCTCAAGCAGAAAAGGAAGAATATTCTACAGGGAGTGGTCCAGTAGATCCAGAGGAGAATGATACAGCAAACTGTTTGTAGGGTAAGGAGACCATACATTCCTTAACAGGTGTCTTAAGAATAAGAAAGGTAACATTTTAAAAAGTTACATTAAAAAAGAAGGAATGGACAGGGTTGAAAAATAAGACAGGTGTAATGTCTCTGAGAAGTGAGGCAAAGCAGGGAGAAATTGCCCAGAAAAAAGGGAGAGTGACCTGTGCAAGTGGAGAGCGGTTTGGGAGGCACTCTTTGGTGTCCCACTTACTTGCCTAATATCCTGCAATTGACTGGCAGTCAGTGCACATCATCACCTGGGGTCACGTTCATCTCTTTACTCTTCACATGCATCAACCACCTTGCTTCATGGGTGGTAGGTGATAATATATTAGGACTTCCACAGTATTTTCCTTTATGTGCAGCATGGTGGCTGGCTGCTTTGCTCTGGTCAGAGGTGCTAAGCCCTGCTCAGGTTCATGTTTAGGATAGACATGGGGTGGTGACTTATGTGCTTGATGATAATGGCAATGGCCACTTAGCCTGGGGATTCTTGGATATTCTGGGAGAGAGACATGTGAGGAATTGGGCCACATTGGCATCTCTTTTATTTCAGGGAAATCCTTTTCTGGAGGGGAATAAGATGATAGGGAACATTTAAAAAGGAACCTAAACTTATTATAGATGCAGAAAAAAGTGTGATGCAGAGCAGAAGAGCAGGGGGTGGAGGGGGAAGAAAAAAAAAATATTAGACACCTGCAAAGCTGCTAGAGAGAAATTGGAGAGATTAAATAAGAGACAGAAGGAAGTGGAAGTCAATCCTGACGTCTGCATAAACTTTTCTTTGAATTTTAACACAGATATTATCCCTTAGGACCATTTTTCATCCTTTTTCATGGATGACTGCTGTGGAGAACTGTGTCCTGGTGGAAGGGAGGAGAAACTGCCACTGCGCCTAAACCAGATCTCTTTATATTATGTAAAATTGTCACAATCAGGTGAATCTGTGTCCATACTGAGCTCCCACACTCATGCAGTCAATGAAAATGTTGCAGTAGCTGTTGCAGAGAAACTCAGATAGGAAGCACAAAAAAAGCGACAGACTGTGATTTATTCCTTTTATGCAGTGGTCTAGATGTGCAATCCACAGGGATTATGTAGAGCGGCATTCCTTTAGGCTTTAAATAATGGTCAAAAGATTTGGGGAAGTCCATTTGTCCATTCGGACTTTCTTGTGTGCCTTTCCTTTCATATATCTGTAATTTCCAACAGTTAGTGTGTCATGCTTTATTTATTTTTCAATTTGTTTTTTCCACATTTCATTGAGAAAGGGATGTCTTTCTCTAGCTACCATGGAACACATTTTTGGAAGGCTTAGTCTTAAGGCATATCTCTGTCCAGCTTAACTTTGTTCTGTACACTGCTCAAATACTGTACCCTGTGTACCTGTTGCTGTGTCCGGTCCAAGGATCTCTTGGTTGTACCTCAGGATTCAGCATTTTTCTTCTGATTAGATAAGAAGCAACTCCCTGCAGATATGTGAGGTGCATGACCTCTAGATCTAGCCAGTTATTCCTAAGTAATTTAGGTGGTATTTTGTGACTGGCAGAGAGTTACCTTCTCATGGGGCCAGGACCAAGATGCTGCCAGAAAGGAGCCCTAGATTGGAGAGGAGCGGGGCTGAGGGGCAAGGAAAGGTTTATAAAGAAGTTAGAAAAGGGAATGTTGCGCACTCTGAAAAATTCTGTGCAAATGCAGATGTCTGTCAGTATTGGTTTGAGCTCTCCTCCAGGAAGTGGATGTTCCATGAACAAATTCCAAGCATGGGAAACTGATGCTGCTTCTGGCCATAAAATATTCCCCTTAGCAAAAGGTAGTTAAGTAGCAATTAAGCTCTTATGTATTTCAGATCAAAACCCTGTTATGTCCCATGTCTGGGAAATCTTGTAGGTAAATCTTACTGTGATGTGAAATTTTTGCTAAGATTTTCTGTCATCCTACCAAAGCCTGTTTTCTTCTCTGGGATGTGAATAGAGGAAGAAGTGTCGCAGCTGCATGTGACCCAAAGACTGCCCCAAGAGATGCAGGATTATGAAAGAAGAAGGATTTCAGCTTGCTGCTTGGAGAACCATGAAGAAATTTGGCAAAACTGCCAAAATTCCCAAATCATCTAAATGCACTCTGGCCAGCCAGTTTAGGGGAGATCGGTCCCACTCATTAGCTGGTTGCGTGTGGTCTTAGATATCCAAGATGCTCCTTTCAATCTATTAATCCAAAATGTTCATATGGGATATCTAGTTTCTAACCAAGCTGGCAGAGATATTTCTTCAGATACATCTTAAATGTGACGTTCATGTGAAGCCTAATGGAGGCTTCTGCAGTAACAGTGCACCTGGTGGTTTAGATTCTGGGCTGACTTTTAGCTTTGCAAATCAGGAGAGATGTGCCTGCATTATCCTACTGCAAATGAACACTGAACCAGGCTTCAAGATGTTCTCTAATCTCACAGGAAGCATTCACCTTGCAAACACCTATTTTTTTTTATTTTTTTATTTTTATTTTCATTACCCATCTGAACAAGATATTTTTACATTCACAGTTTGTGTAAGCAGGCATACCAATATTAACAACTTTGAACATGTCAAACAAATATTTCTTGCTGTTGAGGAAACAGGATCTTAATCTCAAAACCAGCACAGGTATTTCCTTGTAAACTACCAATTAGGCAATAAGGCTCAACAGGGCATGCAGTTATCATAGAGTAATCATAGCTGTGGAGATTTATATGGCATGGTAGAATTTAATGGCATAAGTACTTGGGTGATATGAAATAAAATGAAAAAAAATTATGAATAGTATGCTCAGTCCGTAAAATATTTTTTTTCTGTGGAGTGACAATAAAATTAGATGGACAGAAGACAACACCAATTTTTCAAATTTATAGTTTTCTTCTCTGTATGTATGCATTTAAATCTTCCAAATTTTTTTTGTTATATTCGTGTAGTACCATATTATGGTACCTTTTACGGTAAGTCTGGTATTAGTCCTCAGCAGCAGAAAGTCTTTTGGAAAGCAGTCTCAATCCCCTCCCTGTCAGGGGATTGGAGCCAACACTGCCACTAAAAGAGCTGCTCTGTCTGGAATGAAAATCCTGAACAGAGTATGAGACCTGCATGAATAACAAGCTAGTCCTTCTTGGCAGAAACCCAAAGGGAAGGCAGGTGGCAGCAGCACTGCCTCTACTCCGGTGATGTGAATCTCCCTGCAGAGGTCCAGGGGTTCAGTTCAGCCATATGAAAATACAATGTACAGCATCTTTTATTGGATTTGGTGAATTTAGCTCTTTTGATTTTCTTTTCGCTTGAAACAAATGCTCTGGTGTTCTTTAACAGACAGAGTCGAGGAGAGAAAATCCACGATAGTCCACTTGTATTGAGACACTTTAGTGTCAAAGCACTGAGTATGTGATATGTAAGGGTGTGGTGAAATGTGATAAGGGAAAGAGTTTTCTGCTTCCAGCTGCAAAAAAGCCAGCATACAGGGGAGGCGTAAACCACTTTAATAAATGAAAAGTTCTTCCAATATGTCCTGTGAAAACAGTCTATTTAAAACAATGAAAATGCCTGAAAAGCCTAAGCAGCCTTGTTCCAAGAATAGGAGGACTTAGCTAAATGAAGGGGAAAAAATAAAATTCAATTAATCTACTATTCGGAACTAGATGAAAGCATAAATGGTTTAGGTGTAATTATTATGAAGAAATATTTTGACAAGCTAGCAGGCTACTACCTGCTGACAGCTGCCTGGATCTGAGAGCCTATCCATCGTGTCTGCGGGCAGTGGAGTCATCAGGTGGCTCTCCCCTATTAAGGACCGATAGGGACTGAATCTCTTCCCTTGCAGAACACTTCGGCTCCCCTGAGAAGGAAGAAGGAGGCGGCAGCACAAATAGGGCAGATGAAATGCCACTGCAAATCTAAGAGTGACTTCTTGCCAGATAGGTTCCTTCCACCAGACTGACAAACAGAATAAACCTCCTGGTGTTCCAGCTGTCTGGGCACAGCGTGTGTGGTCACAGTCTGGGGGTTACGCTTAGGTTGAACATGGAGGCTCTGATACCTTGCACACTGCTGCCAACATGTGTAAATGACAATTAATCGTGTTACGAACCACTTTATAATGCTAAGATTTAAGAAGTCTAAAATGATGTCTGAAAGTTCTCTAATGAGACAGCGTTTGTCAAATCTACTCATTAATCCAAATATTTTTCCCTCTTCCAGGTTTGGTAAACTATTAGAAACCCTGGATCATCCTGACTGATGCCCTGTCAGTTGTACTGCAGGGGCAGGAGTGCTGGGAGCTTCCAGAGGAGGAGACTGGGAGAGCTGTGTGAGGACTGGGATGGCCACGTGATGACTGGGCACCATGGCCTTAATGATGGTGGCTTTAGAAAGGAAAGCAGCAATTTCACTGAGTTGTTTTAGAGTGCATAACCCACAGTCAACTTAGAGATAGTCTGGTTTCCTGCCACTGAATCAGAAATGAATTTTTGGGAAACAAAAAAGGAAAAAAAAATATAGAAAAGGAAGAAGGGTTTCTCAGTTTTAAACCTCACTTTGAAGTGGGTGACTATAAACTCTTTTGGATTAATCATTTTGATTAAAACACTTAACACTCATTAAAACCAACCCAAAGCAGTGAAAAATCTCTCCTTAGTCTCCCAGCTAAGACAATTATGTTGAAAGGACATCATGGATTCTTTTCCTCCTCTGCTGAATGCTTGTTTATGTAAAGCAAAGGAGTGTCATGGAAGACTGATGGTGTGCGTCTGCAGCCCATCCTGGAGTTGTAAGTGGCAGGTAACGGACCACTTGGTGAAGCTCTAAGGCTTGAATAAGCAATCTGCATCTGGTCTATTGAACTACAGTGAACAAAAAGATTATTAATTCCTCAGATCATGTGTTAATCTAAGTCCAGCTACATATGATTTCATGGCACAGCCGTGAAATCCTGGGACTTCTTTCTCTGAGAATGCTCAGCCACATCTATCGGCTCTTGTTACCATCCTGGTAAGAATAAGAAATGTCTAAAGAGAGAGAGACTGACTGACAAAGGCGCCTTCTGGGAGGTAGCATCAACCCTCTGTAGGTAGTAGAAGGAACTGAGCATCAGTACTCTACATGAGCAAAGGAGGACTTTAAATAGCTAAATAACAGTCTTGCTCTTGTAGATTACAACTTGAGTATCTAGCAGTATGTTTACTTTGCTTTTGTGGTGATTGCAAATAAAATAAAAAATAAAAAATTAAGATTTTATGTAGAGAAAAGAAAAAAACCCACATCACTTCATTCTTACCATATTTTTTCTTAATTTTCAGTTTGCCTCACTAGAAAATGGGTTATTCTCCTTGCCCAGAGGGAAAATAGTTGTGATTACCACCCAGAATATTTTACATTTCATGGACATTCCATTGAGAAAAGGCCATAGAGCTATCTTCACCTTTCTTTTCCAAAGTAATTGCTTATCACTTTTTGTGATAATATATTCCTTACTTACTTTTAATATTTAAAACTACAGAGCTCTGTGAAAAGTGGTTTGTCTACCAAGTGCTTATAAAATAATTAATTTTTGATGTAAGTTTCTATTGTTGTCTTCAAATTTTCATCTCAGTTCACATTCAAAGGTATAAAGAACTGAATTTAAAATGAATTTCCAGCACAAGCTCTGATTTTTTAAACCAACTATATGTTGTGGTTTCTTAATTCCAGAAATAATCATGTGGCAAAACATGTTGCCTGGTAGCTATTCATTTTTGTTTCCAATATGCATTTTCTTTGTGCATGAGAGAGACATTCTAGATTAATCCTCTGCAGTTATTTCATTACTTTTGCAATACAGTTTTTCTACCTCCTTGTAAATCTACTATATGGTAAAAAACGGAATTAGGCAATATGAACATACTCATAAGTGTTTTTCACTTGAAATATGCATTCCTTATAAAATTTAAACTGCAAATTACAGTAGTTTGTTTATAATTAACACTTATGAACTATGAAACACATGGCACAAGTCATAAACTAATATTGTAAAATCAGCTTTTGCCCTACAAATGGAAGTAGACTTTATGGCAAATACCTTTTAAGGTGGTACAGTGTTACAGGTATTATGTTGTATAATGCATTTCTTTTTAATTAACTATGCAGTTAGTGACTTATTTTAGAAAACTACTAGATTTACCTGAACAATGAAAAATAGCAAATAAGAAATATTTGGTTCAGGGAAATATCTTTAATGACAAACTCTCTGTCAATTGGACATAGATCAATAATCAATGGAGATGTAGTAAATAAGATTAGTAGAATCCAAGGAGCTATTCAGCTGACCAGCTGCTAAACTTGAGACTTGTTTGCCTAAAATGATACGAGGAGGCTGTATTTATGCAAACAAATCCCATCTCATGTGTCTGCATCAGAATAAGATGAGTGTATTGACTACCAGGTCAATTCAATCATCTAAACATGGTTTCCATGCCATCTAAGATGGCCCATGACATTCAAGATAGCTACACAAATCTGGGAATATGGCACGGGTACGACCAGAAACTTTTCTGCCTTTTTGAATGGCAGGTAGAGGCCATGGAGAATACCCTAAGGAATCTCAGAAAGATGCTTGTGTTTAGGCAGTTAATCAAGCCTAGCTCCAAGTCTAGCTTAGGTACACAGCACATATGAGGATGTCTAAATGAGGATGTCTTAATCTTAAACTGATTCCCAGACTACGTGTCTCTAGTTATGATCTAGTGCTACTCTTAGAAGGAGACATTTTGATCTTCTTCCTACTCTCTGAGCCCTATTTTACAATAGACCGAGTGAAGGAAATCACTGGAAAACTTCAGTCATTATTATATCAAGTTACCTGCAGCTAACAAGACTGTAGAACTGAAATGGAAAAAGTGGATGAGTTTTAAAAAACTAAGCAAGGCCTGACAATGTGTTGGGTATGAAAATTCTAATATCAATGTAAGATGCTTCAGTGATTCACCTCAATTTTACTGCAAGAATGATGAACTCTGGGAACTAACCCAAAGACTGGATTATACTTGTGCATGTGCTGGCTCCATTTCTACAAAGGATAAAGTCAAGCATTCAGGAACAAAGCATATTTACTTGAACCATACAGCGTTAGGTATTTATTATACATTCTTTACGCTCTACTAAATGTTTCTGTGTTTCTGTGGTTTTTGAACAGTTTGTTTACACTTGAAGGAGCTGATATTGTGAGGATCGGTGCAAACTGTGATACAGAAGCTGAAACCAAAATGGATCTGATAAACTGTCAACTGTGTGGCTGCAAAATGCAAAGTGACAGCCACTGGTATCTTGGGATATGTGTCTGTATATATATATATATATATATATATATATATGTATACACACACACACATAAAAGCTACCTGAAGTACTAGGATAATCCCAGAAATGAAGATACTTGAGTCTGATTTTTTTCCCACCAAACACATTACATTTAACTATCCATCTTTGTGCGCTAATTTTGGGGTCAATTCAGAAGCAGATATATGTTTTTTCAAAATCAGGGGGTTTATGATAAATGCAAAAATGTTTCTATAACTACTGACAATCAGAGGACCCAGCTGATGTTCATGATGTTGACTCTGTAAAGACAGCGTTCTGTTTGTTATTCTTCAGTTTTTTGCATATAATGTTTTTGATGAGATGAGTGTAGCTTGCAAATCCATGTGGCAAATACAATGCAGGAGCTGCGGTCTGACTCAGAGTTTTATCATAGATTTATTATGGAGCATTGCTCACATCTAGAAACTACAGATTCAGTTCATTAATGTTCGAAGGAGTAGAATGCTGATTGCAGGTAGGGATTTAAATTTGGACTACCTACGTGGAATGAAAGAATAATGCATGTTCTGGCAAGAGAAACTACTGATATTACTGTGGGTACAACTGCACAAAGATAGGAAATACAAGGATAAAAGGGGAACTAATGTGAGCAGCGATAAAGTTCTTTGTGTAGAAATGGCAGTTACCAACATGCACATTTTTCAGACAAATACACTGCATGCTGCTACTTGCAACTGCTAAAGGTGCATTTAATTCCGTATTTACTACTGTGATGTTTTAGTCTGAGAGTAGTATTGTTCATTTAAATGGTGGTACTTCTTGCCTTTATGCTTTTTTTCTTATTGTAACCTGTGGGAGAACATTAGCATTTAATAGAAAACCTTTCTACCAAGAGGTGGCATCAGCAAAAAGGGAGAAGGCAGATAAACAAAAGACACCTTTGGGCAATTAAATATGCTGGCACAAGATCTCATGCACACATATCTTCAAAACCAAAGAAAATTGTATTTCCTTAGTAGGTAGAACTTCCACACACCTCTATCTCCCTCTGCGTATTCCCACTTAACCTTTTCATAGCACATATGCATAGCGCAAGTCTATGCACAAAGGAGGACACTCTTTTCAGGTAAAAGGAACTTAAGAATGGAGTTTATAGGTATAAACATTAAATGGGAAATCTTACTGTTGGAGGTAGCCTAATCCACTAGTCTTCAGGCTGCGTATTTCCCCCACGACAGCCTGATAGATGTGATGCTGCTACAATCTTGTGTTCCCAGGTCTAGTCGATAGTGAGGTTGAGCATATATTCCCGATAGGCAGGTGTATGTGCACACGTACGCACATATG
Source organism: Grus americana (assembly GCF_028858705.1). NCBI lineage: Eukaryota > Metazoa > Chordata > Aves > Gruiformes > Gruidae > Grus > Grus americana. The sequence continues at coordinate 38,475,689 of NC_072855.1, read as the reverse complement.
CATGGGCGCGCTGTATCGTGCACACACTCGATCGGTCACACAGATCAACACAGAGACCAATGCCTCCACTTGCACTCGCATGAACACATACAGTGTACATTTTTCCATGCTTGCTCCTCCTGGATCTGCCCTAGTCCTTTTCTTGCCTTTGGTCCTTCTCATAAACCTCTCATAATAAGTTTTGCATAGCAACCAAAAGCTCTTCCCGTGCATCCCATAAAAAGTCCTATACTTCTGTAGGCAACCGCTCCCTCTAACTTGCGTGGCTTTCAGGAGATACAGTTTCTTTCACTGACTCTTCTTGGTGGCTTTCTCATCAGGGACAATGGTCAAATTGTTCTCCTTTGATAGCTTTAGGATAGTCAATTCAGTGGGTGCCATTTTCACTGATGATGTTACTAGGGTTCTTCCACCAACCTTTGTATTTATTGTGACTAGCCTTTAATCACACAATCTAACACTTTTATATGTATATACAACATGTCAATATAATTGTCCTCCTCCCTTATGTTCTACTGTTTTCCCATCTAAATCAGAGTCTGCATGCAAGTAACTGCGGGGGATATATTTGTGCCTGTCTGCCTCAAGGTCCAAAGTTGCAAAGCTGCTACCTAACTCTCTTACATGGGCCTTTGATAACTTAAATGAGGGTAAGGTTTCAGCTTTACTAAGATACTGAGAATGTAAGACCTCAGTGGACACAGTTGAACTACAATGTCCTCGGCTCTGTTTCTCAGCCAGTGATATTCTCACAGAGATGAATAGATGAGAGAATTTAAGGTAAATTAAAGCTCTCACTGTTGAGAAATAAACTGTTTGCCTGAAGAGCCGTTTGCTCAAGAGGCTACTACATTCCAAAGTCACATTTCAGATACAATGGTGGTGACATACCAGGTGCCAGTAGAGGAACTGTGCAGAAGTAACTGATTTATGAAAATCAAATTTTCTGTGGAAGTATTATTCTTTGTTAAAAAAGAGTCAGAAGAGTTATTTTCCTCCTGGACTGTCTGGCCATGGGGTTTACATCGTAGCAGCCTTTCCAAAAATATGCAGAACATGATGAATTCCAGATTATATGGCCTTCTGTGTAGCAAACAATTTTTTCTTGTTGGCTCAAGTATGTTTTCCTCTTGCATAAAAAAGACTGTTAGCTTTTAAGCTCTCTTCTGCAAACAATGTTTGGGAGATATCACTCACTTTTATTTAATTCTCAGAATTTTAATAAGGCGTACTGAGCATTAATATTTAAACTCACTTACAAAATTATTTTTTCCATGGTAGTATTTGTTCAGTTTTATGACTTACTGAAGTGCAATACATTCACATTTCAGGGCTCTAAGAAGAATGAAGAACTCTTGTCTGACACTGTGAATAGAGTTCATTCAAACTCATATTCAGTAGAAAAGGAGCTCCATAAGATGCCAAAGAAAGCAAACAGAGACCGGAGCTTAGCTGAGAAGAAAGTATGAAGCAAGACCTTGGAACTTAGTCCAAAATTATTATTTGGTAGCACTGCCTTTGCACATTCAAATTGCTGTTGCATTGACTTAAGTGATTGCCATTTAAAAGACAGACTAAATCATTTCTATATTCGTGTATAGTTTTTTTATTGCTTTGGGTAATCAATATTGCATTGCTTAAAGGCATATTCATTTCCTTACAGGTACATGATGATGTTACATTCCCAAGAGTCGTATTATGATATCTATTCTCAAAATGACTTCAGTGGAATTACTGAAATGAGATCCTATCAATATATGTAGGGGTTTCAGAAACAGATGGGAGAGAAGAATTTCTTTTCTGATATTTCTGACTGCGTGGAGCTGTAGTTCAGAAGATGGATAAATTACTTCACCCCATGGCTGTTCTTTCTTCTATTCCCAAGCACTGAGGAAAGTATCTTAGATACTACTGCCAAAGCTAAATCAGCCCAGAAATAGTTGTTTCCCACATACCGTCTCTCCAGAGACTTTCAAATTATTAAATAAAATGCTTCAGGAATACTCAGTCACACTGTATGTAGCAATGCATTTGTTCCTATTAGGAACGAATATTAAGAACAATATTCTATTCATTAGGTTAGAAAGGGAGTCAGTATGAGTCCCTTCATAACCATCACTATCATTACTGCATGGTCTGCGGCAGAAAATTCAGAACCAGAGTTGCTTCAGCATCCGTAAAAATTACTAATCTACGTCATAGAGAATGCACTATATTGTCATGTTGTCATGTTAACATATTACACATGACTGAGCAAAATGGTCTTAACAACTAATTTACAGTAATGCAGGAGCTACTAAGAAGTTCCTAGAGTTCCCAGCTTCTGCAATGCAGAAGCTCTTGACCCTCTTGCAGCAAAACTGAATGTCAAACTGACTGCAGGCATATATGTAGTGTTTACTATGACATTGCTGCCACTGCAACCACAAGAGTTTACTTACCAAAACTTAAAAAAAAAAAAAAAAAAAAAAAAAAAAGATGCTCAAGTTTTGCCAGGAAATTGGAAAAGTATCCTGTGGAGTTTTTGCAGAAATTTGCCTTCATTTTCTAAAGAGCTTTGCTATTGATACTTCATTCCTTGTGGTAACAGCTAAATAACATGGGCTAATCCAGCACCCTTTGAAGTCAGAGTGCTGTTATTCCCACTGAAGTAAGGAAGCACATGTTATCAAGTAGGATGACTTCTTATCTTTATGAGTATGCCATTATCTCTAACGTTACTCTGCTCATACATTCACCTTTACAGCCATGGGCCCAAGCGTAATGCACTTGAGATATTCGAGCCCCAGTGCAGATTAATTTGAAATCCTTTCCATTTCTATCATTTGCATGAAACTTGTCAAGTGTCTCTTCCCCTACTGGTTCCTATGGGTTAGTGCAGTGCTTGGCATCATGCACGATATCGAAGGAAATTTGTTACAGGTTTCTTCCTGATTTGTGATTTCACAAAGATGAATGTTTCTTCATTTTCACCTCATTTTTCCCATTTGTTTCTCATATTCCAGTGGAAATTTCCTTCTTTCTCTATTCTCCTTCACCTTTTTTTTTTTTAATCTTTGAATCCAGTCTACAGGATGAGAGACTTAAACCAGACATTTTGCTATAAACTAAATTAAAAAAAAAAAAAAGTAATACCCAAATAACCACAACAAAAATGGGAATGTTCCATAGTTTTCATTCATTTGGAAGCTAAAATACATATTCAATTCTCTTATAAGGTACTGCAGAGGACAGTAAGATCAAATTCCTGTTCATGCCTCTCAGTAATTTCTTTCATTCAAATACATGTAAGCACAGGGCTAGATGATCTCCAGAATAGTGTCTAACTGAAGCAAAGTTGGTCCCTGGCTTAAAATTTCACATACACATAAGAAAACCAAATTAAAATCACTAGAGAATTTCAGAGTGACAAAAGACTGAATGCCAAAAGGAAATGAATCTATCTATCTACTTCTAACAAAATGAAAAGTTTGAATCAATGCAAGAGGAATCAGTGGATTATGTCAGTTATTTATGAGATGGATAGAATTCATCAGCGAGAGAGATAGCATCAGGGAATGTAATGAAGTAACCAGAAAACTGGAAAATTAGCCAATCATCCCACAAACATTGAAAATTAGTCATCACCATAAAGCCAGCAAAATCATGTATGGGATTAACAGCAGGCATGAACAGAAAGGTTAACAAGTCTGTGTGAGAAAAAGGCAATGCTTTCCTGATTTTTCCTTTCTCTGCTGCTTCTCTGCCATTGAGCTGTAAATGCCCAGAAATATGACTCATCCAGAATGCATCAAATTTAAAAGATATGTCTGGATTGGTTTTGTGCCATGTGCATAGTGGATTTAACTGCATCTGTACCACAGATTTGATATGTCTGTTCTCAGTTGTTATTTGTCCAGTATTTCCAGATATCTTCAGCTGTATCAGGCTCCAATCAGGCTGCAGGAGGTTAAAAAATTGTATGTGAACTGACAAAGTAGCCAAGTAATTTCCAGCCAGGAAAACAGGACAAGCCTTGGAAAAAAAATGGATTAATGTCCTCTATATTATAAAATAGGTTTTGAGTGAACTAATACTAGTGCTCATCTTTAGCATCTCTCTCTCTCTCTTACTTGGTACATGTTATTTCTTTTCTAACCTCTACTTCTTAAAACTTAAAAAAAAAAAATAAATTACTGAAAGCATTTTTAAACGTTATACATATATTTGACTTCTCGAGCTATTAATAGTATAACATTTATCTGAAGAGTTGTAACAATGGTTATGAACCTTCTAAACATATTACAGTTTAATCATACACATATTTTAAGGCTTTTATTGCAAAATCTTATCCAAATCAGAGTTTGGAATAATTTTAATGGAAGCTTAACAAATTCCAAAGTTTACTTAAAACTGACTTCACAAAGGAAATCAATAAATTACCTATGATCATTCATTTTAAGTCATTGGATTGGAATTGCTTCTTGAAAGGAGATGGAAATATAAGGAAAAAATTAAATTGTTTAGTTTCTTTAGTTAAAGAAAACATAAAAAGAAGTTGTACAAATTCACTGAAATTATTCTGTTTGGTAAAAAATATAATACATTTTGTTTTCAGTTAAAGGAATTAATCAGTGTATTCACATCTGTTTAAAGATGTGCAAGGTCAGTTTGAGTGGTTTTGGAACCTACAGGTACCCATCCACTGTCAAGTACAGTATTTGTAAAAAGAAACAGAGACGGCATTCAGCAGTGCTGACCTACAGGTAAAAAAATGAAGAGCATTTTTACTATCTTCATTTCTTATACGAAGTAGACCCTCAGAGTGCAGGGAGCCTGCCCATGACCTGCCTGTGTTTAAGAACCAGTCATACTTGCAGTAGTATTATGTGCTGCTGTTAGCATTGTAACAACAGTGCTGTGCAGTTATGGGATGAATGTGTGTCCACGACGGAAATTTGATTAAAAGCATGATTCAATATGATTAAAATAGCAAATGACAGCCTTTGGAAGCAGTTTAAACACTTGTTAGTGTTCAAAATGGGGATGGACTTTGTGACCTTTTATCAACAGAGTTTCAAAGCAAACTATCTTTTTTCTTATTACAGTTGTCAAGATAAGCACGTTACTCCTCTCTCTTTTATGAATCAAGCAACTTTGTTCTTTATTCCTTTTTTTTTTCATTCACCCATCAAAAGGTAAAGGCGGAGAAGGTGAGAGGGTGATATGCCCTTCCCTGACTGTCCTTCATCACGAGGTACCCGGGATTGATTGACACTCTGACTAGGAGAAGGTCCATCCCAAGAACAAAATACGTATTGCTGTGCCCGTGATCCACACAGGCATCATTTGGCTCTTGAGACTGCCTCCCAGTATGATGGGAGGACAAGCATACAAACATCTGCTCTCTGCTAGTGTGATCACAGGGACACATCCTGTCTGTAAACAGCGTACTGAGCCTTGTTTTTACGGTGGAAACTCTTTTTGTAAGACTTATTAATATCCAAGGAACAGTGAGCTGAACCTGTAAGAGTTTCCAAAGATCAAGTAGAACTTTTCAGCTTTCAACTATTGCTTGAAATTTATCTCAAGTTAACAATAAACAAAAGACATTACCATTTAATGGTCTCTTGTGAATGAAGTCAGTGATGTCAATATGTTGCACACCTCTGTAATTCTATTGCAATAATCTCACACAAGCATTCACTAAATGGGACTCTTCTTGACAAAATTGCTAGGTATACCAAGAACTGATAGATCTGTATGTAAACAACATCTCTTTTTTCTCTTTGACAGAGGCGAAAAGATTTGTTAGTTTGGGATTTTCTGAGAGTTATAAGTTGAGTAATAAAACAAAACCAAACTAAAACCAAAATCAAATGAACCAACCAAACAAAAATTCAATGCAGTGCACAGAAAGCCAACCCCCTCTGATACTTACTTTATAAGCCTTAAGTATCTGACTCTTTTGTGATGTTTATTAAACTGGAAATAGAAAGTTCAGCTTATTTCTGAAAGTCACCACCAGGGACAGAAACAGACATATTTCAGCAGCACAGCTATTGATCTGTGCTGTTCTTAAAGACAAGTGTTTTTTCCATTTCTTCACACATATTATATGGGCCGAACATATTTACATCTTGTTTGAAGCTTATTTCATGTTCTCCAGCCCTTTACTCTTATTTCCACCTTTACCATCACTTCCTTCTGTCAATAATGCGATATCTCAGTACAGTTTAGCTCCATTATGAACTCTTGTCTCTGAACGTCTCACTCCTCTGAATCTCTCACTCTTCTTGAGATGATGCAATGTTGACTCTAAAACAGTGTAACAAAGGGTGACACCTTACTGAATCTGCAGTGAGCAGCACAGAGCTGAATGAACACCAACTTGTCTGGTCATGTAAAAAAAAGCTGTAATCAATGCCGGTGATTTAGGCAGGGGAGTAGCATGAAAACTTACTGTTTTCTTAACCAGCCCCAGCAAGGGACCTGTTCCTTTTCTTGTCCAACAGTTTGCTCCGGCTCTTGCTCACACTCACCTAGCCATGCACTCCCAACAGATGCTGATAAATATTTACGTAGCGCTGTTGGTGAGATCTGCTGTTCTTCTTTGTGTTCACGTTTGTTCACTTTGCTTTGATTTTCATGGGCTGTGGTTTGTACCCCTTCCTACGTATTCCCTTCACCTTTGCTGTACAGGCAGAGAGCAGGACTGCTCAGTACAGCACGGAGCCGGTGCCAGCCCTTACCTTTTGTTCAAGTCCCCCATGCAGCAAGGACCAAACTAGCACTGGAACTACTCATCAGGCACTACGGTGAGAGAGGAAAAGATTGTGTGATACTGACCTCTGACAAATACCATTACTTATTTATGTCCTAACAGAAGGAACAATGCTAATTAGCCCTTCTCTTGTCCATGCCTTTTCTTGGTCAGACAAAGCTGGTTTCATGTGGGAGCTAGAGTGAGTGGAAAAGAAAATGTCCAACAGAATTTATGGAGAGATGCCTCAAACATGAAGAAGTATATCTGAAATGGATTTTCCTTGTCACTGAAGACGTGTTGTAGATTGTTAGCCTACCACTTCTTTCCTTCCACAAGCACAGGAAAATGATTTTTTAAATATGTGAAGAAATAGAGATTTTTTTGAGATTCAGATTAATAATTTATTTCTAATCTTATCAAATAATTAAGTTAAGAATGAATGTCTCACTTTTTAAGTTAAAATCTTGAGATTTATGGAAAGTAAAGCATAATTCAATGTTTAAGAAATATATCATTAAAAGGCAATTTGGTTGGTCTTATAATCTCTTCAATCTTAAAATAGAGGTTTTCAGCTTCTGAACAACTTTCTAACCAGTAAAAAAAAAACTTAAAGAGATTCTGAGATTTTTGATGTGTCATTTAGAAAGTTCATTGTTTCAGGCTTTTATAACTTTAAAATGTCTGAGGGTGTTGTGGTGTTTTTTTGTTGTTCCTATTGTTTTGGCTTAGTAGAAACAAGCAAAGGGCGTTTTCTTAATTACTTCAAAACTAAGAAGCTGCTTCCTTCCTCCAAATTCTTTCCTTTACTGAACAGTCCTTATTTCACCTCTCCTTGCATTTGTTGTTTTGGAAAGGACATATTCATTGTGCACTGATCTTATCAGATTTCAGGAACGCCATATGAATGTTAATTGTGAGCTTGCATGCAGATAGGTCACTGGACACCTAGTAGTTCATGAACTGGTCCATTAACTTTCAAGCACCTTCCAAAGTTTTGAAGTTAATCCCCTAAGACCATGAAAAGTTTAGAAACATCTCTACCATTATTCTTCAATGAGGACTCATGCTCCTTAATTTCTTTAGTGTTTCTGACAATTTTCCTATGAAATACTTTCATTTAACTACCATGCTGTAGTATATTATACAACAAGTTCCTTCATTCAACATCACAAAGGACATCAAAATTAAGTGAATTGATGTAGACACAGACAAAAGCCTATAGACATAAAAATGCAGGTCCCTGTCTTTCATTATGTACTTCTGAGGGGCCACTGGGATATGGATCCCAATTTTGCAGTTCAGGTTTCATTTTTGTTTACAGATAGCTTCCTGCTGAGTGCTTAAACCACAAGATCATTACAGCACTGCAGGGCTACTGCAAAGGTTTATTCTTCCTCTCTTGAGTCTCCTTAATCCCATTCTTCAGTATAAATACTTCCATAATCCCTTATTTTTGAGCAAAGATGTCATTATTTCAGTAATCCTCATTCTGAGTGGACACTGCTGCATAAACAAAATTCCTTTAACCTGGCTACCAAGAGGTATTCATGCCCAGCCACTGCCTCTGTTCTTCCATGGTCTTTATTTCCAAAAGTGCCAGGAACTAAAAGACTGCTGAGAATCATCTGGTTTGAGTTTGTGTCTGGTGTTTGGGTTTTTTTGTGGGGTTTTTTTTTTTGTGTGTGTGGGGGGGTTTTTTTCTTCCACATTTTATTTATGAGAAGACACTGGAAATACACAAGGAATTATAGCTTTGAAGAGAGATTTTTTATTCATGCAGAAAGGGCCCTGAAAAAAGTACAATTGCAGAAGATGACAAAGAATAAAGCTTAGTTCTTAAAAGTGCCACATCTTTCTAAGACTCTTGTTTTCAACTGCTGTTGTGGGTTTTTGAATCAATATACAATTTTTGAACTTGCTTTTCACTGAAAGCTATTTAAAAGGTCCTCTTTTCAATCAGCATCCTACAAAGGTAGAAGTGTTTATTCTTAACTCGCATTGTTATATTTTAAGAACAGAAGTCCAATTTTAAAACTTGAGTGAAAGACAAATCCTTGCTTTTTGGCACTTGTACAATAGGTGCTTACAGAAAACTCTGAGGAAGGACTTTTTAATGTTAAAACATGAAATTGCCTGTCCTGAGACACACAGAGAAAGCCATTCTGTATGGTTCTCACTGCATCAGGTGGATACCAGCAAAGCTCTATTATATTTTGTTCTTGGAGAATCAAGACTCCTTTTTTTCCAACTAGGTCTTTAATTTTCTGTACTATCCCAAACAACATTGAAATGAAACTAATATTCTATTTCCGGGAGCTCTCAGGTCTGCCAAAACTACATTTCAGTGCTACTTAGCATCCAGTTGATTGTTAATTAATACTGGATAATTTTTTGTTTTGTTTCTTTGTACGTTTTATATCACCAGGTGAGGAACTACAGGTAACTGAAACAATGACAACTCAAGACTAGACAGCTACTTCCTTTATTTCAAGTATATGTCATCACTGTGATATCTTCCTAACTGCTCACAAATGTTCACATCTGATTATTTCTTCTTAAAAGAGAAGCTTTCCGATGTTATTCATAATTCAGTTTTGTTGCTTTCTTTCTTTCTTTGGTCAAATGAACTTATCAACCGACATAAATTTTCCATTTTTATAAGATACATATTTGTACATAACATTTGGAACAATGTTTTAAGGTGATGCAACTTTAAGATCATGTTCTAGAGAAAATACATATATCATGCTCAGTACTTAAATGTGTGTTTTCATAATAGCTTTATAAAATGCAGTAATATTTTACCATATTTTCCTGTAACTAGGTCACTGCTACTCTGAATATTGTTACCAATAAGCAGTCAGGCGGTAAACCATCCTGAAAGAATCATACAAAAAACCCTATCCTTTAATTGTACTATTGCAGATCATGCACAACAGTTGACTAACATACCCCATCAAAATACACATTTAATAAATGTTGTCTTTCATCTTTCAAAGACTTGAAAGTGCTCCAGTATGGCAAACTAATCTGCACTGTAATGTTTTACTAGTAAGTAATGGGAGGGACAGATTTCAGGACTGAAAGATCCTTAGGAAGGAGTCTGAAACTTTGGGCAAACAAGAACCATATTCTTTTATAAGGTTTTCAAAAGCAAACAGATGGTCTGTTCTTGGATGTGCCTAGCTTAGGGAGCGCTGTGAAAATAACATGTATTCTAAATGGGATGCTAGTTAACAGGGATGTAAACAGAAAAATCAGTAGGAAGATAAGGTGTTGGTAAAATACTGTATTTCACCGATAGTACTCCTTACAGCAAACTCGTGCCACTAGATTTATTTACTGTGTTGCCTTTTTATGTTTAGCAACACTTCATTCCACCACGTCGGTAAGTCTGTACTGCCATTATGCTATCAAACAACATATTAGCGCTCTACTGAAACATTTAAAGTGTAGCACTGCTGCAAGATGCACTGCTTTCTGGTGATGAGTTTTATAAAGCAGCCTTACAAGCCTCCGTGATAGCATTTGACTTTGCACCCCGAGTATAAGACTAAAGAGATCTGATGCATTTTGTCTTATGTCTGATTCTGTCAACATGTGGCTTTGTGTGGCTCAAAGTGATATGATGTGATGTGAGCTGTAATGCATCAAAGGGACTTAAAGTTTCTTCTGCATTCTGAATAATGACAGAAACTTTTGCTGCAAGAGCAATGTTATGTACTATCACATATGTGATAGAAAAGCATTTGTAGAAGAATTGCAATGCCTAGATATGGGCAGGATGAATTGCATGCAGGGGAAAGGGGAGAAATCTGTGCTGCTTCTTTGATACATACAGCAATTTAAAAGGAAGATATAAGACAATGAGCATCTAGCATCTCTAGCAAATCCTAGTATATGAGAGATGGTGCTTCTTCTAAAAACACCTTGTTGAGAGTTTACGAGTTAACAAGAAAATAAAGATTATAAAAAAATTTGGAGTTTTAGCTGCAAAACCTACAACTTGCAAACTGATCCAATGGAAAGTAGGTATTTGTGGGTAAAAGGAATAATTATTTTTGCGTGTGTGTGTTGTAGAGAGAGAGAAATGGGGGACAGGGGGAGATGAGAAGGAGAAATGCATAGTGAGACAGACAACTGGATGGGTAGTGGGTCAGACACCTGTGATTTCAAGATGTCCTGCATGAGAGGCATACATCCCTGCTAAATGTAGATGACAGGTGTTACAGGAATTTTTTTGAGATGACTCATTGATAGACATCTAGCTCCCTAGAACAATTTTAGATGTCTGAATTAGAAGATGTCTCCTAGACTTTAAGTTTCCTTTTTTCATTTCTCTGTTTCTGAAATAAGCATAATAATACCTTACTACCTCACAGATATGTGACGAAATGAACATTTGATAGAAACCCAAGTATCTCAGAAATTAAAGCCACATGGGTAGCAAGATATGTCCATCGTGCAAAATGTATTTTAAACATCAAAAGGCAGCAGCTTTGTAAATCTTAAACACAGATTTGGAGGCTTATTTGAAAATCTTTGCTATAAAAGGGTGGCTTATTGTGGAATACATGGAGAGCTGACGATGGCTGCTACCAAGAAAATCTTTGATCCAAAATCAATCAAAGGCTTCATTAATGCCATCAGGTGTTCCAGATACTGTGTTTCAGGCACGGTGTAAGTATCTGTTAAAACAGAGACGGAACCAGCTAAGAGTGTGGGCATATGGCAGATCAGTAGTAAATAGAAGGATATGCCTATTTAAAAAGACACATGGTATGAGACAAAAGCAGAAGATCTAGGGAAGGAGTAAGTCCTGAGAGGAGGCATTGAAATGGGACTTTTAGGTAACAGAAATGAAGTGAGGTGAAGTAATATTTTTGGGATGTTGTGAAGGAAACCCACAGATCTTTTTGCTTCCATTAGACAGAATATGTTAGTGAGAGTTATCGTTCTACTAGCTGAGGAGGGGAAAAAAGTGGTAGTATTTGATTGTGAAGCACATATATGAAATGGCATCCCATTTTCATACATTCTGAAAAATCTTCAGTCACCTCTAGTTGCTTGTCCTTGTGAAGAAGTGAGCTGCATGAACAGTCTGTTAATTTTTCCACTCTAGGCAAAATCTTTTTCCATAATTGTAAATGGGTTAGAAGGTAATACCTGTCAGCATACAATCTAGAAATATTGAAAAGTTTTTCTTACATAATACATTATGCATCTGTACTATAGCAATTAGAATTTTAAATGGAAGATATGACAAAGACTTTTATGAGTGATATATCAGGAGAGGATGAAATTTAACATTCTTGTTTCTAGACAGAGAAGTGAATAAGGCCCTCCCTACATTGGTGGTGGAAAGTTCACCAGACCTCTTCCCCTTTTCATGTCTCTTTCTGCAGGAGTAATATGAATGGAGATTCCAACCCTGTGTTATGACAGTCTTCTGCATTTTTTTTTTTAATTGGTCTTATTGGTACACAAGGTGGAGGGAAAGGAAAATCAGGGTCTCTTGAAAATGGTATTGAAACGCAGTTTATACAGGCACTGCTGAACCCAGCTCTTAACTATGACTTGGTTTTCTCAGTCCTTATGTTGAAATCAACTGTGTTGCGTTAGTTTATTACAGAATCAGACCTACTACTACATGTAACTCACAGAACAATAAAACATGGGTATAGCTTCAGTGATAATCAGATAGTAGAGAATATTATTCTCTTTCCATTTTATACTGTCACTGTGATGGGCATGGTATAAGTCCCTCGAACTAGAATAGAATCAATGTCTCTGTAAGTATTGAAATGAAAACTGGATATCTCTTCTGATACATAAAAAATATTCTGATATACCTTAGTGAAGATAAGTTCAAAAACTAGTGTATCTTCCTCAGATGGGTGGAATAATTTGGTTGCTCAGAAAGTATTATCATTTGTCACAGAAGAGAAATACAGGAAAAAGCTAGACGTGCAACCAAAGTAAAATGCAGTCTTTGAGTGAGACATAACACATGATGATACTAGGAACCGTGTGTTTCTTTCCTTGATCTTCTATATCACAGAACCTGACTAAGGTACAGAATTCCAAGAAATGGTCTGTCATTTGTGCAGTTACAGAGAACAGGATTGCAGAATTGCAGTAGTCAATGAGAGCATAAAAGTTATAAAACTGAGCCTACTCAGAGGAATAAGAAAACACATGCTGCCTTTCACGATGAAAACTATCTTTCTGAAACTTAAGAAGGAATGTTTTACAATGGGAAGGAAGTAAAATGATGATTTATATTCTACCAATCAGTAGTGACAAAGTTGACTACTGATGCTTACGTATCCTATTGGGTATCAGCTGCATGTGCAACATATATCAAGTTATTTTTGTTTCACATCTGGGTTTACATTTTCTATAGTTTCAATTTAGTGAACTATTTGGGGCCTACTATGGAACTGAACCTCAGGAACACAAATATAATGATATATGGAACTTCTTATCTTCAGTATTCTTTTCCTCATTCTCTTACCCCTTCAGATATGAAGCATATCCACTATTTCCACTCATTATTTCAGTCTTGTATTCTTCCTTCTACTATCTTCTCTAAAGTGTTTTCCTTTCTGATACAATTTTTTTTTGTTCTTTATCTCAGCAGCATATACCAATCAACTCTGCTCAAGGCAGCAGAAATTCCAAGACTAACACTGACATAAGTGAAGGCAGAATTGAACTTCAGATTCACAGAACATACACATTCTGCTTGTATTTCTCTGTACTGTTAAGAGGGCTAGACGTTCCTATCAAAAGAACTTACTATTCTGGTCATTGTGTATGTAAACAAAGACAGGACATGACATTTCATTACAGGTTCAATAATGAGCTGAAGTCAATTTAAAGAGCAAGTATATGTTTCCCACAGTATCTAGGTAAACAGAAAAAGCACTCTTTCATCAGGCTTTTTCTCTAATATTTCTCTAATATTCTCTAATATTCTCTAATATTTCATGTTCATTTTCACCACCATCAGTATATCATTTACGGCCACCATTCAGCAGTATGCTCCCAGAGTTATTTTATATGCACTTCATTTATGTTTGCCATGACTTTTATTTAAGGACATTCCTAAGAACATTTTTATAAACTCTGTACAGGTCATTATTCATCTTTGTTATATGGATGGTTTACTAGTTACTTGGCAGCCTGTATGTGATTTATCAGATGAGGGCTTTGATGCCTAGAGCACCAGTTTTTCAAACTTGTCTGAAGTGGAAGTGATCTTGAGGCTGTGATATATATTGATTTGATTATTTTTTTTGTAAATATTTTCTTGCTTAATATAGAGAGAACAGTATGCCCCTCCCGCAGTGTAACTACTTGTGGGAAAGGGTTTGTGCTAGTCATCAAATAGGACACATAAATCAGTATTATTGAATACAAAATCTGTGGCTTGATTTAAAAAAATAGGCTTGAGGCTTTCTTTTCAAGCTGAGTGTTTGGAGACTGAACGGATTGTTATTTATTTTAACTTTTCATACTATTTTTTATCTCTGAAAACTCTGATTTTTTTGCATATTTGCATTCCTTTCTTCATCTTGTGTAACAACAGATGAATTATATACACTGAGAGATTTTGTTGATAAAAGGATAGCTATTAACAGGATATATGCTGTGTGCTAGACATTATTGTTGCTGTCATGAATACTTCAAGTGAGTTGAAATATTTGCAACCCTTTGCCTATTTTTCCTTTAATTCCCTGTCTTTAAATAATTTTAATACTGGAAAATAATGATAATTAAACTGATTACTACATGTCAATACAAGATAATCCCTGTCTCATACACCTAAATAGTGGGAGTTTTGTTCATTCTTTTTCTACTCCCCTCTTTCTCCCTTCTCTCTTTTTCATTCTGCCCTAGGACATCTCTCTTCCCACACTTTTGGAAACATGGATCCAGTTCTACATGGACTTTTGGTAATCTTTCACGAAGACATATTCTCACTGCTCAACCCTTTACATCAGGTTATTCTTCTAAGATCTTTTAACTTACATTTTTTTTTATGAAAACTTTTTTTTTTTTTAATTTGGAGGAGATGGTGTTTAATTTTTTGGTTTGGTTTCGTTTTTTTCCTCCAGAGTCTTGCAATATTCTTTAGTGGATGGACTCAATAAAATGTCAAAAATAACTTTCACTTTTTCTATGGTCTTGTATAATACAGTAACATTAAAATTATTTCACTGATTCATTGGTCATACTTCCCTTCTGTAAAAAATTTCAAATAATTTGAGTATGCTTTGCTTTCTTGCTTGGTTGGTACCTAAAAGACGACTTCTTGTGCTCTAAATGTAGGGTAAATCGCATTATACTGCTTATTGTCTGACTCAACCTTCAGATCAGAACTCTACCTTGAAAATTTTGCAGAGCTCAATTTTCCAAACCAGGTCTTAATCTCATGGAAATAATCGGGTTTGTGCTCATCTGTTTGTCACATTAGCATGTCAAGTAGTTGTATATTCTTCTATAGTGGCTCATAAAATTTTGGAACACCTAATTTTCTTCCATTTTCAGTTTGTCGTTTGTTGCTGGGTAGTAAATACCTTCCCTCCGTCATCTCAACCTTTCTCTATCTAACCAAAAATGTTTTGTCCATCTCACTGTGTCAGCTTAGTTCTCTGAAAATGAAATCCATTGTCCATTGTTTTATTTTTGAGAAAACCACTCCAGAAAGCTCATGTGTGAAATGAATAGTGAACCAGTATTGATACTTGAAATCTGAGCAAGCCTAACCAAAGGAGAAATCAGTTTACTGTCTTTCATGTCCCATCCCATTTGTGCATCTCATGTTTGATCAGGAAGTGATCTCAAAGTGTAATGTGATCTTATCTCCTTTTCCTGGAGTTATCAGTATTGGGCTTTGCTTGGGATATTGTCACAAAGTATGATTTTCCAAACTGGTCCTTTGTGTTCACTTCTCAGCATGGGGTTTTCAAAAATATGTAATTGTGCAGATGAGCTCCTTCAGGAGTTTTATAATAGCCCGTGATGAGCTGTTATTAGTTAATTTTCTACTTAAATTTGCATGAGTCATTTTTCTCAGTTCTACAGAATAATAGTTCTTTTTTTTCCAGAAAGTAGATACTTTTAATATCAGTAAATACAATGTCTTTTATGTTGGTTTTATTTTAGAGTATTTCTTTTGAGTTTTACTTCTAAAGTATCACAGTGTAGCATTAGTACTTTGACAAGTATTGTTATAGTGCTTAGTCCAAGTGCTTCATTTTATAATTTTGAGTTGTAACTTTATTTGTCGGATCTCTTCCTACACTGATAGCTCACACTGACAGCTATCCCAAGGATTTCCAGTATTCTAAGAAGGGGATACAGGTTCTGAAAAGTGACATGGTTGTCACTATGCATCACATGGTAATACACAAACTTCAAAAAAAGCAGAAAGGTGTGAAATAATTGGTATGAACGCAAGTTGTCATGTTTCTTGCACCTGCAAGGCATTAGCAAGACTTAGGAGCAGTTTGAAAGCCTGGATCAAGAGGAGACAGTGCTCCAAGGAGTTTAAGGTTTTAATTTCCAGGTATTTGGACAAGTGATAGAAAAGGATAGATATGATCCTTCAACTAGAGTCATCAGAGTTCCCTGAGGAGAAAGTTGGCAAAAATCATATGTAACGGTACTTGTGGCTTACATAAAAATACTGTGTTGAACTGCAGCTTGCTAGGATGCAAAAAGAAGGGAAGTACACTAATCTTTGTGGATTTGCTTTATTTTATACAGGATTTTTTCCAATTTTTTCTTCTATACTTAGGATTCCAGAAAAGATCAGTAGGTTCTTTAGAGGGTTATTTCTCCTCTCTCTGAGTGCTGATAATGGATCAAAATCATACCATAAGAGCTTATCTCCTTAACCATCTTATATCTGAAGTCAGATATCAGATTTGTTATCATGGAGGGGCTAAAGATATGCCAAAATCCTTGGGGATTTCTTTACCTAGAGCACTTTCTTAGATGCTTACATGTGATACGGGAGGACCCTCTTGAACAAAACACTTTCACTCCCTTTCCTCTTCCCCTCACAAAGGAGTATCCATGTCCTGTGGCCCCTAACCTAGCAATATGCCAGGGGGTGGGATCATGAAGAACCTGGATTTTGGATTTACCTACCCATGCCTGACCAGCGTAAAAAAAAAATTACCATTTCATGGATACAGTCATAAACTCTTTTGCCACTTTGCTGCAATGCCTTTCATGTTCCAGGTATGCTTTAACTGCTATGAACCCTCAACTAGGCCTGAACCCTTTTCCTGAAGAGAATGGCTGGATAGGAAGAACTCCAACATTAAGGTTTTCAGAAAAGCTTCTAAATGTAAAAAAATCACACAAGTCCAACCGGATGATGCTCCTTCAGTGGACTCCGAAATAAAGCATTGTTAGGCTAAAGTGGGAACAGAATCATTTAAAAAAAATGAGCCCACGGACTCATTCTACATGCCAGCAAGGGAAAGAGACCCATAATTCAAAGTAGTTCCACATCAGATTGTGGGCGTGGTGGCATAAGCATTTCTAAAAAAATTAGAGGGCATTACACAGACCGCTTTGTTTTGCAGCATGACGTTGAGGGCAAATAAGGGTGCAGTATGGAGATACAGAAGGGTACCAAGCCTGCTGGAGTACTATCAGAAGAAACTCGGGGTGAGCCAGTTTTAACCAATCCTGGCTGACTCGTGTATACTCTACACGTGCGCTAAAAAGATGGAAATAAAAAGCAAGTTAATTTTTGCTTTTTTTCTCCTACCCCAAGCTGAAGTTTCCTCAGAAAGAGAGGCACTTCATGCATACCAATGTGTATGCAGGCGTACAGCTATTTTGGACAGTCAGGGATTAGGACCCAAGTGTGACATGAGAACAAGCCGCTACAACAGTACAGGAGCTGTGAAGTGCCTTCTGAATAAAGGCTGATTTAAAAATATGCTTGTGCACATTGTGAAAGCAGGGCCTTGATGTGTAGGTCAAAGAACAGCACTTAAATGTTGGGACACTTCTCTGAATTAAAACCACCTAGCTTTTCTCAGTATCCATTGCAGCTCTGTTTTCCTCGTGATAACTCTAATGTTTAAGGTATTTGGGTTGAACCGTCTGGGAATATAGAACATACGTGAATCCACATAAAAGCAGTCCTACAATAAAGGTTACTGCTTTTCCAAGTATTTTCTATTTTTTGTCAAATGTAACATGATATTTCCAGGTAAAGAATGCTTAGAATTTATGTGGAAAGTGAAGGCGAAAAAGGAGGGTGAGTTAAATGCGTTGCATATCAGCTCCTTAAAAAGGGAAAAGCTTGCTTCAGATACCCTGCTCCCTAAAGCAGCTTTGGCTTTTCAATGATAAAAATATTGGGGTGGATCATAGGCTGATGTAAATAGGGATACCTTTCTTGACTTCAATATAATAAATTTTTCCCAGTTACATTATTCTTCTTTTTATTTCTTTACTTTTTTAATATATTTTTTAGTGTTATTTCCCTTGGATAACAACTAAAATAATTCCTGAAGAAAAGAATGCACATGATCCACAACCATTCCACATATTAACTACCCTTCTATATTATTGTCTTGTGTGCTAGTTTTGGGGACAAGCCATCTGTGCTTTATGATCATTCTGGCAACATTAATAAAATGTTCACACAGTGTTCTTGCTTACTGAACACACAAAACTATTATTGTCAGTTAGTTCTTTTGTTTAAAACATTCCACAATATACGCTCCAGTTGCAACTAAAAAGTCAGCCTTTGCTAACATAAGTTGATGAATAAGATTATCACTTTTTCTCCCTGCACTTTACTTGGAATGGAAGATTTCTATCATAATTGTGTCTAATGGTTAACAAATTTTGACTTCCATAATACCTTTTCTATATTTTCATTAATGACTAGGTCTGTCACCTTTTACTTTCACTGACTTACCTTAAACTTAATAATGCTGACATGATTGTTCATGGAATAAGGAATTATAAGGTGTGAAAAAGAAGGCAGAAGCTGATGCAAATATTTATAGAATATTTAAGTTGTATTCTCTTGCTTTATTTTTATTCCTTCCTTTTTTTTTTCTACAGACATGTATTGTTCCATTAATATTGTCCAATCAATAAACACAGATATGTAATAACATCTACTAATACATAAGTATTAGCTCCCATCCCATCCTATTTTTCTACTCTTATTCTATAACTTGAATTTTTCTTGTAATTCAGCCAAGGTGTGTGGACATTCCTTCTCTTTGATAACTTTTTATGCTTTGAAGGGCCCATTAGGAAAATGGCTGATAATACAAATTCCTGTGAATTCAGTCTGAAAACTGAACTCTTCAAGCAAAATCAATATTTAAAGTAAGTAAATGATGAGCATAGGATTATGAAAGAGTCTTACTTTAAATAAAAGTGTTGCAGTAAAAACACAAATTGCTACTAATTTTGATTGTTAAGAAGGTAGTATTTTCCACAGCATGAACTGGGGTAAAAGAGGTAGTTATCCAGTGTTCATTGTTTTACTTATCCACCCAGGCTCTAATCAAATGAAAACTGGAACACATGGGATACAACAACAATAAGGATACGACATATGATGCAATACCTTGCTGCACACAGGGCTAGCACTCTGGCTGGAACCAGACCAGTTGCCCATGGTGCCTTTAGCATGATAAAGTGCTACTGTTTGTGGAGCATATCATGACACTGTGCCTTGTTATATCAATGTTCATTCAGTGTTAACCTAAACTAATATTTTGCATTATTGTATGATGACAAAAAAATTTATAATGGGCCAATAAAACTGCTTAGTATGTAAGCTAAGAGTATGCATGTTTACATAGCATGGAGCCGTGTTTATTATGATAGCTGCTTCCTCATGCCTACTTTACCTTCAGCAGATTTAATTCACCATTTTTTATGGTCTTGCTTCTATTATTAAGCATAAAATTATCATATTTTGAATAAGAGTATTTAGACCTTCCTTTATAAAGTTATTTTCGTGAATCAAAGTATCCACCCAAAGACACATCTTCACCTGCCGGTGTGGTTTTGCTTCTCGTCACTCTCTCTTCCTGCTTGCTTTGCAGTGCCTTCAAATCTGTATTTAGATATACAATCACAAGGACTATATGACTCTTCTCTGGCAGTATACAGTATATAGTACTAAAGACATACAAATGTACATAGAACTTTATGGCACTAAAATCCTTCTTTTATATTTGCATTACGTGAGGCGGGGGGGAAGGTAATTCTTATGACAAAGCTTAGAATTACTAATGATAAACACAGATAAAATTTCAATAGCCACAGTGCCTGGAACTGACAAAATGGTTATTTACTAATAGAATTAATAGAAATTCCCCAAAATCAGAGGCTAGTTTCTATACCAAAAAAGTGCAACAGAATAGAGATTAAATTGCTATTTGAACCCTTTTGCTGATAAATAATTGCAATCTTTTGTTATTGACTTCACAATCAAAAGGATTGCGTGCTTTGAGAGAAAAGTCATGAAAATGAACAGGTTTTGACACATTAAATATATTACTGTATGTTATGGGCAGGGATAATAGAATCCGGCCCAGGTCACGAATAAGGGTTCTCTCTGCTTCCAAAAAAGAAGTGAGAAACCTCTCAAAAGACAATCTAATAAAAAGTTGACTATTTAAAACATTAAAGGATCTTTTGTGATTAATCATGAATCTGCTATTTCAGACCTACTCTTTGTAAATCCCACTGAGATCGATGTTAATTTTTCATGTGCTGATGCTCATGGGCCAGACCCTAAAGTAGCTGCTGTTTCAGTTAGATACTGACTTTCCATACATATTTTTTTCCAATAGATTTTGACTGTGTATTAGAAGTAAATATGAATCGGATTTGTTCCTACTCTTTCAGAAACATTTTAGGACAGCATGAATTATCCTTTGAAAATGACCTCTCTTTCTCCAATGTCTGTGAAGAGAGACTGTACAGTGGTGAACCATTTAGCCTGGACAAGAGGACATTATGTTTGATAAAATTACCCTATCTTAATGTGTACTTCAAAAGTTTTCAAATTATTTTGAAGACAATGTATTTATAGACCTCCATGTGTAGTTTAAACTCAATCTCAGGATTTGGGATGAAATTTTTACGTGTACATTATTGATCTAGGAAGAAGAGTGTCATTGTAAGTCAGTAAAATGTGTAATCCTAAATTGCTCAGATTGCAGTTTTAAAGAAATGCACAGTTTTTATTCATACAATCCATATGAACTATTTAGGATTACAGACTGAGGGGTTTTTTTTTAAACAGTAACAACGTTATTCTGCTAATTAGGGAGGCAAGGAACATTTAGCATTTTTAAGTTAATTCAAATCTAAGTTTCTTTTTTCACACTTTAGCGAACACTTGTGATATTTTTTCAGGGCACTTTGATTTATGTGGATGCCTTACAATGAATGTAAATATGGACTGTGATTAGTCAGATGTTCTTCTGGTTAGAAAATACAATTGCTGAAGGGAATCCCAAAGGCATATTATAATATTTTTTTAAGTCACATCCTTCCACTTCTGAATAAATTTATCAAAATAAAGTCAGGATTAAAATCTTATATTAAAACAATTTTCTCTGTTTATGTAACCAATAACACTTTTACACATTCAAATGAACACCTAAATACCTCAATTAATCTTCACCTTTTCTGTTGTTTCCATATGCATCATACTTTAGAAAACAGTGGCCTGGTTTTTTTAGGAAATTCAATTATCTACAGAAGGATAAAGGCACCTTTCTGCTCAGTGTTATTTCTGAAAAAGTGAAATCTATGATGTCAGACACAAATACTTTTAGGGTATTGCTCCTCCTTCCCTACCTCCTAGTAGAATGGCATTAAAAACTGGCTTTTGCACTCTGACATAGTTTCTATTAAAGCTAGTGGAAATAATTCAATTTCACTTTTCTTCACTGAGAGTTGCACTTTCTAATTCTTTCACACTAGCTTAGTTCCATTGTGTTGCCACTTCTAGCAAAATAGGAAAATGATCAAATATAAATTCTTTCTTCCTGTACATAAACCATGTGTCATAATTTATTTTATCAGGAAGAAAATCTATTTCCTTTGAGTTGTTTACTTCTTTGTCTTTTAAGCAAATCTTCTTTTGGGGCCCAGACATATGGTGTTTTTTATACTGATTTTTTTTTTTTTTTAAAGCTACAAAATAGTTTTACAGGTGAATTGAAAAATAATTAACATATTGGAACAAGAAGTAAAGGATTTACCTCAGTTGTAAAAAGCATACTAGAAATTACCATGAAGAACAGGTCATCGATGAAAAATATTTTAGAAAAAGCAATTTCAACTCTCTTCTATAAATTAATTTTATATTATTTCCAGACCAACGTTAGAGAACAGGTATTGTTTAAAATGATATGCCTCAGACTTATAGATTCATCATAAAATTTATGATAAAAATATTTCCTTGTTTTGAAAAATGGAATCCCAAAAAATTATGGTATTTAACAGGATTTAATTTCCCTGTGTGGATTCCGTGACTTTGTTTGAGTCAACTCTACAGATTTTATAAAAAATGTAAAGCATGATTATTAAAAGACTTTTTAAAGCTGAATTATCTAAATCAACTTCTGAAATAATTGGCTCCCTTTAAATATAACTACTTTTTATTCTCACGCAACTCAAACATGGATGCAGCAGTTTTGGCCTACAACTTCCCTAAACCCGAGTACTAAATAAACATAAAAATCTAACTCTTCCACTTATTTCTTACATTTTTTTAAGGTAAAACAGAGTTCAAGATTAGGAAGCTTCATATACGAGGCACTTCCCAGCCTGACCGAAACTATAAGCATAGACTTTGTTGGACACAATAGTTAATATCTTGCTTGCACTGAAATAAGCAGGAGTTCCGTTAGTGCCAAAAAGAACAAAGGCAAGAATTTCCTTTGTGGGCTCAGAGTTCAGGAGTAGAGTGGTCTTGTAAAATACAGCTACGTTTCGAAATGAAGCATAGAAGTTATGAGACTTTTACTTTGCCAGTCCTTTTGCCTTTGTTTCTTCCATCGAGTCTGCTTAGTTGTTCTAAAGAGCACCGTCAAATGTTACAAATCAGGGGAGGAAGCTATCATTGCTTTAGAAAACTGTCATCAGAAAAATCTAGCAAAATGGAAGGCTTTGTGATCCATCTGATTTTGATGGACAAGTGATATCCTTAGGACATATGCTCTTGCACAAGTTTGGAGGTAATATTTGATTTTTAATCTTACTTCAATATTTAAAGCCATATTTGCTATATTTATATCTTTTTTTAGCTTAATAGCTATTTGTGCCTTGCACATACAAGAAATGAAAGAATCTTAATTTGAAGGTGTTAACTTTTTTCATCAAAAATTGTTTATTTCCCCTCATATTATTGAAAAATATCTTTGGAAAATAATATAAAATGTAAGTGTGCATTAACATTGATAAACGTATCTTAACTTTCCTGATATTTTTAAAAACATCTATTTAATCTTTGTCTATTTTCTGTTCTACAGAATTTTTCATTATGTTCTCTGCAAAAATTCTGTTCTCAAAGTGAAAAACTAAGTAGTTAGATCCCATTTTCATGTACACCTTTAGCAGTGGGCTTTGTTTAAATTTGCTGTATCATCTGTATAATGTTGCTTTCGTGGCATTATAAACTTCTCATGTGTACTGCTAGAAGACATAAAATGGCCCAGTGGCATATGTTATGTTCTTGCATCTGCCTAATTTTCAACTTGAAATACCACACAGCAATGTTTGTGATAAACTACACACAACAAGGTCAAAGCAGGTGCCTGCTGGGATGAGTAATCATCTTTATTTCATCATCTCATATCAACAGGTATCATGGAGACAAAGTAATAGCTTTTATGAGAGGAGCTTCACATGTACCTCTGAAAAGTTATGAGACACAAGACAGAATCAACTAAAAGATAATGACTGTAGGTTTGCTATAGAGTGCCCCGCAGTTCAATTTACATTGCATCCTGAAGGGTACTGTGTAGGAAGGCCAGATTTTTCAAAACAAATAGGCTTGAAAGTACTATCTAATCACTAATGCTCAAACTGTGTGTGCTGCTTTTAGAGTTCCCTCTCTGTAGAAAAAGGGTATTTTGTGGTTCTTTTTACATGCAGTTTTACCTCCCCCTTTACTCTCTCTGGTTTTTAAAAAGCAAATATATGCATCCCCAACATACATTTCAACACTTGTGCTGCCCTAATTGTCACATGAAAAGTGAGGGGTTTTCACATTATCCATCCTGAAAATATTTTACCTCTGTATCACCTCTAATATCTAAAGAATGATCATTTTAGAGATGTGGTGGAAGCTGAAGGTCAAATAAGCAGGTATAGGTAATATTTGAGAAGAATAATCTATCAATCAGAGATGAAAAAAAAGTACATAAATACTTCATTGCCTAAAAAAAGCACGGAGCGAAATCTAAAAAAATATTGAAAATTGTTGTAGACAAAATCTGGATATGCAACTCACGGCTCAAGGGTTCAGATGTCTGCAACTTTGGGCTTTGTGAAGCACAACTGTATGACCTTGGTTCAGCTTTAATGAATCAAACTGTTACTGAGTTGTGAAAGTGCATGAGTCAAAGCCATGTAAGACAAGAAAAGTGAAAACGAAAACAGAAATTTTTATTTTTTTTAAATTGGTAATAGTAATTCTATGGGTTCTGAAAAACATGAAAAGCACATGTATGCACCACGTATACACATATAGACGTTACATACATGGCTGGCCACACAGTGCATAGGCAGAGACACAGAGCACTCACATGAAAACAAACAGCATGAGTGGCATCATTCTGCTCCCCTCTCTGGGTGAGCAAGAGGGAGGGGATTAGAGATATAGATATAGATATAGATATAGACATAGACACAGATAAAGACATAGACATAGATATATAGATATAAGCATAGATATATAGATATAAGCACATAGACATAGATATATAGATATAAGCACAATGCGGATCCCTCCAGCAGCTGTAATCAGATACTCAGTCTGCCCAGTAGCTGCCTCTGGATCCCAGTCTCCCCAGTTACCAGCACCTGGACATACGAGCCCCTGAGGCTGCAGCCCCACTCCAGTTGTTGGCACCGACGGTCCCACTCATGCGCAGACAACTCCCCTTGCCAGGACTCCCTTTGGACTCCAGCAGTCAACCCCTCTGTGCTCTTGTTCTTAGACACACACACACACACACCAGTGGGTCTCACCCCTAGACCAGCAGACCCCATGGTGTCTCCAGGAGCTGTCCAGAACTCCTCTGGTCCCCCTGATAGCCAGTTCCTCCTGTGGTCTCACCCATGGGAAAGAGTTAGAAAGAAATTTAATAGATAAGACAGACTGCACTGATCAGCCTTGGGGCATGGACAGGTAAATAACCTACCAACAAAGTGTTTACACGTGAGCAGCTCTTTTTATCCCCTTATGCCTCTATTTTCCCATACTTGTTCCTCCCCAAATCCCCTAGATCCCTCCTCTACAGATCCCATAAGAAGTCCTGTGCAATCCTGAAATGTTCTTCCTCTGCATCCCGTAACGTGTCCCACAGCTCTAGGCAGTGAGCCCCACTCAGTACAAAAGGTGCTCCTCCAGCATGAACTCACTTTGATGTCTTTCACAAGTGGACTCTGGGACTGAGGCTGTTCTGGGACAGCCCCAGTCAAGACATCCCTTCCTCTAAGTCCTTAATTTGGATTCCTGTCTGCCCTTGTGCTCCTGAGTTTGTGGAGATGAACCTTTGATGGGCTGATGGCTCCTGTGATGGGCTTGGGAGGAGCAGGGTCAGTGTGTGTTTGGGCCTCCCCACCCCAGCTATTTTCTTTCTGTGCTCCTTTGTGGGTGTGCAGATGAACTTTTATCACAAAACCTAGCAAAGTGTAGGCAAGGTATCTGCAGTTGACCCGTGACTGCCTACCCAGCAGTGCCTTGTCAAGCACCTGTTGAACTGCTGGGCAGAATGTTCATACTTCTACTGTTAGAACATTAGTCCTAGGTATCAACATGGTGTATTAGTAAATACTTGTGTACGACATAAATTACACATAGTCCTACCTAAGAACTTATGTACATATCAAAGATGCTCAAACAAAAGTGACCAGTGAGGGCAGAGCTGCAGATCAGGTTGTATCCGCACGCTATCTACTCCCTAAAGGAGAATACATGAAAAGAAGGCTTTTCAACCATGGGTGCCTCAAGGATGTAGACTTCATTCTCTTTTCCAGTCTCCATGTCTACTTGAAATTATATTTTTATAGATACCAGCCTTTTTCAATCAGACACATGGTCAAAGAAAAAGATGAACTTTAACATTCAGTTTCTTTTGGCTGGGTGATAGGGGGTCTCAGTAGTGGGAGCAGACTCCGTGTGACATAAGACAATCACTTGGACAAGCAACAACACTCCAAACTCTATCTTTCAGTCACCATCGTATCCTAACGTGCGCGTGACTAACATTGAAAGATGCCTGAGGCAAAAAAGAGTTTTTATTCTTTCCCAAGGAGAGTGGAACATGATTGCATACTTAAGTTTGAGAAGCATCTGGGAAATGATTTTAATGAAGAGAAAAAGTGCTAATTGTGAGCTGCAAACAAACTTGTTTTGATAGGCAAGTAGCAAATTGTGAGAAAAACTGCAAAGTGGTTGCAAAATTCACTTACTGTTGCAGCTTTTCTTGACATTTACAAAGACACAGAATAAAACCGTCATAATGTTAATATTCTTTCTTGCTTTCCATGCATCAACTGTTTTTATGTAGACTGTGTTTTTTCAAACTTTATTTACCTGTAGCAAAATATTCTAGTCTGGCGGAAGCAGATTGTGCAGATTTTATGGGACTGTTTTCAAAATGGGAGCGCCACAAAGGAATATTTCAAGAAAGAGCTCATAAGAAGTAGCAGAATTTGTGCAAGACACAGCAGAATTTATGCCTATTCTTCGTCTTCTAGAATGTTTTGGGAAAAATTGTTACAATGGATTTAAAATATTACAATTATATAAGAAAAAGTTGTATGCAAACCACGTCTAGTCTAAAAGACTTCAGGGACTTATTTACTATGCTAAATTTCATACTTTTAAAAATGTGATTAACCCTGGATTCTCTCTTATCCCAAGTGAATTGTATAATGGGCCTCTTTAGCACTACAGCAAGAATTAAGTTTTCTTACTCTTTTCTAAATGATCAGCCAGGCAAAAATTTAGCCAGCCCAGAAAAGAATACTGAGCTATTTGTGAGTGAATCCCTGGAACATTCCTTCCATCCTGGGAGACAAAGAGGGAAAATGACAGGTCAGGTGAGGTCCCAATTCACCTTAGAGGAAACTTGCTTAGTTACACAAATCAGAGGTTTTGGCAGCAAGCCACTGCCTAGATTAGGGTCATAAAATAACACTATGGAATAACCTGTGGCTGTGGCAACAGAAGCCCAATGGGAATTTTTCTGGGATACCAGACTGATCAAGACCAAACATGTTTTTATCACCCTGCCTTAAATCTGAGAAAAAATGGAGCTATTTAGACACACACTGCTCTAATTCCAGTAGAACAAACAGCCTCTGATCTATGCTCTGGGCTCAAAGACCGAGTTTGTGGTTGATGGACCTTAAGCTCTGGATTTTGATCTTTATGAAGGAGCAGATATGTGCAAACACAGCAGGCTGGATGTCTTAAAGTTTTATCAAGTATAGTTCGTAAATGACATAAATGATAGAAAAGATTTAGATATTCCCTGTCTGGAGTTTCTGAAGGCTGCCCTGCACCCAGCACTAGATGTAGCTTATGTCTGGTTACAACATATGTCAAATTACAATTGCAACTTGTTATTTAAACCCACATCACATATCTGTACTATTTTTACATGAATGTCTAATCCAGTGTTTGTGATTAAACCAAGTGGTTCCTTGCAGGCAAAGCACAAGGTAAAATAAATTATGATAAACAAGACAATTGACTTGCGTTGCCTCCCAAGCTACTAGAAATAATTGTACCATAGATGCAACATATCAAGTGCATATTGTTCATATCTATGAAAATATATTCAATAATAAATCTGCACAGATAATCACAGAGGAAGGTTCTTAGTATTATTTGTAAAGGAGAAAATCCCTCATTTCTCTTCAACTCTGTTCTTGAACCATTTTGGTGCCTCTGTATTAAATTTCACCACATTTCACAGTGAGAAGAAAGATTATTTTCCCAAGGATAAACAGTCACAAATGTACGGCACTTTTGTATTTTAAAGCCACGAACATTTTCACTATTGTGAGTTCATGAAAACTCAGGGAGCTTTTCTATTCTTCCCAGGTGAAATAAGTGAATCAAACCTCAGCTGGCTGCAAAAATTGCTGCTGCAGTTTTCCAGCTGTGGGAAGCTCACTGCAGATTCAGCAACCACATGTGACATTATGCTTATTCTTCTTTGGGCAAGTAATTAAAATGCTCAGGTTTCATATATTTCCAGTCCACAATTTATCACAGTTAACAGGGGAAAAAGTGTCTCAACATTCGAAAATGCCTTTAACAACCAATATATGAATAACAATAATACACAGTTTACAGTAAAAGTATTTGGGTTTATATTCAAAAAAAGAACATCCCTCTCCACTTGACAAAATTATTCAAGGTTATTAAAAGCAACACATAGAATTTATCTGTAAGAGAAAATACAGTGAATCGCTCTCTCACATGCAACATTTTAACAGGAATACAACACAGCGGCCACCTTTCTACTCTGCAATAGACAGGCACACTTTGATATTTAAAAAAGGTGAGTAGAGCCAGCAGAATGACAGAATCTCTTGCAAGTTGAGAGTTTGCGCATTGAATAATCCTTTCCTCTCTCTTTGTAAGTTAACGTGATAAGCCAAAATTATTAGTTCTTATTATAATAATTGTCCCCTAAATGTCATCCGTACATGGAATGTATGAGTTCATATGGTAAGCAGAGCATCCAAAGTAAACAGGAAATGTGATGAAATAACAACCATGGTGTAATAACCAGACAGACAAGCCATTACATATGATGCATAAATAGTGGCAGATACAAAGGTGTGTCAGGTTGTACCTCTGTAACATTAGAGAAGCTTTGCCAAAATTTGTACCGACTTTGGGAGTGTAAGAGCTCTGTTTTCATTTCCTCTGTTACTATAAACATTAATTGGCTTTAATGGATGCCATTTTCTGGCAGATAGCCAGGAACTCTTTTAATAGTTTTTGTTCATAAGAGTTGCTAGATACCTCCCCCTTCGGCCCCATGAGAGGAACCACTTCGGCTTTACAAATGCGATTTTGCTAGACAGTACCCTAGTAACCCTGGCTATAGACTGACAGCAGCAGTGATAAAAGGAATAGCAGTAGAGATAATATCAGCAATCATATGTCCTTCTGATACAGCTTTGACTGATATTCCAGAAGTTGCAAGGCCTAAGATTTAAATGCACAATGGAGGCTGGTCATGTTTACCTTGATTACCCCTTGCTGCTTCCTATGCATTTTGCATACAGGATACATGAACACATATAGACAGTGTATTTTATATAGTGCTTTATACTTAGAAGCACCTTAGAGAAGAAATGATCCTGAAAAAACAAACAGGCTTAAAAACCCACTGTAGTTCACAGCTTTAGAATATCGTTGCTAACACAGCATGTTTGAAAGCATCGGTTATTGCTGAAAAAGATTGTACTGAAATCAAGCAGGACTTTCAAGACTCTTGCTATTTACCATTCTTTGTTGTCTTGCTAATAAACATTTCTGTATTTAGATTGGGTTTTGATTGGCAATTTCATGTTCAAGCCCTAGGTCAGCATTGTATTTTGGAAGATAGAAGTGTTTATGTTAATTAGAAAGGATGCCAAATGAGAAGAGCAAAAATTCCTTGAGAAGGGAATGAAAAGGTTTCTCCCACCCAGATCTTTCTGAAAAGCATAACCACTTGAGTTGCAGCTTTTCCTCAAAACCACACAGCAGAAGGGAGGAATACCTGGCCATAGGCATGGAATCAGCCAAGGCAGGATCACCTGAGCATTCACTGAATCTGTAGTTTTGGCTGACTTTTTCTGTCTTGTTCTGTCTCACTAATCGCTCCAGTCTTTTTCTCACAGCCTCTCCATACCTGCTTAATTCCATTTTACACCCTCTTCCTGCCTTGTTACTCTGTTTACTTTCCTTTTTTCCTGTGTTTATTGCCTCTGAAGTAAATCATTAAAGAAAGAGGAATGAAAAAGATACTAAAATCATGTTTATTGCCACCCTGTGGTTCCCTCTCTGTGTCAACTCCCATCTTCCTTCTCTGTGCAGTGAAGATTTTTCTGTGCAGTGAAGTTTGAAGGGAGGAACACCTACTGCTTTCTGCTTTGTATAGTACCAAGCACCATGGAGGCTCGGTTTAAACTGGCTCTTAAATACTGCTATAATAAGAATGATTTAAAATAATTGTGATTTACATTAATTGAGTCTCTGGAAAAGCCAGAAATAAGATCTTCCAGATCCCAGTCCTCAAGTTCTGAGATGGAATATTATTATATTTTGTTTCCATTTTTTTCTAATTGGAAGAGGACTAAGGGGTTTTTAGGTTAGGTTTGCCAATTCCTTTAGGTAAACATTAAACCGTTCACCAAAAGTAACCTGGAGGAATCCAGAAAGACCTGGCTAGCTACTGACAATAGCCTTATGGCATGCATTATTAGAAGATGTTCTTTTCAGTAACTGCACAACCAGATGGCTTTACAGAGTACATGTCAGGTTTGTAGTAAGGTTTGTCCTACTACCCGTGACCTTTCTAAAGCTATATCAGCTTCACTCTACTCATGGAAACTAAGGCTGACTTTTTTGTAATTTTTTGACAAACTGTCTTTTTTAAAGTGCTTAATAACTGTACTTGAAAATTCAGATGTGGATGCAGAAATGCTTTCCTCATCCTGAGTAAAACCCATCTTTTTGAACACAGAGAATAAAGGTTAGGTCTCAATGACTGCCTTCATCTAAGTGGGCTTCCAGACACCCTCAGGACCTCTTTAAGGTGCTGCAGACCAGGGATTGGAGCCAGAGCTAGGAGATCAGTTTGTTACAGATTGTTTTTGTGTAAACCGGAATTCATACAAAGACGTACAAGTGCTCACTCTCTTTCCAGCTCTGCTGCCAAAAGCCATTCCTTTCATGAAACAACAGAAAGCTAACGCTGAACATTTCTGAAAACCTCATTCGCAAAGTCTTAATCACTGTGACTGTATAGCTGAAAAAAATCAGTGAGGGAAGATGCAAAAGGAGACAGGTGTCTTTTACCATTATCCCTCACCAATAAATAATTTCTGTAGTGTCATAGGGAAAAAAAAGTCGTTTGAGATGGTTGATATACTCTCCTGAAGCTAGTTGAAATTTTACACCTAAAAAAAAAGAGTATTAAAAGAAAATTGACATTTCAGCTGAAGATATTTTGTCCAAAATATCTTCAAGGAAAGTATGGATTTCCACTTCTTAAACAGTCAAAAACTCAAGCTAAGGTTTTGGCAAAACATCCAGTAAGAATCCCCCAGCAAGCCTATAAATAATGTATGTGATACCCATTTTTTCTTATGATCTTATTGCCTATATGTCCTACAATGCAACACTGTTGTTTCCTATACAAAAATGAAATGAAGATTACAAAGATGGAGATCATGAGTGACTCAAGGCACACATTTTTTTCCAATAGGTGGAAACCAGGAAAATGGAAGCTGGTGTCCCTGGTGGGAAACAGAGTTGAAACTTGAACCTTAGGTTGCAGCTCTGCATAGCATTTCTTCACCACATCCTAAAAGAAGGTCATACATTGTCATTCTCAAGTTGCAGTTTTCCACCTTTTCAGTTATGTTTTCCTACAGAAGTGTTCATGAGGAGACATTGTATACAGATGTCCAGAAATTGAGATAATTGACAAATTGATGTTTAAAAAAACCCAAAAAACAACTACTCCAAATTGTTGATCACATCTACAGCTCAAGGTCTTTGACTTTTTTGCCAAAATTACTGAAGTAGCAGCCAGTGGCTTGCAGCTCCGAAGTTGTCTTTACAACAAAAAAGGTGAACAGATCTCTCAGCCTTTGCCTAAATCTATATTTAACTTCTTGCTGTTTGCTGTCTTGCAGTAGAAGGAAGGTTTTGACATCTCCTCGAATCT
Organism: Grus americana; assembly: GCF_028858705.1. NCBI lineage: Eukaryota > Metazoa > Chordata > Aves > Gruiformes > Gruidae > Grus > Grus americana. The sequence continues at coordinate 38,443,721 of NC_072855.1, read as the reverse complement.
TTGAGCTAAAACATTTGTTCCCATAAATAGTATTTTCCTGAAAAAGTGGGAGACAAAACATTTTCCAGTACCTGTAGCCTACACTACAGGCTAGTACTAAATTAGCAGCTGAAGGTTAGCTTGAATGATTTGTTTTCACTAGAAATTGTTAAATCTCCTTATAAAAACATCGTTTAAACCAAAACAAAAATATAAAGAATACAAAAGCAGTGAGAGCACTGTAAGCTCAGTAATTACTGCTTCCTTCATTACAGTGTTTTCTTTCAGGCTCTGGAGGACTTCTTGTTTAACTCCTGAGGCTTTGAGAATCTCTCCATCGCATCCTCTAGTAATAGCTAGTGGTGGGTTGACCCTGGCTGGACGCCAGGTGCCCACCAAAGCCACTCTCTCAGTCCCTTCTTCGGCTGGACAGGAGAGAGAAAATATAACGAAAGGCTCGTGGGTCAAGATAAGGACAGGGAGAGATCACTCACCAATTACCGTCATGGGTAAACATACTCAACTTAGAAAAAAATAAAAAATCTATTACCAAGCAAAACAAAATAGAGCAATGAGAAATAAAACCAAATCTTGAAAACGCCTTCCCCCCACCTCTCCCTTCTTCCCGGGCTCAACTGCACTCCCGATTTTCTCTACATCCTCCCCCCGCTAATAGTGCAGGGGAACTGAGAACACGAGTTGCGGTCAGTTCATCACACGTTGTCTCTCCCACTCCTTCCTCCTCAGGGGGAGGACTCCTCACACTCTTCCTCTGCTCCAGCATGGAGTCCCTCCCACGAGAGACCTTCCACAGGGTGCAGTCCTTCAGGAGCAGACTGCTCCAGCGTGGGGTATCCCACGAGGTCACAAGTCCTGCCAGCAAACCTGCCCTGGCGTGGGCTCCTCTCTCCATGGGGCCACAGGTCCTTCCAGGAACTTGCTCCAGTGTGGGCTTCCCATGGGGCCACAGCCTCCTTCAGGTGCCTCCACCTGCTCCAGCGTGGGGTCCTCCATGGGCTGCAGGTGGAATCTCTACACCCCCTCATCCTTCCTCCATGGGCTGCAGGAGGACAGCCTGCTTCACCATGGCCTTCACCACGGGCTGCAGGGGGATCTCTGCTCCGGCGCCTGGAGCACCTCCTCCCCCTCCTTCTGCACTGACCTTGGTGTCTGCAGAGTTTCTTGCATCTTCTCACTCCTCTCTCCGGCTGCAAAAGCTCTCTCTCTAAGTGTTTTTCTTCTTCTTAAATATGTTATCACAGAGGCACTGATTGGCTTGGCCTTGGCCAGCGGCGGGTCCGTCTTGGAGCCGGCTGGCATTGGCTCTATCAGACACAGGGGGAGCTTCTAGCAGCTTCTCACAGAAGCCACCCCTGTAGCCCCCTGCTACCAAAACCTTGCCACGCAAACCCAAAACATAGCTGAAGAAAACTAGCCTTCTACCTTCTCTTGTATTTGATAATATAGTATGACTTTTCTTTTTTCCAGAAGAAACACAAGAACTTAAACAATGAAGGAATATGCACAGGTGATCAGGAAAAAAAAGACAGAATTATTTTCACCACTCTATTCATATCTCATATCTTCATAGATTCCTTCAAGCAGTAGGCCAGTCAGTGGCATAGCTCTAGTTGTGCTTAACAGCATAATAAACGTAACAAGAAGAATTGTACTAGAGGAACAGAGAGGAAGAAACAGTCACACAGGCACAAATTTGTAGTAGAAAACTCAGCAGAAGTTATGCATTTAGAGATTTAAAACAACTCATCTTAAAGGTATTGGAAACTGGCAACATAGACGAACTGCTTTCCCAGGAGGAAGACTATTATCATAGGCTAAACAGCTGTTTAAAAGGAAAAGTTCCTTCAAATGAAGAAGAAAACAGATGCTTAACTAATTTTTAAACATTTGTCAGAAGTGAAGAAAAAAAAAAACAAAACACATTCAAATGCATGAAAATAAGTTTGCTTTAAATACCCAGAGAGTTTTATAGCCTAACCTGAAAACCAAACAAAAACCAATTTTTAATACAGCATACTCTCTTTTTGAAAACCCTAGGTATCCTAACACTCTGTCCTTAGGCATCTATAGCAAAGCTTTCTACATCTCAAGAATCCTCATGCTGCTTCTGGTTTATCTAACTGTGAGTTGCTGCAATTGGGGATTTCAATTATCCACAGCTGGTTATGTGCTGCTAGGGCATTACTGGCAATTTCCCTGGGTTCAGGCACAGAGGGCAAGTCCCTGTTTCAGACAAGTGAAGAAAATGATGAAAAGAAAACATCTCCACAGACCATTTTCAATTCCTGTAACACCTTCTTTCTACATGATGGATGCTAATTATACTTCCCAAATTCAAGCGATCTGTGACTGTGCTATAACGATTATTAGCTCCTCATACCAAGCAAAAGTGGACTTTACGAGATACAGATTTTGGGAGTTTAGGCATGACTTTAGTGATCAGAATCCTGAAGTTGAGCACAAAAATTAAGCCAAGCATATGAAGTTTCTATGCCACAAAGATCCTAGATGCACAAACTGAAATGTATATTGCTTGCTGTCCACAAATAATTTTTTTTAAGTCCTGATTTGAATAAAATAGTCATGGTTGTGGTTGCTAACTCCATTGAAACAGCTATCTACACTCTCTGGAATCATCATTTTGCCTATCACTATGTATTGAAGCCAGATTCTGGTTTTGATTAGGTTTATGGTACTACTACAACATAAATAAAAAGCAAGGCAATTTTAAAAAACTGCAAAAGTGGAATTCATATTGTTATGGAAATTTATCATAAAAATGCATGTAATAGCATCTAGAAATTAAATCAGATAAACATTGTCATTAAATAGATATCTGAGATAATTTATCCAAGAATTAAGTTTTTGTCCTACAGAATCCTGAAGCCATGTGTGAAATGACTCTTGTGTAAAAATGGACAAAGCCTCCTGAAGCATCTGTGTTTTTTTCAAACTTTCATGTGATTAATACTTGTTTTATTCTGCAACCTACCCACTGAAAAGCATTTTAAAAAACCCAAAAAACAAAAAACCCAGCCTTTCATCTAGGTGCTGAGCAAAGTTCCTTTTGGGAGCTGTAAACCTTCTGAAAAACTGTCCCATTAGTAATGTACGTGCAAATATCCATTCTGGGTAGCAGAGCTAAAAATATGATCAAAAGGTATAGTCTTCTGACAGCTAAAAAATATCTTGGGGATTTTGACTTTCTTAACAATAAAAGCATAGCTCTGGAAGCAATCTCTTGATCACTAAATTTGGTCCAATCATCTGTTCTTGTACAAAATCATATTATAGAAATAAGGCTGGAAGGAAGCTTTAGAGGTTGCCTAGTTATCTAGTCTTTCCCCATGTTGTGTGGATCACAGTACTCAAAAACATTTGTCTAGCCTGTTCTTTAAAGCTTGCAGTAAGAATTTTCCCTAAGCACCGTATGCAATCTATTTTAGGGATCGACGGTTCTTACTGCCAGACAGAAAGCATTCTGCAGTCAGTTTATAACCAATTATTGTGCTAACATTGTCCTTTAGTTAAACAATTTTTCCCCTACTTTCCTTCCAGTATAGTTACAAAAAGTAATTTTATTTCCTTCTAGCCTTCATTTTTCTATGTTAAATAACTCGATCTACTTATTCCCAGAAAAATGCCTCTCTATTCCCAAAGCTTGCTTAATAACGTCTATTTTCTTGTTCTGTCTAACAGTTGCTTCAAATAGGGGGTTGAAGTGATAGTCAATATTCTGTCTAGATAAGGTCATTCTAGAGCTGATTTTCCGATTAAGTTGTAAAACGACATCAGAATTTTGAGCAGTCAAAATCCAGTTTACAGAGGAGAGCACCACAGAACGAATGGATTAGCTCACAGATATATCAGTAACACCAGTGAAAATCTTTCTAGCTACAAGTAGGAAATTGTTAGTTTAATAAAAGCAAAATATCTCATGGAAATCTGTCATTTAAAAAAATAATTTTAAAAGAAAATGTGCAGGGGAAAGAGAGGTTGAATTACCATAAAGTAAATGTACCACTTTGACAATGGAATATATTTTTTTTTTTTCTCCCAGGTCTAAAGTGGAGAGAATTCTGGTGAAAAATTACAATTAATTTTTTACAGATCTCCATGTATCAGCTACTAAATGTAGCGTCTTTTTTTTTTTATTTTGAAAGATGACTTTCATAATGTCTAGGATATTTTTATTTAAGAGCACAGCATCCTGATTGTACTGAATAGAAAAGCCACAATAATCAATTATTTTAAGTTCCCTACCAGTTTACTCCTCTCTTCAATCCTCTTCTCATTTTCTGCCTTCTTTCTTTTCCCTCCTACTTCTCCTCCCTTGAACAGGGTGTTAAAAGACTGTGACCAAGAGCTGTTGTTGAGCCAACCTAGCAGAACTAATCTCCTGAATATAGCTGAATAGAGTATTATAGAAATGGAATTTAACAGTGACTCACAGTAATAATAATTAGGTGGGAGAACAAGCTGGTTTTGAAGATCTGTTGTCATTCATGCCAAAAGATGTGGTCAACTTATTATTTCTCTGTCAAAAGCCTTGGTATCTCAGTATGACTGGCAATAAAAAAGTGAAATATTAATGTGCCTTGGTCATACTTCTGAATATTCTGCAGCAGAGCTGGTTTTCTAATGAAATGTGGGTTGGGATGCAAGATCTGTTTAAGAGAAGAAGATTGCAAGTGCATGAATATCCTGATTTTTGACTGGGATAAAGTTAATTTTCACAAGAATCTGGGAGGGGACACAGCCAGGATAGATGATGCAAATTAGCCAAAGGGATATTTGATACCATATGATATCATGCTCAGTATACAAAGGCGGGGGGGGACTGACTGGGGAGAAGGAGTCACTGCTCGGGGATGAGCTGGGCGTTGGGTTCCAGGCGGTGAGGAAGTTGCGTTGTGAATCACCTGCTTTGTATATTCTTTTATTAGTACTGTTGTTATTTTCCTCTTCCTTTGCTGTCCTAGTAAACTGCCCTTATCCCAAACCACAAGTTTTACTTTTTTCCTTCTGATTCTCCTTCTCATCCCACTGGAGAGGTGGGGGAGGTGGAGGAGTGAGCGAGCGGGTGCGTGGTTCTCAGTTTCCAGCTGGGGCTAAACCACAATGAAGAAATGTTTTGCTGAGTACAAAAAAAACACCGAGCTTTCTACAGTAGCTCAGCTGTCTCTGTGCTTCAAAGCTATGGCTGAAATTTCCCCTGAAGCCTACAGTACTGCAGGGAAATGAACAGTGGAAAAAGAAAGGCCTCTACTGCAGGCTTTACAACTCTGTGGCCACTGAGAAGCTCAAGTGATCAAAACTTGGAAGTATGCAAGATCTTCTGAAAACCTCATGGATTTCTAAAAGGAACTGTCTGGAGGGATTCTCCAAAGCTTCTGTGAAGGCAATTGATGGCAATATAGCTTGCTTGGAGAAACAGGAGTTGTGTAAAGTGCTAGTCATCATTTAAGGTCAACAATAATTTCCTCTAGGATATTTCCACTTTTTAGAGTTTTGTGGTTTGGTGGTTTTTTTTTTTTTTTTGCTAGCTGCTCTCTATATATTTCCTTCTGCAAAAAAAAAAAAAAAAAAAATTCATGACTGGCAGCCCACAAGTTAATTGTGGAACCTGTCTTCTGGTTACTTCTGCTATGTGATTTTATGTTTATGGTTTACAGGCAAAGATTGGAAATCAGAAGGAATCAGGTTGAGTGCTAATTTTAGCTAAAAGAGCTAGAGAATTTTCTACATGCTTTGAGTACTTCTAGAGGTGGAGAACTTAAACAGTAAGATATAGTGCTTGGAAGGAGTAACTCCCAGCTGAAATGCTGGAGGAAGTATCACTGAAGAATTATGTGATTTTTTTTTTAAACTCTTGGACATTTTTTGTCTCTTCTTGCTGTGTTTTGTGCCCTAAAGACATGCTGATGATTTAAAATATCAGGTACTGTTTAATGCAAAGTTTTCTGTGAGTCATTAGAGTCCTTGTAAGTCAAGCTTTCACCCTGATCTGCCCAGATATTGCAATTTCTTAATAAAAATTTAAGCTTTGTGCTTGGGATTTAGGTATACAAATAATGTAATAGCTCTAACTCAGGTACTCTTGTCTAAACTTCTTTTCAAAAGCCCTGTTGTTATTATTATAACATGTGAAGCCAAGTTGCTGTGCCATGAAGTGGAAATACCCTCTATGTTATCCTCTGCGGCGTTCCTGTGCCTCACGCTATGCTTTCATTTGTTCTTTAAAAAAATACCAGTCTGAACCGGAACTAAGGGGATGTCTGAGCCAGCGCAAAAACCTGATGAGTACAACTTACGTGAAAATGCAGCGACACACCTGGTATGTCAACCAACAGTGTCTGAACCATAAGAAAGTCCTATTAAGTAGTTACTCTAGGAGAACGGCAAACCTTTGACCTTGTGTACGAGGTCATATTTGAATAATTCAGTTATGTATGCAGATACCCAGCTGAGCTGAGTTTTAGAATTACTGTCTTTATTTTGAGTGGTCTGTAGTTTACTTCTGCTTTCCTCTGCTTTTTTTAGCAATGCGAACACTGTAAGTGTTTAGAGAGGGTTTCTTTGTTCTGTACAGGGAGATAAACTGTGAAATTAAGCCTCATCAGCACAGCAACTTAGTTTATTTAACACATTTTCCTGAGTAAAGAGTGCAAAAAATAAAGAGCTGAAGCAAATAATTTTCCAGTGAATTGCTATCTGCATTTCAGAAACATGTCAGCCTACAAAATTTCCCATAAAACAGTTATTATTTTTTATATTTACATAACACAGCTAATTGCAGATAGTTATGTATTCCTTCCTTGCATTGCTTAAAATATTGGCACAGAAATAACACTAGATCTATCTTGTGGCAAAATGCCATAGCGTCGTCCAATTTCCGAGGAGCCATATGGCAATGGTACAGCCATCTGTTTATCTTGATATTCCTTTCCTGGCAAACCTTTTACCCATATGGGTTATTGGTGCCCTCATCTGTGTATATCATGAAGAGGTTCAAAATCAAAATCTATAATTTTCCCTGGTATAACTTTTAACAATTACACTGAACATAAAGATCACACTATCCTCATGTTTAGCCTCATCCATTTCTGTTTTGTACACACCTGCCTTCTTCCGTTAGATGCAGGAACAATTTGATTTCCAGAATTTGTGAAAGCTGTCATCGCAAGCTGTCAGGTTCAAGGCATCATAATCATCTCAAAGGACTGATAGCTTGTGCTTTGTGGATTTGAAACTTCATCACTAAAGAGATGAAATGATCCGTCCTTTTACATGCTGACAGGGTAGCAATTTTGTGTCAGTGTAGAGATTCATGCATTCAGACAATAAGGCCATGCCGAATATATGCAGAGTCCTTTTACATTTTCTGTGACAGCCATTTTCAATAATGTCTAAAATATTTGACATGCACTGTTTAGAATAATTTTAAGTAAGGGAGAGTGTCGGCTTTCAGCCTGACGTATTAGCAAGCCTGAGTGAAATCGTGTTTATATCCCATTTAGCAATCTGCTCTTTAATTTCCTCTTTATGTGAAAGAGTTCTTTCAAAATGGATACATTCAGAGTACAAGCCAGGCATTTTAAGCATATATAAGTTTCAAATCACAGCAGAATAGATAAATGTATTCCTTGTTTATTTGGGGATTTTCCCCCCCTTTTTTTTTTAACAGTGCAAACAGTTCCATTTCAAATACCAAGCAAATGCAAAGATGCAATGAACATAAGCTATTACATTTACAGGGGCTATACTGAATTATGTGCATAACGAATTGATTTGCAGCTTTTAGGTGTTTGTTGACTAATGAAATATATTGATTTGTTGCATTCCACAAATTTGTAATGCAGATTATTTATGAAATTCATCAATATATTTGGCCACTTTATTGCTTTTTGTTTAAAAGATAATGGGGTTTGTACATTATACTGGTTACAATTCACATAATGTACTTTTATGAAAATTTAATTGGATTATCTGTCTCATTTTATGGTAGGATTTTTTTACAAAAATTTGTTTGCATTTTAAGTATTCTGTGTCTGCTGCGAATTTCAGTTTAGTGAAGTTTAAGACAAAACTCTCTTTGATCACCAAGGATCTCTACCATGGACCCTGTCTTTTTAAATTCTTTGCTTTAATAATAAACCATTAGAAAATCACACATCCTGTCCCTTTGTTTTCTAGATGAATTTGGTTAGAGTCCCCGCCATTCATTTTACACCTAACACTGTTCTCCAGCCTTTCACAAACTTCTACTATCCAAACCACTAACAGATTGGCTTTGACAGTAGCAGGATTTTGTCCTGCACGCAACAGGAATGATACATGATTTAACTTTGCATCTCCATTAGTGCTCTGTATGACATGTATCTATTGCCCACAGATATACTAAAAGTTAGAGATCTTTTCTTTCTAATCACCTTCCACATTTTTTTGCACACCTCTCTGCTGTATCTGTGGGATTGTATTCATCAGAGGTAGATGCTTGTATCAAATTTGGCAGTAAACTAGCTCTATTTCTGTATAAAATCTTTCAGTGGAACAAAGTATTTACAAGGCTGCATCAAAAAGGGAAGAGTTTTAATGATTAAGGAGCTAATAAACCTTTGATTTTTTTCAGGAAGGCATCCTAAATTTAACCTGTGGTGTTGAGTTTTCAGGAACGGGTGCAAATATGCTCTACTTTTCTTTCTGAGCCAGGTGAATTGTCTCACTCTCAGCACCTGAAAGGTGCTCTTCCATTCCATGGGCAGACATAATACCCGTGAACGACGTTCAGACATTTCTGTCTTCTCTTGCTTCCTTTAAACTTTCTGCTGAGGATGTTTGCATTTGAAAAGCTGCTTGCCTTTCCAAGGGGTCAAAGTTTCTATTTTGGGACTCTTTGAACATATCCTCTTGGTCCCAATTTAGTAAATATATCTCTGTCTAGCTACTTAGATTCTGCCTTAAAGGTCTTGGCGTAAGTAAGAGCCAGCTGTGAATTTTCTCCCTCCTTTTACAAACATGCCAGGGTCCTAGCAACACATGAATAACACTGCTATGAAAACAGGCGTAGGGCAGAAAGAATAAACAGAAAAAGTATTGGGGTGCACTGGCTGCTAAAGTCAGAGGATAACAGTCTCAAATATGCTATAGTTACAATTTCCAGAGTCTGCACTGGAACTACCCCAGTCTCCACAAAAGGGCAGAGATCAGAAGCAGTATACCTGCAACAGCGTGTCACTTCACCCAAACTAATATTACCAGTCATAGTCTCTGCTAATTACTCCAAGGCATTTCAATGCTAACATAATTATATTTCTTTCACAACCCAGTCTAGAATCTCTGCTTGCTTCTCTACATTGTGCACTTCTACTGGTATTTAAAAGACTAATCTTACAGAAAATGTAAAACAGATTTAGGTACTTAGAACCTGAGGCTACAGCTGCACTACTGAGTGAGATGTTCTTCAGTGCTTCCCAAAACCCTATTCCCTAACATTTCAGGCTGATGGCCTGACCAGATTCCATCCCACCTCCCATCTAGGCCACAGGTATGCCTTACCCTTTCTTGAAAAGAAGAGGCAGGAAGATAGAGGAAGGAGTAGGGTGTGTCTAAAGTGCATCTTGAGACAGAATTGAGTGGCAAGTGGAACAGATAGCCAGACTAAGTCCATCATGTAGACACAACATAGATTGGTTTTGAAAATGGACTTTGTAAGGATGTGGGGACAGTGTAGATTTTTAGAAATTCTCTTTTATTGTCTTACAGCTCCTCTAGTAGCTTGTGTATCGCTTTCTCCAAACTATGTCTTGTGTTACTATGATCACTCCATATTAAGAAGTAGTATGATCTGAAAGGTCAGGTAGCGTTAGAATTGGGGTTGCAAAATCTCAGCTAAATATCTCTAAGTAACTTTGGAGCTGAGCACTCATCTAGGAGTCCCAATCAATGTTTTTTAAATCATGAAGGGCTAGAGAAAATTCTGGTAGATTTGTAATGAAATCAGCATAAAGCCAGCTTATAATAGCATTAATCAATGGCTCAGTACAGATAGCAATAATCAAATTAAATGGTCACAGCATACAACTTACTGCAGATAAAGAAATAGGCTTCACAAAGGCTTTAGTGTTTTTTCCTCTCACTGACAGTAAGCTACGTAAATCTTCAGCTAATGAACTCATCAAGCATATCCCTGACTTTACTAGAAAATGCAAACTTACCTCTTGAGCTACTGTATTTAACATATGAATAGCATTAATTGGTAATGTTGTCAGGAATAATTCCTTTAAGCGTAAGACCAGTGTATGTGTCACTCCTACTTTGGTCCTTCTGAAACAGCTCTTGCTCCTGGACAGGTCTCACAAAAGATTGCTCTTTTCCTGTGAGAAGGACTGGCGTCGTGTGAAAGCATAGCTGGAAGGCTCCTGGCATGGTATCCAGATTCTATCCATGGACATCTTGTTTGGCATTAACGCTGTTAACAAAACTGTTCATTCCCTTAAACCCATTGAGGCCTTGGACACAATGTTCAGGATCATCAACTTCTTAGGGCAAAAGCATAAAAAATCCTCAATAGAAACACACCACAGCTGCAGGTAACTAGAGATTTTTTTCGTAAGTACAGATTTTTGGAAGCCTTAGAAAATAACAATATTGATATTGATTATTTTTATTAGCATCAGATTGAGTGAGAATTGCAAAGCTTGATGTTTCGTGAGAGGAAGGGAAAAGACAGTACTGCTCTACATAACAAAGACAACACCTTGTGGCCTAAGACATTCACTGGTCTCTTGAGAACATCATGAGTCCACTTTTGCTGAGCTCTTGTTCTACCGTCAAAAACTCTTGGGTCTTATTTTTCAAAGAAAGAGAAAAAAACCTTCATGGATAATATGAGTTCTCTAACTTCTTTATGTATTAAAACTCTATCTTTTCATACGCCCTTTTGCAAGATCATTTCAGTAGACTGACTATAAGAGGTGAACAAACATTTTTTCATGTTTTGTAAAACTGATTGCTTTAGTAAACAAGACACAGTTTGGCTGTGACTCATAATAAATAGTAAACACAGGATGTTTACTATCTTTCAGATGATGTTGGCAGCAAGAAAAAGGAAGCTTGGCCACCATCACCTATTTGCAGAAAAAGAAGCTGTGTCAATTAGGACAGCTTACTAGACAAGACAAGATCTCTAAACTTGAACTAAGGTTTTATTACCTTTATTATGGCTTTTGTTACTTTTATTCATTTAATTCAGAAGTTGGACTAATGCCTATAGCATTGACTGAAATTTAAAACCAGATTTTGTTTCAGCACTAATGAAACCTCTGTCAAGTTTTGGAGATCTTTTAGAGTGCTAACTTCACTTTGGCTTTCCCTCTCTTGTCCACAAGCGATCAAAGAGAAAAGCACCTACACCTTGTCAGGATATTTCTGATGCAATCCTGTTTCCACTTCAAGCCAGTTTCGAATGATTTGTAAGAGATTGTAGAGAATTTCCAGCATAGGCATACATGAAATAATTTGGGTTTTGTTGTGATATGCTTATGCCCACCTAAAATACCTGAATACAGTGGTGAGAACTTGAATTGATGAGGAAAAGGGAATTTGGATGCACAAAGGTCACAAAAAGATGGATGCAGGAAAAAATATAATATACTGAATGTCTAACTGTGCCTTGTATCAGTATTGTTGGACTCCTTTCCAGTTTTCTTTTGAAAGAAAATTCTAATTAATTGACTGATTCTTTAGATCTGTTGATTTTGGCAAGATTTCATATTCCAGTTAAAACTAGTCTGGTCAAAACTGTTGAATCCAACTGTGTTTGCAGGCTTAATGACTGACTTATGCCCTAAAGCACAAGAATTTCTCCAGCGTATGTTGGAACAGCAGTAGTAGAGAGAAAGTTTTTGACGGTGCAAAGGGACCTGGATAGATCACTCATTGCTTACTTTGCTGGGAGACTGAAAAAAAAGCCCTTTTGATAATGTTATGTACATAATGTTTTCCATCTATGTCCACAGGAAAGCAGTGTCCCTATATAAGTTGGAGATCACCTCTTCATTGACTTAGAAAGCAAGTTCCTAACTGCCTGTAGCTTATTAAAAAATTGCTCTTGATATCATATTCTCCCTACTTAAACTGCACCTAATTAAAAATGCAATATTTTATTACAAATCTACTATGCATCCTTTAATTTTACTATGTCCTGCTGCCCAGAAATTCAATAGTGGACTGAATACACTTCACTCATTTTTTCTACATTATTAAAGTGTTCTTTGGATTTATGTAATTTCAGGTTGATTTCTCTGTGAACTATGCATGCAATTATCTAAGACCATGTCTACGAAATCTGCTGCGGTTTTGTTTTTAGAATTGATGCAGTGTGATAGAAGCAAAAAGCTCACACTGCAATCTCTCATGAAGACTTCATTTTCTTTCTCATTTTTTCCTTATTGTAATTTAAAATGGGTCTGGTAGAATAGGAATTTGCTATTCTTGTTTGCAGACAGGATTCACAGGATGGGTTTGGTTAAAAAGCTGCAGTAAGAGCACTGCTCATTCTGATTATGCATTCAGTTAGAATGAAAGATACCTTAAAAATGTACAGTACTGCATAGTCCAAAAGACTTAGTACTGTGCAGGGTCAAAATTCATAGAACTGCAATTGGATAACGTACCTGAAAAATGTTCAACATGAGGAATGACAGTAGGTGGAGGGTTTGGGGTTTTTTTGGTTGGTTGTTTTTTTTTTTCCTTGTGTGGTTAAAAATAAGAGAGGATGGAAAAGAATGAAATGAAAAATAAGTAGCAATTATTCATGAAAACAGGATTACACTTTGTTAAACAGGCTTCCTTTTAATTAAAATTGAAAGTTAAAACAGAGTTTATAGTTAAATAGCTTGTTGGAGGATTATTCTTATTATTTCTTCTTGTTAACAGAAAAAGTCATGAGTGTAAAATTCCAGGTAGACAAATGTCATAAAATTCTCCATCACTATTTGGACTCTTGGCAACCATTTCAGAAAGACTAAAGGGTACCTGAGCATGGAAACGAAACTATTCTTTTGACATATCTAACTCTTCCAGGCCAGCAGGGTGGTATCAGCCATTGTCTAAGCTTTACAAGTTAGACTGTCTTCAAATGATAGGTATGTGACACCCTTCACAAAAGGAAACGTCACATTAAAAATTGAAAATAATAAGAAAAAGTTAGACAAATGCAGCTGTAAAGTATGAGTGGCTAAAATCAGAACAGAGAAAAAAGTGGAAGGTGAATTAGCATATAGAAATGCTTGAGAATGCCATGACAACACACAGACAGGCAGGCTTGGGATATTTCACATCATTTCATTTGACTTATTCTTGCCCCCTGCCTCTCAACTTTCAATCCAGGAGAACAAATCCTTTGTGTGCTATTTTCATGAATTCTTTGCACATTTACTGGCAGTTAAACCCATTTTCTCATTGTTAATTATAACACCTCTCCCGTTAGCAAATAAATAAATGCCATCCTAATGGCGTCCAATTCTTGATTTCTCCCTCTGGAAGAAAACAGTATTATTGTTACAGCAGCATGTTTAGGATGCTCTAGTTAAGATTCTGTCAATACTTTCATTAACTCATAGTTTCGGGGGTTTCAAAGCTTACAAAAAGTATTCTGTGCACAACTGGACAAGACCTGACAGTGCCTAGGACCTGAGCCTTGGGGCCAAAGTCAATGCAGCACTCTATGAAGCATGAGTGAGCTAGGTAATTCTTAAACATACAAAGAATTTCTGTTAAGTGATATAGAAAGATCTGTAATACAAAGGTATATCTAGCACAGAATCACAGTCGTGTGGTCTTTGAAGGTACAACTGTATTATTGCTCTATGTTATGTGCTTTCTGTAAATCAATGGCTGACAGATAAACACTGACTGTTCGGAGATAATCTGATTGTTTTTCCTGATCCAGTACTATATGCCACATATAGTAGGCACATTGCTTTTATTTATTCTGAAAAAAGCACAAGTGTCTGTCATTTTAGTTGCAGTAATTTATATTTTTTTTCTGAGGAAGATGAGTCTTCATAAAACAGAAGCAATTTTCTCTACCATTATAAATCATGTAATATAGGAACTGTTGTGACATTACATCAGTAAACTATACAGCTCCAACTCTTCTATCCTTTTAATGCCCAGCAATTTAAACAAAACAAACCACTCTGACTGGATTATATCTATGAGGCTAAATTAGTAAACCTGTTGTTAATAAAAAGCACAGTTGAAAACTCATTGGTGAGTCAAGAATCTTAAAAATTGAGGTAAGTTAAAAAGTCTCAGCCGTTTTTTAGTATAAATTATACAAGCTGAAAAACTAACAAAGTACACTGGTATCCACAGATTTGGAGTATTTCTTTTTTTAAAAGAAGTGAATCTTCAACAGGGGAGCACCTTCCTACCCTGTTACCTATAAAGGGCAAAACCTGACTGTGTAGGAGCAGGAAGGTTCCAAAGCCGGGAAATGTCACTTCCAGCAGAAGTGCATACCCTATCAATCAGAGGGACGCTCACAGTACTTGATATGCTTTGTGATGCCTTTCTCCAGACTACTGATGTCACTTCTGTAAAGTCTGAAGTCAGCCCTCCTTACATCGGTCTTATCCATGCTCTGTGTCACACTTTCTTAACAAGACACAGACAAAGAGACCAGCTACACAGGAAGAAATGCAGACAGAAATTTGACTGGTATTTTGAAGATACAAGCAGGATGTTCTTCCGAGAAGCTTTCCCTTACACTTGGAGGCAAACCCAAATGATCCTTTTGGGAAATATTATCAGCACCCTGCAGTCTATTGAAAGACTGCTGCACACAAATTTTTTGTTGCATGTGTGAATATATTCAAATTAAATACACACAAGGCAATATTAGTTTGTTTCTTTACATTTAAGCAGGACATTAGCAACAACTTTTGCTTAACACTGGGTTTTAAAATGCTTTTCCAAGCATTAGTATATTTAATTTTCCATGCGTATTTTAACTGCAGTGAAGATTACAACCTTACTTAATGGCAGGTAGTGAGGGTATTTTCACCAGGTCATAGATAGGTATTATTGACATTTTTGTAGAGAGGAGTGGATCTTAATCCATGTAGCTTTTATTTCTAGCTGTGTTAACATACACTGAGGACACTGGAAATGCTATTTTGGATTGGGCAGTCCTCCATAACACTGGGAAAGGTGGAATTACCGTAGCCTTCCCTCAGGGGTTAGGAAAATCAGTTCACCAATTCTTAATCAGAAGCAGATGAGAATTCTTGAGAGAATTTGGCATTTAGAAATTAAACTACAGCAGTTTGCCCTGCAAGTAGAGAGTGACTGTGAAACAGATGTTCTTATTTAGAAAACACGTTACTAAAAGAGCTAACCACTAATAAACCCTTGTCAGTAAGCCTGTTGTTTTATCACAAAGAAATCTTAAACTGAAAAATCTCCCCCACCAAAACTTTGTTGTTATTCAATGTAATAAGAAAGATTTCACTAGAATAAAGAAAATTGATGTCCATACATATGACATAATCCAAGACAGGATGGAAATAAGATTATGGTTTACTGCATAGTCAATGATCTGAAAGTATCATATATGAAAGTTTATTTCTAATAAAATGGGTACCTAGGTGCTCTTAGTACCTGAATTGGTTGGATGAGGCTTTGGGCAACCTAGTCTAGTGGAGGGTGTCCCTGCCCGCGGCAGGGGGGTTGGAACTTGATGATCTTTGAGGTCTCTTCCAACCCAAACCATTCTATGATTCTATGATTCTATGAATTTAGTACTCCAAAATATGTTTGATTTTAAAGGAAGCTATTTAAAGATGAATAATAACAGTTAATGCAGAATAAAGTTATGAAAGCATATTTAATTTTTTTTATTATTGTAATAAAAGTTGATGGTTTATTTTTGCTTCCATTGAAGTGAATAGCATAATTTCAATTCTCTTGTTGGTTTCCTGGTGTCTGTTTACTTAACCTTTAAGGTGTTCATAGCTACTTGTGACTTAAGATGAAGTTCACCAAAGTACATTGGTTTGAAATCAATGTAGAGATTCTGGTTCATGAGGAAACAGTAGCAGCTGTTCCATTACTATGGCTAGACCCTTTGCCCAGGTGAACGTACTATCCTCCATTTGAGGATATTTGACTCTATTTCTCACATGTAGCAAAGGATAATAATTTGTTCTGAGGGAAAAGGATCTCAATCTCATGTTGGTGTTGCTCCACTTGGTATAAATTATTTTGTTATTAGAATATGGATGTTCCACTTTGTAATTACAGTCTGTATGTGGAGCTTTTCAACTGCTTATAAAATACTTCAACATGCATTGAGCCAAAAGAAAAAAGGTATGTGACCCTGTAGTCTTTGACAAAGCCATTTGCCTGGTTTCTGGTTCCTGTTTCAGAATATATTTAAATAATTCATATGAAGACAGAGAACATCACTGTAAGGTTTCCAGAGCAACTTATTCCAGCATATTTGATAGAGCAGGTTAGACTGTTCTAGGAAAATCTGAAAAACCTATAGAGCAATGGAGGAAACTCTAGCTGATCTTTTGATTTGCTGGGTGAATGCATTGGGCTTTTCCATTAAAATAGCTAATTCCTTATTAGTTTTAACAGTCGTCTTTGTTTTCTGTGCGTATGGATTGAAATATTTCACTTAAAGCTGAACAAAATATTTCTATAGACATAGGGAGAAAAAGCCTGATTGTCATTTGTTCCTTTCCCAACTTATCTGGTTAGATAAATACCTAAGGAATCATTATTTAAGTGGTTCTGTTACTATAATTTTTAACAGGAGATAAAAAGGACCACTATAATACACTTTAAAGATGACCCTCAAAGAGCCACACATGCATGAAATCAGTCCTCCCAGCTCTCATTACCCATAAAAAGTAGCTTTGACTGATGTTCACATGGAGATTTTTAAGTATTAGTTTGCATTCTTCTGGATATTTATTAAGTCAGGAGAAAAAATCACTGAGGTCTACCTTGTTTTGCAGAGAAATAATTAATGATCTCAGGTCATAGCACAGATAATTAAAAATAAACAAAACAAGAGCTAGCCAATAAAAAAAAAAAAACTGTGAGAAATGACTATTTTATGTGGATCTAAAGAGTGTTCATTTTCAGTATAACGTTAAGTAAAATAATTTATTATTTCTTACATTGTTTTATATTATTTTGGGGGAACATAACCTGAATATTATGAAGTCAAGTTTCCCAGTATGAAACAATGAAAGACTGGTAGTAGTTTCACCCTTTACTCTTCCTATATAAAAAAGATTGTCCACACAAATTTTTAAGCAGAATGCTTTGGGGTCAGATCAATATTTAGTGAAATCTGACTTGTCTGTAGATTGCCTACGTATGTATGAGGAGATTTCCTTTGGAGAGAAGGATTTTCAGATTTTTGAGCAAACAAGAAAAGAACTCTTATTTCCTTAGAGCTATGTGCCCTGAATATTCGTAGTAGCATGTTTCAAACATATATTTCTTGTTTACAGTACTCTCATGTTCAGAGGGCAGACGTGTTACAAAAGAAAAACACAACCGTAAGGATTGGGGGATTGTGGTATGGTGGACTCCAAAAACCCAGGCATTGTAAAATAGGCTAAGGCTGCATTAACAGATAGCACAACCCAGAGAGGGAGGACCTACTGAATGAAATAGTTGGTGTGGAGGAGCTTACATTCGTTCCCTGCACAATTATTCCGCACCTGCTGCAGCTGGACCCTGTTGACCAAACGACCATTACTAGTTGGAGAACATTCAGTGCATCCCTGGGGAACATGTTCTAGTTGAGTTTCATCCAAAAGGAAATGATCAGGGAAGCCAAGCAAAGCACAACATCTGGGGATGACCAGATGACTGACTTCAAACACACGCTAAAGTGTTTCGGTAACCATACCACCAGTTTATCAGTCCAGTTACTCTCTAACAGATCTTTGGCAACTCCTTGTGAATCACATTCTTAAGTCCCACTACAGTGTGTATTTCTGGGTCGTGAAACAGGAAGACAAATTTCCAGCAACTGTTGTTTCTACAACTTAAGGCACTTGAACCCCACCTGAGAACAAGATTTACACATGCAATCAAGTAGATATTTAAAAGGCATAGTTTGAGGAGGTAGTACATCACAGGCATAAAATAATAATAATAAAAATATCTTCACTGTTTAATTTTTCCTACACTCAGATAAAGTAGCTGACTGAGAAAGGAAGGAAGGAAAGAAAGGAAATAAGAAAGTGTAATTTTATTTACTTTTGCAAAAAAAATCTGTTCCAACAGATACTGATGTATTTCTGCAGACAGAAACCATAAAATTCTTCTCATTATAAACATTCTTATTAAACTGAAACTTCATCAAGGTATGTATCTGAACTTCCTCTGTGATAAAAACACTTTCCATCTCTCTACCTTTGCCCAGCTTCCCACAGAAATTCAAATGTATATTCCATGTACTGGCAATGATGTCAAAAGCCCATAGGTTGCCAAAATAAAATTATTTTCACTATAAAGAACTGAGTGGGTTGAATCTACAGGGTTTGTTCTGTCAAGTTCTGCTTTTGTCCACTATGATTGTCTGTGATAAACACATACTGCGAATGGCAAGTAGAATAATGGATTTCAGTAGGGATAGAAAGCTGCTTCATACCTATAATTTATCTCATTAAAAATGTATGATTCGCGCACTTCTTCTATTTGAAAGCATTTCAGACCTTTGATGTTTCTATATTGGTAGGAACATAAATGTTATTAAGATTACCTAAGTTTGTAAACTAATAGAAGTTTACAGGTAGGCAGCAACTTGTTCCTTTCAGTTGAGTATACTGCCTGAAGCTGTCTATACGGGCTAGCATTCAGAAAAAGTGTCTTCTGTTAAAAAAAACCCAACAGAAAACAGTGGCTTAATAGGGCATCAGGGTCTCAAACTTAGTTTTTGAATAACTTGTGTTTTATCTTAGTGCTCCTCCCAAACCAGCCAAACTTGTCCATTAAACATTTTACCAGCATACTATTAATACAAAAACATGCATTTAAAGGTGATAGTATGATCTGTTCATCACATTTATTTGAAATACTTGCTTTGTTTCTATACCATTCACGCACAATCCCTTCTCCGGCATTATTGGTCTTAAATCGTTTCTCCTTTCCTGAAACCCTGTAGCTGTAATACTGCATTTTAAGTTACCACTTCCTACAAGTTTACTAGATGTATTCCTTTTTCCACCCTGGCATTTGTATGGCTGTAGGTCACGATCACTCCACTTCAGGTGTGATACCGGAGCACTAGGACTGGCCAGTGTTGGCAAAGCTGTCAAATCCTATAGCTTGAGTTGAACATTGACTACCACTCTGCTGAAGGATGTAGCTGAGGAGCATATGTTGTATGGATCTGTGATATTTATTTCTCCCATCTGGACAACAGGACAATAACAACATGGTTTATCTGGCTGCTGCCATGAGGAAGGACACAGAGCAGAAAGCCTCCAGGAAGAATTGTCACTTACTCTGAAAATCATATTTTTTGAGGACAGAAGCAGACATTATCTCTTTCCAGGGTTTTTTGATTTTATTTTCTCCTTTAAAAAAAAAAAAAAAAAAGAACCCAGTTCCTCTTCTACACAGCTGAACAAGTCATTAGCAACTAGCTCCCCTTCTCCCTATCTTCACTCAAGCAGTTTTAGCCCAAGTTGTGCAGGCAGACACCTAGAGGATACTGGGAATGTGAGTGGAGTGGGCCGGTACTTCTGTCTTATTTATTTATTTATTATAATGCACATGAGGAAAAGAGTGATTTCAGGATAGGAATGAACTTGTACTCCAAGGTCAGACCATTTTAGCTTTAGAGAGAGAGAGTCCTGCCAAGATATCACCAACCCTTTCCATTGACTCAGTCCAGAACCCCATTTAAATCTCAGCCCATTCCTTTTACCTTCACTTTCCAAAATATCACAGTCTTCCCATTCTTCTTCCCAACTTCTTTGTCATCCTTTCTATGTCTGAGTTTTGTCCTTCTCAAAAGGGTGGCGAAATTCAGAATCACCTATTCTACTGCAAAGTTTTGTGTTACTCTCGTTAGGCACAGAACTCTTTCTAGTTAGTAAAAAATACAAAAAATAGAACAAATATCACTGCTCTAAGTGCGACAGATAATTTATCATTGTTAAAGCAGTAGCTCCAGTGACCACCTGAAGGTTATCTTAGAACTGTCAGTTTTCCACAGAGCCTAATTTGAAGACAGAGAAACTCTCAGTGTTACAAAAAATTACAATTATTTGTATTAAAATGAGGAATAGTTCTATTCATGTTTTCAAAAGAACTTGAAGATGAGAGATGGAAATAGATTTTTCAAAGAATTCTTGTTCCAGAAACTGTTGCAAACACACATCTACAAAAAACTGGAGTAAGGAGGCCTGAGAATATAAATTATTTAGAACAGTGTGGGAGATGCTCTTCTTAGCGATATGCATTATCATATTAATATAGAACTTATCACAGCCTGTAGTTACAACAAAATAAGTCTTATCCATCCCTGAGGATGTGTGATGATGCCATATCAGCAAGGACCAACTCAATTTCACTTCGTCTAGGGTCCTTCAGCTGTGTCCCACTTGGCCTCCCCGTCTGTTACCAAACTTCACTTCCAAGTTCGGGTATTATTAGTACTCTTTCTTTGATTATATCAAAATGCATTTATCTTAGAGAATGAGTTTATAGAAGTCTAGCTGAAAGGTTTGTGACTAGCAGCTGACTATTTTCTGGAGCTATACTTGTGGATGTCACTCTTATTTGAATTCTTATCTCTTCCCAGCAACAATTAAGCATGTTCTGAATGAATTTAAAAAATCTAATACTAACGTGGTTGGGAAGAGGGTTTGATAAAAACATTAATGCATGAAATAGATATCAGTATATGTACACTGAGGAAAAGGGAGAATTGTTTTATGACTATGGTCAAATGAAACGAAGAAGTAATTTTGAATTTGTTTTGTTTGTACAGCTATTTTAAGGAGGAATGGCACAACATAACATAGGTGCCAATTAGCAGTATTAGAAGTGAAGAAATGGACAGAATGGACAAAGAGAAATCCCCAAGAAAAAAGAAAGATAAAAGAAAAATAAAACCACTGGTTATTTTAAAAAAACCCCAGTGTCTGCCTATGTGCCGTTGAACTAAAACAAGTGGAGGGACAAAGCAGGAGCCTGCAGAGCCACATATACAGGGGTTCAGACTGCTGCAGGGTAGTGCTCCAGAAGACACAAATTATTCCAAGTGAAGAGAGCTGTAGTTCTACTTTTCCTCTCCACCAGTTCATATAGCAGCACAAAACACACCTAAGCAGTAAGAAGCAAATTATTGAGTCACGACTGATGATGTTGGCACAGTAGTCCTATCTGACCAAGATGCCTGAGCGAGGAGCTGGGGCAGCTTCTGCAGTCAGAGCACCCTGGAGCACTCCAGAGCACCTGAGGCTGGAAATGAGAGCAGAGCCTCGGTATTTCGCATTGCTCTCCAGAGACATCATTAGGCTCCCGATTCAGGTAGTTAGATGACTGAAGTTACATGGTGTAAATAGATTGCCTATTTCAGCCTTTGTGATCTTCCATTTTCTTCACTCTGAGCATCTGGGAAATATCTGAAGAGCCAACATTTAGCCTCTGTTATTTGTATAGTACTCTGTGGTCACCAGATGAGACGATGGAAGTGCAGATTAATTTGTACTGCACTGTTGCCTATTGGTCTTAAACAGGATAAACCTTTATGCACAGGAAATTGTATACCACTGCAGCTTTTCTAAAAGCTGACTAGTGATGTGTTACCTATTGGCAAATATATTGCATGATTTGTTAGACATACATCTTCCAGTATTCCTATGTTGGTTCCATCAACTGTATGATTATTGCAAAATCAATACAATATTGAAAAAAATATTGTTGAAAAGTCCTTAGGCAGCTGGCTTTTGGTGGTCTATAATAAATGAGTATAACTGGCAGTTTTAAACCTTGCATTTCAGATGCATAAGTATATATCAATTAAGAGGCTAAAGATGCTGAATAAGCTCATGTGTTTGTCACCATTGCAGATCCATGCTCAGCTGTGTTGATGTTTTCCTTAATAAACACTTGCTCAAGGAGTCCACAAGCATAGTCTGTAATCTACTCAGCTGGTTGTGGTAGGTTGACCTTGGCTGGATGCCAGGTGCCCACCGAGCCGCTCTATCACTCCCCTCCTCAGCAGGACAGGGAAGGAAGAAAAATAAGATGGAAAAAACCCCTCATGGGTCAAGATAAAGGCAGTTTAATAAAGCAAAAGCAAAAGGATGTACGTGGACATAAAGGAGAAAAAAAAAAAAAAAAGATTTATTCTTTACTTCCCATCAGCAGGTGGGCTTCCACTTCCTGGGAAGCAGGGCTTCAGTACACGTAGCAGTTGCTCCACAGGACAAACATTATAAATAATGAATGTCCGCTCTTCTTCCTCCTTTCCCTCAGCTTTTTATTGCTGAGCAGACTTCATATGCTGTGGTATATCCCTTTGGTCAGTTTGGGTCAGCTGTCCTGGCTATGTCTCCTGCCAAGATCTTCCCCACCCCCAGCCTACTGGGGGTGGTGGTGGGGGAATGTTGGGGACACAGCCTTGATGTGTGCCAGCACTGCTCAGCAGTAGCCAAAACCCTGGTGTGTTACCAACACCTTGCTAACTGCCAATACACAGCACAGCACTGGGACGGCTGCTATGGGGAACGTGAACTCCAGCTCAGCCAGCCCCAATACAGTCTCCAACCCTTATTCCATACCATTTGCATCATGCTAAGGTCCCACATAACGTAATACATAAATATGTATATCTTCTAACCATTCCATTGTATTTAATTCTCATTATTGAAATCACTTCTTACCAACACTTACAACTTAAACTGCATACTTAAACCATCTTTATACCCAACATACAGATTTATACATTCTCATTAACTACTATCCCCTGTCCTTTAACAGACAGATATTGTTCTCCCATTCCATGGGCTTCCTCTCCTCCTCCAGATATTCACAAACAGGCTGTGACTTCGGCACATTCTGTCAAGATGGATGTTCAGGACAGGAGAAGCAGTATGTTCGATTGTTGGGCACCGGCATCGGCTTGGTTTGGGTCATTGTTGCACTCATCTGGTTCCTTGCAAAACTCACTCTTCATCGGTTCAGGTCATTCCTGCTACATCATTTCCTACAATAGACAACTCACATCACAGATTATTTTTCCCCCAAGGTTAAATCTCCCTGTGGCACACACCAGCTGTCCCCATCCTTGAACATTACCCACCAAGTACAGCCAGGTCCTTGACCAAAGACAGTCCCAGGAATGGGTTTGCCTTTTCCCATGGTAGGAGCAATCCACATTGCCTTCCCCAGCCACTTCCCCCTGGGCACTGCTGGGACCTTATCTCCTCCCACAGTTAGTAGGGGGTTTGTTTTGCCAGCACCAGGACAGTTAGCAGATCTTCTGGTGTTAATCAGCCAAGTGGCTTCTGCTAAATTTGTGCCCCTGTGCTTCCATGCCCCATTGTCAACGCTCTCAACAGTCTTTAATAGTCCATTTTATCTCTCAATCTTTCCAGGGGCTTGTGGGTGATAGGGGATGTGATACACCCACTCAATGCCATGTTGTTTTGCCCAGGAGTTCTCTGACTCTCTTCTGTAAGTGCATCATTGTTTGCATGCCTAGCAAATTTCAGTAAGGTGATGACATTCAGTTTCCAGAAATAACAACAACATTATATGAAATGGGTGTCTCACAGGCAGTAGTGAGAGCTAGGACACTGCTCTCACATCCAGGGAAATGCCAGGGACATACTCTTTATCAGGGCACAATAGTGTCCCAAGCATCCAGGTTTTCCTATTACTTCCCAGACTATAGCTTTCTTTTTGAACAATTGATTTGCAATAAAATATTACTAATCACAATTATGGGTTTTTTGTGTCTCCAACACAAACATACCCTACATAAACATTCAAGCTGTGTCCATTATGTACACATTCAGTTTACTAAAATCGTGAAATTTTCATCTTCAGAAAAGAAGACAATACTCATGGAGATTTTGTGTTCTCCACATAAATATTTGTGCAATGTACTTAGTGTGGCAACATACGATTGCTGAAGATAAAGCATATTCTTCAGGCACAAGAGTACTTCTAATAATGGAAATGAATGACAATCCAGTCTCTGTGCAGGTTGGGGTGGGAGGGAGGAGAGGTGGATGAGATGCATTAAGTGCTCAGTGCAAATTCCCAAAAGCTTATGAATATGCAGAGGTATCAGTGAGAATGCGTGACTATGGGAACATTTTCAGATGATAATGCTAGAGTTTCCTCAACAATCTGTATGTAGTTTGCCATCTGCAAAGCCTCTTAAAGGAGTATGAATATGGAGTAAGTGCAAAATGTAACAAGGCCTATTTACAAAATGAATTGGCAGATTTCATTTTGTTTGCTCTGGAGAACTACTGCAAATATGTTCATTCAAAATTTTATTTAATTTATGCTAATAAAATAAGACAGATCAGTAATAGGGAAGAAAAAAGAGCATAGTAAACCACTAATATTTGAGATATGAAAGCTCTATATTTTTTGCAATTTTGATCAAGTACTACATTTTATGATTTTTTTTTTTTCTATATGATACTATCTGACCACCCCTGGGGCACCAGGAAACCCAAAGAAGTTAGAGTAATTGGTTAGAAGTTGCCCAAAAACACTATTCATCTGCCAGAAATGTATCAAAGCTGACATATTTACAGAACCTTTTCATTTGAGTGGTAAAGTAACCAAAACACAAAAAGGCAAATCGCTTCCCCACTTCTACATGATCAAATGAAATAAGAGGTTCACTGCCGCTATCTAAGAAATACTTTCAAAAATTTGTTGCAATAATTTTTCAGCAAAATAAAACATTTTTCCTCAGTGAAGGGCAGTTGGAAACATAATGAATGTTGTTCGAAGTATAAGCCAACTTAAAGCGCTATAAATTATGAAGGCCAGGAGCATTCCTGACTTTCTCTAGATGTGATGACACCTTGGTGAAATGCTGGATGCGAGAGATCCTGTTCTGAAATGATGATATAACATCATTAGCCACACCGTTCCCCTGTCGATGGGCACTACACCAATGACCTGTACCTGACCTGGGAATAAAGACAGAAATGTACCACATCCCATCAGGATTTGTCTGTGCTTACAGTCTCTTGCTTACATTGGAGCTATGTTAAATATATTTTTTAATGTATAGACTTTGCTGTTAGCACTCTGTCTGCAGCAAACTGTGTGTACCAGGCAGGGCAAATGGGTAAACTAGGAAGGGAGGGGGGAATCAAACCAACCAAAAAAGTCTCATAAGCTTCCAATTCAGTTTTCAGGACCCAAAGACTACGGGTTTCATCTAATCACCTCATACTAATTCATGTAAATGTTATATGCGTTCTATTTTAGGAGGGAGTCTGACAATAATTATTAATAAATAATAATTATTGCATTAGTTAGTAATACAATCTACTTGTTTATTGTTTAATCATTTGACTTTATTTACTTGAGGGAAGTGATGTGAGATTGCACGTAATTTTGCTGTATAAACAGCAGATATTATCTGGAAGTCTGGAACTGGTCCCCTTCTTTCTTCTTGCTGTCTTCTATCTGATTTGAAGCAGCAGCTTAGGCTGAGGTTTCCGGAGCATCTGATGTCTCACAGTTGTTAGAAAGGGACAGTCTCACTTGTCTTTCCATGCTCCCAGGTATATCATTCTGACCCTCTCCAATGCTTTCTGGGCATCCCACAACCTAATTCATCCAATTAATCCTTAATTATTCTCTTTTTTATTTCCCCTGACATACTGAGTTGAGAAGGCTTGGTGAGGGACTTGGCAAGAGCTGGAGGGGTGTAAGACAAATCAGGGAAGTATGCGTCTGGCAGCAGGGAGGGAAACAGTCAGCGGGGAAACAGGACCCC
This sequence comes from Grus americana, assembly GCF_028858705.1. Lineage (NCBI taxonomy): Eukaryota > Metazoa > Chordata > Aves > Gruiformes > Gruidae > Grus > Grus americana. The sequence continues at coordinate 38,417,686 of NC_072855.1, read as the reverse complement.
TTCTTTCAGTGCTGGTGGGCTGCTAGGCTCCCACAGGTTCCTGAGGAAAGAAGTAGGTTTGATCTTTGGGTCCTGGTAACACAGCATTTCAGACAAGCCTGTAAAGTAGAGGGAGGCAAAAAAACCCCCAACAACCCCATATTAGACCCTCTTTCTGCAACTTCCTTCAGGTTTCCTAAAGCTTGGTGAACTGCCTTCTTGGATCCCTGACGGTTTCCCCTTTTAGTATATAAGAGGGAATTTAACTACTTAACTAATTGCTGTTAATCACATTTCTACTGAGAACCCAGCTATAGCACTATACCTGAATGCCTTCTGAGATGTAATCTGAAGAGTCTGCCCTCTGCCAAACCACCTCAGTAATCCTTGCTTAGGTATGCCAAGGGCCCGTACACACCTGCAGCACGTGCGGCATTGGAAAAGGAGGTGACTGACAGAAACAGGAGAAATACCACAACTCTAGAGGAAGAGATAAAAGCAAGGGTATGCTGAAGCTGCTGTCTTCCTCCTCCATGCAGACCTCGGTCTGAGCAATGCTGGAAAAAATGTGTAAACAATGATGGCTGTTGCTTCCCCTGTGTGTATCCCCCCCCGAGAATCTCTGTGCCTGCATAAGTGGGCTCATGTTGTTCTCTAGGTGTTAATGGTAATAACTAAAATTAAAAGTAAACAGGTTGCCTGTTAATGGTCAGAGGCCTCTGTGAACATATATAAGCTATTTCTGTCTTGAGAAAAAATGAGTAAGTGGGGATTTCAAATCAACAGAAAACATTTACAGATTTTCATGAGTATATGTGGTGTGATACATAGCATATGCTCACAAGTTTCTTACAGTTTTCAATGTAATACAAAATGGTGATTGTTTCATAACTCTATTAGAAAAATAAAAGAAGGGATCTCTGAAACAGATAAGCTGTTTATCTTCATAGCATAGTGAATGTTCCCTGAATAAGGTGTCAGGATGCTAAAACACAGCTGCAAAGCCAATAGATTTTATTAACATGCTTTGATCCATCTCTAGTGCTGCTTGATGTTTGGTTAGAAAGCCTTCATAAGCCAGAAGTGCTATTTCTCTGGGGCTGTGGCTTTCTTTTATTCCTGTTAGTGCCCAGATCTTATAGTGAAATACAAAGATTTGTCACAAAGAGACATATTAGGAATTCATAGTATCTATAGCTCACTTTGAAGATGTTCTAGTGTGTCTTGGACTTTGATCCAACAGAGTTCTCCTCACAAGCAAACAAATTTATTTTATGACTGTATTTTGAGCTAATTTATTTCAGATTATCTGCACCATATTAGGTATGTTGAAGGCTCACATTTAGTGAGCTATATAATAATAATAATAAAAAGCCTTCTAACAATAGTTCATTCATTAAGTCTTTGGACTTGCTTACTTTGGAAGTACTTTTGGTTTGTGTTTCTTTGTTTTTGTCAGATAAGATGCAAAATAAGGTGTGAGGTATGTAGTTCTGAAACTAATTCAGAAACCTTATTTTTCCAAAGCAAAGTGCAAGCAAAGTGTACCTTTTTAAGCAGCTGAAAATCAAGCTGCAATGACTGACCTGTTCTGTTAAATAACTTGGTTTGTGCTCAGTGTGGTAAACAAACAATGAAGCTAAAAGGAAAGTGAATTAGGCTGCCTCAGATAAATTGTGCTTGGGACAGATACACTGTACAGTGAGCCCTGGAGTCCTCATCCCTTGTCATCCAGCAGAGAGGATGACATCCCGCGCCCTGCAAAGATGCGTGTCCAGGTTTGCTTCTGCAGGAAATCAGGATGGGTGTCCTGTGCTCTCTACTACTGTTGTAAGCAACCATCATACAAAGTCTGCTCTGTCAATGGTGTTCTGTTAACATTGCTGTTCTGCATATGGTACCACTATGTCTCTCCAGGAGGGTTTTCTTTCCCTTTGGAAACGAGGAAGAAAGGATCGTTGGTTTTAGCTTTGTGGGCAAGATGGCAATTTTTGGCAACTGTGAGCTCTCCATTTACTGATGGAGCAAAGCTGATTTGTGCCTGTTTCTCATCAAATTTTGGAGTCAGGATGCAGCCAGAGCATGCTTAGAAGCACTCGAGGTCCCATGGTAGACATGTATCCTACAGGTTAGATTTCTGGTTTAGCCAGACTATTTCTACAATTTAGCATTCATTATACAGTAAGTTCAGGTTTGTGTTAAAAATTGTTTGGGAAAATGTTAGAACTCTATATCCAAAAGACTCAAGCAGTAATAGAGTAGCTAGCTGCATGTTTGTTGTATTAGCATAGGTTTTTCTTTTTTGTTTTAGAGACAAAGATACTGCGTCTGCAAACTGAATGTCATCAAAATAACAAGCATGTGCTGCTCAGATTGAAACATTCCTATCCAAACCAGGTGCTGTTAAAATCCTCTTTGAATACTGTCTCTGGTCAAAGAAGCATTAGAGAATTGAAATGACATTTTTAAAGAATCCCACATAGCTAGTAGGAATCCCTTTGCATAAGATAAATGAATTGTTTCTTTAGGGATAGTGCTGCAGAGTTTGCTGAACAGATAGTATGTCAAATTTGAATCTCAAGTGTACAGCACAGTTGTTTAAAATATGAATAAAAGCAAGAAAAGATAGCTGTTCCTAAGATAATTGTGTTCTTTTTTTTTTTGTTGTTTTGGTTAGTTTCTTTTTTTCTTTTTTCTTTTTTTTCTTTTTTTTAAATTTTTTTTAGCCAGAAGGACGTTTTAATTAATTTTAATTAATTATTTTAATTTTTAAATAATATATTTTTTAATTTTCTAACTTTTTTTTTTTCCAAAAAGGGTTTCACATTGTCTTCTACTTGTGGGAAAAACTTTGTATTTTCAAAATTCTTATGTACTCTGAATTGTTTCTGCAAGTGTTTATTTGAATTCTCACTTGCAGAACCCTTGCAAGCAGGGAAGAGCTAAATTTGCCTCTGAAGCAATAAAAGATGCCCTAGTGCTAAGGAAATGTTTTGTAGTGGTAGATTGAAGGGCAACAAAAAGAACATTAACAACTATGTAGGACTTCAGATCACAGGATCACAGAAAGGTTGGACAGAAGGGACCCCCTGGGATCATCTAGTCTAACCCACATGCTCAAGCAAGACTAGCTAGGGCAGGTTGTCCAGGACTGTGTCCTGCAGGGTTTTGAATATGACTAAAGATGCAGACCCCGCAACCTCTCTGGGCAATTTGTTTGACCACCCTCAGAGTAAAAAAGTTTTTTCTTATTTTCAAATGGAATTTCATGTGCCCATTGTCTCTTGTCCTGTTGATGGGCACTACTGAGAAGAATCTAACTCACTTGTCTGCATTCCCCTCCATCAGATATTTAAACACATTGATAAGATTCCCCTGAGCCTTCTCTTCTTCAGACTGAACAGTCCTAGCTCTCTCAACCTCTCCTCATATAAAAGATTCTCCAGTGCCTTAATCATCTTAGTTGTCCTTCACTGGACTTACTCCAGTAAGTACATAACTCTCTTGTACTGGGGAACCCAGAACTGGAGACAGCACTCCAAGTGCAGCCTCACCTGTGCTGAGTAGAGACGAAGAATCATCTCCCTTGACCTGCTGGCAACACTCCTCCTACAGTAGCCCAGGATGCTGTTGGCCTTTTTTGCAGTGAGGGCACACTGCTGGCTCATGATCAGCTTGTTGTCCACCTGGACTCTAAGCTCATTCTTGGGAAAGCTCCGTTCCAGGCAGCTCTTCCCCAGCATGTACCGGTGCTTAAGGTTATTCCTCCTGAGATGCAGGAGCATTTCCCCTTGTTGAGAGGTTTCTGTCAGCCCATTTCTACATCCTGTCGCAGTCCCTCTGGATGGCAGCACGACCCTCTGTTGTATCAGCCACTCCACCCAGTTTTGTACCATCTGTGAACTTTCTGAGGGTGCATTCTGTCCCATCATCCAGGTGATTAGTGAAGATATTGAACTGTATTGGCTACAGCATCAACCCCTGGACTACTACTGAACCACTAGTTACTGGCCTCCAACTAGACTTTGTACCACTGATCGACCCTCTGAACTCAGCCGTTCAAGCAGTTGTCAATGCACCTCACTATCCACTCATCCAGCCCACCCTTCATCAGCTTCTCTCTGAGGTTCTTACAGGAGATACTAGAACATGGTGTCAAGAGCGTTACTAAAGCATAGGTATAACATTTTTTTCCAGTGAAAATGTAGTTGAAGATCCATATACGCTGCTTAGAAATACATACTTGATGAGATTGATTTCTATAAAGCTATCAAAACCAAAAGAAGCTAATCAAGTAAGAAGAGTTTGCAGAGCAGAAAAGTAAAAAACTCTAGATTTGTGGCTAGTTTCCCTTCAAAGCATTACTAACTGATGTCCACTGGAGCTTTTGCAGAAAAAATCATCAAAAAGTGCCATGTTAACACTCTTAGGATAATAGCATACTTCTGTCTACTCAGTCTTTCTCTCCAAAATATTTTTTTTCCCCTGTGGCGATGGGATGCAGGATGATTTTTAATCTCTTTTGGATAACCTATGTAAATATTTGACTGTCCAGTTCTGACAACTGTGAGCTGTATGTGTAGTAAAACTTGTTCAAAAGGGCTCAAAATGCTTCCTTTCATAAGTTACAGTCTGAAATCTGTTCTATTTTCCTGTGACAAACAAAGTCAGAGCAGGAGCTTCCCTTTTGTTTGTTTTTAAGTGAATAAATTTCATTATTTAAACACTTCTGGGATAGCAGGTGACATAACACACTATACAAATAATGACCCAGTGATCTCTTCATGATAAAGTAAAAATATTGGAAACAGACAGATTTTGATTTGATTTGATTTGATTTGAAGTTATTTAAGAACACAGAAGATGTCTCCAACACTTTGATAAGAGCTTAATTTTAATTTTCAGTACACATATCAAAGTTACTTATTATGCAAATTTTCATTTAAAGTGAGAAGTTGTAAGCCTTCTGTCATTCTACCCTTGGATGATGTGCAGTTTTCACTGAAGTCAGGAGGAAAAATATGCACATGAAATACAAGGGCAGCTTTGTATCACTGACCTACAGCTGAGTTTCAATTTACAAATAAGCTTGATCATGTTTATAGGTAATAATCTTAACATTTACATGCACAAAACCCTAAAACCCAAAAGTCCATTCAAGTAAGAAAAACAACTGAAACATGAAAAGGATGAGATTTTTAATTTAATAAAATATAAAGATCTGATTACAAGTACAAGCATACAAATTCCTACTTAAATCAGTGACAGCAGACAAGGCACTGTCCCTACCTTCTTCCCTTACCGATAGCTTTCATGCAAGGGTCAATAGAATCATAGACCAAGATATGGACAACATAGATCACTGCATATTCAATACAAAGCCAAACTTTCATTCCCTTGATGGAAAATGTTCTCCTGAAAGATGAATCTTTCAGAAACTGAACGCAGCAAAACAAAACAGTGTTGTTTCAATTTTAGTTGAATTCTCTCTAGAAGCCAGTACATAATATCTCATCATAATAAATAAACATTCTCATGTTGTGTGTATATTTTAGCTGTCATCTGAGGAAAAGGTAAATATCATAGTACTTATTTACAAAACCCATTCTTGATCTTCCTAAATTACATATTGCTTCAAAAATAAGCAACCAGCTATGAAGCAGATGTATATTGACAAACCTCCACTGAACTCCACCAAGCTCTGCCTATTTACGCCCCCTCAGGATAACACAGAAGTATATAATAGCCTAAGATGAGATTTTAAATGTAAATGCACATTACCATTAAGGAATAATTTCATACAAGAACTGCAGAATTGGTAAAATATACAGCTGTCTTAAGAATATGAAGGCTAAGTGTGTCCAGCTGCCAGAAAGTATGAATATCAGAAGCCTGTGAAGAGTTTTTGTGATGCTTGCGCAGTATCTAATATAAGTATGTGTTATAGTACAGATTATTTACTTTTAACTGAATGCATCAAAATATTTGAAATTAGAAGGTCCTATATAGCAATCGAATAATGTATCTCACATTTTATGGAAACTTCTTACAAAAATACTCTTAAATTATATTTTGCAACCTTCTGTAAGTAAACAAGCTTAATAATCCACCTTCATAAAAATACAGAATACTGAAACAGGTTCTGTGATTTGCCAAAAAGATAGAAAAATCAAGTTAAAATACTATTGTTGTAGCAATTTTTGTAAATCTAGAATTTGTGCATGGTTGTGGAGTCTAAACCTCTTTCAGCATCCTGGTGTTAAAATTTGAACTTTCTTCTCAGACAGTCCATTGACTCTTTCAATTTCAAATATCTTGGGGAGAAGAGGCTGTTTCCTGAAGAAAAAACCCCATATTGTCCCAAATATTATCTGTGTTTTTCAAAAACTTGTACAACTTCTATTGCTGATCTGCCTTATAAAATGCAACACATCACCATTTCTTTTGTCAGTAGGAAAACTCATTTGTATTAAACATCATAGTAAAAAAAAAAAAAAAAGGCCACTGTCAAACCTCTGCTGATATGAACACAATCAGGATTTCACATTATCTTTGCTAAAAAGACCCCTTTTCTCTTCATCACAGACTGCTAAAATCAGGGTGGATGCAGTTCAAGCAGTTAGTATCTTAGATTCATCCTAAAGCTAAAGGTAAGGAGAGAATTGAGGTGCATCTGACAAATGTATGCATATGCTTAATATCTGCGTCTCAGTAATTTTGAACTGGCACAGATTGGTATGTGAGATAAAAAGCATTACAGATTTCAGTTATGTACTAAATCTTTCAAATACCAAGTTAAATTCAATGGGTTTTTTCTTGGTCAAAGCCTACTACAGTACATTATCACAGAATCACAGAAAATGGGCTTGGAAGGAACCTCAAGAGATTATCTTGTCCATCTCTTGTGCCTCAGGCAGGATCAGCTCTCCCAATGACATTTCTGACAGATGCTAGTTTAACCTGGTCCTAAAAACCTTCCACAAATAGATTCCTCATATCAGTAGGAAATGTACTCTCACTCTTAATTATACTAATGTACCGGTTAAACACTGATTTTTTTTTTTTTTTTTAAAAAAACCAAACAACCAACATTTCAGACATTCACTGTATTGAAAAAACAAACAAACGCAGAAGACCTTTGGGCTTCCCGATTCTCATTTGCTCACCATTAACAACTCTGAAACAAGAAAGCAAATAATATTTCTGATTATCAGCAAGGCTGAACTGATTTAATTTCGCTATTTAGTAGATACAGAGAAGGTGCAGCCCTAACAGGGCTGTGTACACTGGCAGGTATTTGTAGATAGGAGAACCACAACAGCTGTGTGGGTAGGGACATGCCCGTGTCGGGGTGCACATACAGCTATGAGTACCTGAGGATGCGTGGGTGCTTGAAAGCCACCTCTCTCTGTTTGAAATTTTACTGCCTGTGGTACTTTGCAGACCATAAATACCCTTGAAAGATTTTTCTCCCTGCTGATTCTTTGTTCTGTTTCTTTTGTGTGTGTGGATAATTACGGTGGTAATTTTGCTACAACATTCTGAACTTGCGTGATTTTTAGTAAGGACTACATGGATTTGAATCTGTCAGCTAGTCATAATGCTTCCTCAATATTACCCATTTAATGTCAATTATAGACAAAAAATAGCCCACTTATTGTCTCATATTAGCATCCACATCAATAATTGTGCAGAACAAAAGGCATAAACTGAGACCATCTGCTCTCACTACAATAATCTACCTAAAAAAGCTTAGCCAGTAACTCACAGTAAAAGATTCTGATGCATTTGTCTGGGATCATGCTGTTTAAGTGTCTTTTGTGATTAAAATTATTACTGCTTTGGCCCATCACCTATTAGGACATATATTTCCTCATTTCAAGTAAAATATTGTCATTTTATTTTTATTACTCTATTAAATTAAGATGACTTCTGCTGGATACCTATAAGCAAAAATTGTACTTTTACTTTATACTTCATTGTCACTCTCGTTCCTGTTGACGCTAACAATACTTAGACATTTCTAAAAAAATCATATACGCTGCAGATTTTTATTGTTTTGACAAGTGCACAACTCTTGAGCTGTGCTAAATGCCAGTATAATGCCATATCAAAATATAAAATGTTAACCAGAAGTGCCATCATGACCTGAAAAGTAAAAAAGAAAGAAAAGAATATTTAAAAGCCTGCAATCACAAAAGATTGTTGATATTTAAAGAGAATATACTGTGACTTTTCTCAACATTGGATATGTGGATTTTTTTCCTGGCAGCTTGCAAGAACAGATAGGAGTTTAAGAAACACTCACATAAAAGTATAAAAGGGAGGCAAATCCCTGCTGTTTTATACCAGTGTCCCTGTTCTATTCTCTAGCATGTCAGGCCTGTCAAGACATCTCAGTTTTCTCCTTCTAACAAAAATATGTAAATGAAAATAATGCATTGCAAATGCCCAGTGCATTTAGTACAATGTCTTAAATGTTTGGTTCTGATCAACTGCAGATTCAGTAAATGCTTAAGATTAGATGTTCCCTAACCACCGATGACAACCATTGAGACTTGATTACAGGCTGTCTTTGAATAGCAAAATATAGGTTTTTTCTCCAAACTGAAATATAATGTTACACTTACTACATCTGATTTTCCAATATGCTAAGTACCCATCTTTGCCCTTGATTTCAAATGGATTTTTAGATGCTCACAACATGACTTGTAAGCTGTGGGACTTCTTTAGCATCCTATTTATGCTATGAACTTGGTAACAATTTGTTTCACAATATTCAAAATAATACTTGGGAATAAATAAAAGATAAATTATTCCTTTAGGGAACATGGATTATAAACTATGATACTGGTAGTTCATGAACTGACACTATGACACCTGAAAACAAGATTCAAGAGGATACTCAAGAATTCATGTCTATTTCTAGGTTTTCAAGCTTGGCTTAAGTACACAATTTTTGGATTAGACAATTTTTAGCATTTAGGCTAAGAAAAAGGCTAATGTGGTTGTATTAATTGTTAATCTGTCTATTTATCAGTCCCTGCCTAGTAACGGTTGAACAGCTTGCTGAGTTTTAACTAAATTTTGGTATTAGAAGTTTCTTTCAGCCCGGTTATGTCAAGAATCCGAATCAGAGATCTTGATGAAAAGAAGGCATGTAGAGTTATCCAGTATACATTGGCCAACAGTAGCTAGTGTATATAGCACATGTATATAGCCAGCCGATCAGCACGTGTAGTGGAATAATTAGCTTGAATACATCAGCGAGACTCTGTGCTGGTTTTCGACTGGCCAAGGTTCTCAAAATAGACGCTGGCAAATGATCAGGGATGATTAAGGAATGAAGCGTGCTGGTCCTCAGTAACCAAGGGTGGTTAGCTCTGCTGCTTGTGCACTGTCATGGTTTAACCTGGCCAGCAGCTAAAACAACCATATAGCCATTCACTCATTCCCCCTCCTCCCCCAGTGGGATGGGGGAGAGAATCAAAGAGAAAAAAAAAAAAGTAAAACTCATGGGTTGAGATAAAGACAGTTTAATAGGACAGAAAAGGAAGATAACTACAACAAAAATAGTAATAATAATAATGATGATGGTGATGATGATGATAATAATAACAGAATATACAAAACAAGTGATGCACAGTACAATTGCTCACTATTCAGAGCTGATGCTTAGCTAGTTCCTGAGCCACACCACCTCCTGACCAGCTCCCCAGTTATATATGGAGTATGACATCATATCGTATGGAATATCCCTTTCATCAGTCTGGGTCAGCTGTCCTGTCTGTGTCCCCTCCCAGCTTCTTGGGTGCCCCCAACCTTCTCGTTGGCAGGCCAGTACGAGAAGCTGAAAAGTCCTTGACTGCCTGGCAACAACTGAAAACACCACTGTGTTATCAACATTCTTCTCATCCTAAATCCAGAACACTGCAAATCCAAAACCAGCTGATAGGAAGAAAATCAACTCTATCCCTGCTGAAATCAGGACATGCACCAACCTGCTCGTCTTCTTCAGTCATTGACACTGTAGCTTTCAGGCATCTCGTGTACAGAAATGAGTCTCGCACTTTTACCTTCTCTTCTCATCTTCGTATGCAAGAGAATTCTGGTTATGCATCTTGTATCTTGTAAGTCAGTAGTTAAGGTGCTTATAGTTGATAAAGCAGTACAGTTTCAAATTTTGCTGTCTTTCATTTAGAGCAGGAATGTGATCTATTCCTTCTCAAAAAGTGACTGAATATTAAGCTACAAAGTCAGCCTCTCCTACTGCTCCCAAAGTTCATAAAGATAGCAGTAGTGAGAGTACAGGCATTTTTGCACTTCAATCTGTCAGGTACAAATATTTTCACTTACATATGTGAAAAAATATTTTAAATTAACAAAATGTTTTGCTCAGTGTTGAAGTTTTTTTTTTTTTTAAGTTCAAAGTGATTCTTTCTAAAAATTCAATGTTATCATAGCAAAAAATAAAATATTTTTTTAAAAATGGAAATTGAATTCTCACAGTATGGCCACTGCATGTTGGAATGTCATTTTTAAGATTTTTGAAAGAAAAGTAATTATTCACATTCCTGCCAGTTCCAAAATTGGAAGGTCTTTCAAGCTGTTCTGGATCATGCAATTTATTCTTCCCAAAGTCTGCACATGTCTGCACCACTACAATATGGAGCAATGTGTAGGTTCAGACCTACGGCTAGCACCATGGCAGGTGTTCAGCAAATAGGCAAGTCATTATTTCAGCCTTCGTCTGCTTAACAGTGTGGGAATGTGGGCTGTATTTATGAGATCAGGGCTGAAATTTACTGTGTCCTCCACCTGTTCCAAAAGCAATAAAGAATAGATAGCAATAAGTGCAATATGGGATAGTAATTTTGACTAGCTATGTAAGCTAAAAATTTTACACTCATATGTTAGGATTAATAATGCCATATACAAATGCTTTTCTTGAAAGTGAAATCCTATAAGCAAAGTAAAAAAAAAAAAATCAAAAGGAAGTAAAGTAAAAACTACAATTTTTGTCATATACCTGGAAGAGGAAAAAATTACCTAATGGCATGGTTTCCTCTCTACTGCTTTCCATTAGCATCAAGTCTACAGGCCTTTCCAAACATGACGAGGTCTTTTATGCTTGTTAACACTATCCAGCAACAGAAGGGGCACTTCTTTTCATGACAGATATGGAGAGCCACATCCAAATTTTTGAAAACTACATGTAAAAATCCATCCTATTTTAAAAAGAGAATAAATATATAATGCTCTAGATTGTTAATTCTTTGAATTAATTTTATCTTGGACAGATTTATAAAATTAAATTTATTTTACTTAACTGAAACTATTCCTTTCCACTCAGTTCTGTTCCAAAATCATAAAGTTCAGATTGTCTCTTCTCAGTCAAAAAGCTTTTACCACACTTTTTTTCTCACAAACTGACCAGTATTTTCATATACTAGAGGATGTTATCTAAGGACCTTAAGGTCAAGGGAGTTTTTAAAACTCCAGACTGGTTACCCTGGAAGCTGACTATACCTGGACAAAAAGTGGAAGAGTTAGAACTATCCTTACAGAATGAGATTATTAAGATTTCATGATTAAAATGGTTTGCTTGATTTCCCTCAATCTTAACTCCATACTTTATTAGACAGCACAAGCACAAGCAAAAGCAAAACCTAACAATTTTGAATTAGGGGAAAAAAAAAAAAAGAAGGAAGGAAGGGGGGAGTAATTTTAAAGGCACAAATCTAATAATTTTAATGACCACACTCTGGGTGCCTCCATTAATTGAAAGTGTGGGGGACTGGTGAACTGCAGAATGTGACAAACCTAACAGATAATCTCAACAGGAGTAGGCAACCAAACAAAAAGCCCACTGGTGAAGGTCTTAAGAACTTATCACAGATAAACAGGACACTTACTTAATTTTTAATAGATGTAACTTTTAAGCTCTGGAGGGACTTCTCCATGTCAAATTGCATCCCCTGCTGAATAGTATGTTCTGCAGTGGTCTTCTCATAGTCCAATAAAAATTATGAATAAAACCCAGAAGACTACCTAAGTGTCTTCCATAATAGTCTGTGGTTATTATCTTCCAAGAACTTTATTGCATCAATGGTGCCAGAAAAATATGCTATCAGCCATCAGTGGTGAAAATGTTAATGAGTTGTACCCCATTCAGAGAGAAGTAGAAAGTCTAAGGTAACTGATTATACTGCAGCTGGTAAAAGATGCAACATAAGCTGCTTTAAGTGTGAGGTAGTCTGCACACAAACACATTATTTCTGTTTTGGAAGTTTCTGCAGAATGTGGACAAATTATAACATCAATTTCAACATGAGTCACCAAAATGTATAAAAGTTTTACTTAGAAAGGTTATAGTTCCTAAGAAAAGCATTCCTAAAAGGAGATATTTTTTCACTCGGAGTTGATACTTTTCCCACAGTACCAGTAAGAATCTCTTCACATCTGCCTTGTTAGAATGGAAATAGCCAGATGTACTAAAGGAATGCTCAGAGCTACAAGAAAAAAGTTGCTGAAGGGTGCTCATCCAAGCAGAAATCAGCCTGTACTGGACTTCTGGCCCTCCTACTACAATAAAGTGGATTTTGATTGTCTTATGAAGATTACGTACAGAGTCATCAAGTTATAATTTGTCATAATCAACAAAATCATATCAGTCTCTAGTACATAAAGAATTTCTATGAAGTATCAACGGAGTACACAGAGAAGGAAATGCGAGAATGAAATTCATCTCCAATCCTGGAATACTTACAAAGACAGTGGCATCTCAGGGTTAGCTTTGTATCCACATCGGTGGATAGTAAACTGTAAATTGTCCTCAAAATTAGCTTTTGGGGTTAGTTTGGTGAAAGCAGTTTCTCAGAAATTAACCAGAACAGTGAGAACAATATTTTGTTGCTTTGAATGTAAACCTTTTATATTTTTTTTTTTTAAGAGAAGGGATAATTTTGCCAAGATTTAAAAATTTACACAATGCTTCCTACCCTTATATTTCATTTCAAGCTCTAACTGACTGAAAAATGGAGCAAAACTAAATGGTGTACTAACAGTCGACTTCAAATGGAGGTCTTTTGCTGTGATGAGTATTCTAAGTTCTCCTATCTAAAATTATGATTTTGACATCTTCACCTTGAAATGCAAACCATCTGAATAATAAAAATGAGAAAAAGTTTCTTTGGTTAAGGTAGTTCTTGTTAGATCACAACTACTCCAGAGTAGTCTGGTCACTACATTTTGTAATACATTCTAATTCAAATTATTTTAGACTAGAGACAGGGTCTCACATCAAAGGACAATCACTTGAACACCAGGTTATTCTGAAGTAGAAGGTTTTTCTCATTCTCATTACTTGTTCTACTTGGAGCATTTTCTGCCAGGATCATATTACCATCTGTTTCAGAGCATTTCCTGGGTTTCTTTTGGTTGCATAGGTCCATTTAAGTAGGGTTAAAAGATGTTTGCGCCTGAATGCATGAATTATGCTAACTTCTCCAGCTTCATTTTAGCTTTGGGTGTAGTAAATGCTTTCAAAAGTTTGGGTTGTATTGTCTATCCTTAATTTTTTTTTTCTGTTTTTTTTTTGTTTGTTTGTTTGTTTTAGCTTGGGTTTTTTTAATTATTCTTTTATTTTTATATATATTGTCCTCACTTTGCTGTACTTCAGGTTGTGGGAATATTTGGTATTCCAGAGCTTCTCTACTAAGCTGAATGCACAGACAATTATAGCTAAATCACTGTATATGAAAATCCCTGCATGCTTTGGCTTTAGAGCTCAAATCCTAGTTTCCAAACTTAAAAAAAAAAAAAAATATAAAATAATAAAAATCTCTATTTTTCTACTGTGAAAACAAGGGAGAAGCTCACCCCACTAAATTAAAATTCTTCTGAACCCAGCTATATGGCTCATTACTGGATTGTATTGCAGGATTGTCTGTTCCCTAATCCCTTACACTGTTTACTCATTCACAAGTGTACTTTGCTGGAATTTTCTTCATTTTGTAGAATGTACTTTAGAAATTATATATATGCAGCCCAAATAAAACCAGGACTTACCAAGTGTGCTGTTTACTGTAGGCAAACATTATCATTAAAAGTCCATGTGTCGCTTGCTCTGTTCTGAAATTCACTCTGTTAAAAATGGAAAGCTTTTTCTTCCTTTCAAGTGCTTCCCCAACATCTGCTACCAGGATGTGTAAGCATGCAAACGATAAGTAGGCTCGCATTTTCAGATTAGAGCCAGCCTTTATTTAAACATGCATAAACCTACAAGGAGATTTCATAAAGTAGTGACAGGCATGGATTTTGCAGCCGGTTCTCAAAGTCTGACAGGTAAAAACTTTCTGGAACCATTTCTGTGCATGAAGCAATAGTGTTACTGCAGTTTTGTAAGTTATGGATACAACCTTATCATGGATGCAGTCACAGCATCACTTCTGCAATGAAACGTACAGGTGATGTAGAGAGCGTAAGAGGCAAGAACACGTAAAACTCAGAAAACAAGAGTTTTATCCATCTGTCTTACTAGACAGACACTATTGCATTATGAAACAGGAAAGAGTGCCTTTTTTAAAAAAAATGCAGATTTTTAAACTATGTTCAGTTGTACACAGCAGAGAACTGAGTATTGAAGTATTTTACTCACGTTGGATTTAAAGCCTCCAAAGAAATTCTAACCTACATTTTTGAAAGATGGCTCAAGTCACTATGTAAAATTATATAGATATCTCTCATGGCCACATGGAGCTGTGAACACATACATAATAATAATTAGCCATCGTTGCTTTTTTGTATGTGAAGTTAATCTCTCCAACTTTCATGTTCTCACCGAATACTTATTATTTATTGTTTTTCTACTTCTAACTTCTTGGCTAGGTAACCAAGCTCATAATTGACTTAATGTTTCTCTTGCTTGATTTGTTTTAATTTTTCTTGTTTCCTCTTATCTTACTTAAATTCTTTGTCTCCTCAATTGTCTTTCTTTCCTTACTATGACATTCTACTCTTTCCTGAATTTTTAGACTTTCCTCTTCTTTTTTCAACTGTTTTTCACTTTTTCATTTCTCTGACATATTCCACTGTCCACTATTTTTTAAATTCTCCAAGCTTCCATATAGTTTATGGTCTTGGAAGTCCCCTTGAAATTAGGGACAAAGCATGAATATCAAAATACTTGCTTTTTTGAGAGATTTGGTTTTGAAGAGAATAGAGTCCACCTATTCAATGCAGCTCATAGTCCGTGTATCTCTTTCTCTCACCTATTTTTTTAAAGTAAATTAGTTCCCAATAGTACCATGAAACCATTGAAAAATCCTCTGCTCTACCTTTCCTGCAATACTCCTACATCTGTATTCTGAATAATCTTTAGCATAGACAGTATGGGAATATAGGGAGAGAGATCTGTTAGAATAAATGGAGAAATTGCTAAGACTATGAAAAAATAACCTTAAAACATGTATTTTTCTTCTAGTCTAATAAATGATTTCTTGATTATTCTCACTCTATGAGAAAATAAGCACTTCAGTTGTACAAATACTCTATTTGGTAGATTTAAGAATTCCCTTCCGTGCTGTACGTAACCCATAAATGGTAATGACCTTGTAAGGTTTTAGAAGAACACCTGGAGATGCTCTGTTGAACATGTTGATGTGTGTACCATTTCTGATGGCCTACATCTTTCCCTAAAATCTTTGCAGTGTCCTTAAGGCTTATTCATATCTCTGTTGCGTGGGTCATTTGTAATCTCATTTTCTCTGTGGGGTATTCCACAAATCTTTCTACACTAGGTAAAACCAAGCTGTGACATCCTTATTCTTGTCTTATTTGAGAGTATGTTGTAGGTCATGCATTCTAAATTTTAAGTCCAATAAATCAGTTGAAATAATCTTATATTTTTTAGTCATAAACAATACAGTATTACTGTCTTATAAAGATGTGAACTTGTACTCAGTCCATTGTGGTGGGTTGATCCTGGCTGGATGCCAGGTGCCTTCCAAAACTGCTCTGTCACTGCTCTCCTCAGCTGGACAGGGGAGAGAAAATATAACGAAAGGCTTCTGGGTCAAGATAAGGGCAGGGAGAGATCACTCACCAGTTACCATCATGGGCAAAACAGACTCAACTTGGGGAAAAAGAATTTAATTTATTACCAATCAAATCAGAGTCATGTAATGAGAAATAAAACCAAATTTTAAAAACACCTTCCCCCACCCCTCCCTTCTCCCCAGGCTCAACTTCACTCCTGATTTCTCTGCCTCCTCCCCCTCACCGGCACAGGCGGACGGGGAGTGGGGGTCGTGGTCAGTTCATCACACGTTGTCTCTGCTGCTCCTTCCTCCTCAGGGGGAGGACTCCTCACACTCTGCCCCTGCTACAGCATGGGGTCCCTCCCACAGGAGACAGTCCTCCACCAACTTCTCCAACGTGAGTCTCTCCCATGGGCTACAGTCCTTCATGAACTTCTCCAACGTGAGTCTCTCCCATGGGGTGCAGTCCTTCAGGAGCAAACTGCTCCAGCGTGGGTCCCCCACAGGGTCACAAGTCCTGCCAGCAAACCTGCTCTGGCGTGGGCTCCTCTCTCCACAGGGCCACAGGTCCTGCCAGGAGCTTGCTCCAGCTTGGACTTTCCACGGGGTCACAGCCTCTTTCGGGTACCCACTCGCTCCGGCGTGGGGTCCTCCATGTGCTGCAGGTGGATATCTGCTCCGCCATCAACCTCCATGGGCTGCAGGAGGATAGCCTGCCTCACCATGGTCTTCTCCGTGGGCTGCAGGGGGATCTCTGTACAAGGACCTGGAACACCTCCTCCCCCTCCTTCTTCATTGACCTGGGTGCCTGTGGCATTGTTCCTGTCATATGTTCTCATTCCTCTCTCTAACTGCAGTTGCTCCTGGTATTGGTTTTGTTATTCCCCCCCCCCCTTCTTAAATACATGTCTTTATGGCATCTAGTAGTATGTGTGTTAATACCTGACTGGTGTATTTGCTATATTCTGTAGTACAAATAGCATACTACAATGAGTTTCTAGTGAGTAGGTGTTGGTAAGTTTGAAGCACAGCATGCTGAGACACTATGGCAGAAGGGGTCCATTTATCTATCGTAATTTCTGTATTGTTGAAGGATTTTGGTCCACTAAAGTCAAGAGGTTTTGCAGACTCGATACCCCAACCATTCTGTGAGGATCGTACCTGCGTACCTGCTAAGGCAGGGGATTACAATATTACGTTGTGAGTTCATTTAATACATATTCAAATCTTACAACTGTCTGGGCAGCCCCTGTCTCATCGTCAGGCCAGTCCATGGTGAGGCACCGCGGGCCTTGGGCTGAGCTGAAATGTGGTCCTGGGCCATGGGCAGGGCTCATGGGGAAAGGGATAGTAAGGCTGGGTGGTGCCCACAGGGCCCTGACACTGATAATGTCATTCTTATAGACATTGTCATTTAGAGTTTGTTGTTTAGGAAAGTGGTAAGAAGGTCTTTTTTTGGTTGTTGGTTTGGTTTGGGTTTTTTTGGGGTTTTTTTTTTTTTAATGCAATATGAATTTTAAAGAAGATACAGATTTGGAAACTAATTTTTAGAAACATGAAAAGTTTGGAGCAGACTTGAATTTAAAACATTTTGAACATTTTAACTATCACCAAGCACATTCTTATTTCTGACTAGAACTGATCAGATAACACTCACTGAGAAACTACCATCCATACAAATGTACAATATTTTTCAAACAAAACAAACAGCAAATTTTCCTGTGTTATTCACTTTGGCCCATTCATGGTTCATGCATAAGGATTTCACTTGCAGCCACTTATAAAATTCTTTGATGTAGTGGCTTATCCTCTTTACCTTTTCCAAGTGGTACATGCTGTCCTGCATCAATAATTGATTTGCTTATGGCACTTACTAATTTTCAATATTGTGCCACTTTTCTAACAATAACAAGTAGAAGCATGAACGGCGAAGGTTATTATTTACTAGCCACAACTCAGTGCACCATATAATCAAATCCTTTGTCAGAGCATCCTGCCACATAATCAGATCTTGTGAGTTGTCAAAGGCAATTTTATAAATATATATATTCATTTAAAGCCCCAGTAAGCTTGTCATGGCATAGGATAAGTACATTTCTCTTTTATTTTTCTGCTTTTCCTGTTCTTTATATATGTAGTAATTACATTGTCTTCAAATACAGTTTCTACAGTGAGAAGTAACACTATACATCTACAGCATGCTTGTGTCTACAAAACCACAGTTATTAGACTGGATAGTTCATTTAAAGGTTATTTTTTCCCTACATAATGTAGTTTAAAGTTTTTTATGCCATTTACTACATTGTATAACAAGCAATGTGATGCACAGCACAAAGTTAGAAGAATCAGGAAATCCCACAAAGAGTGCATATCTTCCCCAATTTGGTGTGGTTTAAGATGCTAGTTTCACTTCTTGCTCTGCTAGAGTGCTGAACACCTTTGGAATTTTGATTTACTACAAGGAACAGGTTGGAAGCCTTTTTCATAAGGCTCATTTAATTAATTAGAATCTTAAACTTCAAAATCAATCTGAAACTCTGTGTAGAGACTGGTTGATTCAAATTAGGAAAAAAAAGGTATCAGACAAATGTAGTTAGAGGGGAAAAGTACTAAAAGTTGCTGAAAGCATTGCAATACATGATGCTAAATGTTGAAGATGTTAGAAAACACAGTAATTTTAGGTGAAAACAAAGATATTGTATAATGTCCCGTATATTCAAAGCCTGTTTTTAAACATTAGCTGTGAACTCAATGGCTTTAGAATCTCACATAAATACTTAAAATCCTTAGAGCTCTATTCTATATGTATATGAGGCTTTAATATGTGCAGTCATATAGCCCCAAAGAGATATCTGTAAGCACTATAGAAAGCGTTTTATAGTCCAAACATAATTCATGCTATTTAGTGTCTAGTCTCCATACATCCTCATTGACTGTCCTCTAATTGGATGATGATGACGAAGACATCTGCCAGATTAAAAAAAAATAAATCAAGTAATATGTCAGCCAGAACAATAGTGAGAAAAAGGAAAGAAAAAAGCACTAACAATATCCCAATTAAAATGAAGAACAAAACAGTTGAAGTGCAGATGAGCGTCAGCTTTCTTCAGACAGTACAGACAATGAGAGCTACAAGGAGAGCTGTGCAAACACATCCAAGATATGTTTGGAAAAGAGGTAACTGTATCATGGAAAAAATAGTCCTGAAATAAGTAATTGAATAATATTGCCAGAATTTAGCTGTAACAGATCAAACAGTACATTTTCTCAGATATATATCCTATGTGAATTGACAGTCAGGGAGTGAAGGGTTAGGTAAACAGCAACCAGTTCTTGAGCACAATTACTTTAACCCTGGTTTTCCTTACAATCCTGATTATTGGATGTTGTGGTATGTTAATTTACTTTACACAAAGAGGAAAGAAGGGTCTAGAGAGGCCATAGTTCTGTTTAATATGTCTAATGCAATGTCATATAAGTAAGTGGTGCCATCTGCATTATGAAATCGCAGGGGACTTTACTTTGATCTCATTTCAGTAACTTTAGACTGTGAATAGCTGGAGTGTTAGTTTTCCTTTCTTCTTGTTGTTGTTTCCAATAGCACAAATCAGTCAGGGTATGCGCAAATTAGAAACTTGATTTAGATGCAGGGGGAGTTCAGGCACTTCTGGACATGTTTCTGCATTGCAGAAGTCTTCAGGTACCTATTTCTAGGGTAAAATATCAGGGCAGATCGGACATCCTGAGAAAGGCAATGCTGCTGCCGCTCCATGCCCCACATTCAGCCAGTAGTGAGGCTGAAGATGTGTTCCCATCAGGCACATGAACACAGAACACGTGTCTGCACCACACATATAAGCAGCTGGGCACTGATCACAGACAGACACACAGAGCACTCACACATGCACAGCACCAGCAGCCTCATCCTGCTCCCCTCTCTGGCTGAGGAGGACAGAGGTGTGTTAGTGGTTATATATATACATATACACACATACATACAATGTGGATCCCTCCAGCAGCTGGGCTCAGACACTCAGTCTGCCCCTGGATCACAGTCCCCTCAGTTGCTAGCACATGGACATAGGAGCCCTTGAGGTCACAGTCCCGCTCCCGTAGCAGGCACACACAAATGCACATGCACACAGGAATGCACATGCACACATGCACAAGGAGTGGGCTGGGACTGCCCTGGTTCCCCAGGAGAAATAAACCCTCTGTGCTCTTGCTCTTGTACACACACACACATATGCCAGTGGATGTCATACCTAGAAACCACCAGAGCCCAGCTGGCCTCCTCTGGTCCCCCCAGTAGCCAGCTCCTCCCATGGTCTCGCCTGTAAACCCTCCCATCACCTTGGCTCTGAGGCCACTTCACCTCCTTGCCATCTCACCCAGCTCAATCGCATCTGGCATCCACACACTCACTCACACGCCCACACCTGCTTCCGATGCTGCACCGCGGGCAGAGGGCTCTGGCCCCTGGTCCCACCTGCCTCTGCCTGGCCCTTGCTGTCCCTCACCTGGGTCTCCCCACTCACTGGCACCCGGGCACACAGGCCCTCCAGCCTGCGGTCCCAGTCCTGCTGCTGGTACCCAGACCTGCTCTTGCTCCAGGTGCTGGTACCAAGGTGCCACTCCAGTTGCTGGCACTCAGCTTTCCATACACACACACGCAGACACATCAGATAGAGTTCCTCATTCGAGAAAATAACTAGAAAGGAATTTAACAAGACAGAACACACTGAATTGGTCAGGCACAGGGCAAGGACAGAGAAGCGTGCCAACCTATTTACTCACCACCAGCCCCTTTCATCCCCTTATTTCTCTATTTTCCCACACTTATCCCTCCCCAAATGACCTAGATTCCTCCCTTTCCCACCTTTGGTTCCTCCTCTAAACAACCCTCAAGTACTCTGCAATTCCAAAATTCCCCTGTATCCCATAATGTGTCCCACCCTCTTAGATAGTGACCTCCCTTCAGTCCAAAAGGTGCTCCTCTAGCATTAACCTTGCCATTGTAAGCACATGGTGCTTGCCTTGGTGGGTTTGTGGGAGTGCGATATAACCAATTTGACCCATATTTGTATTTCATCCATTGTCCTACAAGCAATAGGAACTTGCTGGTGTGAACACCCCAAGGATATTCAACGTTCTCAAGATCTACTGTAATTACTCAAACTGATTTTTTTTGTGTATTTCTTCTTCTGTATAGGGGCAGCTGATACCAACACAGGTTGTTTTTCTATAGGGTTTGGAGTAGCTGCAGTGGCTGTTGCAGGGGTTGGAGGAGCCGCAGTGCTTGTCACGGGGCTTTGCACAGTCACGGTGCCTGTT
Source organism: Grus americana (assembly GCF_028858705.1). Taxonomy (NCBI): domain Eukaryota; kingdom Metazoa; phylum Chordata; class Aves; order Gruiformes; family Gruidae; genus Grus; species Grus americana. Next base: position 38,396,333 of record NC_072855.1, on the reverse strand, counting down.
GCTGGCGTTTCACAAGTGGGCTTTCAGACAGGCTTTCCTGGGACAGCTGTAGGAGGGACCTGGACAGGACATCCCTTCCTCTGAATCCTTAATTCAAGTTCTTGTGCCCCTGTGCTCCTTTGAGTTTGTGGAGTTGGGCCTTTGACAGGCTGATGGCTCCTGTGCCTGATGGGCCTGGGAGGAGCCGAGGCAAGGTGTTATTTGGGCTCCCCTCCTGCCATGGTCTCTCTGCCCCTCGTGGGTGCACAGATGAGCACATACCTATATACCACAGGTGTGTCATTATGACCATTATGTTAAATACACAAAGAAGTTCAGGCTTGAGAACAGAGACAAAACTATCAGTTGGATAATGAATAAGGTAAATCACATACTTGAACTTCAGTGCCCTGAAATCACTAGAGACAGCCTAGGGTCCAAAGTGACTGGTTTGTTGATGGTTCTGTCTCACGGGACATAGCAAGCTAGGGGAAGGTCATCTGGAAGAATATTTCTCTACTATTGCAAAAGGACGCACCCCCAAGCAGTGTAGACACAAGTCAGTCTATTACATTTTGCTAGCAATTTGCCTCTACCTGTCTTTTATTTACCTGCATAGACATATCCATGAGAGTAATGCAAAGAAAAGACACAATTAAGCAGAATACAGTATTGAAGGTGTACTTAACAGATCGTTCCCTCAAAATGTGATTTTGTCAAATTGAAGGGTTTATTGCAAGGCTTTTTCCTGTTTTGGCACTACTTGATATTTAATTACTTGAGTGATGGAGTGTGCAGTACACCTTGGTAAGTCTGCACATGTTGGCAGGCTGGGAAGGATACCCTTCTGAAGGGCAAGGTTAGAATGCAAAATGGTTGTGACGGATTAGGATGCCTGTCTGAAATAAATAAGATGCTCATCAAGAAGGACATGTTTAAAGTGTTGCAGTGAGAAATAAGCAGTTGCAGAAAGATGAGCTGAGGGACGACTGGCCAAACAGCAGTTCTGCAGGTATGACCTGGGCTTATGCTGAGCCTTTTTAGACTCATGGAATCGTGCAGTCGTAGTGCTGGTGGTAAGGACTTCTGGAAGACACCAACTACAGCTTGTACAGGTTATCACCAGCACTAGATCAGGTCAGCTATGGCTTTTTTTTTAAGCAGTGTGAGTAGAAAATGTCTAGCAATCTGTAACATCTTTGTTCTCACTCCAAAGTGATTTTTTCATGCCTGGGCAACTGATTCATGGTCACCATCTGTGCCTAGTCCCTTCTTGAACAGCCTGGAGTATAGCACTGAACAGGACTTGAAATGTTTTTAGTCTGGTACCTCTTACGAGGCATTTGAATGTTTTTAGTTTCTCAGTCCACAGGCCTTTCTAGAACAGTTATATACTCCCGGTCACCAGTTCTCTGCCCCATGATTTTTTTTAGACTATATCTTATCATGAAACTTAATCTAATAGCTCCCTACTAGATTTCATGATCGGTAAGGCCTGCTGGCATAGTGTTGGACACTCGGGAGTATGGAAGCAGCAAGACTTAATGTAGACCAATGCATGAACATTACAGGAAGAGTCCCCAGCTCAGACGAACTACAGAGCTAAATGGAGAAAGGTTTGGACAGTTTACAGCAAAAGGCATCCTGAGAGTCAGTCACCCCATATGAGTACAGTGTGGATGGTTAAGCTAAGAGGACCCAGAAGAACGGAAGTCTGAATGTAAAAATCAGAGCAAAGCTTGTGGCATGGCTCAGCTAAACACAGTTGTAGAAAAAGACTGGTTGGAACTGCATGAAAGACACTTGAAGTGTGTCCTCTAGTCTGCTCAGTGCTGATAAAGCATCTACTAGAGTCTTCTATCCCACTATAGGCATTATTCTTTCAGGAAAGATAAAACAGAATAACTCGTAAGAGATCAGTGCAGAATGATAATGGTGATAGGTGATCTACAAAGACAGGACTATTTTGAGCTGATTAGTCTGGGGAACAGAATGCTGAGGGTACCAAGATCAGACTGCTGAAAATGAGAAAGGTGTAAACTCACTGTCATCAGATTAAGGCAAGGAATAATAGGTAAAAATGAATCAAGGAAGGTATAGTATTAGACATCAGAAAAAAAGACTTGCCAACAGTAAGGATAGTTAAGCACTAATTTAAGTGAGAAGAATGTAGAGTCTCGTAACTAGAGATTTTCAAAAGCAAATTAGACAAATACCTGTTCAGAATTATTTCACTGTTCTAGGTCAGTGAATGGATTAGACAACATCTCAAGGGTCTTTCAAGAGTTGTTTCCTATGAAACAACTGTAATGTAAAATTTCCAAGCATACTAATATTATAAATTTTTGCCACTAATACTATAAATTCTGTTACCAGGGAAGAGCACACTCAATGCTTCTAGACAACCCTACAAGAGGAAAAAAAAAAACCCCAACACTTGCATTGTAGGGCACTTAGAAATTAGAGCATGAAATGTATGTATTATTAGTTTTAGAAGACATACAGTACTGCTGATAAAGCCATACTTGCTACTCTGAAATCATCAGAAAATTTACAGTTAACTATACTGAAGCTGTATTTGGCCCTTGCATTATGTCCGTCTTGAGTTTTTTCAGCAGTAATTTGTCACAGTGATAGACACTGGAGAAAATCTTGAGGTCTGGTTTCTTAATCTGCTTGTCTAATAAGAAATATGACAGAGGATTACAATTAAATTTTCTTATTCTTGACCTACAGTGTGTCATTGTATCTGCTTATGATGATAAAGAATTGTATAATCTCATGACGGAAGAGCAAGAGGCAGTTGGCTAATTTTCTTATCAACAGCCACTATAGTGCTTTGATAAAAATGAAAACTTTGGACATATAAGAACTGAAACTGATAAAAAGCATATACGAATTGGTTTCTGGACTAAAATTGCTAATCTTGCAAAAGGGGGCTGTTGTCATCATGACCTTCTACTAATAAACATTAAAATACAGAGCTATTTAACTTAATTTTGTAGCTATTCCTGCAGTGCATGCAAATGGAATTTAATTAAAGATGAAAAAAGTTACATTAGATAATGTTTTTGACCTCCTGCCCAATTACTGGCTATAAATATATTGACCTCTGCTTCTGGCAAGAGTATTGCAAATGAAACCAAAAATGTATTAAAGAAATATATTTATTAAGTAGAGTTTGGTACTATTAGGAAACATTAGATGCTCTCTAAACACATAGGAGGACTTTTTTTGTCCCAAAGACCTTGCAATCTCTAGGGGCAAAGATGAGAAATGTGGAAATAAACACAATAAGCAACACGATGACGGTAAAATGAAGCACGTATAACACTCATGTGCTTCTTTCTGCTCTTTTTAAAGTTGAGCATACACGTTTCACCACCTTCTCTTCTCCTCAGTCCTCTTGAGCTATTTTGTCTTTCTTCAATATTGAACACCAATTTCAATCCCTATGCACTTCTGATTCATCTGAATGAGCTGTAGTATTGTATCTGTTTTGAAATGGAGATGGTTGTCACTGTTTGCTAAGTAGACACATATGTGAGTCTTGTTATGGGATTGTTTGTTTCTTTGGATACTTGCAAAAGGTCACAAGATGCTGGGTTAAAAAAGAGATTTAGAATCCTACCCATGGTGCTCTAGTTTCTACACTGGTTGATTTCCTGGTTTTTAAGCTTTCCACAGCTATTCAAGCGTAGGTCATTTGTATTCAAAAACACATTTAAAGCCTTTATTATGGGAAATTTTTGATCCTCTTCTCATGAGTAGATAAAACACATGGGAAACAAGGCTTTTCCTGCCTACCAATCTGCAGAATTAATTTTGAAGTATTCTTCAAAGATTTCAGTTAACAAATAGAAGAAGTAGTCTACCTAGAAAGCCTGGCCTTGCTTCTTGCTTCCCAAACAGATGTGCCTAACACAGGTACAGAAAAAATAATTGATTAATTTCTTAGAATTTCAGTTTCTCTGTAATGGCTCAACGTTCATTTTCTTGATAGAGAAATTTCTGCATCTACTATACACAATTAGGTCTTAATCTCACTGTCAATGAAATGGCACTCCACTCAAAGGTCAAACTTTCAGCTTTCACAATAGAAATTATGACAAAAATACTCATAGGCACAAAGCAAATATTTAATTGTATATTCTAAAGAATACAAAGTATATAAAATATACTGCTGTTCTCAGTAGAATTGAAATTGCCATTCATTAAGACAACAGAAAAAGCCATAGTTACAAAAAAAGAAACATCAAAAATAATTGAAATCTCAGTCAAATGCAGGAATGGCTAAGTTATCATCAAAGCAATAGTGGTTAAATGTACTCAAATCATGTGAATAAACTTTGTCACCTACCCCAATGATGATTGAAATCAGTGATAAAATATTATTTAAATCAAAGAATGCATGCACATTGGCGAGTTTAACTGATTTGAAAGATGAAGACCTTGAAGTAGTTACCAGACTTAAACTGAGAGGCATTGGTAGGTACTGACGGTGATTTACTTTGTAAAGAATACAGAATTCTGTACATTTATGAATATTCAGGAGTCTCAGAAAGGAGTGTTTTGTGGAAAAAGAAACTCCTGGCTGTGCTACTGTTTAAATCCTTTTGGAAGATAGAACTACTGCAATGCATCTGACTGATCTACTGTCAAGTAGATAGGTCAGTAATTCCTAGTAGTCGACTGTTTCAAAATTTTTATGGAATAAACAGGTTGATCTTTCAGATCAAAAAGTTCTGAAAGGTCCAGATTTGATTATGTTGAGGATTGTGCCTTCCAAACTGGGACTATAAACTGAACCTAGTAATATCTACTCACCTAAATCGCTTTTTTAATATTCTTCAAAACAATCAGACAAAAGAAACTACTTTCTAACCTCAACATATTTTATATATCTCAAGAACAGGTGGAGCAAGGTGGACAATGACAAATTGCCGAAAGAAGTAATCACAGTTTCAAAAGAGGTGCCCAAACCTTTGTATCTGACAAGTGACACCAAAGACACTGAGGGAATTCCTCAATACACCAAGCCTTTACTCTAACAGATTTGGAAAGCTCCAAGGAAACAAATTTCCACTAGTTTCCAGTGTCCATACTAAAGCAGAATTACACCATCCTGTTCATTTTTAGAGATGAATTTTCACTAAATGTTTTTTGCCCTCAAGGTTCTGTGATGTTTAGATAAGTTAGTTCTCTTCTATAGTTTCATGAAAAAGGACTTAAAGGAATGAAAATCTTGTTGGACCTTAAACTTTTATGTCCACAGCAGGTAGAGCGAGGCAGCCAAGTCAGTTTATTTTGAAATTCATGATATTCTGATAAATATTAGTAAATTAAACTAACAAGAATAAAGCAGCTTTAACCTAGGACTTCCTCAGCCATAAATCTAGAAAAAAAGAGCAATTCAGATCCTCCCTCCTCTGAAATCTAGTGATTTTAACAAAGCACTTTAAAGTACATACCCTATAGCTACAGGAAGTAGACTATAACAGAAATGTGTGTAACTTGTCCCAGTTGTGAACACAACTCACAAACTACTGCCAAAACTATGTGTATGGATTTAGCAGTCTAAAATTTGCAGTAGAATGATGTTAATTTTGCAACAATCACTTATGAAACTGTCTTCTGTAATGCTTTTCTCCAGACAGCTCTTTTATTCAATTCAGCAATGTTGGCGATGTCAAATGCATTTGAAAAGAGCTACCATCTACGCAGAATTTCATACAGTATGACCTTGCAAAAAGCTACTTCTATTGGCAATGTAATTTTACAAATATCCTATAACTTTTTCAGAAGGAATAAGACTGTAGTTGAAAAATTCTGGAAAACTGCCAAAAACATTTTTTTCCTATACTAATTTGAAGTGTGACATTCTTATCAATAAGAAAATTGTGTTAAGGAAAATGTATATCAATTAACCTCATAGATGTCAGAAGACAATGCATAAAGTCCAAGTCGTATTCAGAAGACCACTAGCAATACCTATGAGAATCAGTTTATGATTGTGTACAATGAAGTGTCTGCAATTCGGATCAGTTACAATAATCCTTTTGTGGAAGACACAGTTTACAAGGCAATGCCACCTTTCAGAGAGCACGAGTGAGTTCTATTCCTTACCTTTCTCTGATTAATTGCAAAATTCAGGATTTTACACTCAGTGCCTTCCATCAGGGAAAACTATAAATTGCCTTGAAGATGTTAAGATTTTAGGGACATGATAAACAAAGACTGACATCTCATCTCATAACATGCACATTATGAAAGACACATATAATGTATTTCATATATTAACAAGCATGTTTTTAAAACTATGCAAAACGTGGTACATGAGTGAATAATAATTATTATTACTTAATTTATTCTGTATGTTCTGTGCTCTATATTTTTCATGTTGATTATTCTCCTTGTGTTCAGAGGCGTTAGGTACTGTACATTCATACAGTAGAAAGGTGACCATGAAGGACTTAGAGCCTTTGCTGAACTTAATGCCCGAGGAAGAACTTAGGCTTTAATAGGTCTAGTCTGCATTCTTAAATTTACCAAAATGTAATTTTATTGTTCAGAAATCACCGATTCTGGGGGAAGTTTGTGTTAAATGTTGTCTGAGTTTTAATTCTGTCTGGCCACAGAGGTGTGATAATAAACTTCTGCAACACATATTTTGTGAAGGACATTCGTTATTATTTTCTGCATTTTAAAACACATCTGAGGTAATATAAATTACTCAGTGTGATAGTATCTTTAGCTGCTCATAAAGGTTTTCAGTAGGTAAATATAATTTTGCAAGCTACTGTCTATATCGCAAGCAACTGAAAATGCAGACAAGTCACTATACATCTAAGCTACCAGGTGAATAAATTCCCTTACAGACCTCAACCCCTTCTCTTTCCCATGCAGCCTTCACTCACCTTTTTGTTTCAGTCATCCAAATCCTTCCCACTTTTCCTGGAAAATTTTTGTCTAGTTCCACCAAACAGTCAGAACGAAGACTTCCACATACTAAGAATGTGCCTGGCCTTTTCTCTTCTACAACTATGTTTACCCACTTACAGGAGCGATTAAGTTCAAAGAAGCATTTATGTTCAGTTTTTCACACTACTTTATGAAATTAAGGCATGGGATTTAAGGTAATGACTTACTATGTATTTACAATATGTTAAAGCGTAAGACTTAAAGAGCTTTTCCAGTGAGAGAATGCACTCCCTCTGAGTTTAAAATATAAGGACACTTTGCACCTAACTTTTTTATTAGGTAAGATCCTGAAACTATGACATTGTTACTATATTCAAAGTTCTCTATATCTAAGTACGCAGTTTTAAAAAATGACTTGCTTTTATATTTTTTGTATATGTATGTGTTAAATTCAAACTTGCCAAGCAGACTTAAAAGACCATATAATATAGACTAGCTATGGTAACAACGGTTGAATTAAAAGTACCTTTCTGATTTTTTTTATAACTTTACTGTATATCTTTTTCCTGTCAAAAGCAAGCAAAATCTAGAAAAGGTCCTATTGTAAATGTTTGGATTTGGTTTTTTTTTTTTTTTTTTTTTTTAATATGTTTTGGGTCATAGGTTCACAGAATGTACAGCCAGAAGATATCATTGTAAACATCTAATCTGACTTCATAAAGATCTTAGTTGAATTAACTGAACTTCAGAATACCCTGATTTATAATGGGTAAACAGTTTCTAATATTTTGAGGGATGGAAAATCCCTGTAGGCCCCCACAACTAATACTGACTTCAGTATTAAAACTGTTTACACAACATAGACCAGAAATGTGCTGACCAGTCATTTTTATATGGCTATTAGCATTCACAAAATACAGATATATTAAACAGATATTTCTATCCCCTATTGAGGATGGGAAAGAGGGTAAGGAGAAGGAAGGTACAACTATATTTCAGAATTATGAAGAAATCCCTTATGAGAGTTCAAGACTGCTACCTCAGTTAGTTAATGATTTTCTTATTCTAGCAGTACCTTCAGACTTTAAGAAGAGACAACGATGATTTGATTTCTACAGAAAATGTTAGTTACTGGACTTAGCTCATATTTTCATTTTGACAAGAATAATTGCAAAAATTGTCCCTTTTTATAAAAATATAATCATATTCTTGTTATGTGAACAAGTAATAGGTTCTGTTTTCACTTTTTAAGAGGCAAATGAACAAACTTCTGTAGATTTTTAAGAGAATAGGAATGAGAGTGACTGTAAGATTGAAAAAAAATATTTTATAACAAAAAAATCCACGAGTTCAAAAAAAGAACAGCCTTGGCTTGATCATACTTGCATTGTTGTAAAGAAAACTGGTGATGAGATCTTCAGCCTGACAGAGATCCGAGAAGATTCCGTGGTAAACATAAAATCAAATAATAATGCAGCATAACTTTAAAAGCAAGTATATAATTTATAAAGTGTTATATTTCATTTCACAATCCTAAAAATGTTAAAATTAAGTTTGGATATTTTCTATAGAAGATACAGCTCAGCTCTTACTGCTTGTTCCTTATGCCAGGCTTAATTTCATGACTAGCACAATTTTAGCCTCCTGCAGTTGTCTGCATTCAACTGGGACTCAAAGCTAAAGAAAAACAAAATTATAATTACTATTAATTATGACAATTTTATTGTTAGAGAAAGGGAAGGATAATTCAAAACCACAACTAAGTAAGAGATGATTACACCAGAGATTGTTTCCTTTGGCTAAAGTTTAAAATAAATAAATCCACAGTTTTGGTTGTGGTTTTACCTGTTCACAAGAGTTTGTCAGCTCATGTTGTGGGTTGGTCCCGGTAGGCAGCTGAGCACTGCGCAGTCACTCGCTCGTTCCCCAACAGCGGGATGGGTGAGAGAATTGGAAGGGTAAAAGTGAGAAAACTTGTGGGTTAAGATAAAGATGGTTTAATAGGGAAAGCAAAAGCTGCACAGGAAAACAGGGGTTTCATTCACTACTTTCCAAAGGCATGCAGATATTTAGCCATTTCTGGGAAAGCAGGGCTCCATCACATGTAACAGTTACTTAGGAAAAATAACACCATCATTCCACACTTCCCCCCTTCCTCCCTCTTCCCCCTCCCAGCTTTTATTGCTGAGCATGATGTCATATGTTGTGGGATGGTTGGGGTCAGCTACTCCAGCTGTGTCCCCTCCCAACTTCTTGTGCACCCCCAGCCTATTCACTGGTGGGGCAGTATGAAAAATAGAAAAGGCTTTGAACCGAATAAGCACTGCTCAGCAACAGCTAAAACATCCCTGTGTTAGCAACACTATGTTGGTCACAAATACAAAACACAGTACCATACAAGCTACTAAGCAGAAAATTAACTCTATCCCAGCCAAAACCAGTAGACCTTATTTCCATAAGTTGTACATACCTTTCCACTGTATTCCTGACACTTGAAATATTTACAAATGAGCAAAAGATATTCATTGACAAGATTGTTAGTCTTGCCTAAGTTATTGTAAGTTACCTACAGCATTTATAAAAACATTTCCCCAACTTTTATAAATCCAGAATAAGCAAGCCAGTTCTCAAAATAAACCATTCAAGGTATTGTCATGAGAGTGAAAAATGAATGCGAGATGTGAATTTAAGTCCACTGTTTATTTTGGCTTACTTCGTTTATATATCCTCTCCAGAAATAAGTGGTCTAAATGACTCAGTGTTTAAGTAAAGAAACTTTTAGTGCCTAAGAATATAAAACCATCTAAATAATCCATTCAAAATCCTTGAAAGAAAATTATTATTAAGTGCCCCTCACACCTCCGTCTCACTTCTTTTGTATGTCTCTATGAAATTGTACGGTGGAATCATGCTGACCTGAAAACTTGCTCTGCAGATTCAGGCAGGTGCCACAGGGAAGAAGGAGAGAGTTGTTCTTAGCTTCTGCTTTCTCACAGCAATGAGACTGATCTGGGAGGGGTGATGTTGGGTTGAGAAGAAGGTCAGAGAAATGAGCTGGATCAGCTCCAAAGGCTTTTAAAATACACTTTGTCTCTAAATACGTGGAAAAGGGAGGACTCTCTCATTCATGTTTTTCTGGGTTCAGAATGAGCTGTTGTTGTTTTCCATTTGGCTCCATTCCTTCACGAGATCTTTCATTACATGTTTTGGCTCATGAATAGCCAATCTGCTACTTTATATGCAGTGGGGTAGTACTCTTCCATCGACTCGATAGGTAGATAGTCTTAGTTGTTTTGGTGGAAATTCTTAAAAAAATATTCAACCGCTTCTTTTCTAATAGATTCTTTTAGTTTCATCAGTTTTATTAAGAGCTGAAGTGTTTGTTCTAATAAATCCAAACACTCAATTACATGTAAAAGCTTTTCAGCTCTTAATTTTTTTGCTAAAACTGGATTGTTAAAAGTACCTTTCTTTTTAATAGTTATTTGGTCACGTTGTCTTATTGAGAATAATTGCATTGTTTCTTCTCAGCATTTTTGAGAATAAAGGCCATTGACTATTCAGTACATATGTAAAGGAAGTTGCTTAACCATTGTCAGAAAATGAATTACTCAGCTAATATATGGGGGGTTTATGCTTATATGGCTTTTTTCTATTTGGTAGTCTAAATGGTCTTGCTTTAGTATACATAAATAGTTTCATTACTGCACAGTAAGAGTACCAGGAAATTATAACCTATCATTTCAAGAAGTTTGTCATCTCAATTATGTACAGAACAAACAACATGTATGCTATTTGGAAGGAGATATTATTTCTAAGGTCTGCTAGTGCCAAGGCATTTCTCCATCAACAGTGCAGTGATGCCGTTTCACTCTATATGCTCTACATGTAGAGCACTGGTCACTCTACACCAGGCAGAAATCAAAATAGTACAAAGTCCAGTGTTTCCTTCTCATTTAGGACACCTTTGAAGTAACCCATATATTTTTTTAGAACATTTTAGTATGGTTGCTTTTTTTCATTAAATTCTGAAGTCTCTAGAGAGCTTAAATTAGTAAAAATATACCTGCTTTTCAAAAAAAAAAAGGTTATTTCAAAAGTTGGTTTGTTTTTTTTTTTTCTGAAGAAGAATAAAATAAGGCTTGTTTTATCATATAATGTATGGCTTTGAAATCATAGCCTTAGCCCTTGTTTGTTCGTCAACATTTTTGCAACACTTATCTTTTTATTTCTCCATGCATTCACCTACAATCTCAAGTCAAATTTTGCATATTTTTTTTTAAATAAACACTTTTTTAGTATGTTAAGATATATCTCATGGAAGGAGAATCTGCTTTTCAGGACATTTTAAGGTAGAATTAGGTGTGACAACATTAAAGCAGTACATTATAATATCTGTGTTTTGTTGTCAATGATATTATTGCCACTGATAAAGCAGGCCTCTTCTTAAGTTCCAAAATGTACAAAGCTATTGAAAATCCTTGTTTAAATGAGATAGCTCATTTATTGAAATAAAATACCTAACAGAACATATGTGAATGGATTGCTATATACTTTAATCACAGATATAAATCTCAGGGAGTATTATTTAAATTCAGTAATGGCTTAATGTTAAAAGAGAGAATCCTAATGGTTTTATTCAAAATAATGATTAATTAATATTGAAGCTACTTCCCGTTCATCTACTTGCCAAGTTTTACCATGTGATATTTATTAGTAGGGTTCATTTCTTCAGACCTGTTAATGGTGTTTTCCATCCTTATTTTCCCATGGCTTATTTCTCTTGCGCAATTACGCTACACTTGCTATGATCTGAAACAGCTCCATACTTAACAGGAAAAGGTAATCATTTTCTTTACTGTTGTTTAATTTGGCACTTCCAAATGAGATGTACAACAAATACACAGCTCTCAATGCTTTCTGTTCCCTGAAAACATTTTATTTCAGTCAAACAGTAATATTTTTCCCTTGTTTGAAAAGAAATACCACAAGAAATTTGCTTAAGAACCTGAGAATGCAATAATCAGATTTATTCTAAATTTAACTGTTCCTTCAAGGGTGAGAAGATTTACTACAACAAAAAGATTTCCACAGTCATAAGCAAGAAAATTTCCATTGACACACATACAAAGAAGGATGAATGATATCTTGAAGAAAAAACTGACCCTAGGAACTTTTTCTTGTACAATGAAATCTGTGGCTACATATCTCATTGACAACACTAGCTGATTTCCCTATTATAACTGTAGATTAGTTAGTGTTTCTTAGGTGATTACAGAACAAAGCGCAAAGGGACTTTGGGTTCCTCAGTAAAATTCTTCCTTTCAGTTATAAAAATGTTTTCGTAGGTAAGTTCAGTGACATACAAATACTCTGGTGGCCAATAATTTACAGTGCTAAGCAGCATGATCTGAGTAAAAGATAACAATTAAAAATAAACTTAGCTTTAAGGATTTGAATAGTCTTTTAAAATATCATTTCCGCTTCTATGGGACAGTTCACATGATGAAAGTTCTGCACAAGATTAGATGTTTTCCTGAACAGACCACAATCCAGAAAAGCAGCGTAACATTTGCTCCTGCAGATGGCATGTGCAAAAGAGATAGACTATTATGTCAAGGAGGAGAAATTCCTTTCAATTAGGAATGAAAAAATTCCATTCTACACTTTGATTTGCATCCCAAGTTATGAATGGGTGATTGTTTTTTCTTCACAAATACCCCATTCTCTTTTGATCACTGAGAATTGCACAGGTATCATTCAGCTGGAGAAAAATGGACCTTAATGAATTTATTTAAATGTCTCTTTTTGTTCCCTTATGTGTCACTAATTCATGCTTTGTTACGAAAAGATACATTTACCAATAAAACTGAAAAAAAAAATTATGAGAGATAAACACTCAGCTTTTCCCTTCTTCTGCAGAGCTGCTATTAAAGGAAATGCTCACACAGAAGTTACCTGGAATACCTGAAGTTAAGGCTGAATGTAATTTCTTGCTGCTTTTCCCTGTATAAGTATGTGACACAGAACTATGTTAGACAGGCACTTGAGCAGCTGCCTGAGAAGCAAAACTATGACTTGCATAAGAAGACAATTTTGTTTAGATGTTCTAAGAGGAAAAGCCTGTGGATTTTGACATTTTTCCCTTTTAGAGGGAGAATTAAATTATTCACTGAGCTCTCAAGGGACTTCTGAGCTGGGATTCCTGCAGTTAAAAGAGAAAACAAAGTACTGTGTTGTGCTGTTGCTTACCTCTTGAATAGACTTGTGGATCCAAAATTTAGATGTAGAAGTAAATTGCTTAAAAGCCCATTGCTTGTCTGTTTCCAAGTTTTGTATTACTTGTTAATGTTAAAAAATAATCCTAATGTAACAGAACATTTCTTTTCAGTGGCTTCCATCTATATCATATATCTTCCATTTCTCCCAGCTTTTTCTTTCATACATATTTTGTGTAAAATATTTCATAAGAAAAGGAACAGCAAATACAAATTTCATGTTTTACTTAAAAAACATTTTTCCTTTGGATCCTATGTGTAAAATATAGAAAGTTTTAAAAAGAGAAAAACCCTGGAAGAGAAAAGCCTGAAAGTATTGCTCAGATTGAATGGAGGTGTGAGACTCAGGCAATCAAATATTCTAATTTGTGCTTACCATGTCTGGATGCAGTGGGCATATTTCACTTCCCTGTCATGCTCTGATCCACTGTTGCTAGGGAGAGAGGATATGATGGTAAAATGACTTTATGTACTAAAATTGATTTAAATTACAACAGTCATTCTCACAATAATCCTTTTAATTGCTCTTAGGAATTATGAAATTAATTAAGAAATATCTTGTGACATCCCCTCTATTTAAAAAAATAAAATATTGATTTAACTCATTGAATGATTAGTACCTTGTGAAAAGTAATCATCTTAGCTTTTTATTTTTATGAAGAAAAAACCCCCACCAAAACCCAAATGAAAGTTGAATGTGCCTAATAAAGAAATATTTCTCTTTTGAATCCATTTCACCATCTCATGCCTACTCTTATCAGCTAAACCAGATGAGATTAGTGGTGTCTTGAGTCCCATTAAGAGGAAGAAAGCCTTTGTTTTTTACTTGGTAGCACTCACTTTCCTGTCATTTTCTCTCTTTCTAAGCCTTTGTGCTCAACTTAAACTGCCAGGAAAATACATTAACCTTTAAAGGGAAGTGGCAAAATAATCTATTATATGAAGTATAAAAAATATTTCCTTCAGCTATAGTACTTATTTTCTTTCTGTACACATTAAGTGTTTATGCAGTGTTTACAGTTGCACACTGTTAGCCAGATTTAATTAGGTGACATAGGACATAGAAATATATGAAGAGAGCCTCGTCACAGCTGAAGGCACATACCAGGAATCAGATGATGATGGGAATTGCAAGGGCGGCACTAAACTCATATCTGCATTGCCCAGCCCTGGGTTCCCTGAATTCTGGAGTTCTTCCTCTGTAACAATTTAGAATATCCTTAGTCTTATTGCAAATCACACTGCTTGTCAATGACTCTGAGGTGAGAAAGGATCAGAAATTCTTGCCCCTGCTCTCATTTCTTTATTTACGCCTTCTCTAGCAATAGTACAGTGACAAGGTAGAAATCATTATTCTTTGTTCAGAGCACTGGAAACGTCCCTTATTCTGGAATTGATATTTTCATGGCATATAATGCTGGTGAGGTTCCACCAGATGTGTGACACAAAATCAGCTATGCTATACCTAGAATCTAGATACATGTTTGGTTTTAGTCCAAAGCATACATTTTATTCATCTGCAATTCTGGTATTAAAGACTATGCACTCTGCATTTATATGAAATGCACCTCTTTAATGAACAGAAATGAACAAAGAAAGAATTATATTAAAAACATAAAAGTAGAGACAGCTGGGATGGGGGAGAAATTCAGTCTGTTCAATACAGGCAGGAATCTGTATAAGGGTCATGAATACTACTTAAGCAATGGGCCATTAGGGCGGTGTGGTTATCATGAAATAATCTCACCCCTGGAGAGGTAACTATGGACCAGATGCAGCCATGTGCTTCTAAGCACCCAGGGGTGTAGTTATCATGATAATCACACCTGCTGATTTTGCTTCATTGCCACTATAAAATTTCCTGTATTTCGTCTCAGTACAAACATAACACAGTGTTTAAGTATATTATTCTGACCACAGAAAATTGCCAATTAATGTAAGAATAGTTAAGCAGTTTAAGTTACCACACTACTGCAAAACCACATAAAAATGTGGTGGAGCCAGTAGGTAGTAACACTTGTAAGGTAAGCTTGAAAGAAATGGATCTTTGTTTCAGAGGAGGAAGGGTGCATTAACAGACCTTTAAGGTATTTGAAAGGCAAGTCCCTATGCTCCACGGCACCAGGACAAAGCCAGAGCTCCTGTCTTCCCCACTTGCCAAAAATTTGACCTCTTAATAGTAAAAAAAGATAATGAAGGACGCACTACCTGTAGCAAAAAGCTTTAGGTAACTTTTTTTTCTCCAAAAACCAGCCTTCATCAAACCCCTTCGGTGCCTATCTCCTGAGAAATCCCAAAGATTTGAATTCATAGTGTATGCAGCAAGGACCCCACTTTCTTTTGTCTGGAGACAATGGTTGGGATGGCTGTTGGCAAAATATTCACAGTCCCTCCAGGGAAACGAGCTGTCAAGTAATAATAAGGCAGCAAAGAGCAGCAGGGAACAAGGTCTGGGCTTCTGTGGAAATTCCGCTGAATCTTGACTTGTTTTAAAGGCTAGGAGCTCCATCGAAAGAGTATATGGTCTTCTCTCTCCACTGAAGCGTTGTAACCTGACACAAAAGAATACATTAGAAAAAATAAACAGATGGAGTTTCATCTTCACTGCTTGAACTGAATGAAAGGGAAGAAGGGGCTTTGTTTTCTTTTCATGATCAAGTCTGATTCTTTTAAAAGAAACAAATTTCTGTTGTTTGGAAGAGGCTCATGTAAAAAAGCTGATTAAGCCTGGACAAAATGAAATTAAATGTTTTCAGTTCACTGAGTTTTTATGACACAGGATGGTGTTTGAAGTATGCCTGAAATTTTGTCAGCCTTATCAAACAACATGATCGGGTAGAAATTAGGTTTTTCAGCTGAGAATCCTGTGACTCATCTAGGGTGTAAATTTCAGTATATATATAACCTAACACAGCCAAAAATTAAGTGTAAATTTTACCAAGAATGTTGATGAAAAGACTTGCTTTTTAAGAAGAAATTTTACCAGACATAGCCAAATAAAAAATTTACTGTGCACCGATGGTCTTATCTCGAGTTTTTGAAGTATTATAAGCTTTTGTGGCTAGCTTTCTGAAGTTAAGGTTATGGACTCTCAAGTTACACGTTATAGATGGCACAGTCAACCACATCACAACACCATGATCAGAAGCTTGGTCTAAGACTAAGCATATGAGTGGACTGAAGAAGGCTATTATTTTCATTCCTTTTTTCCCTTATCTATATTTCTTAACTAATCAAGATTTTGCATAAAAATGAATTTTAGGAGGATACTAGGTGCAGGGAAAGCACCTATGAGAGCACAATCGCTTAAAATTTAAAATTACTCAAGGATACATAAAAGGAGAATAAAAGATGAATAAAAGATATGAAGAAGTGGACTGAACTGAAGACAAAACCTAGCAACACAATTAGAAATATAAAATATATGAGGTAGAATATCACTTTAAATATTTTTAATATAATGTTTTCATTACTTCTTAACTTTCAGGAGTTCATGAGGAGAACCATAACAAAGAAAACCCAATCATTCTGAGAAATAAGCAGACAAATGCCAGAGGAAAGAAATAAGTTATAAGGCAAAAGAGAATGAGAAGGAATCAAAAGCAAATAAAAATATTAAAGACAGAGAAAAGAAAGAAATTGGGGGGGGAGGACAGTTAAACAACAAATAAATAAACTGAGGAAATTCTACAAAAAAAAAAACCCTTATAAAAGTCAAGAGGACAATCATATATAATAAAAGGGATAATTATTATTTTCTCTTCATCTCAATGAACTAGTGGTGTTCACATACTGTTAGAACCATATCTGAAATGTCATTTATTTTGGTTTGGAAAACTAAAATGCATTTAACAAGCTTTTGTAAACAAACAGAGCTCTCCTCACTTTTCCACATCCCTAGCTCTTACAGGAATTGCAGAGGTAAAGGCATAAATCAACCTGATCAATAAATGAAGTCGAGGAGACAGAATTGCAAATATCTTGAGGAGTCATCAGTTTTGAGTAGACTGTGTTAACCCCTAACTGATTCTATACTTCGAATAGAAAACAGTTTTGAAAAATGATCTTCTGAACATTTAATGACTCCTCATATTTTTCCAAATACAAAATTCTATTTAAACACATTATTATGTTCCTGTATCATAGGCTTAGACTCCTTTTAAAATGTTTTTCATATTTAGAGATTATTTTTCTGAAAATGTTTATATGCCTACTTACTTGAAAATATCTTTACCATTATTTGTGTTTGTGTGTCTGATTTTTTTTTTTTTTTTCAAGAAAAACATTAAAATATTTTGTCAGGAGAAGACATACGAGGAAGGAGCCAGAACTGCCATTCTTAGATATTATTAACATGATCCAAATGTGACTTTGTTTTAATTCTTTTTAGAAGAATTTAGAAAAAAAAAATATCTGTATCTAGGGAGGGGAAACTAAAGCTAAGTACTATATAAAACTAAAGGTAAGTACTATATAAACCTATGTAAGAGATGATCTTTGTCATGCAGGATGTAATTCATAATAAGCCATTGTTAAGGAGAATGGGAGAGGAAAAGGAAAGGAAGGACATAATTTGTCAGATAGTCAAACTCTGGCCAAGAACTCCTCTAATCCTGTGGGCTTTAGCTCATGAGCTCATCCTCATTTGACCATTCACTTTGAAATGAGAGAGTTGTGAAGGGCTCTACCACTGAGCTACTAAACTGCCAGAAATAAATGTTGGTAATTTTCAAAGTCCAACTCACAGTCCTTTTCTTTTTGAGCAGGGAAAGGCAGAAAGCATTAAAAATTTTATGGCTGAGCCGAGTTTAGGCTTTTGTAATAGGAACAGGGACACTGGAAAGTGACGTGCAGTTCTTCCTTGTCTTCCTAGCCAGAAAGCAAAGTATAAGGCGTGAATAGCTTATGCAGGTATAACATATTTTATGGCTTTGTTAGCATTGGTGAGCCATTTATTTGAGAATCCTTCAGCAGTAGCTCCATTTAGCCTGATCTGATATTTTTTTAAGGATGCTTAGTTGCCAGGTAAGTTTCTAGCAATTTAAAAGTATTTAAGAGTTAATTTAGTCCTTTCCTTCTCCTCCACATGTGTTCTCGAAGAGGGATTCTGGGGGATAAGGAAGAAGAATCTAGTAAGGTAATTTCCTTAAAAAAACCAGACAGACACAAGATTTTCTAATTAACTCCTCTCGCCTATTTTAGCTTATGCAGATGTAAGTTATCTAATTGCTACTTTATTGGCTCTGCATAGATTGGTTGTCTTTTAATGGCATCTGTATGGTTTTTGCTTCACTGACATTATAGGACCCATTGCTGTGATCTATATAGGAAAGCTATCTTGCCTGAACTTGAGATAGAAGAAAATTACATACTAAAAGCTCAACACACAATCTCTTATTTTTTGCTACTTAGTGTAAGAACTAGAACATGCAAAGCAGCTCCGCGATCTGAGTCTAACTTAACTGCATCTCCTATAACAGGCCGATTTACCTACCTGCTTACATGCACAGTGCCCATAGTGTGGGAGCATATAATTGGTTTATTTTGTACTAAGAAATAATATGTGCAAATAATCTGATGAATGCAAATATTCTACAACTCAGAATATGCTACTGCTTTGATAGTGGCGTTAGTCATTACCTTCCTTTCCTTTGTCTTATTTCAGCATCTCCTCCTATTACGGTTCAAAATGCGAACACCATGAATACCATTCCCAGACATAACAGAAAAATAATAACAGAGGACAGAAAAGTACGTGTGTGAAAAGGTGGAGAGAAATCAAGGTTCTTAGCAAGAGAACAAAACAGAACTACCCTATCGGAGAGAAGAAGTAAGAAGGGGAGAACAAAGGGAAAGGCGAGGCATACGGCATTATGAGTATTAGTAAGAATGGGAAAACACTGTGTTTCAGCAACAAAACATGCTGAAATTGAAGGTATTTTCAGCTCCTGGCAAGATGGGAGATTAAATGCAAGTACAGTTATATTTGATATAGTGTAAAGAATTTATGAGACCGAAAGATCTGGGAAACTTGTAATGACAAGATAAGAAAAAGTAATGCTGTACAGAGGCCCTTTGATAAGGAGGGAACTTGATAGACCCTTCCAAAAAGAGAAAACAAATCTGTATAGGGTTGAGTTATATGGAGAGACAGCGTGGAAAAATGGGAATAGGAAATTTGGATATAAATAAGGAGGAATAAGCAGACACCTAGAACTGTGGCAGTAAGGAAGTGGTTTTCAACAAATCGCTGAAAGAGAGTAGAAGTTATAGGAAATAATGGGGTTCTGAGTCAGGCCCCGCCATGTGTTATGGGCGGTGTGACTCTACAGGAACATGCAGTAATGCCACAACGTCTTTTAAAGAATTTGAATACAACACTCAGCATTTACCAGTTATAGAGAATGGCATCACTTTAGGTTTGGGATGTGTTGATTTTTACGCGTTTGTGTTTAAAAATAGACTTGTTAAGTTGTTAAGGTTTAATTTGCTTAGTTCATTGATTTATATCATTCTTGTAAACCTAACACTTTTGCTCTTTAGTAACCACTTGAAAAACAAGATGTCTGTTTAGCGAGAATCGCAAACTTGTGGTTTACTTTACTGTTTTTTATACACTACCATTTTTCCTCTGTTGTTAATTTAACCTGGTTCGTTTTTTAAAAAATTTATTTTCTGACTTTTATCAGCAAACAAACCTGCTATCAGGATCAAGAATGAATGGTTTCCTTCAAAGCAAATTATAATTTGAACTACTAATGTTCAAGGACATGTAGTACTCAAAGAAGATTGCTTTTGTAAGTGACTAAATACCGAAGTGAAGCTGAAGTATCTGGCAGCCACAGAAACAGTTTTTAAAGACTATATTCTATTGTTATGGAAGATGTTAGCTTTTTTCATAGAGTTCAATGAGTTAAAATTTATAAAATGAAACTATAATAACATTTACAAAGATAAAATAAAGGTGAAAACTCTCATACTGAAGTAAATTTCACATCCCAAATTTAAACAAGGGATATCAGAACTCTAATGATCCTCAGGCCTCTTCGTTCGGACGTGCAAGAAAAGTGCCTTGACGTAAATGGAGAAAATCCTTTAGGAAGAAACTCAGCGCCAACTTGTGTGCAAGAAAATGTTGTCCAGTGTTAATGAGCTATCTGCTGCCAAATCATTGCTCATCCTTGCCATGTTTAGGTTAGACGTCGCTCAGCCCGACAGCTGTAATCATCACCTTTCACCTAAAACAGGCTAAGTAAGAACATAGTTAAACCACTAAGTAACTCCACCCCAAGAACACAGATCTGTCCAAGAAGAGCTTACCTAGGGAATGAAGATGCCTTTTTGGCCAGTGTTTTGCCTGAAGGCATAAAAATCAGGAAGTGCTGGTTAAGTACTAATGTCCAATTAATAATTTTCTGCCCTTATGTTGTAGTGCCTTCCTTAGTTATGCTCGTGGTACCATGTACTAAATCAAATCATAATAATGTTTTTTGCTTACATTTGCTTACAATATGCCACAGCAGATGTACCTGGGCACAAAGAAAACAACTTGGAAAATAGGAATGTGGAGATTGCAGACTGAGTGGGTGTAGCTTTCTGAGAAACACACATATAGCAATGAAGAAAAGATTGCTTTCCCCTGAGCTAAAATGGAAGCTAGAGTTTTTAGGTGTATACTACCTAAAAAGATCTCAGAGCAGTGAACAAAAGTACTTTACTTTATTGTTTGATTTCTGCTGTGTTGAGGGAATCCAAACTTTATTTGTAAAGAGGGTTTCATCAAGAGAGTAATGCTTGACTGAATCATCATTTTCTCATCTTGAATAGAATGGCTCACAAAAAGCCAAATTTTGCTAGCTCTACAAAAGAAGAGACGATAGAATATCAGCTGCAACATTATGAACTACAGCCTCTTAGGACTTTTGTGATCCAGATTTGGTTCCCAGTTTCATGTGAGTTCTGGCTGTGCTGATGGAAACTCACTGATACTGCAGACTTTCTTGAAAGAAAAAATGACACTAACTTACATATTCCAGTAATCTTCAGGGAAAGAATTATTAAGCACAATACTTGAGCTTAAACTAATGGCTTCTCTAAAATACCTACCTGATGCCCTTCCCATTTATCTTATTAGGGAGTAAGTCACTTATTACCAAGCCAGGTGAATGACACTATGCTGGTAACTTGTTCATACTGAGGTTCCGCTACACCAGGTAGCACAATTAGATTGAGACACTTGACTTCATAAAGTTGGCTCCCATCTCAAGAATCAGCTTTCAAGACTCTATAGATACATCCAAAGAAGTATTAAGCATCTTCCAGAATCCTGTAGAAATCCTGCACTGTGCTAAGTTCATCATTTTCAGCCCTTGAGACATTTCAGAGCAGTGTCTCAGTCCTCTGCTTGTCCTCGCTGTGCCGTTCTACAGGTTTAGTGTCTGTCACTAATACACAGTCACTATCATCTGCTTTGCTTGGCAGATGTGGCCTCTTAACATGAAGAGAATGCTGCTGCATGCACGTACTTCTCTGGGTGGATGAACGCTCTCCAATGCTAAGGGGGAGAGTAGTCACCATGAGAATGCATTTACGGAATTCCAACCTGGGATAAAAGCAATCGACTTTTAGGCAATTACGAGTTACTTAACCCATCTTCTGTACATTACATATTCTATGAATTATTATGTGTGCGTATTGGGATGAGTGAGGTGTGTGAGAATGTATGTGTGTGTGCATAATTGAATATAGGCTTTATTTTATTCTTATAATTTCTTTTTTATATTGTTTGGTTAATATTGTTTTGTTGCTATATTGTGACACCCAAGAAAAGATATTCTTAACACATGTAGAAGCATCATTTTAAAGTACTGAAGTCAGAAATTAGACTTTAATTTTCAGTGTACAGTGAAATCAAAAGCTGTTTTCTGTAGAATAAGAGATTTATTGAAATATGGTTTATTCTACTTATTATATCATTGATCTTCACAGTCTCGCATTTAGAAACCATTTTTATAGGCACTTTACAAATGAATAGAGAGATGACATTAAATGATAATATCAATTTTCTATGGCAAATAGTCTGCATAATTCAGATGGAAGATAAATTTAAAATTACATAGATGACACCAGGAAAACATTGAGTTGAAAATAAAACTGGCTGTCTACTGCCTTAGTCCAAATCTCTTTTTTTACCTTGTTTATCGTGAAACATGAGTGCTCTGCTTGCTCATTAGTATTCGTATCAATGTTTGTCCAAAGAAGAAATGGAAATGTACTCTACCATCTGATGTCCTGTTTTATATTCTTTTGCCTTGTTTTAGTTTATTCATCAAACACTGAGAGTAACAGGCAATGAACAGAGGTGAACCAGCTACACCACACATTTTCCTGTGTTGGAGCTGTACAATTACATGACAGCAAGTATTGATAAACTTCTGTGTAGTCATAATTTTGCCACAACACTCGCACTAAATTATTTTGCTCTACAGTGAATCAGGTCAGCTCAGAAATTCCAGCCTTCAAGGATTCCCACCTGCTAAATAAAATTCTACTTTAGGTTCTGTCAAATGCTTTTTCTGGAGAATTAGAAAGGAAATAACCCTGTTCGCTGATGATAACAAATTACAAGCTAGTGTGAGATGACAGAAAAAATAAAATAAAACTGATCTTCAGTGAAATTCTGTGGTGGAATCAGAGAAGGAAGCATATTTTTAAAAGATCAAATTGAAAATAAATTAACAAAATGTTAAAAGTTAAACTATTCTTCATTAAAAAATAGCTCTAAACCATAAGATTTTTATTTCTCTACCTGTAGCATTTTTAACGTCTTTAGGAAGAATTTTTGCAATAAAGTCTTTTGGTAATAAATTTGTGATTACATTTTTCAGCTCTGAAAGATAGACCCTATCTTTCCAAAAAACACAAAGTGAAATAAACTACTGCTACATTTCAGTATTATCGGAGCACAATTTGCAAAGAGAATACTTTTAGGGCAACTTATGTTTTATTGTCAGAGTGTATGTTAGGTGTTTGTTTAGAATTACCAGAAACAGTTTGAAGAGCAAAGATTCATAGGCACCAGAGGAAATAAATTATCTGTACATATGTAATTACATGCTTATCATAGTTACCATGGCACCTCATTACAGACAAAGATCAAAAAATAGATTTTACATCTCTTCCAGGTTATAGTGCTCTGGTAGCAAAAATATTGCTTTATTCCCAGTATGGCGCTGCTACCCTTCTAACTAGGAGCCTGAACTCTGCAACTAATGTCCCTGACTTCAGAATTCCCAACACTGAGTCTAGGTTTGACTTATATCTTCTTCTATTGGAACCACTCCATTTTCTCTTAATCATGCAAGAGCTCGAGCAGGGGAATGATTTACTTGACAGTCCAGTGCAACTAGAAGGGTGCAGTAGCCCTTTGTTGGAAATCAGTGAAATTAGATCTCATATATATTCATATATAACCGTATATATCCATATATAAGCAGGCTTGTACTTGTTCCATGGAATTGTTCTCAATTTCTGACAGTAAAATCCATTGCAGTTCCAAAAAAAAACCTTGAAAAAAACCCCTTCAGTATCATTTCAATGTTATGAAAATAAATCAATTATTCCATTGAGTAACTGAAAAAAAAAGGGCCAAATCTACATCAAGGCCTCTATTGCACATACAATGTTAATGTAGCTCTAATTAATAATATATTGTATATATGTAAAAATATGTTTTAAATTTGTGTTTTTAAAATACCATATTTTTTCATTTTTAATCATGAAAAAAATTACCAAACCATTATATGAGTGATTTAGAGAGAATCCTGATTCTTATTCCATCACATGAAGGGACTGTGTTTATATTAAAGACATCTTTGAACTTTTTATGTGACTTTAGTACAAAAAGGCCATTGGCCTAATGCCAATTAACATACCACAAATTAAAATACTAAATTCAAATGGGGAATTGCTCTTGATCTGTGTTGGAACAGGCTCATCATTATTTGATGAATACATTGTCTTTGTACAGTTTATTCACACTAATAATTCCAGTTATGTATTTCTTTGTAACCCAACATGTTCTGCATATCATCAGAAGCTAACACACTAAAATCTCTTGACTTTTGGTTGCACCAGTTCTAAACATTCTTGATTCATCAAAAAATATTGCTGTATTAAAGAGAAATCATTCCCAATTGACTGTGTACAATATGAGGATAAGCTCCTGTTCCCTAATCAATACTCCAGCATGTTCAAAATGATGTATGAAAACTCAACAGAAAAAAGGAAAGTGGAGTTTTATTTGAACGGATCATAATAAATATACACCTCCAAAAATGTATTTATAGGGATATAAAAATGTGTCTGTCTGAAGTAGGAAAAAGGTATGTCTTCCTCCTAATGAAGAAGAGATCAGTTTTGCTGGTATGAAGATCGATGCTGCTAGAGTTAGTTTCACCTGAAAGCTGTAAGTGATCTGCCATAAGCACTTACTGGAATATAGGTGCAGCTTACACCCAACCTAAGATGTTTTTCAGAATGTTTATTAAGAAATAGAAATATCCACACTATCATTTGAGTTGAGAAGCCCATCTCCTAGTTCCTTTTCTCCATTTCTCTTGATTTCCACATACCATTGTCCAGGAAGCGATATCCAGATTTTGTAGAAAGAAAGGATGCGAGTCTTTGGCTGCTGACTGTGGAGGCAAAGGGCAAGGCAAAATCTACACACTGCTCAAGAGCTTAAAAATTTTGAGCTGAACTTCACATTGACCTTTTTCGACCTGTATTTTGTGAACTAGGTCAACTGACTTAGGGTGAGATTTATCCCAGCAGTGTCCTTTTGATGCTTGGTTTTGGTACAGTCAGGAAATGGTTTTCGTACCAAGTGAGTATGCATTAAGCTATACTGTTAGAAGAACATTTAAACTGCCTTATATCAGGGGTGTGCAAGTTAATGAATGTGTAGGGGGATACGATGTATGAACTGAATGTATGATGGAGTAAAACTGATAAGGAAGGTGTCTCACAAATATGGATCTGTAAAGCATTGGCTGAGTTTGTTGGACTACCTTGCCTATGGAGGGTGAGGTGCTGTTTCCTCACTGATTGCATGTGTGACTAAAAAAGCAGTTTTGAGCAGAGGGGGAAAATGCCCCTCCGTTTCATTTTAAAACGGACCTGTGTCTGGCCAAGGACATCACAAAGTATGACTGAAGTTTTTAAAGGGACACCGATGAATTAGATGTGTAGACATGACTTTCATATGTGCCATTTTAACATTTTTCAAGTTTGTTTTGGGATATCTTTGGCCAGACTGAGGTCAGAAAATCCAGTTCAACCCC
Organism: Grus americana; assembly: GCF_028858705.1. Lineage (NCBI taxonomy): Eukaryota > Metazoa > Chordata > Aves > Gruiformes > Gruidae > Grus > Grus americana. The sequence goes on along the minus strand of NC_072855.1, from coordinate 38,370,811 downwards.
TTTGGGGGTTTTTTGGTTGGTTGGGCTTTAAGCGCCATAGCAATTCAGAGGAGTAGCAAAACAAATGCTTTGTGAATTAAACCTCTGCTTTTAAAAGCAGAAGCTGGTTTTACAGATAAGTCCATTACCAAGAATTTTAGGGTTATCCTCTAATTGCAGTATTCTGCCTAAATGACACACTTTAAATATTACGGTCAATTTTATATATATCTATATATATTTTTATATATTTTTATACATATTTTTATAAATATTCTTGCTATGACACTTATTGGTTTGTCACAACATTTAATTCATAACATATTGGAGAGACAGTACTAAAAGAGTAATTACTTGCAATATTTGGACCAACCCCAGATACTTTTCTTGAGATAACTTCAATGAAAACTAGCTGTGTGCCCTGAAAGTGATACAGTAACTGTGTTTTCCTTCCTCTGCTTTTCTCTATTTTGTTGTGCAATTTTAAAATTAGTAATGTGCCTAAAAATCTTTGCATATTTTGGAATTTAAATCTTATCCTGGTAGATATAGACTGACTTAAAGTTAGCAGCAATTTCTCACTTTTGAGCAGTAATGCATCCAGCAATAGTCCTATTAGAATTTCTAAATGAGTTGGTAACACAGGAAACATAATGAAGGCTGAAAAATTATGAGAAAACCATATTTTACCTCCCTCCACTTACACTATTATATATAAACATTTACATACTGTGAAATAATCAAATACTGCAGAGCTAGAAAGACAAACAAGGTAAATATAAAGTCAATTTTACAAGATTAATGGTAATACCATTGCTGCAAAAGGCACAGGGGAAAAAAATAGAAAGCTTCAAAAAGTCAGTGGGAAAGAATTAAAATAAAAATGAAATGTCAAATCCTAGGGTTAAATCCTGTAAATTTTATCTTAAAGCAACTTCACATTAATTCACAAATAATATAGCTTAAGGAGCAATAATAAAAGATGTTGGGAAAGTATGGAAAGTATGGGCTCTACAGGAAAAAAACCATGTATTCTTATTTCCCACTAATTTAGTACTTAGCAATAGTTCTAGAAATTGCTGCTGAGGTTGCCTGGCCATTCTCAGGGAGATGTAATCACACGTTTCCTGATCCTGAGCGTGTAAGAGAACCTAACCCTACATAAGAGTTCCAATTGTTATTCATATATTCATTGTGGTGTACTTGTTCATTTCTGTCAGCTGTTGACTTTAGGATTGCATTGGTTTGTCTGTCATTAAAAAAGTTATCTTTCCAATCAATAATAAATATCATCTGGGAAAAGAAACAAACAAAAGAACAAACAGATAGAGTCTGGAGAAGTATATGTCTCTGTTTAAAAAAATAACCTGTTGTAAAGAGAAGACCCTCATTCATAGAAGACCCATATCATCCCCCTTAACAATACTTGCAGCCAGCATCAAATAATTTTGGACTGTTTATTTTTCTAATTCTTTCTTTCCTGGCTGAAGCTTTTTACAAGTCTATTTCTAAAGGCATAATGGTCCTACCAGCTTCTGAAATTCTAGCCCTTCCGCAGAGCTTAGAGAGAGAGAGATTGAGAATGAATATATGGTGAAGAGAGATTTAATGTTATGAACCAAGAATGTGAAGTTGATATGAAAGAAACGTTCTAGATTTTGATCTGATCTTCTTTCTTATTTTGCATATTAAAAAAAAAACAAACAACCCTCTATAGATCAGCACAGGAATAAAAACTGGTGTAGTTTCTGCAAACAGCTTTGTAAAATATATCTCCTTGAGGAGCAGTAATTTTGGAAATTAATGGCCAAGACATGCAGTTAATATTCCTTCTTTAGTTTTGCTTTGTTCTTAGAGATCATTTTTTAGTCATTCTCTTCTTCCTCATTGTTATAGACTGAGCTATTCTTACACTATTGAATATTTACTCATATTCCTTCCAATAAATGACTTATGAGAGCTTGTGCTTACCAGTATTAGAGTTTCTGCTCTAACTTAATATATTAGTCCTTGTACAATGAGTAAGTTTTCCCCTAAGTGCTAATGCTTTGCGTGTGTCAGCGTGCCTTTCTCTCTGTGGCTGACCCATAAAGCTTTAAGTCTGCTTCTCTTCCAGCTGTCTACTCAAGTTTTATCATTGCAGATGAGAGATGCAACCATGGAATAGGTTTTTATTCCAACATTAAACTTCCCAGTAGGTCGTACCAAGCCTGAGACTTTGACCATCAGATTTAGAAATTATTTAAGTAATTACATACATTGCTGAGTCTGTTCTCTGGCCTGAATTGAGTTTTATTTTAGTTATCAGTTAGCATAGGCTGTAATCACAGTTTAATGCTTTCCTCAGAACAATTTTGGACTGTCCTTACAACAATAAGATAAGTCTAGGGTAATTTTTCCTTTCCAGAAACAGCATGACAGACAAATCTATAATATTTCACAGTAAATATTGCTATTAGTAAAGTATACAAGAACCTCTGAGACTTCTGAACATAAACTGAAAGCTTTACCTTCTTGGGCCTGCCAGGAAGACTGTACTGAAGCTGAAGACTTTTAAAAATTACTTAGAATGTTTGTAGGGAGTGATTGTCCTCAGAACAGGATGGCAACGTGAATGTACAATTCAGGGAGATTTTAAGGTGAAAGTATACAGTATTTTCCTCACTCATCTTTCTGAAGATGGACGTTATTCTTCAATAATTTAAGTCCTTTTGCATTCTGGTATGCTTCCCACAATCCTGCATCTTCCTCTATTCCATTCTATTTGAGAACATCCAGATGGTCCTTTATATTGTTTTGGGGAAAAGTAATCATTAGTTGAATCAAAGTGTTTCTATATAGCTGTCCAGGATGAGATGAGATCAAAGGCTAGAAGGTTCTCAAAGCAGTCACTGTGGTTACTACAGTCTCAGCAGGGATTGATATTTTATACAAACTTGAGAAAAGTTGCTGGCTTTTACTTGCCTTCAAAAGGTATAAAGCTTATTTGATTGTGAGAGGTTTTTTGCTAAAACTTGAAAGAACTGTTGGCATTGCATTACTTACTTTTTAGGTCCTTTACATATTTAGAAACTTTTTACCATGCGGCTGACCTCATCTGGGCCTCTTTCCCAAACCTCACTCTACTTACTAATGAGTTTTAATGCCAGAAGTCTAGTTTTCTGTTTTATTATGTTAGTCTCGTATAGCAAAGTTGTACCACAAGATAGATTTATAAAACCTTAAGTAGATCTTAGCAGATGCTTTTGCTGCCAGGCGTCAAATTTATTCCTGTCAGTGTGCAGACAATATTTTGTTAGAGGTAAAGTTCATCTTCTCTTGAGTTATTAAAGAAGAATTAGAACACTGTTTCCCATACCTACAAAATATTCTCCCAAATGTTTCCTTTTTTTGCTTTCTTTCTTTCGCTATTATTGTTTCAGTCAAATTGCTTCATAATCTGATTACTTTTTTAAGATACCTATTAGTTAGTATTTACTTTTAATACGTTGCCTTAGTCACTTCTAGGCCCTATTAAAAATTGCTCTAACTGTTCAGTGATTTTCAATGTTTGTGGAGGTTCAGTAGTTTTCCAGACACCATGTGGTACAAGATTGTGAGGAGAGCTGTATATAAGCTTCTAATTCAAAGTCAACTACATGATATACAGAGGCTAATATGACCTTTTATAATTCACATCATTCCTGAGATGTCCTCTTATTGAATCTTCTTATCCTGCAGAATAAATTGTGTCCACGTTTTTTCTTCCTGTGCTAGATTTCAGCCTTTTTTTTTTTTAAAAAAAAAAAAGGTGGTTAAGACAGTACTTTCCTTTGATGTTTTATTTATTGTGCTATACTTACACTACTGGATGCCATTCAGATATTATACTAACAAAAAGAGAATACAGTCTGCTGTACAGTACAAGTCTATTCCCCTTTTCCATTGGATATCAGATTTGAAGTAGATGCGAAGTAAGTATTGCTAATTTGTATCGAGCTATGTTAAATTAATTATCCCCAAAGGCAGACTGAAATGATTTTTTTAGTTAAAGATCTCTTCTCTTTCAGTTTTCACTGGTTTTAAGAAAGCAATCAAAATTCTAGCAGTTGGAAAAGGGAAATGTTTTTTTAAATTATAACTTTTTAATATAAATATTATTTGATTTAGCATTTTAACTATGCAAAAAATGTGTTTTTCTGTCTAGTATACACTGTAAACATGAAAGAAACTGCTTCTGGCTTAGGGAGCCTAGGAAATCAGGATTGACAAGAAAAGGACGTGAAAAAAATATATGAATGTTAGTGACTTGGAAGAGCAAGTGGCCATGAAATGGATGGAGAAGGGAAAACCCAATAGAAAAAGTGAAAAGAAAATACAGAGTAAAGGATAATTCAGAGAAAAGGTTAATGCAGAGTTTTATAATGCACTGTTTTTTCCAAAACAAACAAACAAACAAAAATCCTAGAAACAAAAGAGACAGGAATTCAGACACAAGATGGGCTAGAATCATAGAATGGTTTTGGTTGGAAGTGACTTTTAAAGGTCATCTAGTCCAACCCTCCTGCAATGAGCAGGGACGTCTTCAACTAGATTGGGTTGCTCAGAGCCCCCGTACAACCTGACCTTGAATGTTTCCAGGGACGGGGCATCTACCACCTCTCTGGGCAATCTGTTCCAATGTTTCACCACTCTCACTGTGAAAAATTTCTTCCTTATATCTAGTCTAAATCTACTCTCTTTCAGTTTAAAACCATTACCCCTGTCCTATCACAACAAGGCCCACTTAAAAAATCTACCCCCATCTTTCACGTAGGCCCCCTTCAAGTACTGAAAGGCTGCAATAAGGCCCCCCTCCAGCCTTCTCTTCTCCGGGCTGAACAACCCCAACTCTCTCAGCCTGTCCTCATAGGAGAGGTGCTCCAGCCCTCTGATCAGCTTCGTGGCCCTCCTCTGGGCTCTCTCCAACAGCTCTATGTCTCTCCTGTACTGGGGCCCCCAGAGCTGGACGCAGTACTCCAGGTGGGGTCTCACAAGAGCAGAGTAGAAGGGCAGCATCACTTCCCTCAACCTGCTGGTCGCAAATGAATCAATATATCCCAGCTGTAGCCAGGTCTTGAACTGAAAGTTAAAGAAATGCTTCCTAGATTTTCCCAGACAATTTTTTGGCCATTTCTGCAAAACCCAAATCAATATATTAATTACCTGTGGCTACACATCTGGACAGTTAAATGATTTTTTGGAAGTAAATGAAAACTTTGCCTAGTGATTTTATTCTGCCACTAATTTTGATTGTCCTAGTATTTTTTGCTTTATTAATAATATACTTTATTACAATGGAGGGCCTATCTAATGAGAAATGGCAGAATGCTGATTTCAAGGCAAAACTCAAGAGATACCTGTGGACGAATTCTTTGCTATACCTTCCCCACAGTACAAAGCATGGAACATGACAGGATGCAGAACAGGATGCACCTGGTAATGGGTTATTCTCCTTTTTTCTCTTATTCTGGGCACATTGTAACAAGGACTTATGTAAGGGTTATGTGTTGAGCTATAGTCTATGCATATAACTCCCATGGAAACCTGGAGAAGCTGTGCCCTTGTCAGAACATCGTCAGCTACTGACTCATTACACACTTGAGTGAGAAAAGCGAGGGGGGCAGGGGGAAGCAGAGAGAGGAGAAACAACTGCAAATCTGGCTGTATGATTCTTGGAACATCTTTTTTGAAGCTCTGTAATGCCTGCCAATGTGCAGGCAGGATGCTGGGTCCGGGCTTTAATTTGGGGATCTGGCCAGTATAAAAATAGTAATTAGTGCACAGTTCTTCACCGAGCATTAGGCAATGTGAGAGGCATTATTAAAACACTAAACTGTACGAGCAGTTTCTCCACTCTATTTTTATTGGCTCATATTCAGCCATTTTCACTAGAAGAAGAATATGATAGGTGCCCCATTCTGGATTTATATATTTATGTATATGAGTGGTTGCAAAGTTGAAGCAGACCCTGCTCTTAGGTTTTAAGCTCCACTATGAAGGCCATTTAGCCACACGTGTGAAATGCTAGGTCTGAGCTAATTTTTTCCTGATAGGATCTATGAATTTGTACAGAAAGGTGTGTTGTTACAGTTTTATGACGTGGATTACAGTTCATTCACAACCAGTCTTCTGTTTCTATATCATGCATAATGACTTATTTTGATTTGTGTTGTGTTCTATGACTATGGGCCAAACTTTCAAAAACATCTATACGTCTTAGGATTCAAAATTCCATACACAAGTACCACTAAATACCTGTGAGCTTTCTGTTTCTAAGGGCCAGATTGTAAAGATATGTAGGTGCCTAACTCCCAACTTTGTCTTTCTTTTAGTTCTTAAGTTACTCAAACACAGAAAATTTCATGCCTCTGGATGGAAAGAAGAGCTTGAGGGTATGAAACAGCACAAAGAATCCATGTGAACCGCCAATGGGACTGCAGTAGGTTGCCATCTGAAAGGCAAAGATCACTAAATAAAGGTAAAAACACAAAATTGTCTATACTGCTATGATGTATCATTCTTTAGATCAGCTGCAGCTCCCAATACATTGATCAGATTGTTTCAAGTGATTCAGATACATCTTCTCTGCTGTTGTCTTTAATATATATCATTTACTCTCCTTCTCCCCTGCTACCTCCTGTATTACAACCTGACACCTTAAATATCTATGGCATTCTGTTAAACCCATGTCCATACTGTTGATGCAGCACAGACTGGATACAACTCAGTCTGCAGGGGTAATAGTACATTAAATTTTAAGTGTTAGCCCTCTCCCTTCCTTCTTCATCTTATACATGCCCTTAAGTTACTTTCTAGCTTCACACACAAACAGTACCTTTTCCATTCAGTATAAAAGATGGCTGTCATATTTGCTTCCTTTCCTAAAAAGTGCTATTCCTGACTAAACACATTGTAATTTTGACTACCTGTTATGCATTTGCATAATTCTTTATAATTCCTTTCTGAAAAATGCTTTTAAAACTTTTTCTCTGGATCCTTCCCAATTCTCTGTATCCTTATATTGTACTTTTCTTAGGGTATTCTTCCAGCCTCTCAGTCCAGATACCAATGTCAGATTTGTTCTTGCAGTATGCCTCGTTTTAAGCAATCACATTTTTGCCTGTTTCCATGCCAGAGATCATACTGTGTTTTCATCCACAGTTCTTCCCTGAGGATCCACTATGATGCCAAAAAGAAATCAGCCAGCTAATAATGACAGCAGTTACAATTTTGTACAGGTTTTTTGGTTGTTTTTTTTTTTTCTTTTTTAAATCGCATTCCTTTATCATTTTTAGGGGTGGTTAGATCATAGCATTTTTTCCTTCGCATTTGTTACTTTTTACCTTATGTCTAGAAAATGCTACTTACAAAAGTTGGTATCGGTTAAGACACACAACAGAAAGATATTCAGGTATTCTTTCAATGGAAGATATAACTCACATCCTTACTCGTATAAATTTTCCTCAGACCTCCAGCCTCTCCTATCTCTCTCTTCCATACTTAACTAGAAATCCCCAGTAAATCCCTTAAAGCATTCTGGAACTCTCTCCTAAATACATATGTTACTTTTGGATCAAAACATCACCTTCTGACTATCAAGTGTCATTCTGTTTTGAGTTGAATAATCAAGGATGAAAATGATTTCCTGAAACAAATTTGGGAAGGTAATTCTTAAAAATCTAAATAGCCCTGATGAAAATAGTTGCTTATACAGTGACTCTGAAGCTGCTGTCCTAAAAGAAATGCCAACTATATGTAATTGTTTTTCCTTCCAGCTGGCGGGGGAGCCACAGGGATATTGCCAGAACTAATTGCTGATTATTATAAACAAAGATACATTTTCTATAAAAAAACAAAAGCAACTGAACCTTTTGTTCTCTAGAAAATGATTGTCATCATTAGGGAGTATAAGTGTTTATTTCTATGTGATAATATAATTCAACTAATATAGAATGCAATTGTTTTGAAAAAAGGAGAAAAATAATCTCAAGTCAGCTTGAGTGGGTGGGTGGGGAAATATAAACCCTGAACTGAACTTAATTGTTATTACAGATGAATGATTTGGGACTCATTTGTATGTGATTTGTTTTCTTCTGTTAGTTATGTCTTACCCCTGCGTTATACATTTGAGCCCAGGTGTTATGACTTAATTTTCATGTTGCCCATACCCTCTGTATTGCCATTAAATAGATAGTTACCAAATACCCATATAACTAGCAAGTTCTAGATATAGAGCTAGTTTAGGTTTAATATTCGCCCACTTGTTTTTCCTTTCAGTCTTTTGGATAGTCTACCCCGAAGCAGTGCTTTTATGAAAAGTGTTTTACGTACTATTCTCTTTTCTGCAGCTTTAACGGGTATAAAAAAACTTTTTTCCCCCCATGTTTTCTTTCTTTTCCTTGAATGCACAGAAGTCCCTTTTTCACCTTTTCTCTAGGATTTTGAAATGGACAGTACAGAGTAATGTCCTAGAAAAATAATTGAAGTCCTGATTTTTCCTAGTCTTTCCTAATGTCATCTTATTTTTAAGAGGTAACATTTGGACTTGCTGGGCTACCTCAGGTTTAATAGAAATCAGCATTTGTGTGGGTGAGATCTTTAAGATTTACTTATGGAAGATCAATTAACTTGTTGCAGAGACTTTTGGATGCTGAACACTGCAGAGGGGCCAAGTATACTGGAAAAGCTGGTTTCTAATATGTTATGACCTAAATTAAATCCATAACCTTGCATTTTGTGTGCAGAAGACTGCTGTTCATTTTAGACATTTCTGAACTGATAAGGACTCAAGCACATTCAGAGAATAATTTCTCTGATTTTTAATATAATCCATTGTCACTTTTATTTGCCTAAGTCATTAGAAACCACCCCAATAAAAGTAAAAGTGTGCCTTCCAGGAGCACACACGCACACAGGCAAAAGCTTTTTTTTTTCATGCCATAGTGCCTGTAACAACTTCCTGGAGCTACACAGTTCATCTGCAAATGAATTTCACTTTGTGCATAAGTACGATATACACACTGAAGGGAACTGGAACAAATTGGCACTTCATTCCACAGTGGGAATAAAATATTTTTCCTGATCGCAGCTTTTCCCAAGAACTAAGCAAATTAGGGAAATAAAGGCCATTAAGTAAAATTAGATTTTACGCTATTTAACAGGTGTTTTGGTCTATTTTACCCTGAGGGTAGATCACAATGCAGTCCAAAAAGTTAATTGTTGGATAATTGTACAGTTTTCACATTTATTTCCAGCAGTTTAGCCTATAGTATGGTTCTGTTAAACTTCTGTCATCTATCTTTGGACCTGTTCTTTCTTTAATGTATCCAAGAATTATAAAGAACAATAGCTTAACTTTATTTTGAGACTCTTTGCATCTGATATTGACTGAAACACTGGATAAACCATCTGAGAAACAGAACTGAAAACAGGAACAATTGTAACAAATTTATATTCCTTAGGGCATCAGTGAAAGAAGAAAAAGAGTATTCGCTGCTCACTATCAATACAAATTTTCATGAAAGATTGAGAATCACAAACAGAATAAATTGTTTCATGCTGCAGCCCCTGAAGACCTTGCTCAAAAGAAACAGAAGACAGACCTGTTAATGTAAACGTATATGTTCAGCCACAAAAAATATGCACATATTTTTCACAGTTCAATGGTCTGATATCAAAAATACCACAAAAAACCCCAACACCACCCCAAATGAAATACAAAAAACTGACCTCACTAACCACAATGTAAGAATATCATTCAGCAGTATATCCATGAGAACCTAGCTTTCTGTCTCCCATCCATGCCACATATGCCCCAAATATATCATAAATACACTATTCTCCAGAAAAACAAAACCAAACCTAAAACCAGTGCAGCAATACAGGGATATGCTTTCTTAACTTGTCAGGAACCCACGTACAAAACTAAAAATAGTTTTTCACTTCTTTTCTGTCTGAAATGGGGTCATTGGGAGCTTCTCAGAAAGCCAACCGTGTCCTGGGCTGCATCAAAAGAGGCGTGACCAGCAGGTCGAGGGAGGTGGTCCTGCCCCTCTACTCCGCTCTTGTGAGACCCCACCTGGAGTACTGCATCCAGCTCTGGCGGCCTCAGTACAGGAGAGACATGGAGCTGTTGGAGAGAGTCCAGAGGAGGACCACGAAGCTGATCAGAGGGCTGGAGCACCTCTCCTGTGAGGACAGGCTGAGAGAGTTGGGGTTGTTCAGCGTGGAGAAAAGAAGGCTCCAGGGAGATCTAATTGCAGCTTACCAGTTTCTGAAGGGGCCTACAGGAAAGATGGTGGGGGACTGTTTATCAGGGAGTGTAGTGACAGGACAAGGGGTAATGGGTTTAAGCTAAAGGAGGGTCGATGTAGATCAGATGTTACAAAGAAATTCTTCACTGTGAGAGTGGTGAGGCACTGGAACAGGTTGCCCAGAGAGGTTGTGGATGCCCCCTCCCTGGAAGTGTTCAAGGCCAGGTTGGATGGGGCTTTGGGCAACGTGGTCTAGTGGAGGGTGTCCCTGCCCATGGCAGGGGGGTGGGAACTAGGTCATCTTTAAGGTCCCTTCCAACCCAAACAACTCTATGGTTCTATGATTCTACAAAAATACGATTCTATGATTCTATATCCCATTTAAAGAGTTAATCAGTTAACTATTGTATAAATATCCATGCCATAACTTTGTTGGATTTCTGTTCTCATATAATAATAGTAAGCAAAGCTGTCCAGAAATCGAAATATTTCATAATCTGGTGCCCCAAGATCTAAACATTTATGCTGTTCCTTTCTTTTCAGCATTGAGAATGAGTTCTTATCTCTTCTCTTCTAACAAAAGCCCTGAAGGAATTTCTTCCCCTCTCCTGGCCCATCCTTTTATAAAAGCATTGAGTCAGAATAGCCTGCTTGCCTCAGTCAATGTCTCTCCAAGGTAAAGTCTCCAAAAATTTTTGAGGGTATGCACTAACATTTAAAAGGACAGTTCTGTACCTGGGAGCATTTCTGGCTTTAGATACTTTCTGAGTAGTTTTATATGTCTTCAGATGCTGAATTTATACATGGGAGAACATAAAAGAAAAATTTCACAAAAAGTAGGGGGTTACTTTGCTAATAGGTAAAATTGAGTCTCTGGTCAAAGTCTGAGTTACTCCTCATTCAAATATCTTCTTTTTTTTTTTTTTTTTTTTGAGTTTTTAAGAATCCATAGCTCAATCTAATTCCTTTAATTGTTACCTCTGAACTGCATATAGGTTTCCATAATAAATATTCCTTGCACTACACACACAAGAAGGTAAAGTGAATGCTGATGTATGAAGTACTGAAATTTTATTTCCTTTAAAATCTGTAACAAAATTCCTTTCTGTTTAGAACACTTTTTCAATTTCTTTCACTGGATTTGTCTGTTCTAGGAAAATAGGTTTTATGAGCAAATTGACAGTTCAATTTTAATATTATTGTTGCTGGGAATAGTTTTCCAGTCTTTGCTTTTAATTAATAAATAGATCTTTGCAGTTTTGCAGGAATTTTCAACCCTAGTAGAGTTATTCCAGCTGGACAGTGCAGCCTTCCCTTCTGATACTTACTTTTCATCATGTTTGATGTCAGTATGTTGTGCAAAATGAGTTAAAGGTATAATATAGTGTGAAATGGATTTATGCTAATAATAAATATATGGTCATGAACTCTTAGTCTAATTTATAGTATAATTTCAATTTTGTATGAAATTTTAAGTATATATTGCAGCTCTCAGGTGACTGAAGTCCCAAGATCTTTGGCCTCAACCTCAGAATCCCCAGAAATGCCTTGTCCATCATTATTATGCCCTCTATGATAGTGACACAGTACTTGATCTCATAGGCTGTACTTATGGTATAAAATCAACAAAATGTTCCCTGTCCTTTGTGGAACAGATGGGGCAATTGTATGTTTCTCATTTTAGTAAACTCCTTTGAACTGAAATTATTGATATCATTAACGAATATGAAATTGCGCGAGATGTGACAGCTCTTCACTACTGGCAGGCAAGTTGTGGCAAACAGAATTTCTTTGTGATATCCAATAGAATGCAACTCAAGGTTAGTGGTTATGAATGCTTCAGGAGTTAAATATATTTTGATATCTGTTCATATGATTTTTTTCTTTCTTTCATCCCCAGCTTATGCTGAGCCTTTTAAACAATGCCAATTTACAATGAGATTATGGGACTAAATATAAAGTCTCAGCAACACTACTGCATTTTTTTTTCCAATGGAAAATATATATTTGCATTGAGACAATGAAGTACTCTTAAAGAGTGAAAACAATATGCATTTTATACATGCATGTAGTAGAAATAAATACAGTAAGATAGAATGTTAAATCATAGAACTTTAGCCTGATCTATGATGGCATTTACATTTTATATATCTCAGTTTGTAATGAATGGGACCAATTAAGAAAATTTAACTGTAACTTTATTCTCTTCTGTTCCCCAGTTCTGATTTTGAAGTTGTAGTTGTAATTTATATAGGAAAAAATACAAAGCTGTATGCTTTTCAGTGGCTTTTAATTCCTTTAAGATATGCCTAAAGAATTAAATATACTTCATTTTGAAAAGAAACAGAGGAACTGAAAATCTTAAGTTTGCCATAGCCTTCTACCCAATGCTAAGTTTGGAAAGATTTAAAAATCAAACCACCACAGTGAATACTGTTTCATTGATATAGTGCCAGCATAAGCACTATCTTTTAAATGAGATCAGTAACAGCAAGTAAATCTGCAATAGCAAATATCCCATGTTGATGAACCTGTAACATTTTTTTGAAGTATGTTGAGGGAGACCTAAAGAAAATGAAGGGGATAAATAGGAAAAAAAAAAAGAAACTGAAGCAGAAGAAAGGGTTGAGGTTTGAAACTAGCTTGTTGCACACACTTCTTTCCTAGTGCTTACTACTTAGAGTTCGGAAAATCTTGCACTATTTTACATTTGGTGAAAGTAACAACTACTTTATCTTAAATCCTCTATCAGTAGCACTGCCTATTAATATTCTACATATGTCTGGCATAGAAGACCAACACATAGATTTATACATTTTAAAACTGTGACTTTAGATCAGGTTATAAACAACTTGGTGGATGGCCAAGTGTTCTTTAACAATTCATAAGTTACTTGGTAGGTCCACCTAATCATAACTCACGATTTTTAAAGTTTTTGTAAATAAAAATGCATAAAAGGTGCTACACAATTAATTATCTTTGATCCACTGTAGGTAGCATGTATGGTACATGTGGGGCTAGCATTCCTGTAATTTAGTTCTGTTACACTTTCCTTCTGCCGCTGTTTTTCACATAAAACATTGATGTAGTATCTAATCTTGACAATCTGCTAAGAATTATAGCCTCTTTTTCTGTTGAAAAATTCCCATTAACAGTTTAAGGAGTTTCTATCAAATGGATATCTAGCACTTTTTAAAAACCTGTTTTGGCCTGCTATGAAATCCCAGCTAATGGAGAGTGCTATATTTGGAATACACTATTCGAATAATGAGAGCAATCATCTATTTTACATGGTGATTTTTTTATTCTGTGGTTGCATTCTCTGAGAAGATTCATGAACCAAGAAATTATTCGTATACTGAATCTCTTAGGAAATGCGCAATGCTTTTGAGGATCTAGAAAAATAAAACATGAGGTAAACAACTTTTCTATCTTTAAATGCTTTACCAAGCCTTATGCATCTCTCCTTCCCTTAACAAGTAAGTAGAAGTATGGCTGAGAGGCAGCTTCTGCAGAAGTCTTCACTAGATACACAAGGCATAAGGATGCCTTTAATTTAGCTTTTCCCTTCATGTGTTTATATACATTTTTATTACAGCTTTCCACTTGTTCTTTAAGTCCACTTTTGCAGTGGAAGAGGGAAGCATGTTTTCCGTCTGTTCAGGTAGAGGCAGCAAAATTGTGTGCTTCGTCAGAGGCAGGCTACAGCAGATGAGCACTCAGTCTCTGTAGCAGAAAAGCACCTCTGTGTGCTGATCACCCACACCTACACCTCATTTTCTCACCATCACATGCTACTCTCGCTCAGTGGAAGATATCAATCCATCCATCCATCTGTTAGACAAGATAGAGAAATCACTGTTCCTTGACTTCAGTAGCCCCAGGGCAGCACCATTAGTTACGCATATGCTTGTTCTGGACAGACTTCAGTGAGGTGAAACTCAGTGACTTCAGGCTCATGAAGCCAAGTTCCTGTTTTACCAGTTAGTCTGAACCAAGAAGAAATATTCACCAGGTGAAGAATAGCTACACTCATCTCATTTCCTTGAACACTTACTGACAACATCTTTACTAGATCTGTCTATGTCTCTTTGTTCTACAGGGTGGGTGCCATAACCATGTAAACCAGCACCCTATTCCTCTACTGCATTAACCCAAAGGCAGTAAGTTAGCTTGGCGTGTTGGGTTTGCATGGCAAGGTTGGGGGGGGGGGGGGTGTCTACAGGGGTGGCTTCTGTGAGAAGCTGCTAGAAGCTCCCCCTGTGTCTGATAGAGCCAATGCCAGCCGGCTCTAAGACGGGCCCGCCGCTGGCCAAGGCCAAGCCAAGCAGCGCCTCTGTGATAACATATTTAAGAAGAAAAAAAACACTTAGAGAGAGAGAGAGCTTTTGCAGCCGGAGAGAGGAGTGAGAAGATGTAAGAAACTCTGCAGACACCAAGGTCAGTGCATAAGGAGGGGGAGGAGGAGCTCCAGGCGCCGGAGCAGAGATCCCCCTGCAGCCCGTGGTGAAGACCATGGTGAAGCAGGCTGTCCCCCTGCAGCCCATGGAGGAAGGATGAGGGGGTGTAGAGATTCCACCTGCAGCCCGTGGAGGACCCCACGCCGGAGCAGGTGGAGGCACCTGAAGGAGGCTGTGGCCCCATGGGAAGCCCACACTGGAGCAAGTTCCTGGCCGGACCGGTGGACCCGTGGAGAGAGGAGCCCACGCCAGGGCAGGTTTGCTGGCAGGACTTGTGACCCTGTGGGGGACCCCACGCTGGAGCAGTTTGCTCCTGAAGGTCTGCACCCCATGGGAGAGACCACGCTGGAGAAGTTCCTGAAGGACTGTAGCCCATGGGAGAGACTCACGTTGGAGCACTTGTGAAGGACTGTCTCCCGTGAGAGGGACTCCATGTTGGACCAGGGTAACGATTAAGAGGAGTCCTCCCCCTGAGGAGGAAGAAGCGGCAGAAACACCGTGTGATGAACTGACCGTAACCCCCATTCCCCGTCCCCCTGTGCCGCTGAGGGGGGGCGGAGGTTGAAGCTGGGAGTGAAGTTGAGCCCGGGAAGATGGGAGGGGTGGGGGGAGGTGTTTTAAGATTTGATTTTATTTTCTCATTCCTCTACTCTGTTTTGCCTAGTAATAAATCGGATGAATTCCCTCTCTAAGTTCAGTCTGTTTTGCTCATGACGATAATTAGTGAATCATCTCTCCCTGTCCTTATCTCAACCTACAAGCATTTCGTTATACCTTTTCTCCCCTGTCTAGTGAAGGAGGGGAGTGAGAGAGCGGCTCTGGTGGGCACCTGGCCTCCAGCCAGGGTCCACCCACCAGACTTGGAGAGAGAAGCTTCATACGTGATTTCCTCAGAACTAACACCATTTCAGTCTGTAGCACCCAGCAGCTTCTCTGCTTTTTCCCAATTCCTTTACTTTACTCCTCAAAATAGGAAAACTTTAAACGTGGCACTAGTTTTTATTTCCACAAATCCATCATTTGAGACTGGGGAGAGTAGATATTGGGAGCTAAAAGAAAGCATCAGATTTTACTGGATGTCATTTAAAGTAAGGTAGGCAATGTCTGGCCTTCTCAAAACTCTTGCTGATCAAGTGCGTTTGATTTACTGACCAGTATGGCTAGAGAATCTGATGACAGTTGTTTCTGTCCTATAAAAAAATGTTCTGAAAATTTCAGTAACAGTAAATATAATCTCTTTGAGTATCACACTGTGCTTTTCATTTGAGGCAGGCATTTATAGACTCTAACTGCTCATTGTCTTGTGACTTGCATAATTGCTTTTACTTGGACAAATGAATTATGAAATACTACCATTTTCATTTGGCAATTTTTGCACAGCTATATATGACAGCATAACACAAAAAAAAAAAAAGGCATTGAAATGTCAAGAATGCTTGTAAAACAAAAGAACAGCCTCTGAGTGAATTGTCTATGGTAGGAACAATTCTTAGGGGTACTTCAAGGAAAATACTTTTTAAACGCAGTTATGCATTTTCCAGGTCTGACACATTTCCCTCTGTGCTATTAAAATCCGTGTGACCTTAAAATCTTGATGTACTAATACATCATGTAAGATTTCAAGGCGCTTTTTTTTTTTTTTTTTTTTTTTTTAGAAATAAAAACATTTCCTTAATCAGGTATTGGAATATTGGCAGTAGTTTAGAATCTATTTTATGTCAGCTACTGAATGAACATGGATTTCTAGTTATTTAGCAAATTGGTTAGTTCAAATTTATGGGTCACCACACTTTATTTAAAATATTAATTCCTGCTAGAATCATTGTCTTGAGCTCAGCACGAACATTAAATACAGCAACAATGCAAACAGTCAAGTGTGTACATACTTCAGTATTCTCCCCGTGCAACCATGTGTCAAGTCTACCATACCAGCAGTAATAATTAGCAGATCTATTGTTTATTCCCCTGCATTCAAGGAGAATCTTTTCGGTTGCGATTTTTTTTTCTGGACAAGGCACAGCTTTCAAAGAGAGAGAATCGCACAGCGGCACTGCGGCGCATCTCTGAAGCCTGGAAGAACGCAGAAGGCATGTAAATTCAGTCCGCTCGTAAACAGATTAAACATCGTTGTATTTGGTTCAGGTCACTGTATTTAACACTTTTTCAAGAAGCCTGTTGTTGAGCTGGGTCCATCAAATGAGACATATGCACATCACAGCTGGGACTGACTGACTGAGCACAGATGTGTATCTACTAAATTGTTTGTGACAGTGACTGTACTTAATTGTGATGGGTGACAGGTACGTTGGAGGCCAGTCAACTCAGTGAACTGTTGATGAGTGTGGTATGAGACATGGTATATATTAACAGCAAGTGGAAAATTTATGTCATCCATGACTGAAAATCCAAATCAAGTGCAGACAAGTAAAGCAGATTGGAGCTGTCCATAGCCCTTTTCCTTGCCTCTACTTTCTCACTATCCTTAATATTAGAACAAAGCATTTTGTATCATTTTGTCCAAGTGTAGGTTTGCAAATTTCCTTTGTCAGTGGAGATGACAAGTGATTAACAAATTGCCGCAGTTTATTTTTGGGTGAAAAGATGTGAGACAATTTTGTTTTGACATTTGCTGAAAGCAGTTGTAATCTGCTTCAAAAGCTCCTTCCTTTTTAATGGAAATTTTTATTTACCTTAGAAGTAGAATATTCTGGTTTGGAAAAAAAGAAGTTATACCTTTTGCACGAAAATTATTATTATTATTATTTAGTGTAGAATATAATAATAATAATATCATCATCATCTCTAGGAAAAAAATAATGGTTTGGTTCAACCCACACAATTTCTTCCCAGAGTTTTGTTTGCCCACTCAATCAATACAAGAAGAATGGAAAAAATGCCTATTTACCCAGTTTTATTTACACTTTACCTGTGTCTGTTTTCTTAGACTAAGCCTTCGTGCTTTCTTTTAAGCTTCTTGCTACCAGTTCTACCTTATTAATGTACTGAAACATCAAATGAACTCTCTCTTTCCTGTTGTGAAGTAAAAACGGTGCAACAATCACATTTCATTTTCCTAAAACTGAAGTTGGAGACCTTGAGATAGAATGGTAGTCATAGATGATTCAGTGAGAACCGGACGTGATAGGTTTGGAGAAGCTCTGAAAGAAGCCCTGTTAAACATTATTATCAGCAACAGAAGTTCACGTTAACAGTGCTTAGGACTTAGACGCTGAATGAAGCAGAGCTGTCAGACCCATTTTGGGGGACAGAAATGTTTTGACTCAGGGTTCTCTTCTTTTGATATAGCCCCAAGTAGCACAGAAGTCACTTTGAGGTTTCCAAACTAATCCCTCTAGAGGCACCGTAATATGCT
Organism: Grus americana; assembly: GCF_028858705.1. Lineage (NCBI taxonomy): Eukaryota > Metazoa > Chordata > Aves > Gruiformes > Gruidae > Grus > Grus americana. The sequence goes on along the minus strand of NC_072855.1, from coordinate 38,352,725 downwards.
CCCTACTAGCTTGCCACAGCACTGAGATTTTTCCCTTATTCTAACACTATCAGATGCTACTCCACTAATAGAGAGTAATATTAATACCAGAGTTTTAGAAATTAATGTTGTTAATGTTTCAAAAACTGTAGCTGGCTAGATGAGTAAGAGGTCTATGAATGTGAAATGCTCAGCAGAAAGGATGAGCACAAATTTTTTTTTTTTTTTTTTAAAAGCCTCTAGTTGTATAAAAGACTCTGCAACAAACTATTTTCTGGTATCATCTAAGCCCCTACAATCCCTGAAAACAAACTGGATATCCCACCAGGGGACTGTGGTTGAACAGAATAATTGTCTGCATAATTTTTGTGTGAGCTAGGTATCTACATCTCTCACGCATGTTTCCTTCTGTCATACAATTTCTGCTTAAATAGATGATCCGAAGGTCTGCTATTAAGCCCTGGGAATTCAATCTGTATTTCAAGTCAACGTAACATGAAACTCACACTGCCGTTTCTCAGTTCCTAGATACACACTGAGAGCAACACTTCTTTCTCCTCCTTTTGTACCGGAACTTTTAGATCCTCTTAAGGCCACTGGTTCTTCAATAATTCCTTGGGGTTTGTGATTCTCACGGCACTGTGGTGGGGTGAATTGTTATTTTACACAGCACTCCTCCGTGTCAGCTCCCCTCACCCAGTAACAATCATTATGGATGTGGTCTTCTTCATCCAAAAAGTACAGTGCGGAGGTGGAGAACTACCTGCACTTTAATCTTCTGCTAGGGAAACAGTGCTGATGAGATGTGTTTTTGTGACATTCAGTCTTTAATGGGTTTATAAAGAAAGCATAGGACACATCTCTTTCAGCTTTTGGAGGCGCGTTCCCACAGAACAGAGCTGTAGCTGGGCTGGCATCCATGCAGCTACTAATCAGGCGCAGCTTACCTACAGAGACCATCTCCTACAAGATGCAGGCATAGCAGAGGGTGCTGAGTTACCTGAAAGTCTTCCCTAAAGATTTATGGAGCTAACAGTGTGTCCTGGTTTTTGGCTAGGATAGAGATAATTTTCTCAGGAAGCTGGGAGGGGACACAGCCAGGACAGATGACCCAAACTAGCCAAAGAGGTATTCCATAACATATGACATCATGCTCAGCATATGAAGGGGGCTGGCTGGGGACAAGTGGCAGCTACTGGACGGGCTGAGTGTCCGGTCGGTGAGCAAATTACATTGTGTATTACCCACTTTGTATATTCTTTTATTAGTATTGTTGTTGTTATTTTCCTCTTCCTTTGCTGTCCCAGTAAACTGTCCTTATGCCAATCCACGAGTTTTACCTTTTTCCTTCTGATTTTCCTCCCCATCCCACTGGTGGGGGGAGGAGTTAGTAAGCGGCTGCATGGCGCTTAGCTGCCAGCTGGGGCTAAACCTTGACACAGTGCCAATATAAAATTACCAAAAAGTTCCAACCAAAGGGAATAACATTTCTACTGCTCCTTCTCTACCTACACCTCTCTGTGGTCTAGAGATGCTATATCTGGGGCAGTAGGTAGACGCTATAAAGAACCGAACTCCATGCCAATAATATCTGGGCCCTGGCACATTAGAGAGTTTCTAGAACACTTTCTGTCCAAATTGTGCGGGAAAGAGGGCTCAGTGATACTGACATTATCTGCCTGCTGTTTCAGCTAGCTCATACTCTCTATGCTGTGACAAGCACTCCAAGGCCTGAAGCCTTCAAGAATTCTGCGGGCTTGTAGAGATTCATCTGTCAGGACAATGCCAGGTACACCATAAGAGGACAGGATGGGTTAAGCCAAAGGTAACTTTCCCCATCTGCATTTTTACATGATTTGTTTCCAGAAATGGGAATTGACCTGAAAGTCAAATTAACATCTAAATCATATGTACCAGAATGACATTTACATTAGGCTACAAGATTAGAATAAACTAAAATTAAACACTCTTATACAGCCCTATACACTTGTGTCTATGTCAGTGTTCAGGTGAGTTTATTCCCCGTAAAACAAGACTCAAAATGAAATAGCACAGACATTTTGCAGAGTTATATGATATGTTCCCTGTCAATGGCCAGAAAAGCATGACCAAACTGCTCTCTTTTAGTCTGATGGATTAGTTGAGGAAAGAGGAGGTTTTTTTGTTGCTACTATCTGATACGATGACTTTACAATGCAGCTTTCCGTGTTTCCTTATCCTTTTGTCCGGTCAGAGCTGTGCTTCCCTATCAGTCGCCTCCAGTGCAGGTGGTACAGCTGCAGCGCGGTGCTTGCAGAGAGGAGCACCAGGATGGCAAAGATAAATGTACTTGTACAGCGAAGCTTGCAAAGTGGCATGCCCTTCTGAGTACATTATATAGGAAGCTCGGTAGGGGATAATTAAGCATCAAATCTGTGTTTCTTTGTGGTGTGAAAACAGTGTTTTGAGAGGGGGTAAGAGAGGACAGTGGCCACACGCAGAGCAGAGTGAGTCTTTCTCCTATGAAAGCCAGAGGGAAAAGGATTCCAGAGAGAGAACAAGACACAAATGTTTTTACATGAGGTTGAATTTTTAAGGAAAAGGGCAGGAGCGCCCAGCCAGGGCCAGGTTGCTGTGTGTTGTTATGGCAACGGAAGGAGAGTCTCCTGTTCATGGAGAGGAAAAAGGGGGAGTGGGAGGGCAGAAAAGAAAATTTCAGAAGGCAGGCAGGGGGGCAGGGCTTTGAAAATGGAAAGAGAACGAAGCTGAGCGTCAAGGTCGGGCAGAAACAGTAGCCTCAATGGCCATGATGCCTGAAATGCCCTTAAAGACCTGGCACACAGCCATTCCCTTTGTGGGGAGTCAGATTTGCTGGGGTCACTTCCGCAGTCATCATTTGGCTGGAAGAACGCCACCACGGTGCCCTGTCCTCCTGCACCCACTTCAGGTGAAGGGCTTACGTCTACCTTTGTGCACTGCTTGAGTGTGCATAATACTTGTGAGAAGAACTCTTTTCAGTGCCAAGCACACCTGCTACTGCTGCCTTTTTAATGAATTGAACTGACCTCAAATGGTCTAGCATTAAACTTAATTTTCTACTTGGGGTATGTTATGTGATGAGAGCTACCTCTCAACATGGGAAACTCCCTTCCTCCTGAGGAGTAAGCTTTCTAGTCAGACTAGTACTCCCAAGATGCACTCAGAAAATTCTGGCTCCTGCGTTGTGCAGATGTCTTTGTCAGAAGTAATGCCTTGATACATCATGGCTCCAGTACGGGGAATTATTTTCACTTGTAGCAAGGCAACCCAGTAGGACAGAATAGAAGAGCAGCATGAACCAAGTAACTGGCTGGCCAGGGATGCAACATAACGCTTTGCTAAACAGAATCAAAATGAAATCTGTGCCCAGCTCACCAGAAGGAAACATAAACCAAGGCTAAGCAACATAAAACTAAGACTTTTCTTTCAGTCTTCATAACAAAAAATGGAAGAAAAAAATGAACAAACTAGTGGAACTTTCCCAAAGGGTGACTTCTGTTTTCTTTCTTTTTTTCCCCCCACTTCTTTCCTGAATAAAAAGTTCATGCTAGTCGGGCTGCTCATGAGTCAGTGCAGTTGTGAGAGCGTGGCAGTGCCTGCTCCTCCAGCACTTTTGAACTGGTTGGCCAATTTCTATCAAATCCGACAGAAAGATAAAGTTTCCAGATGTTACATTCTTAGAAGTTCTGTGAAAATAGTTAGCTAGGGGCAGGAAAGAGGCTATAGTGATACCTACGCTGAGGGAAAGACCGGAGTATGAACTGAGCTATTACTAAATACACACATTCTTGTGTTGAAGGGTGTAGATAGGAGAGAGACATTATAAATGCTTTAATTCTTGGAAAAGCTTCAATCAAAGTTTGAACTTTATTAGACGCTATCTCACTTTCATTCTCCTTCTCTCTTTCCCTCCTCATATGAGTTCTCTAGTGTTTAATAAGGACAGGAAACATGCTGCAGGCTTAGTTTACTTCATTTAAAAAGCCATTCGATGAAACACAAATCATTTGGAAACACAACTCTATTAGTTCCAGTGTTTGTGGAACTATTTATTATTTAAAGCAAATGATAGTTGCATTACACTGTCACAAAAAAAAATTTCCTAGTCCTCTCTATTGTCTTTCTATCCCTCTTCATTTCATTATTTACTCTCTCTTGTCTAAAATATTCTTATTTTGCAGAGAGATTTTTTCCCTTAATTGTAGTTTCAAATCACTCCTTTCCCTGGAAGACTGTGAACATCTTTCTCTTCTTCCCACAAAATATCCAAATTTGAAATGTATTCTTAATATGAAAACCAGTAGAATTCTGAAGACGGAGTCTATAATCTTATTTCACCAAAGGTCATGTAAAATTCTTTTAATTTAAAATCAAATATAATACTTTCTTCTCCTATGCCTCCTACAAATATCTTAATCCTCTGCAATACCAGCTTAGCCTCCTGGTCCATCACCATCACACCCCTTTCTTTTTTTACTAGCAGAAGGAAGCCTTCTGGGAAGTCATAGAATACAAAGTCCCCTCTTTGTGTCATACTACGCTTTCCTCACTTTACTTTCCAAAACCAAATTAATATCGATTTGATATAGTTTTACATTTCATCAATAAATGTGCCTAACTCTGCCCTCTACTGTTTTTTACTTTCTTGAATTCTATAATCCAGATAAAGATGATATAGTATTTGGATGACTCGGAATATAATAAAAAAATTGCAAAGGGAATTTGGAGGCTTACAACTGGGATGTCAAATGTTGAGGACTGAATCAGTTTAAAGCTGCCTTGATGAAGACTGACTCTCACCTTCAGCAGAGATAACACCGCTCAAGATGTAGTATCCCTGATGAACTACAATCTATTATACTGTTAATTGGATGGCAAGAAATTAAACATAAATCATTCAACAGAATACAGTGATATAAAATCAATTAAGTCATTGCATTGAAAAAAAAAGTGCTCTAGATTAGGCGACATTATGCAAAAAAAATAAACTTTAATACACCATTTGTTGTTTGAAGCTCAATACAGTTATTCACATAGATTTTAGAAGATTTGATTGGGTTAAGTCCTTTGATTTTGAGTCAGAAAAACACTTCTAATATAAGCTACTAGAGGCAAATAACCAACCAACCACTGACTGTCATAGTTAAATGAGTTTAGGACCAAATTCAGAACTAACAGATATGTAACCATGTTGATTTTCATCAGATCACATAGATACAAAGGTGGAAGAAAAAGCAAAACTTGGCTTTTTAATACATAAACTCTCATTCTCCCTTTACTTAACTGCAGGGAGACAATCCATGAAGTTTAATTTCCAGACTCATTTTAGAAGCGGTCTAAATTTGGTTGTTCTGTAAAACCTGAAAAATAGATACGTTTTCTGTAATTGCAGTATGTTGGCTTTTTCTCATTCACTCTGGTGATAACTGTGTCCTGACAAAGTTCCATTTACTCCATCCCCAGTTAGCTAGCTTACTCATTTTTACTCACCCATCCAAACATCACTTTAGATATTTTTTCTTTTTTTTTAGGCAGAAGATTTGGGATATGACAAACTCCTTGTGGAAGCAGACTTTTGGAAAGAGGGACAGACCCATATTCTTTAGTCAGTCACTAGGAAAACACTGATGAGCAGTAACTTTTAAACAGTCCAGATCTCTTTCAGGAAGACCATAATGCACTGCTTAACGACTGATGAAAAAAAAGCTGGGTGTTCAGGTTTATTTTGTAAGTTCCTAATTTCACTTCCCAGTAAAAATCTCAGGTGAGACTGACCAGGCGTATTTGCCATATGTCAGAATTCGGGGCTCAAAATCATCACCCAGAAATATGTGTCCCATAAAAATGCTCATGCCACCAGTTAAGTAGATACCTATGATACCTTTAATTATAATTGCAAAATCTATTTGCATTTTACATACAATTTTACATATATACCCACACATACAAGTCTCTCTATATAAAATTACCTGTGTAAAATATTATACCTAAGGTCAATTTTTAACAGTTTCTTTGCATGTGATGTTTCTGCCAGTGCCAACAAATTAAAATCTACAATTGATGATGTTACTCCTATGTTTTTGAATTTTAAAATTGATTTCAATATTTCTTAATATCATGTTATTGTTGCTTTTAATAACAAATATGCTGAAAACAACCTGTCATTAGATCTAATGAGGATTCCATATGCCAGCTCAGTATACAAAAACAAATTAAGTCTATAATTAACTTATTAATTCAACACAACACTAATTCTTAGACTTTTATTATTACTTTCTGTAAGAGTAAGTTTTAAATGCACAGCCTATCTTTAGTACTTGGGAATAGCTCCTGGAAACATGACAGCTGCTTCCCCCTTCCTGCCCCCCCAATTCTACTGAGAATCAAACCATTAATGTACTCAGGATCACTAAGGTAATTATATGTTTTAGTAGCTTCATTAAGAGCTCTGCAAATGTATTTCACTATAAAATAATTTCTGTTCTCTTCAAACTGTCTAAAAGATGAGGAATTTTTGGTAAGAGAAGGCTAAGGTGCTATGTTTCTTTACTTTAGACAACAACCTCTTACAAATCAGTAGCAAATGATGCACAAAAATCCCTTGGTATCTTAAAGAGGGAAAAATTACATAGGTAAACAGATAAATCTTTAGTACATTTGTCTTTATGGGAGCAGCTCCTGCTGTTGGTCTCTAACCTGGAGGGCATTATTCTTTTCTAAATTGCCAGTAGTGTCCCACAGCACAGTGATAAATAGAAACCACTGAAAGAAATAACGTTCATTCTAACACACAAGAACTTTCCAGACAGACATTGGCCCCTGAGAACAAACACTTAGATAAAATAGATTAGTTGCAATTGCAGAATATATCACTCTGGGTCCCTGTGAACAGGCATTACCCCAGCTGTGCAAATAAGTGCCTTTATGCCAATCATTAAGTAAGAAATACATTTAAGAGATAGTCTAAAACTTTAAGGAAAACAGAGGAAAAGGTCTCTCTACATCAGCTATGTTTTGTATGAAGCTAGTCATTTATTCCCAAGCGTTACTTTAAAAAATCACTAATGAGGTAGGTGCTTGTACGCTGTTTTGCAGTAGCAAGTTTCCTTTACCAGACAATTAATAAAAAAGAAAAGAAAAAAGTGCTACAGAAATGCAATTAAAAGTACTAGCTTAATAATAGAAAAGGAAACTCCCTAGCAATTTTCTTTCTTCTTTATCGTTTCGCCTGAAACACGTATGCTAAGGCAGAATTCTGTGTATTTCTGGTTATGCTGGAGTAACATTTAGCTAGGCTGTTTGTTTGTTTGCTCATTAACTGTTTCAAAAGTCTGAGTAACACGTAAACTGCCTTGGAAAATATGGTTATTCTGCTCTGACTGCTAGTTGCATGTCATGTGGATTGCTTTCAAGAATTGATGTCACTAATAATCTGGGAGATTTTTTTAATGCAGCCAGAACCGTCGGAAGGTATTGTGACACCACCAGCCATTTTCCCAGCTGCCCTTACCCTGGCCACAAGACTCTAGGAGTTCCAGTGCCTGGGGTGGGACGAGCTCTCTGGTACAATTAAAGCAACCCTACCCTAACTATTCACCCTGCCCAAAAATTGTCTTGCTTCTTATGCTTAGGCACTAGAGGCAGGTAGGCAGACAGTCCTCTGTGTCTTACAAGGGAAGTTTGGAGCTGAGGTGGGGGGGCAGAGAACATAGCAGTGAGGCCAGGGAAGGATGGAGAAGGGAGGTGGAAGAAGACAACGGTGTGGCCACCGCCAGGAAAAGGGGTGGACACTGGACATAGCAAGAAGCAAGCAACCTTCTAGGCAGTCTATGGATGGGCACAGAAGTAGCTGAGAAAACTGCACATCTGCATGTCATCCCCTTTCCTCCAGAAGCTGCATTTTCTCTGTCATCCTTAGACTCTATTTACAACCTTTTTTTTTTTTTTTCCCCCGGATATAGGATTCAGTAAAAAAACTGTACTTCTATTGACATTTAGATTGAATTAACGAGATGGATTTTATCTAGGACTACATGCTTGAAGGTTAATTGGAAGCTATCTCTATTTTTTATTTGTGGATGCACTATTGTTCAGCAGAAGGAGATGTCGGAAATAGAAATGTCCCTTTTTTATTTGTTTGTATAGGTACCTCAAGTTTTTTATGTAATTATAATGCTCTAACAGCTGTGACTTATGCATGCTAGACCTTTTAATTTGTGTGATTATAATTTAAAAAATTATATTTTATAGTAAAGATTGTACTATACTAATTCAATATGAGAACTCCCTCTTGTCTTGGTTTTACAGTCATTTTAGGGCAGTATAAACAAGTATTGACTGCCAAAACAGGCAGTGGTCTTGCTTCCCTCCCACATCTGACTGTAGCTCTCACAGCAAGAGGCACGGTGCACTAGCTCAAAGCTGACCCTTCCACACTCCCCCAGAAAACTGATAAAAGGCATGGAAGAGGCTTGGAGAGGGGCAGGAATAACTGACCATCCATGGAAAGGGAGGATACAGCCTCTTCTCGCTGTAATTTACGTTAGTGTTAATTTTAATGAGATGAAACGGACTGTTAAACATGCATGTTAGATCCAGGCCCAAAACGCAGAACAGAGGAAATGTCTCTTTGTGTTCCATGGGCTTCTGAGGCAGCCTGCAACCTTCCCTGACCTGGTTTCCTGGATGCTTCTTCAACAAACAAACAAAGTAAATACAATAGCTGTGCTGACTGGGACTTTCTCACTTTCAAGGATGCTGCAGATTTCTTAAACTTCTAGTTGTTCTGTCTTCATCTCCTTTGATCAACTTTTCTTCTTTTTTGTTTTACTTTTTTTGTCCTTCCTTTCATTTTCATTTTCTTATCATCTTTCCCATCCATCTGCTCTAGACTAGAGAATCAAAGCCTTTTCTCCTATTCGCTTGTCTCTAGAAATATCAATCATCTCAAAGACTACGGTAAAAGTTTTATAATTCTCTCTAACTATATACATCTGTTAATCATACTTTCAAAATACTGCACAGGACACTTCTTTAGCAGACTGTGTAGTACTGATTCATATTCATTTACTCCATGTGTGATTGTAATTCATTTAGAAATAGCTGAACTAGCAATAAGCTAGCTGGTTTGAATACTGTGCCTTCACAGACTTCCAAAGTCATCTGGGAAGTTAGGGAAATAGTAAGGATATTTCTTCTCACTGAAGCCTGAGCTGCCGTATTGATACTGCTGCATGTGCTACCTGGCCACATTGTTATAAACAGGCTAGCTAATAATGTGAATTGAAGCATTGTTATAGCTTGCACTCAAACCTTTAACTACAATATAGATCGATCCTTAATGACACAACTGTAGTATGCCTTTTGAATTTTACCACGGCTGGGATTTTAAATCAGGAACTTTATGGGTAGATAACAACTGCATCAGCTACGCCTACAATTTTCTCTGATGTATAAGCAATAGAGTATGTACCACCAAAAATGTGGTAGCAGAAAGTATTTATATATATTTGTATTAACAGCATTCACAGATTGCTTGAAGCATGGGGGTTGATGCCTTTTTCATATTATTTTTCTTATTTTTCAGATCTTTGGAATTGTATTACTATTTGGATTGGAGAAAAGAGAAATGTCAAAACTGCATGAGTAAGTTTTTGTAAAACTCACATTCTTTTGTTTGAATGTGTCGATAAAGAGGCTTTGTATACTCATCCTTGGGGCAGATAAAAATTCCTATGGGATTTTAAGCATTTGTATAATTTTATGAGTCGATAGTGAATACACCCAAAGATATATCTGCACAGTAAAAACTCCATCACTATAGAACTATGTCTTGGTCTGATAATAATAGTTTCCAGTCATTAACAGCATTTCGTGGACAAATCATATGAACTAAGAGCACAGGTTACTAATTGTAACTTACACAGTATTAACCAGAAGCTCATGTTATGTGTTCCTTCCTACGTTATCCCTTTACTCTTTTAAATGCAATTTCAAAATCTGGTAGCCATGAATGCAGTTTACATTCTGGAAAATGGGCATACCAACCTGAATGATTTTTTTCAGTTTCAAAAATGCAGTAGTGCTTACCAGTCACTTACCAGTGTGGTGATTATGTCAGCATTTGCACAGTAAGAGGGAGAAGTCTGAAAAGCTATGCAGGCAGAGGGTCAAGAAGAATGGAATTATGGAACTGGTAAACATACACAAGTGTAACGAAAATTAAATAATTTAATACCTGAGGAGAGAATAAATAGGTTAATGAGTAGTTAAATTTATGTTGATCAAATCTATGGATGATTTATTAGTTCTTAATATATTGAAACTCTGAAACTTTTTTGTAAACAAAAATTTTCTCAGAGACTCTGATAATGCAAGAAAACAGTGAAGTATAAAACCAGTTGATTTAAAGTGCAATATTAAAGTAATGGATTAGTGTATCCTGATATAATAAAATACAGTTTTAAGCATAAAAATGCAATATGAAAATTAAATGAACTTGCATTTAATATATGTCTTGGGAATACGTCTCCTGGTAATGAAGCAGAGTGGTTGGATATGTTGACCATATCGAATAAAAAGACTGTTCAAGAGCTAAGAAAAAAAATAATGATACCTATTTCTTCTCAATTCACTTTTAACTTTAAAACGGAAATCTAATGGCCAAAGATAAATGGTTGCAAAATAAAATGACAGTGATATTTGGATAGCAGAGAGATTTTTACTGTATTGAAAAGAATTATGAAATACTGTGTGAATGCAAGAAACAGTGGAATTACTAAAATATAAGGACAAATAAGAAATTCTCTGCCTCAATAAGTTTTATTGGGAATAAATCAAACCTAAATCAGATTCAGCAAAGTGTGAAAACTAAAGATTGTCTGGTCTTTGTGGAGTACTGTCACCAGCTCCTCAAGCAAAGCAAGTGAACACAAATTGGTCTAGTAAGCATAGAGCCAGGGAAACTGTCAGATACTAAACCCAAGGGAGTACATGCTGACTAGATTATGCATGAAATCCATTCTTCAGGATAACCCATCAACCCAGGCATTTTTTTCCACATATAAGCACCATTACACAATGGAAAAGGAGATAATTCAGTATTTTCAGAAGCAGGTTTATTAAAGATGTGATAGTAGCTCTTCTATTTCTACTAAACCCCTGAAGACCCAAGGGAATATTCACATGGCATAACTCAATAGTTTCAAAGACAAGTTTATTAAAGATGGGACAGTAGCTCTTCTGTAGCCACTAAAGCCCTGAAGACCAAAGGGAATATTCTTGTGACAATCACATTTTACCACAAAGAGTTTGGCATAAGTCTTTTCTTACTCCAATAAGACAAAGAAAGGACTGTTCAGGAAACAGATGAGTGAGTGGAAATGCAGGAGGACATGGGGCTTGCAGCTGATGAAAGGGAGTTTCATGGACTCTGCAACCACAGAGAGGTTTCTCAATATATTAAGCATAAATGGCTTAACACCTCTGCTTTCTGGTGGTCTCGCAGATGAGAAGACAGTCAAGACATGGCAAAACAAACACTAGTAGAAAGCAAAGGTTCTCTCACCTCATTGAGGTTTTCCTCAGGTTTTCATGTTAAATTAAGGACACAAAAGAGCGCAACAGAGAATAAAGATTTTACCATGTGATTATTAAATTTGCTCACAGGGAGACAATCTATGTCTTTTAACATATTTAAGTTCAACTGAGATCACCATGAAGATGGCAAGAGTAAACATAATTGGATTTCCATCCTGAAAGAAGTTGATGTTTTAAACTCATATTTTATCTGTTCTTCCCAAGCCAAACAAATGGGTGAGAGGAAAAAAAAAAAAAAAAAAAAGATTTGGACCTTTTGGACACTATTTCATCTTGCCTTTTATTGTATACTACTGTATATAACACCCTGCTAAATGCAATGCAATAACGCAACCAAGACCAAACAGTTTCAAACAAAAAATCTTGAAGACTGGAAAAGCAAAATCCTGAAGTTTTTGGTTTAGTGTATTATTAGTACAAATTCAAAAGCAGGAACACTCATTACCATGAACTTGTGTGACAAAACGAATATACTTATCCATTAGCTTTTGGAACTAAAGCCTCTAGTTGAAACAACAAAAATTAAAAATAAAAAAATAATGAGACAATGAGAGCAAAATGAATTATTTTCCGGGGAGACACATATTTATAAGCTTCTGAGATACACAGGAGGACAGTCCTTTTGAAATAGTGTATTTGATAGACAGTGATACTCCAGCTATTGTTTCTGTAAATGAAATAATTTTAATAAGGCGCTTTTGATTAGTACCTTCAGTATTAACAAGATTGAACTTATTAATTAAGCACCTTTTTTTTATATTTTTGAAACTAGGTTTTATGGTCCAAACTGCAAACTTGGATGGATCTAATATCCTGCAATTTGACATTCTAATTTAGCACTGAAGAAAGCTCACTAAAATCTATTAGCTAAAAACACAATGAAATTTTTGTTGGCAAAAAAAAGATCATATACTAAATCATAGTTATTAAAATAATATTAAATGAAATTAAGGTTAGTCTGAAGTCAATAATAGTGCTTTTTAAAGAATATTGTCAAGTTTACAACTTGATAAAGGTCTGCCTGAACACAATAAACTGCAGGGAAAGGGTAAATGAGGCACTGCTGAATTGCTGTCATGTTCAGCTGCACTGAGCTACCATGTTTCATGTAAACTGAATGTGTATTGTAACAAATTTAATCGGGTCTTGAGAAACATTGGAAACCAGCTTTTCTTTGGAATCCATACAGCACTTGACAGTAGTCCATTCTCAGAAGACTTTAGGCAAAATAATTTATTTACTAAAATGCATCTCTGAAGCTGAATAGATGTGAAAACAATGAATTTGTTCCTTTAGAAAGGTGTTGGCTTCGTCCATTCCTGAGGAGATGCAAGCTCAGCTTGCCTCCTTTCCATGCAAACTGGAAGCCACCGAAACAAGCAGATTCTAGGCTAGTAAATCCTGGGAAGAGTTAGGGCACATCTCTGCAGCCTTCTAGCTCATCTTCAGTATGAAAGTGTTTCCAGATGACTAAAACTGTAGATAGAAGTGAGAGCAGATCATCCTCAGCATAGTTTATGTATTCCCTTGAGTGCACTTATTAATCCAAGAACGGACCTGTGCTAACTTGGCGAGATGGCTTTCACACCAAAGCTGGCATGTGTATCTGTAACTGCATGTCTGGACCTGTAACTCTATCTTACTTCTCATACAGGGTTTTAGCATTTTCTAAATAAAAACTAATTCTTTTTCTTCTGAAGTAACAGAGCAATGCCTTATACAGTTACTGAAGCCATACAGGGATCCTAAAAATATTTTCCTGTTTTCATGAGGTGAGCTAGAAAGGGAAAGGAAACCCAAGGTAAAGCCTGTACAATACATGGTGTAGGACAGACCAGTGTCATCATAACCTGTGGCCTGGTTTGTGATCCACTACCAGTTATCTGCACAGACAGGAACATATCCCTGACTTACTGTCATAGACAGGGTGCTGTGAGTTATATGGTCACACCTAACCAACTGAAATTGAATAACAGACCTTTACAACAAAAAAACATCTTTTGCTGAGATCTCTGGTGAGGTGGATTGAACATTGGAGAATATGCTGCAGGACTGTGATATTTTAACGGGTTTACAAAGCTATAACTGACAGTTTTCCCAATGTTCATTCAAGCATCCTATAATAACTAGATGAAACTGTGCAAATAATGAAGCCACCAAAGCAGGAATACTTCACTAGTCAATATTATTTGGGATGAAAATCAACAGTCTAAATAAAAATTAAAAGTACAATCTGTATGACCTTCTATATGATCTTAAAGGTGTAGCATGTATGTAAGGAGCGAGGGTTGTGGAAGAGAACTGAGGTGAGAAAGTAACAGGTATGACATCATTAACCTGTTAATAACAAAAAACCTTCAAATTTTATTGAATATTTGAGTTTATTTTTATTTCTTTTTATTTCCATAGGGATGAATGATTATATTAGATAGAAGAGTGAAAATTCAACTAATAAGATAGTTTCTCCATGTTTTAACATTTTAAGCATAGTACTTTTCTTAAAAGCAAATATTATTAGTCCTAGCTGTCCAGAGCAAATTTCTGGTTCATATAGTTAGAAAATACATAATTGAATTCTATTTCTAATTGGCTTTTACAGCAGAAGTCAGTTCATATTCCTATGTAAAAAACTTCTTTACTCGCTAGTTCATTTGCCATAATGTTTTTTTAAGAAGACTTTAAAGTTTGAAATGAAAAGATGTATGAAAACACAAATTAATTGGTAGTGCAAGTTGAATATTAATGTCACAAAACAAAATACACTTAGCATTCACCACTAAACTCTGGGCCAGATTTCAGGAAAACAAACCCCCACTGTTTAAATTAATATTTTAAATAAGATGCTGAGAACATTGCCCACAATCAGGTCTTATACTAGTTACATATTTCAATTGCAATAACACCACCACACTAGGCTAAAAAGACCACAGAGAATTAGAGTGGTGAACATTGCTTCTTATCTGTAGTATCTCTGAAATCAGATTTTCTAGAATAATGCCTTGAAAATCTCTAGACATAGACATTTAGCTAGACATAGAGACTTTTAAATAGGTCTATCTAGTTCTAAACCCAGAATTTCTCTCCTGCAATTAATTACCTTCTGCTGTATCTACCCTTTCTGCTGTATATTAAATTAGTAGATCCTTCCTAAATTGTAGAAGAAAGAATTGGTCAAACTATTCCTTCCTTAATTTACTTGTGTTCTTATCTATGACCAAGCAGTATTATTGTGGGGAATGGTGATTTTACTCATCTTGGTTATTTTTTAAACTTTTTGAAATAACAAGAAAAATCAAGAACCTCCTCAACTGTGCCTTTTTTTCCTCGCACATGTCGATGAATCTCAGATCCTCTCTACTTTGATGATCATAGAATATCTCAAGTTAGAAGGGACCAAAACGATCACTGAATCCAACTCCCTGTGATGACCAATGTTAGTATTGAAAGTAACTGTTCAAAACTAGTAATATACATCATATACAGTCATATTAAAAAAAAAAAAACTTTCTGACTAGGGTCTTCTATCTGCTGGTCCATTCAATTTGGTATATTCTCTAGACTTCTTCAAGACTGAGGACTTTTTATAATAATTTGAAAAGTAGAGGTCTTGAAACTTGTCGTGGCAGAACCACAGTAAAGGTAGTCAGCAATAGCGCAGACAGAAGACCATATATTTGTTCAGTTCTTTTTCAGAGACATAACTTGACAAATTATAAAAGTATATTTAAGTTCACTCATACCGATGTAATTCCAGGCTCCCTGGTCACAAAGGCTGCTGATGCTCAGAGCTGACCCTGCATATGCTAATAACATTATTCAGAGATCACGAAGAAAAGACAAGTTCTTTGTTTCATGCAGCAATACTCCTTTCAATCAACCTCATGCTGAGAACCATTTATTACCATAACATATGACACAGAAAATCTAAGGAGGCAGTAAGGGGTAAATTTTCAGATTATCACATGCCATTCTTGCTGTGACTTTCTCATTAACTTTAAAAGAGTCATGTGGCTCAGATCAGCTCAAAGCTCTGAAATGTACCCCTACACATGCCCTAGAATAAACCTTTACAAACATCATAATTTTCCATATTTTACTTAATTTCTATAAAATAACAGAAGCCACCAACTAAGCAGATTGTTCACAAATTTTCTTCAAACTGCCAACAGCCTCAATTGTGTTTAAGGTGACCTTGTAGTATGCATGGGTACAAGTCTCAGCTCTTCAGCAATTTCAAGTCAGTAAGGGAAATTAGAAAAGAGAAACTTCTGGTCCTACACTGTACAGTTAGTAGTGCTTAGTATTTATTTCCTTTGACTCACAGAAGCTTTGCAAAATACAGTTAATGAGAAATAAAAACCCAATATATCTAGAAATGTAACTAAAAAAATGTGGACATAAATATGAAGAAATTATTCTTTATTAGATAGGCACCTTGAGGTGGTGTACAGGTTTATGCATTCAAAATGAGGATGTAACAAGGACATGCCAACTTTTTTATCCTTTCTGTTCAAACAGAAAGTTCTTTACTCCTGCCTACCCAAAGCTTGCTGTCTATTATATGCTCAAAGGCCATAATTACTTCAAAAATAGACTTTTGAGAAAACCACATAATTAGTCCAGTGCAGCTGGTATAAAAATTACTGGCAGGAGTAGTAGTATCATTAAAAAATTGGAACTAAAGCATATCAGCTATACTCCAGGGCAAGTTAAACACACAGAAGCCCTAGTAAATATTTTAGAATCCAGGATAGCACACACTGAGGGCACCCAATTTTTTTTTAACACCACTGATCCAGACTCAACAGAAAAACATCTCTGCCAAAATGGAACTATAGTGCAGTCTAGTTTATATAAGTTTAGTAAGGTGATTTGCTTTGATTCTTAAATAGAGTTAGATAGTGGTAGAAAAAAGACAAGTTTGCCCCTGAGTCATGCAATGAAGTTAGAATTTCAATTTTCATTTCAGATATTTTCTTCTTTCATTGCTACGAGAAAAAAAGTTTGAAATTACGAACTGGAATGCAAATTAATTTGTAATATCTGTGTGACTCTGTAAGGAACCTGATATAGTAGCTTTCTCAGATATGAAGTGTCCTCTTCAGTTGTGACTTTCTTAAAATAATTCAGGAGCCTAGCATGAGATGCTTTTAGAACTGAGATGCCTACATTCACAATTACACATCTAGGTATGTCTATTTAGATACTTCAAACCCCAAAAGAAATTGCACTTCTAGAAACATTGGTATCTTCTGTTTAGATTTCCCAAGTGCTTGAGGTCTGCCTTTGGCCATGAGTGTAAGTACACCAGGTTTTTTTTAAGGCCAAGCAGTTTCTGAATTTGCTAGGGGAAACGTGATTGCTGCACCTGAAAGGTCTGAAGGAGTTAATGTGGAAATTGCATTTGCAGCTTATTTATCTGGTCTGACACCAGTCCATCACCAAATTCCCACAGACAGAAAGAGTGCCAGCTTACACATTAGCTTAACTAGTACACAAAGTAGTCTGGGTTTGGGTTCAATGATCTTCATGGTCTTCAGAAGTTCAGTCCACAGTGACGTGAAGAGCTGAAGTGAAGTGAGATTCCTGATAAATTTTTGTATGGTGCCATGGATAGCTGGAGATTCACTAGATGAGAGGGAAAGAAAACGTGTCTTTAAGTATCAGGAATCTAACGATACTCAGTTTGGCAGCTCCTGCTCCTTATTGTGATAAACACCCTGAAAAGAAGGAGCAACGTCCCAGAAGAAGGGAGGACAAGTAACGCAGTACAGCAAGGAACAGTGTCTGGCAGCCGTCAGTTAGGAGACACTGAAGTAAACAGTTCTTGAGTTCAACCACATCATATGAACGTGCTCTAGAAATTATACATATTGCAGTAGGCCCAAAATATCTCTTTGTTTAAAGTTTGCTATTTTTATACCAAAGTAGGGAAATCTGAGCCCAAGCATATTTTTGGACTTTTCTTCCTTTTTTTTTCCCCCTGCATTTATACTAGTAATCAATATCAATTTTGCTTCGTTTTCTCTTCCATCTACCCATTCTATTTGTATCATCACCCTACTTGCTTTTTGTTCATCCTGATTTCTTCCTCTCCTTTCCTCCATACCTTCATATATATTCATATCTATTTTCTTCCCGTCTGTGTCTTTTGTGTGTGAACATCATTATCACTGCCACTGCATTTTTACTGCTCATGAAAAATAAACACTTGAGAAATAATCACTGCACAGTGGCCAAACAGAAGGCAATCCTTCCTGTAAATACTACTTTTGTGTAATGGGCATGGTCAGATCAGTGCTAGAAACGTAGTGAGACCAATTCATCTACATCAATTTTTTTCCTCTACAGAAACATTGCTGTGGTTGTTTCATACTTTAGAGTCCATGTAGAATTTATCTCTTTTATTTTCTTTTTTTTTTTAGCTTCTGCTCTTTCGTACTTCTTCTTTATGAAAAACAGACTTCTGTCATAAAGACTCTCTCAAAGTCATCATTCATCCATGTGTTAAGACTTGTCTGTAAGCTTTCTTTTTCTACATCAATGACACACACAGTTTTCTTTTGACTCTTGAACACTTTTTGTTCTTCCTGTTTTATAATGCATGCACAGTTGTGTTATAAAGACTCATCAAAGTCACCACTGTTCTACATTTATCTGCACTGAACTATCTTTGTAAGTTATTAGTCTTTTAAATGTTCTTTGTATTTTCTATCTAGTTACATTCTCCTTCATTATTTACTGTTCCTCTATCATCTCTTTCTGATTCACACTACTCTGCTCTTTGTCTTTAATTTTCTGGGCCTCAAATACTTTCAACTAAATCTTCAAAGTCAAAAGTCTTAGCACCGATTTTATTGTAAGTTAGTAATGTGACTTTTTATTAATTAACATTATTTGAATCAACACAGCCTCTCCTGCTTTGGGAAGCTAAAGGCAGGCTTTTGAAGCACTATGTGAGGGTATATCCATGAAATTCCCACTGATTTTGATGGGAATTGTAGTGCTGTAATCCTGAGATATGTTTTGGCACTTCAAATCGAGGATCTAACGGCACATTTAATAAAATGACCACTCTGGATCCCAACTACTAAATTCTGCCCTTGAACCAACATGCAGCTTCCCGTGGTTCAGAGCGTGTGGCATGCCAAAGGAAAAGGTAAAGTATTCCTCACAGAATATGTAATCAGATTTACAAGATCAGTCACTTTAATTTGCTTTTGGTTAACACTAATGAGAGTTACTCACAGGCATGGATCAGGACAGGAAATCTTTTCAATGATTCATAATTTTTATGCATCTCTTATGATGGTAGCAAACTCTGCTCAGCTTGCTCATCAATCCCTTTACCATGTGAACAGAAAAATATTTCTGTCTCATTTATTAGTTCCTCTGTCATTTAGTCAGTGTCAGACGACCTTGGGCAAGGTAGTTCTACCTGGTAAGGTGAACTATGGGAAAGAGCTGTGATATTACTCTTCAGCAATATAAAACCTATGAGGTAAAGAACCAGGTTAAGAAGTGTATTTACACAGCAAGCACATTTGAGAACATTTCCATCTGAATTTTTTACTCAGTCACGAAGTTTACTGCAAATACAGCGCCAAAATCAGAGCCTTGCACTGTAGTCTCCAAGAACGCTGAATATCATATGATTGACTAGCAAAACAATTTCCTTACAAGTCTTGCAGATGGGACAGACATTTGAGACTCTTGCTCTACAATAGTTGCTTCCTTTTTTGTGTATGTGTACAGGCTTACACATGTGTACACAGTCACAGAGTTCATTAGTCAGAACAGTAAAAAAGCCAAATATATTAACAACAGTATTTTTTTTTCATCCAGGATACTTTGCAATTTTCACTTGCTAATTTTCTTCTTTTCATTTGTATCCTGCCATGGTCCTAAAGAAGTTGTAAGAAGATGGAAGGTACCTCTCACTTCCTTTGCTGTGTCGCATTGTAACTACTGAGGTGCAATTCCTTCTTCTCTCTCAGTTTCTTTTTTATTTATTTATTTGTTGGATTGTCATAGCCAGGGATGTTAGCAAAATTATTACAAGGGTTGCATAGTTCAAAGTTTTATCTAAAAGCCAATCCTCCTTTTCTACTGTGATAAAGAAAAGCAAGCAGAAGATATACAGACTTATAGAGTTTTGGAAGACAAAATATTTTTTAGTGTCTGTCATTGTTATCAGAATTGATTTTAAGATGTTAACAAAACTGGCATGATATTTAAATATGAAATGCAGGTTGTTGGACAGAAGACACAGTGTTGTTTTTTTGAAATTAGGGCGGAAACACACAGCAAAGAATAATTTGATGCTGGTTTCTGCTATAGTTTTGTAGAAACCAAATGAGAATCTTTAGAAGTCACCCTTTTGAAGCCTCATTTTTAATTTTTTTTTTCCACAAGGATTTTAAAGTAGATTTTGTAATAAAATTTGACAGATTTCCCTCTAACAAATGCTGATATTAGTATCATATAGAGGAAAAAAGCTGTATCTCTAAATATTCAAGCTTCATTAAAATTATTGAAAACTCAGTTATTATTTTCAGCTATGTAGTTGTCTACTCACTAGCAATATTTGCTAATAAATTTATAAATTCTATTGCCATTTAATTCCTACTTTTTACTGCAGCAAAACTTTCCATAACTTTAGACAGTGTGAGATGCACCATCCATTTCAAAAGCACTGAGACCATTGAAGACACAGCATACGAAGGCATCAACCCATTCTTTTCCTCTGGTCTTTGGTGAGAATTCCTGCAGTTCACAAAAAAGCTTAAAAGCCTCTTCCACCCTAGCAGGATCAACTGGGTCGTGGGACCAAGGGAGGCATTGCTGTGGGTTTAGGATATGAGATACGTGGCTTCACTAGTTTTGCAATTCTCTTCTCAGTGGAAAAGTTGTGGTCTGCAGATGTTGAGTGCAATATTTGTCATGAAGAATCTTTACTGCTACTTTTCTCCCTCTTGACTTCTTTTCCTTCTTTGGGACTTCCTTCTTTCAAAGCTCAGCTAGCTGTGTTCTGTATGTGCACATGATTAATCTCCCACTTTTACTGACTCTACATGCCTGGATGCCAACAGGTCCAAGGATTTCCTTGTACCTCCCCAAGAGTATGTTCTTCATTTTCAGGGTTGAGCAAAGAAAATTTACTGAGAATCATTCAACAATTCAATGAAAATTAATTTAAATATTGAGCCTTATTCTTCATAGCTTTCCTCTTTCCTTCTTCTGGAGTTATATACATGCATTGTAACTGTCTACAGGGCTCAAGTTGTAGACAGTCGAAACACAAATATACTCTAGATATTAGGTTTACTCTTATTCTTGAAATTGAATATTGAAAATCTCAATTGTGAATTGCATAGCATAGCATAGCATAGCATAGCATAGGATAGAATAGGTTTTCATTGAAAAACTCTCTTCCCCCCAGTTTAATAATTAGTGTTAAATAGCAAAGTTCTGCCATGAACTTTTAGAGAAATCTTTTCTATGTGAAGCTAGTCTCATTCCAAAAGGAAATTACCTCTAAAAACTAGCATTTCTATACTAGAAATTATATCTCTGAATTATGAGAAGTATAACATCTTGTATGTGTGAGTTTCACAAGGTCTCATTTCCTTTAACAAAATTAAGAATATCTTTTGAGTGTCTATATCATATGGTACAGTGAGAAGTTTAAAACTTTTTATCTAGACCAGAGAATTAGAAACTGTATACCGTGCAGCTGTGCAGGACACAATTTGTAAATAAGAATCAATATTCCTCTGACATGAACTTCCATAAAGAATTCTTTCTAATCAAATTTTCCATCCCAAATTATTAGGTGGATTCAATACCCAGTCATTGCAATCTCTGTCAGTTGAACAAAACAGCATAATTTTAAAGTAAAAAGATGTATGCTGAACGATTATTAAAAGAACCAAGGACAATCAAGCATTAGCATTTTCTGCAAAAGTGCTATGCAGTGTATTTCTTTTGAAAATGAGGAAGAGAAAATTATTGCTCAAATAGTTTTTAAAGAAATTGATCATATTCATATTCCAGCTGATAGCACTACTAAAGAGTGATGAAGAAACTGAGACCTTTCCTGAAAAATCTCTGGAGCAGTGAAAAGTGTCTCTGATCCCAGACCATACAACGTGGGATTAATTCTTTGCCTATGCTGTTGCAGATTTGATATGGCTGTATTCAGAACTTCCTTCATCCTCCTTCCCCAAAACAATGGTCAATAACCAGTGCAATTTTTCTTAACATAATGTGCAACAAGCTCAGTAGTTAATGATGGTCCCATTTGTAGTTAATGGTGCTCCATAACAGCATCTACCAGCTCATATGCATATATCATTTTTTTTATACTTGAGAATACTTTGACTTTCAGTAGACTCCTGCACTGTGTCTCAGCTTTATCTCTCTGTATCAAAGCAATAAACATTGGCTTTGTACCTACTTTGGGTCTTACAAAGATGGAATCTCTTAGCAGATAGTTATTAAAGGTATTTGTCTGTCACCATTTCTCCAAGACATCTAATTGCATGTTACTTTTAACTTGAATGGAATGAAAGATTTAAGCATTTGCCTAAAATTAAGCATATTTAAATAGATTGCAGGTGAACACCATGAGAGCAAGATACTTTCTCACAGACAGAAATCTTTAAGTTGATTAATGCACATTTTAATTATTTTTCATTTTTTAAAAGAAGCTGGTATTAAATAATACATATTTTACACAGTAATAAGTGAAAAAATAATAAACTTATATTAAGAGATAACAGCAGACACCAATAACTAGTTAATTTTATAAGTGATGCATGTCTGCATGTATAGTGAGGAGCCAAATTAAAAAAAATAAAAAATTTAATACTTTCCATATACTAATGATTTCCTTGTAAAGTAACAAAAAAAAAAATATCTGTAAGGCCTATAAAATTTTAGTGTGAATTGTCTTATTGCACTAGGTGATTGTGAAAAGGAGAAATGGAGGAAGAATGTGTTTATTCTTCACCAGCTTCTTCCTAACTTCCCTTATAGAAATGAAGGAGCTACGTGGATCAGATGGCATTACATCAGTTTTGCAACACAGTTGCTGAACTTGTGAGAGTTCTCATGAAAGCAGATGTGTAGGTAGATGGTGGCTGGCAGTCATTTAATATAAGGTTTTAGAAATTTGTACTTGTCCAAGGGGAAAAATATACAATATCCCTTTTCATAGCCACAGTAACCTATTTCTTACGAATTGTCTTATTTCTTTGCCTTTATAGATGTATTTTTTGTGATTAACAGTACAATTCCTATAAATTATTTTTAAATTAAACATCGTGAGTGAATCAATTTGTCAAAAGAGAAATTGAAATTCTGTATTGTTTCATTTCAATTGGAAGAACATTTATATTCTTATAGAAGACAAAAACATGGATTATTAGCATTTCTGGCATTGTAATTGCATTGTCTCCCCTTGAGTTCCAGTAAATGTTGCCTTTTTACAATACTTTTCATTTTGGCTATTTTTGTCAGGCGCATAATTGCAGAGTCATTCCATTCTACATTTTCTTCAGACATCCCTTGTTTCTGACTGGAAAATAAGGATGGCTTTAATTTTTATTATGGGGTATCCCTAAGGTCTGTGTATTGGAAGTGTTTATAGTTTATAGTTTCCAAACTTCACAGAGCTTTAAGAAAAATAATCCAAAAGCAAAAATAAAACCAAAGAAACTCAGAAGTTTCTCAGATAGCCCCAGAAAGACTATTATCTATGCAAGACTGTTGGCATTCTATTACTGTCATAGTTAAAGCATATAAAATCTAATGCCTATTCATGCAGCACAGAGAAAAACTACTCTGAGAATCTTATGTTAAAAATCAGAGATTAATAAATAGATACAGAATTTTTTCCACCTTCATAGTAGGAAAAAAATGCTTGCATCTGTGTAAGTTTCCAACACAGTTATATCATATTCTGAAAACTGGAAAAAGTTTAAAAAAACCCAATAAAATATATTATTGTGGTAAATAGATAAGACACAAAAATATCAGTTTTAGACAGTCTGAAAAGACATATTTATGGTCCATGGAAATGAACTACCATATGGCATACATATATCAGAAAAGAAATGATGTAAAGTTGTAAAACCATTTCAATAAGGAGACGATTGTCTGAATTAATGTAAAAATATGTTCTGTGGCAGAATATAGAAAGCAAAGACTTTTCTGTCACCTGGCATTGCCACTTAATGACTAATTCAGAATTATATCTATTTCATTCCATTACAATTTATTTTCTTGAAATTTCAGCATTAAAGGAAATGAAAGACAGTTCTTTATACTAAATTTATTTTTGTTTCTTTGTATACATGTATGTTACTGCAAGTATATACATTAATGTAATGTAGGAAATCTGGGTCCAAGATACAGGTTATGTGAAACAGTAAAATAATTGGTCAAAATTATTCTTTTAAATACAAATGATGTTTCATCAGTTTTAGTAAAAAGTTTCTAGAATCCACCAGTTTCATTAAAGACGAGTTAGGACTTCAATCCATCACATTTCATTGTGTTTATCTTATTTGAAGAAATATATTATGGGGTCTTGGTCAGACACTACCTTTTTTTGTTATTATTTATTCACCATAACATCATTTTAAGCATGTAATTATTTTGAGTGATTTAGTATAAGTGACTGTGGCTTATGTCAGTTTCCATTAATCAATGACAAAATGCAAAATTTGCCATTTTCACCATGATCAACCCATTACACTTCTATTTTCTTCAGGGTTGATAGAAGATGTGACTAACTGATTTTTTTTTTTAATGACAAAAACAATTACATTTATGTGACACACAATTTTTATTTTAGAAGTCTCCTGTAACAAAAATAGGGGATATTAGCATTGCTCTAAGTTGGCAGAAAAAAAGTAAAATTATGTGAGCATGAGAAAGCAAGGAGAATAATATCCTAAAGGTAGGGTTCTTAAATGCCAAGTGCCCTTTCTCAGCCTCAACCATTCATTCTGAAAATGGCCTATCAAAAAGGCTTAGAGGGAGCAGTTTAATTACTGTTCCTTTGACATATGTAATATATTTTCAGAAGCAGGCCCATACATTTATTTAAGGCCAAATGTTGTACAACAAAACTGTCCTCAGAGGTATTTCATTCTACCATCCTATTTTTTTCCACCTGGCTTACACTGCTATTTTTTTCAATAACTATGTCGTTTCTAGAGACATTTTAAAATGAGCCTTAAATCATGTTCTCCTTTAACAGCACATAAGCTACCTGAGCAGGGTGGGAGAAAGAGAAAGAACAGTGTAAATAATCACAAAGTTTTTATACTTTTTTCATAAGAAAACAACCACCACCAACTGTATCCTACTACCTGCACACATCCTGCCCTGAACTCAGCTAAAAACCCCTGAAATCCTCTCCTGGATATGTACAAAGGGAACCCAAAGTACTTTCACGCATTTACCTCTTCCCTCCCCTCTCTCAGAATTTACGGTAATACCTTGACTGCTCCTTTAGTTTTCTGAGGTTAAAAAGAAGCCTAAAGCAGGCTGGAAGGACGTTTTGTTAAGCAGACAGATCAGACACAAGCCCTGGAGGTGATGAGCACTTCCAGAGAGGATCCAACTGGCACAAGCCAATTTCTGGAATAGATCTGCAGAGATCTGCAGTAGAAATAGATCCGCAAAAACTTTCTACTGTTGGCACGCACGGAGCAAACTACTGTATGTGCAATGGATGCATGCACGAGAAAGGAGTGGGGACACCTGTTGGTTTGGACAAATTGTTGCGGCAAAACCAGAGTAAAATGGGGATTTGAGAAGTTTATACGGAGGCTAAATTTAAAAAGAAATAAAAGATTAGATAGATACCTTCCCCCCCCCCCCGCCCCCTGCCCCGAACTTAGCAACTATCTAATAATTGTAAATAAATCTGGTGTATTGCCCCCAGCTGACATGCAGATGCTTCTATGACCTAATCCTCACAGCTATTTCTGCAGAATTATTTTTTCATACTAATAGGTTCTATTTATCATATGGTGCTACAAACACATTTGTTTTATCAGCCTCTGTATGAAGGTGAAATTTGTCTCCAAAGCCGGAAAATTCATCAGTTATTTTCTGAGTGCCATAGTGCTGTCTCAGTATTTTGTGTGTGCAGAAAAAAAACATTTAAATAGGCTGTTTTCATTTTAACTTATCCTGCGTAGCCAAAGAGAGTCATGTTGCCAGTAATTAGAACTGCATTCAGTGATACTTACGTCTGAATAAGTTTTATATTGTAATTGCAAAACCTATGGAAAAAAGGGGAAGAAAGCCCAGTATCGCATCTCTTTCCTGTATTCAGATTTGGTGAACTTAATTCAATTGATTTTTTGCTAAATTAAACCAAATATAATTATTTAATATGATTTTAAAATTGAAATTAATCTTTCAAAAAGAAACAGATATGCTTATGTTCTGAATTTAAAAATGCGTTATGGGATTGTTTTCAAATAATAAAAAATAAAGCTAACTGAAAGACAGATTTTCAGTTTGGTGCAAATGAGGGGCAGTTAATATCCATTTCATCTTTTTCTTCATCCATGGAGAACATAATATAATTTTCTTTCTCTCTAGACTGTCTAGCCCAAGAAGAAAAAAATGTTTCTTGTTGTGCTTTTCTTTTTCGGATGTGTGCGATGATTAATCACTGTATGAGTCTAGACCCCATGGTAATCTCTGTCCCTGTTTCTGTCTCTACATTCATCTTTGGCATCATGTGTTTAGTTTTAATACAGTCCGATTGATTTGTTTGCAGCTACAACACTGTTTTCATTCTTTTCCCCTCTGAAACATCTTTATAGCGCAAATACAAACTTGCCCATATTCTCAAGCTGTGTAAAATTGATTTGTGAGAACAGATTGCAAAACTTAAGTGTATGGTAATACGCAGCCAATATCCGCAATGCCTGCATTAAAGATGGTACAGTGGAGTTAAGAAGGATGTGATTTTTTAGGACTTTTCAAAAATTTCCATTACCTTTACTCATTTTCATCCCAATTGTCATGAAAGAAATGGGAATCAAAATAGCTTTGTACGGTATAAATAAAAGTGTCTTTATTGGTTCCCATGTCTCTGTCATACCTCTCTCTCTCTCTCTCCCTCTGTGCATCTGTACCACCTCTCTTCCACTGAGGAGGTGAGGAAAATTAGAACCATAACTGGGTGCTCCAATAGTTTACACTCAGGAAAACAATAGTTGTGGGAGGTCAAAATAATCATACAAAATCTCCAGATCTTTCATTTTGAAATGGCATTGAGTGACCTTTTAATTTGGTTTCGGGGGTTTTTTTAGTCATCTGAAGGGCAGAGAAAATTGCCATTTCCAATCTAAATTTTGGATTGCTTTTTGATGGTTCTTGATGACAACAACTTATTCCTAGCTTTGGCTCTTTATCAGATTGCAAACTGGAAGATGCCCGCCCCTGGTCCATTTAGTGCCCAAAAACCATGCTAAAGAGGTGATTAGCCTTAAGGCTACTAACATGGCTACTGCTGCAAAAAAAGAATCTTAGAAGAATTGGACGATCATGTACCATTTCATTCTTATATGCATTTAATAAGACTGAAGAATGGCACAAAATTTTGACCAATTTTTCCAGTATGCTTTGGGAATAATATGTGAAACTGAATTCCCTAGCAAATCTCAGCCTAAAACTTGTCTCGTACCTAAACTTTTACTGATAAACAAGGACACAAATGGCCGTTTCTAAGAATCCTGAGATTCAGGGGGCTGACTTCTCTCCCCACTCTCTTCTAGCGATATCCGGACTAGAACACCTTACCTAATAAGCACTTCTATTTGCCTCAGGCTATTTATTATTCAGGGCTTCAATACTGTCTCCTTTTGAAGTCAGCATGAGTTTTGCCATGGCCTTCAGAGGAGCCAGCAGGTGAGTAAAAACAACAAAATGAAACGTATGATCAAGTCTGTGGGTAAGTCTTCTGGGACTGGGAACCGGAACCCCTTTCGTTAGTCTTATTCGACGTATTCGAATGCAACTAATATCACTCTTTTGATTTAAAGCAATTTGGCTGTAACTTGTTCAGCACTTACTGCCCTGTTTTTAGCCGTTCTTGTATTGTTTTCTGTGATCTACCTCGATTTTTTTTTTTTCTAATGGAAATATTACTAGAATTTAGAAATGTAGTACTACATTGTAAAATATTTTATTGTATATATAGTATTGCAGGAAAAAAAACTACAGATATTCTTATTTATAAATAAAATATACATGCTCAACAATATTAGAAATAAAGAATCTGCATAATTATTCTGTAGAAATTACGAGGAGAGTGGTCCCAACTAGGCTTAGGTATATAGAAGATATTGAATAATATCTGAATTTAATCTAGATATAAAATCAGCAAGTAGAACCAAATGTCTGAGCAAAAAAGCTTGAACAGCTTGACTGACAGTACTAATCGCAGTCATTAATTTGTGTTGGAAACTATTTTTAAATGCAATATTTCTTTAAAAAAAATTTATTAATAATTTTCTTAATAGTCTTTATATATATATATATATGAGAAATGCTATCATTACATAAAAGTAATATATTTTTTCTCTTTATCTAATTTCCTGAGTGCCAAGTTTAAGTCAACAAAACAAAAGTAAAATCTTGAGTTCCATAGAATAAAAATAAATGTATGATCAATTGAATAGTGTTATGGAAGGAAAGACCTATTCCACTTACTCTGTTGTGTTGGAAAGTTTTAGAACCTTCTGAACCTTCTGTTATTTCCAAAATATGCATGTACATGTAGAAGACTAAGTTCTGACAGTACAGAATGAAAGCACATAGTAAGTCAAAAATATGGTTTTACTAGAGACTGGAGGGCTCCGCTGACCCCATTTGAAACAAACACCTGGCTGCTGCATCTCACATTTATTCCACCATAATCAAAATGTTAAATACTCGTATTAGCTAATTTTTACAAAGCATTTTGAATAACTAATGTAAGCATTATTTTCCTGTTTAGAAATACAGAGAATGGCGTTCTTCAAATACCTATGATCCAAAGTAGATTTTCTTGAAAAAAACAGAGCGCAAGCTACCTGAGCTTCCAAATGCAGTGGTAGTTATACTTAAAAATATCAGACTCTAATTGCACTTTGGGGTTTAGGAGTGTCAAAGGCTTTGTTTCAGCAGTACAAGTTCTGAAGAAAGTCTGGAAATAAACTTATTCTCCTAGGACTAAAGGAAATTCCGAAGTGACTTGAGTTTTATAAATTCTGAAAGCTATTGCTACACCTAATGGAATCAATCTCTAACAAAAAAAAAGAACATAGAGCAAAAAGTGAAAAAGTTCATTTCCATATTTGAGAAGAGAAGGGTATGAAGTAATTAAGCAAACTTTCTTGGCCCAGCTAAAAAGTAGAAATTGCAGTTGTACCAGTTTCTTCACCATTACCTCCTCTCTTGGAAGGCCAAGCCCCTTTGTACAACACTCAGAGTTTTACTGGCAAAAGCACAGCAGAAAAAGACCCCTTGTGGGTTTGGGGGTTGGAGAGAGAGGTATACAGAGAAACATAATGGCTTAGTAAAGATGTAAACAGGATGGGTATTCCTATACTTGAAATTGTCCATGTTTTAATCTTTTATCAAAAGAAATAGTCATGTTTCATTTCCCCTACCACCACACACACTGATTATAGTCATCATTATGAGGAAGATTAATCACATAAATCCTACTACAGAGAGATTACAGGGCAGTTTATAAGACTACAAAGTATAAGATTTGTCCTTCGTGACATGTATAAACCAGTAAATGGAAGGTACAAGGACTGTCTGTGATGAAAGTATGGCTACCAAAATATCTATTTAACAACGGAAAATATTGTAGCAAAAGTATTCCAGAATCTCTCGTGTTTGCCTTGGGTTCTTAGGTATGTCAATGGGATTTGGAACTAACTTGTATCCTGACTGTTCTGTCCCATCTTATTTTATCATAGCAGTTGTCATTTCCTTCTGATGTACAGCAAAATTTTGCTTCAAATATTTTCTTCTGTGAACTCAGTGTATTAAGGCATGATAAACATTATGAATTCTTTGCAAGCTGGCAAATTATCTTAACCTAATTTGTAACAACGTTTGGAAGTCATAAAAAACGAGAATTTGAAGGCAAGTTAGGAGAACAAATGCTGCTCTATTGAAGACATCAGTTCAGCTGCCTCATCTGTGTTAGCTTCCAATGTAATTTCCACAGGCGTCTATCCTTCAGAGCTCTTGTTTATCATGACTACCATGTAATCACAATCGCTAATCACTGGTTGGTCGGTAGGTATCAAGTCAAGCATTGTACATCTCTCAGAACCCATAGAAGATGGTCATACTTCCTATTTCTATCTATGGCAATTAATTATTGTAG
Source organism: Grus americana (assembly GCF_028858705.1). NCBI lineage: Eukaryota > Metazoa > Chordata > Aves > Gruiformes > Gruidae > Grus > Grus americana. Next base: position 38,322,706 of record NC_072855.1, on the reverse strand, counting down.
ATACAGATATGCAACACCAAACAAAAGGAATTATTCCTACATTAAAAAACCTAAAATTAAATCATTATGTAGGAAACTATATATTTCTTTCCAATATTGATAATTCTCAGATGGTATTATTCCAATTCCTACAATTAAAATCAGCAAGCACTTTCACTGTCATGCTTTCCACTAAACCTTTATGGTTTTCATAAAATATACTTACTAGAAACAGTTCTTCAGTTATTCATTAAGACCAGTGAAGTATACAAATTGATTTTGGTGTCCATTTTAACTAAGGGCCTTCAAAACATAGGGGCCTTTGGCATAATATTTAGGATAAAAAAACGCATTTGAAATAAACAGTGACTATGTGAAAATGTACCCACTTGTAATTTCTGTAGTATTTTTTTTTCTTTTTTTTAAATGAAGTTTCTAAATGCTCTTTGTTTCAGGTGATATTTTTTTCTAGATTAGAATACACTTATATGTAAAGAGCACTAAAGATATCTCTTTTCTGCTTATATAAAACTAACACATGCAGGAAAAAATATAGTTAGTGATAGGACATTAGCCAAAAGAAATTGCTGTCCAAAATAATGGTATCTCAATGAAGACAAGTGTATTTTAGTTCTTCTGTCTCCCCAAAACATACCTGGTATTGCTGAAATGTTTCAGTTCTGATAATTTAGTGCCTTTTGCATATTCTTCTAAATAGAATGATTTGGTTTAAATATCAAACTGAAGATATTTTCTTCTTTAATTAAAAAAAAAAAACAAACCAAAAACCAAACAAAAAACCTGCTTAGGATGTCAAAACTATTTGAACTGTTTTAAAAAATATTTTTACTAGAACAATTTATTACTGAGACCACTTTTGCAAAGCAGTTTTATTTTAAGGGCACTTTGATTTTAATGGAACATATCTGTATTGAACTGTCTCCAACCTTACCCCCAAGACATATTTCTTACTGTACCAGCTAGAGAAATTGGATCACTCCACAGAGATTTTTGGCTCATTCAGTATTGAGAGACCTGTGTTTTGCCCATTTCCCTCTCCTGAACTTCACCCACCTGTTTGAATACAAGCCATGAAGATGTATGAGTACAGTGTCTTCAGGCTCTAAAAATATTTAATTCCACTGTACACTGGCTTTCTTTACGTGGGCTAGTGACCAGTAGGATCACCAGTAACATCTTGTTTTAGAGGAAAGAGTAAAAAGAAGAATATTCTTTGCATATTTGCTTTTTCAAGACACTTCTCGGAAGCAATACGAAAGTTATTATCAATTACCTAATTATAAGGGGTACCCACAGAATAAAGATAATCATTAAACAAATCCAATTATCTTTGCACAAAGCTTTCAAAAACGTTCTCTGATTAAATGTTTATTTATGCCACAGAACCATCTCTTTGTAACAATAACTGAAAAGTTTATCAGGAAATTTCGTACAAAGCCCCATTGACTTCTAAAGTTTTTATGGTTTGTTTTTGGGTTTTAGAGGAATTAGAAGTGTAAATTGAAAATTAATAATATCAATGTCTTAGACTCACGTTCCTAGTAACATGTCTTTGTGACACTGGCTTTCCTTCAGTGAATTCTTTATCACATGCAAATTATGAGTGGTCACATGGTGCTGAGATACAATGATGTTTTCTTCCCACATTCCAGCTAGGAATCCCTCTTTGTGCCTGTATAATATGAAATATTGATTACAATACCTTACCTTTCATTGAAGAACTGTAAATTAAAATGTTATCATACTGAACTGACAAATCAATGCTTGTTTCATCATTACTTAGAGGATACAGATTCCATTTACATTTAGAAGCAATAATTATCTTTAAAGAACAGATTAATGAAGGTAGAATTATCTTTTTCTTTAAAGATGTTAATTTTTTTTTCAAGAGTTAAACATGAGTGTAAAGTATGTGATTAATTTTATAGACCTCCTGCATAGGACATTAAACCACTTTGATATAAAGAGATGGGAATTTACTAATGCTCTTCAGATTATGTCAATAAACAAATAGTTATTGGAAGTTTTCTAAGGAAATCATGTAAAAGTCAGTCTGAAAGACAGTATCCTCTGAACATCATGTTGTAGTAACTTTTCAGTTTGCTCAGTCAAAACTGGAATCAAACCAGCTCAAACTATAAAAATGCAGTCCTGAACGAACTGCTGTAACTTCCAGTGGTAACTTCAGAGGGTGGCGAAGTCTCAAAAGGATCACGGAAAATAGAAATATTTTAATGGGCTTCTAGACTTTCTAGAATTCATCCTAATTATTTTTGATGTTTTATATCAAAAGAACAACAAGTGGTTGTTTTCTGAAAGGAAAGGTTCCAGTGGCTTGAATATTTACAGAATATTTCAAGAAGGGAAAATTTATTAGCCAGTCAACATTTTTCTTGAGGTTTCATTTCAAACCTTTCTTCCTAATATGGAAACCAAGAAGTTAGACACTTCTAAACACTTACAGAGTTAATCTATTTAGCCTAGCATCTTAGATGGTGATTTCACTTCACTGCACAAAAAAAAAAAAAAAAAGAAACAAAAACATGAGGTGATTTTAAATTCTCCGACTAGGCCTGGTTACGTGCCAAGATGAAGGCCAGCCAAAACCTCTATTACAGGATAAATTTTTACATATAGAGGTGTCCAAAAGAGAAGCCTGATATTCCAAGAATTGTCAGCATCTGGCCTATACTTTTTTTTTTCATGCATTTTTGTTTGTGGTGGTGGTGTCACATTAATTCACAATGCAGCATTAAAAAAAAAAGAAAAAAATAAGTTGTGGTTCATGTGCTGCTATTCTTCTCATTAGAGCATGAATATCCATGGAAATACCTCATGTCATCAAATATTTCTGTTCTTTTGCTTCTTCCTTCAGGCAATATTTTGCATTATCATCCAGATGATTGTTTGGAAAGTTGTAATATGGATTTCATCTCAATCTGATTGACTAAACCCCAGCTCATATGGCACTATTTCCTAGAGCCAGAATTTAATCAGAGTGACTTGATAAATGTCTACTTCAGAGTTTTTTCCCACGAGAAATGTTTTGTACTGATAACAAGACCATTTCATACATATTTGCACAACCAAATGAATTGTATTGATTAACAACACTTAATACCTATTCAAGCAACCATTACAGTGGGCATTTTAATTTTCTAATTTTAAATCTTTTATATTTGAATATTCAAGTCAATAGTCAATCTTATTGGCAATGCATATTATTTTTGGCCACAGCTTAGAATACTGAACTACTTAAAGAGGTGCTACCTCTTGGGATTGAGATTGGCATCACCAGCTTCCTAATAAATATTCAACTGTGGACACAAAGCATTTTCTCAAACCTGCAGGGTCCCTGTTGTGCTGAATGTTTCATATAAATATGGCTGAATGCACTAAAACTTTGTCATGGTGAATATTATCAAGGAATTCAATTTACATCTGATCTATAACTTTTTCAGTGTGCTTTGGTTCGTTTACTCCATCAATTAGCAAACATAATATTTGGCTACATCAGTTTCAGTAATTTCAGCACATAGGCAAATGTAAATCAAGTTAAATATGGCACAAAGACTCTAAACCCAGGACTTCATCATCTCTGTCCAATTAAGTGGTGACTCCAAAAGCCATGGATCGGCATGTTTCATCAAAAACTAGAACTGAACTGGTACAAGCCAAACATAACACTCAGTACTGCTGACATGAAACTAACTACTTTCTGGGGCAATTTACAAAGCAGCAAATGAAACAAACTCTTAGACTTATAAAACTTCAAAAATTTGTGTTTACCCACTAAATCACCAATAATTAAAAAAAACCCAAACCACCACATTAAAAACACATTAGAAAAACTTTTAAACCATCCTATGTTTTTATATACTATTTTTGACATCCCAGAATAGGTACTAATCTCTGAATACTTATGTGTTTTGGGATACTCTCAATTTCTCTTTTTAATCAATTCTGTTTTTCTCAGTTCTATTTTGCTGTCTTCCAACACTTGTACAGGCAGGGAATGTGGAACTCCTACCAAGTAAGCATCCTAAATCCAAGGCCATGGTATCATGCTGCTGTCTTTCCTTCAATAACACTGTATATCAGTGTTCCTAAGAGAGCAGAAAAGGTTAGAACATGGTAGAATGAGAGGGCAGTTTCCCTGAGTACTCACAAGTGATTGTATGAGACAAAACTAGATTTTCTGAACTGCTTGCAGTGTAATGTAAAATGTTGGGGTTTTTTAGTGAATCCCCAACACTCTTAACGATGTTGTACTAAAGCTGATTTTGCAGTAACGTCCGACTAGACCGGCAGCAGCGGAGTGGATGTCTCGTTCACTGGTGAGTAGTCATGGCAACACGGAGCTGACTCACACTAAGGACTACATAGAGCAATAGTGACAAAGCTGATGTCACAGCCCTTGACCACTGCGAGGCAACTTCTGATTTGGACTGGTGCAGGTTATGGAAATGGTGTAGCACATGACAGCAGTATGCAATTGGATCTGTGACTTGGGATCTTTCAGGAACAGGGGCCACGATGGGCATAAACATCACTGGTGGTATGTGGATACCCCAAACATACAAAAATAATTCTGCGTGCATAAGGCAGCTGAGCAGTAACAAGCATTCCTGTTCTCTGAAAAAGTCTTTTGGCTGGTAGGCAATGCATACCATTGTTTCTTTTTATTCTGTGGAAAGATAGGCTTCTTTTTCTGTTTTAGAACCCAAGAGAAAAAAATTAAAGCTGGTTAGAAAACTATGGACATACAGGCCACATTAATTACATTGTTACTCGTGCTAATCATTCCCTACAACAGAGCAGGCATCAAAACTTTATTAATGAGTTAACTTTTCTATTAGTAAAAGCTGAGTACTGTGATGCTGTAAGATGAGAATCCATCCTTCAGAATAGAACTGGGGATCCCACTCTAAGTTCCCGTGATCTTTATATGTGTATGGAGAATAACAGTGAAAAATGCATGCTGATTGGACAGACAGGTAAAATCAGTACTCTTAGTATGCAGCCGATAGGTAGCAACTAGGAAAGGATGAAGGCAGAGCAGTGTCTTGAATCCTTTCTTTCACTTACCTTACCGAAAACTCCATGGAAGCAGCCCCAACCGTTGATCTGAAGCCTCTTTGAAAATCAGGCATCGTTGTCTTTGCTTTAAAAAATGGAGCAGAGCTCATTCTCTTCTTCCAAAATATAGCAGGTCATGGTGGCATCTTGTTACACAGTGATTATACCACTTAGGAAGAAGGCAACCCATACTCAATTGCCTCCCTGTAAGGAGGACACAAACCTCAAATCTTCACCTTCTGGGAGACTACAATATAGAAGCCACTATTTGCTGTTCTGGATGCAGAAATATAAAACACTTACAAGGTCTTTTGTGGAACTTTTATCACTGTGCAGCAAAGCAAAGAATTCAGTCTTCACTGAAGATAATCATGAATAGGAAGAAAGGGAATAAGAAAGGCTGCCAGATGGCCGTGCCACTTACCAGTCAGGGCACTTGGATGGGACAGAGGACATTTAGTTTCTGGAATTACTTTTCTCTTTTGTATGAAACCATGACTGCACACGATGGCTGACACTTACTTTTGAAAGGAGCCCAGTCCTTTCAGTGAGTGTTCGGTGAGCTTTGTGGCTGCTTAGCCAGTGCGAGACTGCCATAACTCTCTTGGGGGCAGTTAAGGACAGGGACACATCACTCCTGACTCAGTGCAGTGTTGGTCTGAGCTAATCACTCCACCTTCTGTGCCTGCCAGAATAGATTTGAATCTGTTCTGCATGAGCATGAACAGAAATCTGGGGTGTCTCTGGGGTGGAAAGAGTCCTTTTGTCTGCAAAGACATTTAAATCACGCTTTAAAGTAACAGGATAACGTACACCATATGGAGCTTTACAAGAGCTCCTTCACTCCTCATTCGTTATAAGTATTGATATTTTTGCACACGAAAATACACTAAGGAGAAACACTCCACCTTCTTGTGTAATCCTGGAGTGGGGAAAGCCAAAATCATATTATCTTTATCTTGCAGGTATTTCAGTCAATTTAAATATAATGTGTGGCACCTAGCCTGAAGTAGCTGGTTCTACCACAGAACAGCCACATTTCAATCCTATGCTCTCTACTCAGGAGGCTTTCCAGTAAATTAAAAGTTTAAAAAAGCAAACAGAAAAAGAAAACAAGTGGTTCCTGCCTGAGAGTAGGAAATCATTAATTCCTGCTATTGGGCTACATCTCCAAAGCCACTTAAATTGTATTGTATAAAGTTATGCAGCAGTTTAGTATCTGTGCCTTGGCAACAGCCCTTGTTGCGTGATTCAGGTGATTATGTTGCCACGTTTGGATCTCATTATCATTTGGGCAATCTTTACCATTTCTAGCTTGTTTCCATTTCTTCCATCATAATAAATTATGAAAAATCCCCTCTGTGTCTTCATTAAATGGCTTCTATTCAAATTGGCCTCTGTAGGTTAATGAGGGCTCTAAATATGCTTCAAATGGACCTAGAGTTCATAGGTTGTTGATTTATTATTTTCCCGTGACAGAACACTGCACTAAAAGCTATTTCCTTTCATTTATCTGATGTACTATCTTCACAGTCATTATGCAAAATACAGCAAGATGTACTCTCTGAAATTAGAGATATTTCTTCATTTCCAACTATGCATGAATGTGCACATGTATTAAGAACACTATGAGATTCATTTTGAAGGTCTTAGAATCATGATGTATAGCGTCAAAACAGTCTGCAATCCCATAAGCTATTATTTCCATGGGAGATAATGGCTTTTGGCCATGAAAACTCTTGGGACAAAACTGACTATGGGAATGAAATTTAAATTGTGCCATGATGGCATATGTTGCGCCTAGATGTCTGCACATCTTCAGTATAGTAGACGAAAAGACTATTAAGTAATTCAACAGTGAATAAAATAGAAGTCTGTCAGAGCTTCTCTCTACATTCATTGCTTAAGACAGAATCAATCAATAACATATTCTCACATTTTAATATTTATATTGGACTCTTTCTGAAAATAATGTGTGCGCACAATTTCCCTCCAGAAGTATGAAACAATTAAGGAGCTGAGATTGAAAAAAAAAATTTCTGAAATCTTAGATAGTTTAATTATACTATGCCATGGTTTTAACAGAACTTTTCTACATTTATCAGACCACTCTCTACATTTTAGAGCTATTATTTGGATTTCCCATTATTAATCTTTCTTATCTTGATGAAATAAGTTTATATAAGCACAGCTTCTAGAGCCACCCATCTCCCTCTCTTTCTGAAATTCTTCTAGAAACTTTCCTATGTAAAAATTTAATATTTGTTTGCAGTAGCTTCAAGGCATTATGTACAGTTCTTGCTAAGACTTCATGTACAATATGAGTGAGATTTTTTTTAATTGAATGTCCAACATTTAGCTCTGGTTCTATAAGATGATCCATAAAAGAAACTGTTTATATGCACTTATACCCTTTCAGTAACCAAAGGGAGTAGTGTTCTGACAAAATAAGTCAAGGTTAGGTCATTGAGAGGCCATTGACACAAAATGGAACTATTTTAAGTTTCTGTTACACCTTTGCAGGGCAATCAGTATCTCCTCGCTGGTTTTAGGTATATTCTACAGACTCCGAAATCATAACTGCTGCTATGTGTTGACAGAGTTGCCTACGAGGGGAAGGGGATTATTTGGTGGGGTGGTTAGTTTTTTGAGAGCCCACTGGTGTCCCAGCCTTAGTGATTGCTGTACTCAAAACCACAGCATAAATTCCTTTTTCAGGTGTATCCTGATTACCTCATATGAACTTTTTGACACAAGTCATTCAAACAAATATATTTTGTTTTACTGCTAAAGCAGAGGGTCTGCATGGATGTCTCTTTTATGTGTTTATATGTTAAGTTCTTAAATCACTTAAGAACTTAGGCTGAATGCTCTCTTAATGTCTGCATTTCAAATAAGTTTCTCTGAATATACTTTTTCTCCAATATTCAGTGGAAAGAAGCCCAACTTTAGCAGAATAGCATAATCCTGTACAGGATATCTAGATGTCTTCAGAGTAATAACAGCATAAAATGCAAAAGATTTGCAAGCTATAAGCTGTATTGGGGCAGAAGGATCTCCCTGTATGCAGAGTTTACTTCTCCTCTTTCTCGTCTTTGCTTCATAATTTTCTTCTCAATTATTGTCTGTTCCTGGAACAGCGCCCCAATCCCTCTGTGCCAAGTGACCTTCTTTTATTCTGTATCTCTCTTCTTTTCACCGCGTTTCTTTCCGCCGATCTCCTTACCTCAATATCTGGGGCATGGGCTTGAGTACTCTGTACACCATATGTAGCGACATTTTCTTTGCCAGAATTCAGTCTATACACTTCTCACTAGTGCTCACTAGAAATAATGTTCCAGAAAAGGAAAACAATGTTATAGATGATTAAAAAAAAAAAAAATTAGAAGGACATGTATCAACGGTCTTTTAGAATCTTCTATCCATATATATTATATCACACTTAGTAATAATCTGTTATTTATTAATTTTTCATGTTGTCATTCCAATAACATAGCAACAATTTCATTTCCGTTTCATAACCTGTACAGTAACAATACTTATGTGAACAATACTTTGCAAGAACTTAAAACCAGTTTTACATTCAATGCTGGATTTGTTTTAATCAGACACAGAAAAAAATCTGCATATTACATTCAGACAGTTTACAGAGCAAGATGTTATTATTCCTGACTGGTATTAACTTGAAGTTTCTTGAAAAATAAATTGTAGGTGAAAAGTATCAACCTTCTTAATCCTGGTCTCATTAGCAGATGAAAATTTTAAGAAGTCACTCTTTTGCTTGTAGTGCTTTTGCACGGCAAACCCCTGCAGTAAGAAATCACCAAGTGTTTGAGGCAACCCTTTAAAATCTTTTCTCATTAAATAGTGCTGTCATTTTTAAAGATGGCATTTTGTGCTAATGAAATTACTGACCAGATGTCATGCAGAGTGCAAAAACCCAAACAAACATTGCAACAGATGAATAATAGTAGCTTTTCTATTAAAAACAATTAATAAGGTTCCTAGGTGTTGAGAAGGAAATGGTAAACATATAAAATTAAAAATAGTTAAATCATACACTGTTTGGTTGGTCTGTAACTTTGTTACACTTCAGAGAAGGTCAAGGACAAAAAGATGTACTTGGTCTAGTAAAAACATTAATTTAAAAACAGTTACACCTAGACTGCGATTTTGGTTTTGTTTCTTGTTTTGTTTTTTGGTTGTGGTTTGGTTTGGTTTGTTTGGTTTTGGGTGGGGTTTTTTTGACAAAACTGCCTTCTATTTTTGCTTTTAGTATTTTCCATCTAGTTTTAAGGAAGACACGCACCAGTAGTTACAGCATTGCCTGTCAAGGCAACAGTTGAATGATCTGGGTGCAACAGAACAAACTAATTTTGGTATGGCAAAGTTCAAGACAGTTAATAGCGAGCTGGATTTCAGGTGCAAAGTGGTGTTTATTCTCTGAGAGATTGGTTGGGGCTGGAAGGCAAGACGTTTAAAGAACCATCCTGAGAAAACGCTATTTTACTGGCAAGATTTGAGACCACGTTTTCAAACAAGAGCTCTGCTAACTGTTTGTTCAAGTGTATCGTGTACTCCTTGTTTCTGACGGGCTAGCAGGGAGGTAGTAGGAAACCATAAAGTATTTTCTTTTCCCTAAAATTTGCTTCATGCAGTTATCTTTTCCCTTCCCTGCAACTTATCTCTGTCTGATGAAGATGATGGGTCAGAACACTGGTGTGCACTGCACAGGACATCTGTAGCTACACCATGTCTCTCAGGACGACAAAGAAAAGTGATGGAAAAAAACCTGAATAGTGCATGAGGAACTAGAGCTGCCAGTTAGCAAACAATTTGCACTAATGAAATCTTGCCCCTAAATCAGGGTTGCAGACAGATGTCTCGGCTCATTCAGCATTCAGAGCGTGTATCTAATAGTGCCACTTTGGACCTGTGGACTGCTTCAGCCTTAAATGTCTAACACACTCATTTACAATCCAAATTATTGTTCAAGGTCCCTTTTCACTTAAGAGTACTACTGCTTCTTTTCTGTGAGGAGTCTTGATAGGACTTTCTGGCAGGCCTTGTGTGAGCCTTTCTTCTTGCATACATATGAGCATCTTCTTAGGATCTGAGCCTGCTGCTCCAATGTTTCAGTAGTCTTCCACTGAAACTGTCAAAGCCACAAGTGTTCCTTTTAGATTAGCTGTATTTCGCTTTGACATACCCAGATTCACATACTACAACTGGAGACACTTGGAGATAAAGAATACCCATACAGCCCACTCCCTACACTGAGTTTCAGTCTCTCTGTTTTAGGAACAGAAAACAGTGAGTGGCTTGGACCTTCACAGTGAGCAGCAACGACCAGTATGTGTTACACAGAGAGGCTAATTAGAGCGGAAGGCTGCCAGAAAGACATCCGCTTAACAGCTTTCTTAGCTGAGCTAACTCTGGTGAGACAGTGTACTTGGGATTTTTGGTTTACAGCAGAAGCAACCTGGGTAATGTGAGTGATGGCTTCCTGTTTGTCTGAATTATCTGTTTGCTAAATATATGTTCCCCAAATTGTTTTGATTATGTTCCAAATTTGCATTTCTCATCTGAGGGAGGTTATAGGAAGAATCCTAAAATGCACATATTACCTCATCATACTCATTTTTATTTTTGCCAGAAAAACAGATATTAACCATGCAGCAAAGGACCCCAGGAAACACTGTTACAATACAGAAGAAACTCACGCTTTGGACCATAGCGAAAGATATACCAAACAGAAATTGATTGCAAAATGATTCTTCAAGTAGATTAAAAATTTTGGGGATTGGTGTAGTTTCTTTAGCGAGGACTCTTCATATCACATAATTTGAGAAATTGTTTAGATTCCAATAACTAAATTAGTGTTTGGTCAGCACATCCTTCACTGAGGCAGGTTTTATTAAGTTATGTAAATATGGATATAAATGCAGGTTTTTCTCATGGTGTCTTAGTGATTTAGCCATCCCTGCGCATTTGAATCCATTTGCTTTTCTGTAATAGCTTCTAGTTTCATTAATTGTTCTTTAATAATACAGAGATTTACAATGATGCTTTGTGAAACTGTCAGAGCGAAGACACTTGTTTGCTTACAGCACTGATGTGACCCATAGCTTTTCTAACTAGATGATATGTAAATATGTTTCTTGTACAGTTTTCTTTTGCCATCATTTCAGTTCTAATTTCTCTCCTTGACTTAGCCAAAATTGTTTGGAAAGCCCTAGAAGGACTCATTAGCCCCTGCATTACATGTATAATTTGTTGACGCTTCCTTCAGTGTCACAAGGAGCTATCTGCAAACAGTCGATGTAGTGTTACTAGCCTCAAGCAGAATCTCATCCGATAGTTGCCAATCTCCTAATTTGTGTTTTACTGAGAAGGAGACGCTAAAGATTTTGATTAGTTGGATTTATGCTTCGGTATCACACTGTTGTCTGCTCTTAGCTGTTTAGAGCTGATGACACAGCTCATGGAACTCCAGATTCATTGTAATTCACTGACAGCTCAGCTGCCTGGGTACCTGCAGGACAGTATGCTTCTGGTCATATTCCCATTTTTGAGAAAGATTTATGTCATCTAAACAACTGTGTGTTTGCCGCATGTTTCAAAGTTTCTGTATTCTTCCCTTATGTTGTAGTTCTTGGATCCTCTGTTAAACTCAGAATCTTGTTTATGAGAGAGGGAGGTCCACCTTATATATAAAAACGAAGCCAATATTTTATTGTTAGCATAAAGGAAATCTTAACAGTCTGCTTCAGGAATCATTGTAAGTCTAGATCTAATTATTACAGAAAATGAAAGAATCATAATGCAGTAAGAGTACTTAAGTACAGGAAAGGTTGCAATAATATCAGTAATACAATTAAAATTGTAACCCATACACTTAGTTTCTATTTCTTTTCCTGGTGTTATGGTCACCCTTCCACTACTCCTCTGGGTACGAAGGCCAGTGGTTTCATGCTGATGTTGCTGGTCGGGTGGGGTTATGACAAGTCAGCATCTGGAGTCCTTTGCCAGGAGGAATACAACATTCTTGTTAATGATTTCTTCTCTTTTTTTTTTTTTTTCTTCCCCCTTTCCACTTCGGGTCATTTATACATGTTTGCTAGCATGCAAACACATTGCTCTTTCTTCAATAGTCCACAGATTCAGGTTACATCCAAATTTTCTCTATATGGTGCCCTTTATATGGGTTAGATACTATTTCTTTGTTCTCTTTTCACCCCCAGAACCAGTTATGTCCAGCTCTAGCTCTGTAGTTTTTTTCACTGACCACTAGTGAGTCTAGTCCAGTGTCAAGCTTGTATCCCATCACTTATCACCCCATGTTTTATTCATTCGCACCACAGCCTGGGTCTTCTCAATGCTCCCCAAGTGATACATCTCCACGCTACCTCATTGTGTTAGTGGTAAATATCTCTTTCTACCTACAACAACCTTTTTGCTACCTCTATGTGTATAAAACTATGGCTGTACCATACGCAGCTAAACAAAAGTAAAAGAAATTAACCTTAGACACTTGATCAATTAGAGAAATTGCTGTCACAGCTAAGCCAAGTGAAATGAAGCTGTGGGCAGGTCAAGAGAATTTCACACAGAACAAGCCTGACAAAAAAAGAAAAAGTCTTTCCCTTCTCAGTATTTCCTTGTTTATTATCCTCCACCCTGGTCTTCTGTAAAGATGGATGAACAGCAAGTTTGTAACCTCTGCAAAAGACCTTGATTCTGCATCAAGGAAAATCCCACAGGGCATTTCTTCTTTGTCCTTTCTCCTTCTTGTAGGAGAAATAAATAAAATAGCTCCCCAAAAGATCACGAGAGTCAATGCTGCAGAGCTGCCCTAGCCTCCCACCCCAAAGAGGGCAGGGTAGATTGCGTGACAATCTACATTTAAACTTGCTATAGTTTCCAGGTTCCGCTCAGACTAGCAGTTGACACCAGCCTAAACCCCTATAAACTTTCCAAACACTCCTGGCTAATTTACTTACCAGTTACTGCAATATGTTAACATTATTAAATATTATAGGGTCAGTGCAAAAATTGTTTCTGAAGCAAGTCTAGAATTATTTACTTCCTTATGATATATCACAGCAACCGACCACGCTGGGCATTTTAAAATATTCAGTATGAAAATTTGTCTACTAAATTACATTTGTTCTACCTTTATTTATCTTTTGAAATGTAAATCAACATCTGAAGGTTAATGTGATATTTTCATACCTCAGTACTTTTGTTCCATAATATATATAAAGACAAAAACAACATTAAAATAATGTCTGAATTACAAGTATGATTGTATCGGTCTTTGGAACAATGTAAAATTGGCCACCAAATCTAGCTAATATCTATCTTGAATAAAATAAAAATAAATAATTAGCATATTTGAAAGTGAGCAATATACTTTTTTTTGTTGAACTTATGGTTTGAAAATTAAAAAGCAGCAATCTTAATAAATGTCGTATAAATTAAAACTTATGTATAAAAAGTAGTTTCCCTTCTCTTTTGTGTAAATGTGACCTTTTGGAAGAGGGATACTTAAATTTTACTGATCTTAGAATCATGTGATTTAAAAACAGCATTACTGGTATGAAGCCAGATTTTAAAACCAAAGTTCATGGCAAACTCTAGTCTAGGGAATGTTTACTACTGTCCATAAAAAAATTACTGTGTTATTGGCTCTGCTTTCTTGTTTGCATTAAAGATCAGGTAAACTGCATAAAGATATTTCTGTGTTTGCAGTAGACAAAATGAGATTGTTCATAGGTATTCAGCATTTGAATGGAAAGAAATGTAATCCGTGGGACTATTTCCATTCGGGTTTGAATTGCTATCAGCGATGCCATCCTATACACCAGGACAGCCGCTTTCTTCTGCTCAAGCCTTCCTATTTGCACGATGATCTGATAATTTCTCTGCTTTTTCAGTACTTCAGCAATTGGATCAGCCTAGAATTGAAGAGAACCATCTGACAAGTTTTATACAGATATTTTTATAATGAGGTATTGTTGTGAACTCCAGTCTTACAATAACTTTGCTAGGTAACTATTTAGCAACATTTTTGGGGGGTTTGCTGCACTGTACTTGGACCAGTAAGCAAGAGAGGTTACTTTGACAGACATTTTGTCACTTATCAATAAGATGTGGTTTAGTCTTTTTCAGTTAATTTACTGAACAAATTAAACATTATCCTGTAATAGTAGGTTTTTTAATTCAGAACATATTTTGATTTTAAAGATGTACGAACAAAAGTGAAAGAAGTTTTAGGACATCTACTTTGAAAAAGAATTTGTGTTGTTTGTTTGTGATTCATGACAAAGTGACTTGAAATGCTTCTAATCCTATTTTTCATTTGTCTTAAGGAAACAAGACCATAATATACCTCAGCGGTGTAAGGTGGGAATGAAATATTACTAATAGGAAATTGAGCATAGCATTATAAACTGCTCTTGTGGCTGATCAAAAAGCTGCTATTTTTTTGAATTATTACAGAGAAACAGAGGATACAGATTGGGTTTTAGATGCCCAGATTTTTCTTTCTAATTCATGTTCTGTAAAGAAATGAGTCTAGTGATAGTGGCTGATATAATTGACAGATGTCTATAGAATATGCTGAGGTAGGAACAATCCATTAAACTCTTACAGACTGTCTGTCTTTAAAGATGAGAAGACACTAGTAAACCTCAAAGCTTATTTAGTCTGTTGTTTTCAGCCCTGATCCCTAGTTCTGTGAAACCCATGAGCATAACTCCACTAATTTTAACAGACATGGGTATTTTGTGACTGATTAGCAACAGCAAGCGGTGGTATGGGGTGGGTGGGATGAGCTTTGACAAAAGGAAGAGGCTGGAAACTCCTGCCCAACCACCTGCCAATTCCTTTCCTGTCTCATCTCTGCAACCTGCTGATTCTCCTTCCTGAAGCCCTCAATACACACTTAAGAGCTTTTATCTTGCTGCTGTGCATGTTTAGTGCAGTTATGACACACAATCTGTTATGCTTAAACTAAAATAAGCGACAATCCATCGCAGTGAAACATTTGTAAGTTATTCTCAACTTTGGAAAGATTTAAAAACAGCATTTGTAAAGTGCTTAGTCTCTTGTTGCACCCTCCAACCCTTAATATGGATTTCTTCCCTGAATACTTTTTATATCATTAATAAATAGATTTTTTCCTATATACTTTTTATATTGTTTACATTACTTTTCACTGCAGTTTAATATTGGAGCCATCACATTTTATAGCCCTATAAAGTTATAAAGGCTATACCAATTTCTAACATAATATTTTTTATGGAAATGACAAAGATTTTCCATGAAGTCAGCCTTCTAAAAAGGCCTGTAGTGCTGCTCTCCACAGACGGTAATAATAGCAATAATATTTATTTAGTACCTTTCATCTAAGATTGGCAAATATTTTGCATGAAGTCCTAGCTCTATGTTTGCTTTAGACTATGCCACTGCATATTGTCTCAGCAGGAGTATGAAGGTAAATCAGAGTACTGCTTTTATAGGTGCTATACCCATTATGAGAATGCAAATGATACCCCCTTTGCAGAGATTTGGTCATCAGCAGTAGCAGACATCTTCCTTTTCTCATTATAAAAAGTGGGGGCGGGGGGGGGGGGGGATGGCACTGAATACTGACACACCATGATTTACTTACAGTTCTTTTGGGACCCACATGCTTTTTGCTTTTTTTTTTTTTTTTTTTTTCCAATTACTTGCGTTTCTATTGTGCTGCAAGGTAAATAGATATTTTTCTACTTTTCTGAGGGGAAAATTGAACTGCAAGAATTAAGGTGATCATGTCAGTTCATATCAGCAGTGAGGGAGGGTTTGAGGTAGAATACATTGTTCCAAATGAATAGTTCTTCATTTTAATGATTTGATCAGTATCTTCAGAGTGTGAGTCATTTAACTTTGGTGTGTATTGGAAAGGCATACATTCACCCGATTTGGCAACACTTCATATAGTGTAATTTTCTTCTGCATACAGCACGGAACTTGAAATAACCTGGTTATGACAAAAAACATTTGACAAACAAAAATATTCTATCTCGTCTTAGAATGGCTTTCCAAAATTTCTCCACTGCCAGTTATTTATTAATAACTTTTTTCTCTTCCAATCAAATGAAAATTATTTACTTATCAGAGACAACCCGATACTATCAGTTTTTTCATGGTATGTTGGAATGCTTTGGTCAAAACAGGTTACATTTTAGCAGCTTTAATTCTAGTAAGCCTTGATGATGTTCAGTTTTTTTTAAGATATAAAATTGGGAAGAAATCTCATGCAGTATTTGCAATTTCACTTCTTCCAGATAGCCCAAGTTTGTCCTGCAAGCCAAAAGCTTCAGATCTCCTGAACGCAATCAGAATGTTGCTGCTGACTTGGTTTTGCAAGAATTTAATCCTTTTGTAGTGTGCAAATAAGAATGCAGTGCTGAAATATCCAGAAGAACCACTTCAAGCTGTTGTATTAGTAATATCAACTTATTACCATGGAAATGTCACTCTTCTGGGATTTAACTTTGAATATTAGAAATTATAGTCTGTATTGTGAAAGAAAGAACTGCTTTTTTTAAGATTTTTATTTTATATACTTAACATAGGTAAAATGACAAATAAAACCAAAGACCGGTAAGATGATTGATGCTGTTCCAAGTATATGTTTGAGTTTCCCCCTCCCACTTAGTGTTTTCTTACAAAATTGTACAGAAGTTCTTTGAACAGCATTTTGATTGCTAGGGCTATTATGTGAATGCTCAGAAAATATTCAGTTTATTTCACTTACTGTCAGGACTAGAATTTTTTTCTTCTTCTTCTTCTTTTTATAAAAAAAGCTAAAAATATGATTTGGACTCTTGTCAGTCCTTACTCGATAATTGGTATCATCTCTTCACCAGTTCTTCAGCTCTAGACATAGCTGCCAAGATCGTTTTCCTCTTTACCTGACATATTACTGCCTCGTATTTTAGTCTCTTCTTACTTGTTTGTTTTCCCACCGCAGCCTCGCAGCCCGGTGAGTACGGCATTACCATGATTTGTAACAGCCCACAGGCTTTGTGCCAAGTTAACACCACAGACTTCAAGCCTGTGTGGACCTTCCTGGAGACTGTTTTAGCTTGCAGTACCAGTTATCTAACGACCTATTGTCTCCTCTGGTTTAGCTTTGCTTAGTCTGGTACAACTGTGCATCTGTTATTATGTATACTATGGCTAATACGGTAATAACCAGTTACTGGCTAGAATGAGCTATCTATGGCCCCAGCATAAAATGCGGTGTAGAGGACTGCATGCATGGGAAGATAAAAGAGGCCTTTTAAAGTGCACGCACAGGATGATAGCAGAAGCCACAGGGCTATAAACAACTCAGCCAGGGTCAGTTACTGGTCGTAAAATGACCTCAGCCTTGGGAGCTTGGCAAAATCAGTGTTAGAGGTAACTAGGAGAACAAAGAACAAGTATCCAACATATGTAACACACGTATAGTAAATTCAGACACAGTGTGGATTTGCAGGAAAAGGAGGAAAGGACAAAGTGTAAAGTAGCATGCTAGAAAACATATCAAAATTATGCCAAGAGGATCCGAGAGTCAGGACAGATAAAGGGCAAACATTAATACCTTACAGTGAAGGATTTGGGGTGCTGAAGACTTGCTGTAAAACTCCCTCCTTATATTGAAGGTGTTGACTTTAGGACTCAGGAGTGCAGTGGAAGGCTGAACGTACCACCAGCGAAAGGAGTAGGTACTAGAAAGTTTGTGTATACATCATTTTAACAGTGTATAATCTGAACTAATAATAATTCTTCCATTAGACTGGTAAGACTTTAATGAGAGTAACAGTGAATTATTGGGTTTGTATATATGGTGTGATCCTCTCGTCTGTAATAAGATTCTGATTGTAAGAAACAAATGAGAATGCAAGCAACCTAACCTGCGACTTGTATGTGATGAAGGGGTAATACCCTTCAGTGCAGTATTTTTACCCTTCTTAATTCCATCTTTCCCTACTGTTCTTTCTCTTGTTCTCCTGTGTTCTCTTATGCCTTTGTCATTCTAACAGCTTATCACATCCATCCACTTTTCAGATTTTAGCTTGGACCACAAAACTCCCATCAACTCATTAACCTCTCTTCCTTAAAATCCTTCTTTATAAGCCATAGAAGATACAAAAGATTTAATGGTGAGTCGGTACGCAGTGGGACTCTCTGATCCTCTGGTTTTGTTTTTTAACTGCAAATAAATCAGTGAGAAAGATACTTTTTACACCTTTCTGCCTTCTGGATTGCCTGCCAGTTAGTTATAAGAAAGGATACTATGTCTGTCAATAGATTCCTGCCAAAATCTGCCATGAAGGTGCAATAATTGGAGTGGATTCCTTCTACATGCCATTGTGCATACAGACTGAGTTCTCCAGGTTCTTGCCTGCAGCCTGTGTTCTCCATTCAATGCCATGCAAGCTACTATCTTTTTTACATTTCTATAATTACAAGAGTGTTTTTCAGGAAGAGCATTCCCAATATAGAAATAAAGTGGGAAATCAACTTGTGCCTTTGCAAATCTACCTATTATAAGTTTTTCAATAAAGGCGCAAAACTGCATTATTGTACAGCAGCATGGGGACATAATCCTGATAAAAGCTTCTGTTCTCTACAGTTGTAATGATTAAAAGTTAAAAGAACTAAACAGCTTTTACTCTTTGGCACTGTTTTTTTTGACAATATGAATAATTAAAAAATAAATAATAATAAAATAAAAAAAAAAAACAACAAAAACCAAACAAAGGAAAAAAGGATTAATGCTCATCTTAGATCATGGGACAGAAAGTGAATAAGAGCAAAGTTAGCTTTATGTCATGGTTACACATTGGACTTTTGACAGCTAAATATTTGTTGATCAGCTTGTGCATTTTCAATGTCTTTGCTTGGTATTATTCTTATTTGCTTGTGTCTTGTGAATAGCTGTCTATCGCTTATAAAAATTAAGATTTAATAAAGTTTAATGATCCTAAAATTTAAATAGCTGTGCATTTTTCCGTTAGACTGCAGGCTACTGGCTAGACTAGCCTGTAGAGTAGCAGCCACATTTTTTGTCAGATGTCTACGCACTTCATTACGCAGCTATCACCTTTGATTTATGTTTGTTCAGTCCTGAAGTAGTTCCCATTACATTTCCTTATATCTCTGTGAGGTATTAGATTTCTGAAAATCCAGCCTCTATGTAGTAGTTTTATTGATTTAAGAAATGGCATTTGTTAATTCAAACCCAGAGGCTACAGTTGGTTGCTGAGTCTTCACAGAGGTCTGGAGGAGAGCAGGCAGTAGTAAATACTCTGAGTAGTTCGTTGTCCATATGCTGTGCCTTTCCAGGAGCATACTATATCCGCCCTTTAGACAAAGAGGGACAGACGAGAGCGCGGATGTTTGTGTGGCTGAGGCACTGTGCAGGCTGCACAGATTCTGCATCCTCAGCGCTGGGGTTCCTGTGTAAACCCCACTGGAGAGACAAGGCAGAAAAGTTGTTGCTCTCGGGGGCAATCATGGGCACAACTTTACAAGGGACCATTGTGCAGTCTACAGTGGCCCCAGCTGTGTTGTGTTGGTCTTGTCACCAATGAACAAAATGAAACAAAACTTCCATTTCAGTCACCTGCGGCGGAGATGCCCCCTTCAAACTCTCACTGCACGTGTGCCTACAAATGCCCGTGTAGCTTCTGCCCTTGCTTCAGAAAAGTCTTTCTCTCACAACATATTTGAGCTTTAAACAGCCTAAGACATTCTTCACAATATTTAAACTCACCATACAGCCCTTATAATTACCCTGTCTTTTTGAATAGGTGAAACTGTATCTTAACTAATCTGCTTCAGGTGAACATGTTAGTCTCATGAGAAATAGAAGAGGAAGAGCTGAAAAGCAAATTATGAAAAAAATAAATCATATCATGCCACAGTGTCATTGTCCTGCTCCTCAGCCATTTTTCACTATCTTCTAGTGTCATTGTAACCTTCCGCACAAGGTTAAATGTCACAGTGCGGTTGTATCAAAATAGCAACATTTCTCACATATAAAAAATACTATAGCATTGACTATACCGTATTTCCTGGAGAGGGATCTTACAAAGACATGTTAGCACACTAAAAAGAAAAGCTAGACTGATTTCTACATTTGAATTAAGATCTGCCAATCATATGAAATTGCATAAATGTCACCACGTACTCAGGCCAGAAATTTTTTCTGTCAATATCCCAGGTTTCTTTGGGGTTTGTGTATCATCCTTGTATACAAATTTGTTATGTTTTAAATGCCATCAAATTTAGTTTAGCAAGCCAAAAATTAGAAATCAGATGATTTCACTTTGATTGACCCCAAAACATTATATATAAACAAGAAAATAACTGCAGAGCTGATTAGTATGGAGAAGAGAGGGGATGAGCATCTCCAGGAAATGAGAATTGAAGGAGATGCTCAAAACACACAAGCAGATCGAATTGCTCAAAACAGCTTACAGTATTTCCTAACAAACAAAATAATACTAATAGCAGAACGAGCTAGGGCATGTCTCAGACATCAGTGAAAAGTGCTCCTGAGGAGAATCTTGTAAGGGATGTCATACGAGACAGCGAAGTGTAGGTAGCAATGCCCTATTTAACATCAGTATGCTACATATTTGCTTCCACATAGTTTTATTTCATCCCTGCTCTCTTTCCGTCTTACAGGGAGCTGGGATTTTTTGCCACCCTTATTTGCCTGCTGTCTCTTCATTATCTTCTGTAATGCAACACAGAAACATGTAGACCTAGAAAAATCTGGAGTTTTTCACTTAAGTTCCTTGGATAAGGTGTCCTTAATCCATCTCCTTACGTATTTTTATTTTAATGAAAACCTTCATTTTTTAATTATTTTTTTCAATTTTTTTTTTCCTTAGACCACCATGTTAGGATTTGATAACAATATATATTTCCAGCATAGAAACTTCCAGGATAGTTTCAAAAATAGTAAAAAAGCGCTCTTTCTTTACTGAATTTTATATTCATTTGATGCCTTTCTAGAAAGGGAAAAGCAAAATATAGTATACAGTTTTCTATAACAAATTTTATCTGCCAAGATAGGGAAGAGCTGTTCTTTGGAAATCCCACATTCTCAGATTGGACTAAAATTCTCTTTTCACAAGAGTGTTTTGTGCTCCTTCTCTTGTTCTCCCTACTACAGGGAAGGAGTCAATACAGCTTTTCTCCTTCACTACCCCTCTAGCCAGTGTGGCCTTTCTCTACCTATATTTCTGGTTATTGAGTGCTCTATTCATCCGTTCTGTTATTTTTGTCCTTCATATATCTGTCCAGTTATTGATTTTAGCTAATACTTGCATGGATTGTTAAAACATGGAGAGTTGATTTATTTAGCCCTTTATAAAACATTCCAGACAATGAAACCTGTACCACTTTACCTCCAGATTATACTGGAATTGAATTTTAGTCAGCAATCAAGAGAATAACAATAAGCATGTTTTACTAGGAAATTCCAAACTACACAAGTAGTACAATTGTAACACATTTTGTATTCTGAGTGTCCATTTTCATAGAATAATTCTTCTAACCAAAGCAAACAGAAACTCCACTAAATCCAAGAACTGTTTCCTGGTATCTAGTTTTCTAGTTTTTTCTTTTAATTTATTTCCTAATTTGACCCTATGAAATTTATTGCTACCATTT
Source organism: Grus americana (assembly GCF_028858705.1). Classification (NCBI taxonomy): domain Eukaryota; kingdom Metazoa; phylum Chordata; class Aves; order Gruiformes; family Gruidae; genus Grus; species Grus americana. Next base: position 38,300,899 of record NC_072855.1, on the reverse strand, counting down.
TGTTCCTTCCTAAATCCTTTTTTGCCTTTGGAGTTTACAACCTTTACACAGACACAATGTTCTCACGTCCCTTTTCTGTTGTCATTTGGCCAAGGTATACAGAGTGACATTGGGCTTTTGCATTTTCTCTTCCTGAAATGTTATTCCTCATCCTTTGTTCATTTTTGCTGCTTCATTATGAACTGCATCTCGTTTACTCATTTACTCTTCTGGCAAATCGGTGCCCAGAACTGAACGCAGTATTCGTCTTAGTTGCATGAGTGTTATGCTGTGAATGATTATTATTTCCTCGCTCTTTGACACCTCTTTGTACGAAACCCAAAAGCTCATTGGCCTCCCTTAATGCCATATCACTCTATAGATTCATGCCTAATTTTCTACCCATTACCACCTCCATGGTTCTTTAAGCATTACTGCTTTCCAGGTTTCTCTCTCCCACTCCATAGCTATGTTTTGGATTATTTTCCTTCGTATGTTATTAGATAGCCTTGTTCCAAATTGAATCTCATTTTGCTGTTATGTCCATGTTTCGAATATCGCTTAGTCCCTTCCTATCATTTTTGTGCCATCACTAGTGTTTGCAACACCTCCCAATTTAGTATAATATGTGAATTTCATTAACTTGCTGTTTACTCCCACTTTCAAATCATTAATGAGGATGTCAAAAAAACCCTGGAACTAACACTGGTCCCTTCAGTGCTACTAGACAGCTCCCCCACAACTTGATACATTGCTGTGTATCATTATCCCTTGTTAATGGCCCTTCAGTCACTTTTCAGTCCGTATGACAGTGTCCCTATCCAAATGACTTTTAATTAATTTTGAGAGAAGGATTTTGACAGCTAATATGAAATGATTTTTTTTTAGTGCCCGAGACAGGATTCATGCAAAAATAGATTTTATCTATTTTCCTTTTTTTGTACTAAAATTAAAATTCTATCATCAACAACAAACCCATCTCTTTTTTTCCTGACAAGTTCATGCTGTTCATTCCTTATGATTCCATTATCTGCTAGCTGTTCAATGGACATTTTGCTCCTGATATTTATTTCCTTGCTTCATTCAAGTTGAAATTTAAGCCTATGATCTGATAGGTTCAGGATTATTTGTAATTCTACTGCTTGTTTGGTTTTTTGCTAGTATTTCAGGAACTCTCAAGCTCTCTCTGACAGCAGAATAATTATCAATCAGGCATTTTTCCCTCCATTGTCTTTCCTCAAAATGCATGTCTGCTACAATCAAATTGCCTGTTACAATATTTCCAAGGTTTCCCTTACTGTTCCCCTTGTCAGTAACTTTGTGTATGAGTTGTTTTGAAATTGCCCAGCTTCTTTTCTTTCTTTCTTAATTGAGAAAAATCCATCTATAATTTGCGTCACGAATTTCCCCCATCTATGTGCTCAGAACCCTTATTAGGAGGGATGGTAGGGGGTGCCTTGTCCCAATCATTTTTGATTGCTTTCTCTGTAACCAGTGTTTTTAAGCAGATTTCTTAGCACTTACAGTTCCCCAGGAGTATAGATTCATAGATTATAAAGCTACAAGGGACCATTATGATCATCTATTCTGACCTTCTGCACAGTACATAACAGCAGTGGTTAGGAGAACCTTCAAACCACCTACTGTGAGAGCAAAATGATACGTAAAATGTTTAGAGTAAAAATGTGCTCATTCGTCTCTATTCTATTCAGAATCCCCTATTATACTCATCACAGTAACATCTCCTATAAGATTCAAGGGAATGTCTGGTGGAACACGTCTAATGTGATATATGCCTCTGGATCAGCTTAGTGGGGACCACGGTTTATTAGAACACTGCACCTATGCCCTTAGCTGTTAAAAACAAAACAAAACAAAACAAAACAAAACACCAAACTCACAAAACACCCCTACAAAAACTACGGTGAGCTTACAGGAACATTTATAAAGATTAGGAAAACACTTCACTCTGGGGATCAAGAAGCTAAAGAGTTCTTTCTTTTCTCCCCAGCACAGCAATCATGTAGCAGGTTGTGTTCTGTTTAAATGCTGAGTACACACTGAGCTCCGTCATATATGTTCAAAATTCCCCAGTTCTTCTAGGATAAGCAATTATCAGCTAATGACAGTTAGAGATGGGAATGATGAAAGATCCAATTAAATTACTGATGCACTGCAAGATCTCACATCAGATCCTAAATTATATTTCCATTGGCAGTTTGGGTACTGGCTGTGGTGGTATGCCATAAAATCAGCATATTATGTCCTGATAACAGCACCATAAAAGAGATTCACTACTACTCTTACCCTCGCTATTCACGAGAGTACATTTGTGGCAACCTTCCAACAAGACTGCAAACTTTTCTGCTTCTTTGCCAGTTTATGATGTTCATTTCAGGATTTTTAAAAATCATTGTTATATAAATATATAAAATACTACAGATATATGGTGTCTACAGCTATCTGCTTTTGCATTTGTATTTCTATGGGCGATCCAGCAATTTGCATTGATTGTGTTTTATTCCATCTGTCTTAGCATCTAAAGACCTAGGAAATAACCAACTGAAAGTTAAAAATACAAAAAAACCTTGCTATACATATTGTACTGCATTCTCATACACTACTTGGGAAAGCAAAGGGAAAAGAGAGAATATCCACAACTTGGCATCTTTTTTCATGACTTGTTACAGTCAAAAGGAAGTTTTTGAATGATAATCAGGGCTGGAGCACAGTTTACTGTGAAGTGTTTTTTATTGGTGTTTCAGAAAAATAAGAGATATCCTCAGTATCCCCAAAGCATAGGCTTTCGAAGCTTTGAGGGAATATCCAGGGACCTAGCTGCTTCCCAAAAGAGCTTGACTGCACTTCTCACTGCATTTTTGACTCAGTTAGGGACTTATCACTTGTCTCAGTACACCTTAGAATATGTCCTCCAACAACGGTGCCTAAATTTAAAAACTGAAAAATGACAAAAACCACACATAGCGAGAGAATTAGCTATAGACTTATAATGTACTTATATAATAAAACAAAAAATGTGGTTTCTTAAGATATTCCTTGATGTGCTTTGTAGAGAACATCATGCATGCAATAAGACCACTATTCATCCAGCTGTCCATACCTTGTTTTACTATATGCTAGAGATGTATAACATCTCGACAAGATTATTAAAAATTATTTTATAAATAGAAGTCCCAAATAATTTCAAATCTAAAAAATTAGACTGCTTGCATTACGGTGATCTTGGATGAATACAAAGTGAATAAATACCGATATAAAAAAATTGAGACTGTACACTTGTTTCCCTCTTTTTATATCTTCCTTGCCTACATGAAACTGAATGAATCACATAACTGTCAGCCTGAAGATTACCCGTTGTCTTTAATTTGGGATTAGAATACTAAATACACTCACAGAGAGAAACTTGAAGAATACGTAGGACTATTCAGTTGGCACCAGACAAGGTTCCTGCCAAACTCTATCTAGGAATGACATAGCCACAGGTCAGAAAATAAGTACTGGCAAACTAAAACCAATCACTGAAGAAATCCCAAACATTTGAACCTGAAATAAAAGAAGGTTTGCATACATGCATAGTGAGAAATCCATCGATTAAAACAAATTACAATTCCATTCTCAGAGATGCCTCTCTGTCTTGAAAAAATACAGACTAATCCACAGTGAGAGGAAAATCTCACAGCATCTTTCGGTTGGAACAGCATCAAAATAATTACAACAGCATTTAAATTCACTTGGAACCACAAACATTCCAAGCCCTGAAAATAACCAACAAAAAATGGAGCAGGAACAGTTGGGGAAAAAACAAAACTAGAAGAGGAATCACGCTTCTTTTTTTCACACTGGTGAAGAGTGTGTGCACCCAAAAGCCTGTCCAATTTTTGCGTCTGTAACATTTTGGAAAGCACAAGATCCTACCTCTCCATGTCAACCTCTCCATATTTAAGAGTAGGTAAATATTTCAAATTAAATGCTAGTGAATCGGAGAAACTGTAATTACTGGTTATCATACTCAATATTGCTCCATGCTTAGCATGAAGATTTATATGTGCCTAGACATGGACTCCCAATCCTTACAGCAGCATCTGATCTTATCTTCTTGAACTGGATTTTGCTCTGGATTTATAGAGCTATAACGAAGGACAGAAAAGGATTCAAAATCTCACTTTGAAACAGGCTAGTTTTAACTTGAAGTCCTGTGATAAGAGATCTTATTAAAATAACCTTAGCTTTATCAAAATGCTTATTAGATAAAAAAGGCATTATAATGGGAATGAGCAGGCTAGTTGCCAAGATCCAATTAATAAAACACAGCATATATTACCGGTGGACTGAACTGAATCACACTAGTGATAAAAAAATCAGTTAAAATGTTCCACAATCAAGATATTTATGCTTCTTTCTCTGAACTGGAGAGGAGAGAAAAATTGAAGAAATTACACTTTTCAAGTCACATGTATTGACAAATACAGCAGATTAAAATAAATAGAAGGAGTGGGATTGGGAAGGCATTGCAAGGAAATAAGAGAGAAAGTAAATCTAATTCCTTCGGCAGAAACACATTTCGTAGCTTGCAGTCCTTATTCATGAAGTGAATGCTAACATAGCACTTGCATTGACCAGAACCTGGAAATGAAAAAGGAAACCATACTTGATCTCTGTCTAGAGCAAATGGTCTTAGCAACCCAGAGTTTAGGAATCTATGGTGTGTAGGGCTGCAATACACTGCCTGGGGATTGCAGAATCTACAGGCTTCAAGGGTTTTAAAATTATTTTAAGATTATGGGGTTTTAAGACTAACTCATGGCTGTTCTGATCTAGTGTTGGTGATAGTTTTCCTTTAAGTATGATACTGAGCTTGATGATCTCCAGTGGTCCCTTCCAAGCAGCAGTTCTATGATTGTGTGTCAAACTGTAGCATCTTACTTTATTATAGTTTCTTACATTACATAAACAGATATAAAATGAGAGTTTTAGAAGAAAAAAGGTAATAAAAAAGCTATTTGGCTTTCTTCAGACTAAGCGGAGCGGAGGTCAGCATCATCTTCAAAAGGCAGCTTTCCATGGGATTCTACTTCTTGTCACACTCAAGACTCTCAGCCATATACAGCACTAACTATGCATTGCTTTCAATTTAGGTAGATCCCCAGATTCATGTAAAAACCCTTTGACTTAGTCAGACTTCACCCAGCTACAATCAGATCAGTTTTAAAATTTTTGGATGCCTGGGAGCAGTACGTTCAAGAGACAGGACAGTGACATTGCAGTGTGCACAGTAAAATTCACTGAGCATCGCTGAATGAACCAGTGGGGAGTGTGTGCAATGCACCTGGCCTCTTGCTGTACACACGTGCTACATCTTCACCTTCCCAGCAACTGCTTTCCAGATACTTCACAGTACTAGAAAAATGGTTTGGAAAAGAAAGGAAATGCCTTGTTTCATTGTTTTCACTATGGACATGGAGCTGACTCATATGACACGGAAAAGCTCATGTTACATGGGAAGATGGTGACACCCGCAGTGACAGATGGATCCTTGGAGACCTTGCAAACACAGTTCTTATGACCTTCACCTGGTAGACTGAAGGCTCACTGCAGGGATGCCCATACAGCAACAGGGAGGACGAAGGGTTTGATTGTGATGTTAGCATCACTCTAAGCCTTGCTTAATACTTAATTCACAGTATTTTTTTCAGAACTGACTAAACCAAGAAAGTAAAATCCTTAAATTTTTCGGGGGGGGGGGAAGGCATTTTTCTGGGGAAAAAAAAGGCAAAAGAAGGACCTTCAGGAGGCAAGACAAGCTGTTACAGATTTGAGATTGTCAGGCATTCTGGACAAAGCAACAGGCTAGAAATGATAACATTTTCTATGTCAGCTTTCGGAATATCTAAATGACACTGGAGATGGCAGAGCAGCCCAGGATTAAGAGAGAGCAAAGGACAATTAAAGCTATTCCGGCTTCTTCATCTCTGGACTGCAAGTCCTGCCTCTAACTACTAGTATCCCAAATATTTATCTAAAATGCAGGTGTTTAGAAACCTGAAGCTGAAAGGTGAGTTCTGACATAGGTATACATAGTGGACATACATATGCATATGTATTTCGGCACAGGCTATGCCACACATTTCTTAATGATCACTGCACGATCATATTCGTCCCTTTGTTTTCATTTCTCTGCAGTCACACATCTTCCACACATAAGTTTGTGCTATGAACATTCAATTTTCTTTCTCCATTTGCTGCACATATTTTTCAGCTGTAGTTTAGACACTGATGTTTTACGTGTGTCCTTTTGCCTTATTTCTCCCACCTTTGTCTCTATTGCATCTGGCTTCATCAACCTAGCGTAAAAAGGAAGGAAAACGTGCCAAATACTGCACATTTGATATCTGAAGTGTACCTATTGACCTTTGACTGGGATGGACATTTTAATCCCACACTCAAAAATTACCCTTCAAAAGACTTGAATTCAAATTGCCAACATGATATGTCATCTTCTAATCTGATGTGACTGGAATGATAACATTTGCTTTGATGTGCAATGTAATCCAGTGTGACTGATCAGATGCAACCTGCCATAACACTGCAAAGGGCAATGCATCATGCTCGGAAATTAAAACCATCCTATTTTCTGGAAGTCGTGGTAAAAGGAATCTACCTGAATTTTACATATTATGGGATTTTTTCAAGAGCTTTTTCACCCAACAGTGACAACTGCCTTAGCTAAATTATTCATTTTCATTGTCTCTTGAGTCTGTCTCTAGTTATTGCTATAGCATCTGCATTTTGGCTATTTTTCTGTCAAGAAATAGGGAAATTTGAAAACACTGCAGAATGTCTAATGATTGGATTTAAATTGTATTAGAATATTCTGCTTGGAAAGAATGCAGTTTGCAGCTTTTAAACTCACTGTCTCTCTAGCTGCTTGCAATAGTTGCTTCCATTATCAATGCAGAAAATACTTTGTGGTCTGAGATGCAGCTCCAGGTGCAGGAGAAAGCAGCACCCAGCAGCACCAGAAATCAGCAGCTGTTTATCCTTCCTCTCCTGTTATTTCAGATTAGAGCACTTTTGGGGAAGATTTTACAGAATCCAGTGTCTCCCCATGTGATCTCATAAGTTACTAGCAATCTGCAAGGCAAGTCTCACCCACACAATCAGGGGCAACTCTTTCCAGTCCTCTGAAAATGACAGAACACTTCAATTCTAAAGCAATGGAGAGGTAAGTAAAAAGTATATGAGATGATTACCTGGGTGAAGGAGGTGGAGCAAAACAAAAAGGGATCATCTTACTCTCCAGCGAGACAGTCATAACCAATGAGTCTGCAACACATATTTTTTTTTTTTCATAATTATGTAAAATGCTGTTGGAATATAAGAATTTCCTGTAACAACAGATTTGCAGTAAAGATCTGATGATATACATAACAGTAACATTCAATATCGCTCAAGATGCATTCAGCAGGCCAGGACATTGAACAGAAGGAAGTAATGCTGTGTAAGCATGGGGGTAAAGACGTGATACATTAATGTGTCCAGTTGTCATATTTATCCACAGAAGTGAGCACCTCACACGAGAAGGATATTTCTTTCAGTAATGCATGGACACTTCATGTCAACCCTGTTCTTGCTTTATTTTACTTAAGTCAAATAGGCTATCAAACACGGTTTCTTCTTTCTGAGTAGGAAAGAAATGTAGACAATCTGAAGGAGAAAATGGTGCGTTTTAAAAATAGATGATAATTGGAGACTTCTATTTCCATTACAAACTCAAATATTTAAACCTAATTCTTTGCTTTCTGACCAAAGAGCCTTAGAGGAATTTGCCAGTAGTTTTGCCAGGTCCAGTTTGCTTCTGCTCCATTGGGCATACCCATTCAGGAAGGGGAGGGTAGATGTTATATGAATACATTGTTCCTGTTCTTGCAGAGGCAAGAAGATGTTTAAAAAAGTGTTTAAAGTATTACTTAGGCTTCCGATGCAATAGGAAGGTGGGATGTGAAAAGGTAGTGAAAGCTATGGAGAAAATAATTTTCTGGTTTAAAGATTTTCATTAAATCCCTGAATAAAAACAATAATACATTAAAAAAGAAAATGAAATCCAACCCTCACTTGATGAAGATAGTCATAGAATCATGGAATCATAGAATCATAGAATGTTTTGGGTTGGAAGGGACCTTAAAGATCATCTAGTTCCAACCCCCCCTGCCAGTGGCAGGGACATCCTCCACTAGACCAGGTTGCGCAAAGCCCCATCCAACCTGGCCTTGAACACTTCCAGGGAGGGGGCAGTCACAGTGTCTCTGGGCAACCTGTTCCAGTGCCTCACCACCCTCACAGTTCATTTTTTTCCCCTTATATCTAATCTAAATCTACCTTATTTCAACATAAGGTCATTACCCCTCATCCTATCACTATATGCCTTTGTACACAGTCCCTCTCCCGATTTTTTGTAGGCCCCTTTAGGTACTGGAAGGCTGCTATAAGGTCTCCCCGGAGCCTTCTCTTCTCCAGACTGAACAACTCCAATTCTTTCAGCCTGTCTTCATAGGAGAGGTGCTCCAGCCCTCTAATCAGCTTCATGGCCCTCCTCTGGACTCGTTCCAACAGGTTCAGGGGGCTCCCAGAGCTGGACGCAGTACTCCAGGTGGGGTCTCACCAGAGCCGAGTAGAGGGGCAGGATCACCTCCCGCGACCTGCTGGTCACACCTCTCTTGATGCAGCCCAGGACACGGTTGGCTTTCTGGGCTGCAAGCGCACACTGCCAGCTCATGTTGAGCTTCTCATCCACCAACACCCCCAAGTCCTTCTCCTCGGGGCTGCTCTAAATCCATTCCCTGCCCAGCCTGTAGTTGTGCTTGGGATTGCCCTGACCCATGTGCAGGACCTTGCACTTGGCCTTGTTGAACTTCATGTGGTTTGCACGGGCCCAATTCTCCAGCCTGTCAAGGTCCCTCTGGATGGCATCCCTTCCCTCCAGCGTGTCGACCACACCACACAGCTTGGTGTCCTTGGCAAACTTGCTGAGGGTGCACTCGATCCCTGATGGGCTGGTAATTCCTCAGCTTTTTAGCGTTAAGGGCATTATGCTGATATCAGACCACACTTAGAAAAGTAGTCTGATTTGACAGCTTACTTCCCATAAATGTAATCTCTAAAAACAGTCCTCCTTTTGATTCAAATTTCCAACACGATATGTCATTTCCTAATTAGAGGTGACTAGAATGATAACACACACACATCGACGTGAAACAGCCTGGCATGATTGGTCAGATGCCATATGCCATAACACAGCACAGGGCAATGCATTTCACTTGAAATTTTAACCTAAGCTGTTTTTCTGGAAAACTGCAATGAAAGAGAAAACCTATATCTCACCTTGCTGAACTGCTGAAGGTTTAAGGGCTATATTTTTTCTATCGTCTTGTTGGCAGAGCCTGCTGATGTGATAGGCACCCATCTACCTATACATCCAAGGAGGAAGTGATGTTCCTTTTTCCTAATATGTACTGAAAAGCAAATTACAAGTTTGTTTCCCCAGATGCCCTTTCCACAAGGTCATCCTTATATGTGTATCCTTGCTGGATGACACCCAAGCTGCCTTCCCCCTTCAATTTGCTTTAATTCATCAATATTTATCCTGACCATGTTGTGCCTGCAATTGCAAGTGCAGTTGTAATGCTGTGATTGTCACTGGACCAAACGGTAAATAGACATTGCAGTTGAACATACGCATATGGAATGAGCGTATTCGCACTTCTGTATTGTACCCAGAATTTTGAACTGGCACTTTTGTTACCCCTAATACTATTAGTGTTAATGGAAAAATGCCAAAATGTCAAACCGTTTTCTACAAAGGTGTATTAATACCAGATGTCTAGGAACAGGGATTAAGAAGTTTACTCCATATTTCTGATTGGATTTCTGACAACTTTACCTTTCCATTTATATAGATCAGGAAAATTAAAATACACCCACATACTTTGAGCCATTTCTGAAGATCTGGTAACATTTTGCTAAGAACATGTCTTTTAATTCTCATCAATTTCTTCCCTCTTTTCCATAGAAAGGCCCATGCCTTTTCATCTACTCTTTTGTATAGCAGGGAATGGGGAAAGCAGCCTACATGCCTTTTTTTATAAAATCTAAGGAGTCCATGCAGAATTCTGCACACTTTTCCCCAAAAATACGTGTTTAGGACATTTCCCAAGGCCTGTGAAAGGCCTTTAAAAGATTCTCATTTTAATGACTTTGCAGTGGAACTACAAGCAATGCTATAAGAAGAGCAACTACAGGATTTGACTGAAAAGATAATTTCTGAAATAAAGAAAATAAATACAGAGAAAATAGAGATAGTTAACGTGTTCTGGAGTAGAAGAACTAGACTAAGTTTCAACCTGGACTAAACTTGAAAGAATCTTTGAGTCAAAGAGAAGAAGGCTGGATCGAGAAAACTGAGAAATGACAGGAGTGGAATGAAAGGATAATATTCTACTGCATGATTTCTTACACATAGGTAAATGCAATGTTTGGAATAAACTCTTCTTTTTTTTTTTTTAACCATACATAATAAATAAAAATTTAGTGGTTAGAAACAGTTTTGAATTCCTGTGGATTTGTTGAGCGAGAATTTAGAAAGGTACAATCTATTTCAATTTAAAAGCAATATTGCATTTAAAAATCTATCAATTTAGATAAAGCAAAAATAAAAGTTTTAATTGTTTTTAATAGAAGAATAAAAATGAAACAAAATATGTATTAATCCAAAACATTCTCTTCCATTTTTTTATTTGGCCAATAATGAGAAGACGCTGTTAGTTGTCTAACCTTACTCCTAAACACTGAAGCTCAGAAAGATAAAACAAGGGACAAAAACCAGAGTTTTGCACTCTTTCACAAAATTACATACATTTATATTTCAAAAGAATCATTGCCTTCTAATAATTCAAAGCACTGTTATAACTTTTCACTCTGTTGCAACTTGCTTCCCCTTAATGGCAAGGAGAATATTTTCTTTTTTACTGTAGTGATATTACAGAATCTAAAAGAAGAAAGGCAAAGAAAGAGAAAGAAGGATAGACTGAGAGAGAATGAAAATCCTGGCAACTGTATAATAAACAAGAACATAGTAGAAACAAATGGTGCATTGTTGCACTGAAGTTGAATATTCTTCTTTTTGAAACATGTCAAAAATATCAGGTAGCTTATTAAGCAATACAGTAAGATTTGTATTTGTTTGCCTGGTTTGTACATTATTAACTACCTATTTTGTGAAGAACGGTGATGGAATTTAAATGCTAATAAAATCTTAGCTGAACTAACATAATCACAACAAAAGAGATTTGATATCGGTACGTATAGCTGGAAATATAATAAGCAATAATACTAACATCAGGCACCATGGTGATAGGAACGTTATATGAGCCTGTACAGAATGAGGCTTTTCATCACAGCAGTGACCTGTTGGCAGAGAAGGTGGGAAGAAAAGGACATGTTCCTTTTTATAATCTTCCTGCTCCTCAAGGAACAAATCTTTTCTAGAGTGTAAAGGTGAAGCAATAGTAGATTGCTTTACATTTTTGCCCAGCTTACTTTTCTACAAGAGGGATCGTGTTCCAAAACAGGAGTCCACGACACACAGCAAAATGTTTTCCATCCTGTTTAGTAGCATATTACAGTACTTGCACACACTATCCACTCTCTTTTAGAACATCAGGGGTTTTTTTCTAGCAAAACATATTTCCTTACACTTTGGTTATGACATGAAATGATTTCAACCATTTCCAGTGGAGATGGAGGCAGCCAAACAGACAAGAGGTGCTCTTAATATTGCACAGCTTCAATAGCTGGCAGGAGGAAATTTTGTCACACACATGTTCCTGCAAATACCTGTTTTATAAAAACAAAACAACAACAAAAGTTAGTTTGTTATAAATGATATATTTTTAAGCCCATCATATTTTTATAATGCTGCTTATTTTAAACTCTTACCATATGTTCTGCAAGCAATGCAGGCATATGGTTCACATAACAATACCATATGTCTGATAATATTTTGCTGTATATTACAGCAGTAACAAACGTTTTTAATTTGTAGAGGGACTCTATTTAAACTATGTTTTCTCTTCATTTTTTTCCATTTATAACTACTTCTGATGACATTTCTGAAGAAGCCTATAAATCCCCCAAACAGCTTAATATTTCAAACTAAAGATTTAGGGAGTATTGTATGGCTAAAACCATGCATTCATCACTGTGAAAAAAGACTACTGTCCTTTGATAAAACATAGAGAAAAATAAAATAATAAAATAAAATAAAAAAATAAAATAAAATAAAAAGCATACATTCAAATTATAATGTACTTAAGCAGCTCTTCCTTTTTCAATACATATTTGCCACTGTCTCACCCCAAATACTGAGTGTTTGAAGTGTTTAGGAGTTTTTTCTTTCTTTTTTTTCTATGATGCTTTAGTTCTCCATTGAATCAACAAAGAAATGAAAGATGAGCCACAAGCAAACCTGTATGAGACTCATCTTCTCTGAGACAAGATTGCATTTGAAGAGATGAAAGGAGAGTAATTCTGTATCCTCCTTTTATTTGCTTGTGCTATTGTACAGAGATCCTGGTCAGAGTCAAGTACCACCAAGTTAGGCAATCCCTCCTATGGGATACCTACCCCACATGAAAGGTGAAAGTAGGAAGAATGGTTTAGAATAAGTCCCTCAATGTGAGCTCATGGAACGAGACAAAATGCAATGTCTCTTTTTACTTTGCAGAGTCTTACTTGATGGCCAAAGACCACATAAAAAATGTAGATAAATCTGACCTCATGATTAGAGCAGAGAAGCCAGTGACTTTGGACAAGGACATGTGACATGATTAGAAATAAGGAAGAAGAACAACTGTGTCTGGAGGAGACTTTAACTATGGCAGATACAGGGAGGTTATTTTCCAAGCCAGAACAGATAAAGCCTTTGCAGAGAATGTAACTGGTTTGTGTATATCTAAAAGGTGATGAAGTAAGAAGGATTCGTAAGTTTGGAGATAAATAGATTGTCCATTGGCTCCAACAGAGTCAGAAAATGGAAAAGTAACAGATAACACGCTTAAAGGCCTCAGTGACATGGACAGTCATGTGGCTGTCAGTAGTCACAGTGACCTGAGATACATAAGAAGATTAAAGAGGGAGGATCAAGAAGTCCTTTTTGGGGTTTAAGATACTAACAAAGCATCCAGAAGAAAAATATAAATTAATTGATGTTCACAGAAAAGGAGATGAACTAAAGCTGCCAAGAGTCTGAAGACTCCATCTCTTTCTGCTGTGGAAAATGTTACTCCCCCCACTCTGGAGCTCAGATGCTCCAGTTATCTCCTGCAGGAAGAAGACTTCTTGTAGTCTCCTACTGTGATGACACAGCTCCTTGCCACTTCCTACTGAGCATGCTATTTACCAAGTGCCATGTACTTCCCCCAAATGAAAAGAACAACCTAGCTGTTACAAAAGCAGTATGATCTAGATTAAAATTACCCCCTCCCCCATAAACCCCCAACCTCCTGTAACTTCAAGAAAGAAGCTGCATATAAAACCAATGTTAGCCATTTCATTTACATGGACAAATTAAAAAGGACACAGCTAGGTGCACAGAGAAACTAAGTGTTGCTCTACTTACAGCTGCTTAATTACAGTCAAAGCAATTTCATGCCCCACCATCAAAAGGCGGGAGAATTTTGTAGCAGTGAAAAGAAAATTCCCTCTTTGCATAACACCGACTGCTTATTCTGTAGTTCTTATTCTTTCAACATCTTGTTAAGTAGAATCAATGCCATGGAAAGCAAAATGGGTCCTTGATGCCTTGATTCTTTACATTAGCTGATAAATAAGACTAATACCACCCAGTTCTTCAGGTTGGTGTTAAACCGGTAATTGTCCCCTAGAAGCATCAGTATCAGTTTTGACATACAGCTATGTCGCAGTCTGGGTAACTAACCAATTTGGTGACTGAAGAGTGATGGAGATCTGCTTTAAAATCTCTTTGACGTCGCCCTTTTCAGTAGATCTCATAACCAAGATACAAAGGAAGAACAATTGAAATCTATGCCATACTCCAAATATCTGGCAAATTTCAGTGAGAATAGGCTGGAAAACTATGACTTTTGTGTGGCAGAGGGTCACATGTGTAATATGACTGTGGTGAAATTATGAGGTATTGTAAAGTGGTATTGTGGGAGAATTGTCAGTAATACCCTTTCAGCCAAGCCTTTTAAAAATTTCTTGGTTTATAATGATTATTAACGCACATAGACAATAGCATTTGTATTACCAGTGAGTTAGCTATAGTTAAGACTTTCTTGAATTTTAAGAAAGTAGGTAAAATGTGCATAAATATGGTTCCTGATCCAGATGACTTACACTCTAAGACAGCGGGCATCTCTTGCCACCAACCTGCACACAGAGTCCTTGATTTAAAAGGTTTTGAATGGTAGTGGAGCCTAGTATAAGTCTTTATTTTCATGGCACTGACTAATACTATCTCAATATTTCTGTCCATATAATTTTTTATGTTTTAAATATCTACCAATTTCTGTTGTATTTTTCACACTACATCCTGACATTGATGTAGTAATGAAAAGAAAATTTTCTGTCTTGAGAAAAGACGAGGGTGCATTATGTGCCACAGGCAATAACCATAGCCAGGAAATAATCCAACAAACAAGACGACAAGACCAAAGCCAGTTCTCCCTTAGACAGATTTGTTATGTCCATAGAAAAATTAAAACACAGCTCAGAAGTTCACAGAAATATTGTAATTAATGCAATGTTTCTGAAGGAAGAAGAAGAACTGAACTCCTTCGTTTAAAACTCATTTTAATTGGATACACTGGATCACAAGTAGATGAATAGCTTATGTGGTAAACAAATATACTCTTTCTGTTTTCCTTCACTTCCTTGAAAGACAGCTTAGATCATATTTCTCCCTTTCCTAGGCAGTTTTTATTCTTGGCCAGAAGTCAAAAACTCCTATCTCTTAGTTTTCATGTTGAGATAAGATGGGAAAGTCGATATTCTAGCATTTCCTCGCATTTTCTCTGACCAGGAATTTCTACGTGGCCCTCTTGTTAAGGAAAAACTTCAAATTTTCTTCTCTTCTTCAAAGGCTGATCACTTTCAGCAGGCTTTCTGGTCTCTAGATAGGACTGAATTCACATTCTTTCTACTCTGAGGCACAGTGTACATGTCAGATTTTGAATCAACACCTATTATATTCCAAAGAAATGGGTACAATTAGCTCACTGAAATAGTTTAAGAAATATTGGAAATGAGTTCCTTCCCATAATCTTAACTAAATTTTCAAGTTTAACTTATGCTTGTTCTGAAGGATAGTTGGAGGTTTGTGAGTTTTTTTCTTGTCAGGACTGAACATGTTACATATATATTCTAAAAAAATAGTGCTGAAAAACCTGTTCCTGTGTCAATCACTCTGAAAGAAGTTTTGTTTAAAACTTACTAGAATGGACAAGAGAAGTCAGAAAGGTCCTTGACTTTCTGAAATACTCATGGAAGTTATACAAAAACAACCTGGCTTAAAAACATATACAGAAAGCAATACTAATGCTGTGGAGTTTGGTTTTATACTGTATTGACAATTGTTGCATAAGGCTACACGACCTTTTCAGTGCTACATAACACAGTGGAATCAGTGAACTTACCTTAGAAAAGGGGTTCTGAAGCGTAAGGGAGAGGAATAAATACATATGAGAGAACCTATTTAATTCCTAGACGTCATGATTGTTTACCTGCTTGTAAGAGAGATGCTATGATGTCTTTGACCTTTTCATTAATGCTATTTTTCTAAGCAACACCATAAAAATGACTGGTAGAATCCTTACCCAGGTAATTTTTCTATTAACTTCATTTCCTTTTCCTTGAGTAATGAGTCCAGGTTGAAGACCAAGGAGTTCAGATGATTATGTTGTTAAAAGATGGCTTTGATCTAGAGAGACAGACTATTTAGTCATTGTCTGATTCATTAGCAGCAGTATTTTCATTCTGATATCCTACTCCGATGTAGTAGTAAATCTTGCAAGGTTAACTTTTAAATGCTCAGTAATAGAGTGTCATCAGTTTTCAGTAACAGTCTGAAGCTCACATGTTTAGTAATGACTTTCGCCATTTTAGTATTAATTTTATATGTCTTCACAGATAATTAAAGTACCTGGTTGCTAAACAGATTTAGCATAACTTTGCTGATCTTTAGTGATACAGCCTGCTTGTTTTTATATGCATTCATGTTGAAAACAGTTTTCAGCAGCAGGAGATGATTAATCATTAAGTTCAGGCTTTAATGTAGCAACAGTATATGGAAACTTTCTCTAAGGATGCAATTTTTAAAGCCAGAGAATCGATCCAAAGTCACTAAAAGGAACACAAACACTGCTCCACTTGTTCTTCCGGCTCCTGCTGTGCTGCTGTCTCCAGCAGAGGACACGGCTTGCTCCGAGAGTGCTTTGGCTTGAATGGTTGAACTTCCTGAGCAACCGTGTTCGTGTGCGGTGATCAACATGGAAGCTGCTTGGTCTTGAAGCAAATGTCAGGAGAAATGGAAGTGTTTTACTACAAATATGGAGAACTGGTGATATTATTTCAGGGATCCTTTGCAACAAGGCATTTGATTGGATCACTTTGTTGTTGATCTACTTTCTGTAGCTTCTGTAGAAGTCTCTGTCTTTTAGTTTGTCATACCAAAAGTTGTTGAGCTTCCTGCTAAAGAAGTTTATGCATAATTGTACCTTTTTGTTGCTCCAAGTGATGTTCCTGTTGGTAATAAGCTCTATATTCTCTGAGGTTGCTGGTAGTCATTCGTAAGAACGGTAATAAGATTTCCTTTCAGTCAAGGATTTCCACAGCTCTGCAGAGGAACCTGTAATTCATGCAGAAGAACAATCTCTTGTGTATAATACAATATTGATGACATGAAGATCATGGACTTCAGATTCTGGCTACTGCCCTTTACATTACTATTTCCCATCATAAGTAAATGCTGTAGTCACTTCTGCGACATATTTCACCCCCGTCTCCTTAACATTTACAAACTGCAAGTGAAGGACCAAATTTGGGGTAGGGGAAAGAGCACATAGGTACGCTGAACTTACTTCTTATGCGTGTGGGAATACTAGTCTCTAAGATGTGCCTTCCTCAGTGATGTTTCTGCTGACTATATCTGTACACTTACAATAAAATATATCCTACATTTTAAAAAAATGTAAGTCCTACAAATACAGTCACCTTTCCTACAACATGGGCTTTTTTGATGGTTGACTTTTGTTGGTTGTTTTTTGTTTGTTTGTTTGTTTGTTTAATTCATTTGATGTTACTGTAAAACATGACTTAAAGGGATGTTTATGGTTTTAAACTATTGTGGTGGGTTGACCATGGCTGGCTGTCAGACACCCATCCAGTCGCTCTCTCATCACCTAGGACAGATTGAAAAATCTTATGGGTCAAGATAAAGACAGGGACATTGCTTACCAGTTACTATCACAGGCAAAACAGACTTGATTTGAAGAAAATGAATTTAATTTATTGCCAATTAAAAATAGAGTAGGATGGTGAACAACAAAGACAAAACTGAAAACGCCTTTCCCCAACCTCTCCCTTCTTCCCAAGTTCAAATTCATTCCTTCATTCCTGACCTTCTACCTTCTCCCTCCCCAGGTAGCTCAGGGAGGATGGGGAGTTGGGGTTTATGGTCAGTTCATAACACTTTGGCTCTGCTGCTGCTTCCTTCTCACACTTTGCTGCTGCTCCAGCATGCAGTCTCTCCCACGGGATACAGTCTTTCATGAACTGCTCCATTGTAGGTCCTTCCTGTGGGTTGCATTTCTTCAAGAAATGCTCCAATGTGGGTCCTCTCCACAGGGTACAGTCCATCAGGAACAGACTGCTCCAGCGTGGGTCCCCTACAGGCCATGGTTCCTGCCAGGAGCCTCCTCCAGTGTGGGCGCTCCATGGGCTGCAGCTTCCTTCAGGGCACATCCACCTGTTCCGTTGTGGGGTCCTCCATGGGCTGCAGCATGGATATCTGCTGCACTGGGGTCATCCATGGGCTGCAGGGGAACAACCTGCTTCCCCATGATCTTCTCCCCAGGCTGCAAGGGAATCCCTGCTCTGGCGCCCAGAGGACTTCTTCCCCCTCCTTCTTCACTGACCTTGATGTCTGCAGAGTTGTTTTTCTCACATTTTTCTCTCTCTCTCACAGCTGCTGCCCGGTGTTTTTTACCCTTTCTTAAATACACTC
The DNA here is from genome assembly GCF_028858705.1 of Grus americana. Lineage (NCBI taxonomy): Eukaryota > Metazoa > Chordata > Aves > Gruiformes > Gruidae > Grus > Grus americana. The sequence goes on along the minus strand of NC_072855.1, from coordinate 38,282,601 downwards.
TCACACAGGCACCACCACCGTGTGCCCTGCGGTGGGCTGCTTTTGGAGCCGGCTGGAATGGGCTGTGTCCAGCACGGGCAGCCCCTGGCCTCTTCTCATAGGGGTCACCACTGCAGCTCTCCCTCGCTACCAAAATCTTGCCATCTAAACCCCCCAAAAAACTGGTTTGGGGTTTCACAGAAATTTCAAAATAATATAACTGATAAATCTGAAAATGGTCATCCCATGATCATTCAAATTACACAGGAAGACAAAATATGTTCAAATGTATGGACAATGTACTTACAATTAGCCCTTTCTTTCCCTCTATCCTATTAAACCTCTTTTTTCTACAATTCACCTCTAAACTAACCTTCATGAATACCTTTTAATTCACTCCATTCCTTCAGAAAATTCAAATATTCTTTGGTTTTCATAACAATTCTGTTAAATTCAGATTTCTAGTCTGAATTTGGCCTTACCCTTTAGAGATATTGAAATTCAAAGCATTTTAGTGCTAACTGCTTCATGAATAGTTTTGCTTGATGATGGTTAAAAGTGTATTTCTGCTTATAAAACTGATTATTTATACTTTCTTCTTAATGACATATTAAGAAATAAAAAAATCACTATACTATATCCAATGACTACCTACGAGAGTTCAGTGATAAACTTATTTTCAACAATATGTTTTGATTCCTGTCAACTTTTATAAAAATATAGATCCATAAGAACATTGACAAAATATGGATTATTTGCTGAAATTGTAGATGGAATTTTATTACCTTCTGAAATATACACCAGCAAGGAAAGTATCACTCTGACACTTTTTTTCTGTCAGTTAGGAAGCATGTTTTTTAAATCAACAGACATTTCAAAAGCAATATAACTGCAAAATCAAGAATCAGAAAAGCTATATTTTTTCATGCTTTCCGGTTTTATACATAAGTCCTTTTAAGAGGAGTATTTTATATACTGCAATCTATACAGTTTGGAGCTGCTCCTCAGTTAGGATCACAACAAATTTTGCATGTGACTCATCCTCTCAATTCCAAAAATAAATCTTCCTTTTTCCTGCAATTTTGCATAATTGGTCTTTGATAAGAGTAAAAGAATTATGCAAACATTTGATATGCATTAAGGCAGCTGTTTGAGACATATGTGATTTCAAAAAATGACTCGTATTTCACTTTTGAAAGAGTAGCACATCTTTGTCATGACATATTTTTAAAGTAAGGCTGAGCCTAGAAGCTCAGAACTTACTGTATTTGAAAGAAATTATGTAAAATTGGGTCCTGATACACTGCATGTTGAAAAAGACAGAAATATTTTATAGCATGAGTTTTGGATTAATCCAGATCTAAGTAGAGTTATACTGAACTTTATAGAAGTACATCTATAAAGGTAAAGTGTCCTCAGTCATACATAAAACTATTACAAAAGCATAGCTGCTATGAGAAACGTAGATTTCCATCAAAACAGAAACAAAGACTTCCATCAAAATTTTAAAGGATTCCACAGAAAATAAATTTCAGTGCCAGGACAAAACACAAGAATATCTTTTCTTAAGGGTTTATAACATTACAATGGCGGAAAATGTTTCATTTTGAAAATGCATTTTACTTGTATAGTTTCTCCAATTTAATTTGAAATGTTAAAAAACCAACAATAACACCAAATGTTTTGTTTCCTTTGATCCATTACATGTATTTATTCATTGTTTGGGCCAAGAAACCAAAAAATCAATCTTTTGCACAGCTCTTGTTAATATAATATGCCTGCCCTGACCTTCCAAGGAAGCTGTGTATAAACAGGAAATACAAATTCAATTTATAACCACAATGCTGAGATGAAAGAAGGCAATTCTTTAAAATGAACCTGAATAATTGTTCCCTGACCTCTTCTCACACTTCATACAACAGAAACAGATAAAAAGCAACTTGTCTGATTGCTTATTGCTGAACTGAGTGTGGATAAAGAAGCAATCAGGAAAAAGCTGCTCCTCAGTTTCAGAATTTTTGTAGTATTTGAATTGAAATACATGTCTGAGTTTTCAGTGATGTATACACTTGAAGAATTAAAGAGTTTGTGTCATATACGGTAGGCACACTTTATTAAAGCTTCCCAGAAACATTAGGATTTTTCTTAAAATTGTTGTCTTTCCTACGTATACCATGAGTCAGACAGAGTACGCTATGTATCAAATACAACACGTGAAGACAGATGAACTACACCGTAGTATTTTAGGGGTTCCAAGGATATGCATTTAGAAGTTAGGAAATGCCAGAATTACATATAACCTTCAGTGCTCATGAGTACCCCTCGTATTCATTTTTGTACACTTTTTAGCTTCCTGATTACATAATTGTGTTTTAAGACTCCTCTTTCATTTTCTGCACAGGATAGATAGCTCTCATTTAATAATATTTGATGCTATGATTTGTTTCTTGAGCTTTTTGAAGTGTCTACCTTTAGTCCTTATTTAATGGAGCCAATTCAAAGTCAGAAGACAGATTTATTAATTTCTGTGGGAACTTTCCTGTTGCAATCAGAAAAGTATTACTAGAACTCTTCACAAGTATTATTCAATTATTGAATTTATGTTCACAATGCTCCCCTGAAATAAGAGAAGTATTATTATGTCCAATTTACAGATGCAGAAATGAGTTGTAGGGACATTTGGTAGCCAGAAAAACATATCTGGATGCCCAGTTGTTAGAACCTGATTTTCCAGTACAGATATCATGTGATGTTCAAATTACAACTGTTGTACCATGGAGTCTTTACATTTATATAAATGTGGCTATAGGGTTCTCAGAAAATGGGAAAAGACAGGAAATGAAAAATCACTTTGTTGCATGATGTTGGCTTTCACTTTTAGCACAGCAGAATCCATCAGAAGTTAGCAAAAATAATGAGCCCAGCTGCAAATTCTAGCTTAGGTTTTTATTAACCCATAGATTCCTAGAAAGTAAAATGTCATCCCATTTCTCTGCAATGGCAGCCAAATCTCTGTAATTTTCCACGCTTTTTACACTCTCTCCAAATAACTGCTACTGACCACGTTCAGAGATGAAATGTGGATTAACTCATTTTAGGCATTCTTGCCTGTCCTTTGAGCTGACAGAAGTAATTGGTTGTCTTCTCCTGTGATCTTCACTAGCGTCCCGTGTAGAAAGAAACAGGATATTCTGCCACTGGTTTTCATAACAGTTCTGACTGAAAAACAAAGGTGTGATTCAGAAACAGTTTTCTTCTGGTCTTGTAAGGAAAGTAAGCTCTAATAAAAATAGACTTTTCGCTCTATTCTTCCAATTACAATATCACTAACTTTGTCTCTTTCTAACTGCCGTTGCTGACTTCTGCTTCTTTGTACTATGCCAACTCTTCCTGCTCATGCATTCCCAGGCCCCCAGCCAAAATGTTCATCCCATGTATAGTACCAGCAGACCCTCAGCTCCTTTCTCCAGAATTTCCTGTCCCTGTTCCAACATTTTCCCCAGTCTCTGTGTTCACAAGTTCTTCCTCTCTGTTTCTGTAGCCTCAGTACATCTCTTCCCTTGCATCTAATTGCTTTGTTCCTTCAGTCTTGCCTGTTCCTCCAGTTGTTCCCCAGTTCCTCTCACCCCTGCTTGTTTCCAGTTACCCCAGCGTCTGCATCCCGCATGGGAGTCGCATGTCACTATTAGTACGCAGGTTCCTCACCCAGTCAGGGAATACCCAGTGGTGTTCAGCACTGAGCTGGGCGCCCTTTCTAGCACCAGGCTGAGGCAAGCTTAGCATGAAAAAAAATAAAAATCCTCAGAGAACTGTGAAAGATCCCTCTATCAAATCTCTGCAAAGGATGCTTTTTTGTTTAATCTTATAGCTCATAGACAAGTTCAGACAGATTTCACTGTGACAGAAAAGGCGCATAATGTAATATTTTCCCAATTTTCAAGTTCAAAGCATGAGTTTACTTAAAGATCATCAAAGAAAATGTCACTAATCTTTTTTTTTTTTTTTTTTTTTTTTAATGTGGGCCAGCCAACAGATTTTTTTTACTGATATCATTCTTGGAAAGAGCTAAACCACTTTGCCTGGCAAAATCCAAACAAATTCACTTTGCAACAAACACTCTGCATGAGAAATTTCAGTCTGACTGGTTAGCTTGGCAAAGTCTTAAGTGCCTGAACACAAAATCTTGTAGTAGGAGGCACTGGCTCCTTAATGACATACAGTCTTAAAGAGTGTGAGGGGAATAAGCTCTCCTTCATTTCTTTGATTTCATTCATTTCTCCTCTAAATCTTTTGCTATTCTTAACTGCTGTTTCAAATTACACATTTTGCCTTTCCTTGAAGAAATTGCCAGAG